>NC_091990.1:115802784-116402784 GCF_044704955.1 Pristiophorus japonicus
CTCCTATGTTTTGTGCTCTTATGTCATTCCTATGGATAACTTAGTATATACCGAATGAGAAGATAATAGGAAAGCAAAATACTGCAGCTGCTGGAATCTGAAATAGAAACAGAAAATGCTGGAAATCTCAGCGGGTCAGGCAGCATCTGTGGAGATTGTGGTTGCTTAACTGGGAGCCAATGTAGGTCAGCGAGCACAAGGGTGATAGGCGAGCGGGTCTTGGTGCGAGTTAGGACATGGCCAGCCGAGTTTTGGATCACCTCTAGTTTACGTAGGCTGGAATGTGGGAGGCCAGCCAGGACTGCATTGGAATAGTTAAGTCTAGAGGTAACAAAGGCATGGATGAGGGCTTCAGCAGCAGATGAGCGGAGGCAAGGGCGGAGATGGGCGATGTTATGGAGGTGGAAATAGGCGATCTTAGTTATGCTGCGGATATATGTTTGAAAGCTCATTTCAGAGTCAAATATGACACCAAGTTTGCGAACAGTCTGGTTCAGCCTCAGACAGAAGTTGGGGAGAGGGATGGAGTCAGTGGCTAAGGAACAGAGTTTGTGGCGGGGACCGAAAACAACAGCAATGCCTCAATTTCAAAATTCTTATCCTTGTTTTCACATCCCTCCATAGCCTCGCCCCTCCCTATCTCTTTAATCTCCTCCAGCCCCACAACCTCCCCCGAGATGTCTGCGCTCCTCTAATTCTGCCTTCTTGAGCATCCCTGATTATAATCACTCAATAATTGTTGCCTAGGCCCGAAGCTTTGAAATTCCCTGCCTAAACCTCTCCGCCTCTCTACCTCTCTTTCCTTCTTATTCAATTGGAGAAAAACTCTGCTCATCCAGAACTGGATGTCGGACAAGCAGTCTGACAAATTAGAGACTGTGGAGGGGTCAAAAGAAGTGTTAGTGAGATAGAGCTGGGTGTCATCAGTGTACATGTGGAAACTGACGCTGTTTTTTCAGATGATGCTGCCAAGGTGCAACATGTAGATGAGAAATAGGAGAGTGCCAAGGATAGATTCTTGGGGGACCCCAGAAGTAATGATGCGGGGGTGGGAAGAGAAGCCTTTGCTGGTGATTCTCTGGCTACGATTAGATAGATAGATAGATAGATAAGCAGCTTTCCCTACATTATAACAGTGACTACACTTCAAAAGTACTTCATTAGTTGTAAAGTGCTTTGGGCCGACCTGAGGTTGTGAAAGGCGCTATAGAAATGCAAGCCTTTCTTGCTTTCCAAACCTCCAGGTCCACAAAATTTGAACAGGACAACCCAGCCAGTAGGTGCAAATAAAGCTGGGGTGTCTGGACTTTGTGGGCTGCAATCCCAGGGCTCGCAGGCCACCACAAAAGTTTTAAAAAATAAATTCAAGCACCTCTGCCCCTCCCCACCCCAAGTCCCTGGCACCAAAGCCCTCCTTACCCGGGGCCGAATGGCCATTAAAGGCAGCAGTATTTAACTGGCTGCTGGCGTCAGGAGATGAAGTGCCGGTAATATATCGAGAACCGAGCGATCACAAAATTGATACACAGGTCACATGAAATATCAAAGTATTACATATCAGAGTTGCCCAGAATCGAGTGATTCTAATTTGCTCGTTTCTGCACTAAATTATGTAAGGTTGGGCAAGAACAGAAGACAAGTCAGAGAAAATGGGCAGAATTTTCCCGTGGCCGACGGTACGGGTGTGGAAGTGGGTTGGCAGTAAAAACCCCGGGAATAGCGAGCGTGTCGGGAACCCGCCGTCACTTAGCCGCTTCGCGCATTTAACTCGGGCGGCTTTAAGAGCGCGACATGGACCTGATCGGCAGAGGCGGGCGACCTCATTGAAATCATTAACTCCTTGTTGAGAGACCCTCAAGAGTGATTTTAACGCCAGCTTTTGAGTTTTACTGCAGCAGCACGGGATTCGCGGAGCCCGGGTATCTCGCCTGTGATGGATTGGTGAAAGCTCAGCGGTCATTGGAGAGTCCATTCATAGAGAGCTGGGAAAAGCACATAAATATGCCACATTACACCTCATTACTTACCTCATGAAAAGTCTCTTGCTCACTCCATTTTGTCCACAGATTTGAGTGTCAGCAATCTCGTAAGCCACTTCCACCACATTGCTACTCACCATCACAAAATTGAGGGATTGGCCCTCTGATCTCCTGCCATCTACTACATCAGCATGGCTCCGCTTATACTGTCTCTCCTTGGTCCTCAGAATCGGACCAAGATGAGCCCCACCTCCAATAACATCAGACACACCAGCAGCAACCACAACAGCAGCCTGCTCCTCAACTATCTGATGCTCCACAGGAGAGAGAGAGTCACCACAGGGTTGCAGCGGACTGGAGACGATTCTCCCAACACAGGATATACAAGCAGAGGATGAGGTTTCTCAATATGACTGAGCAGCAGTGCTTCAGGAGGCTCAGGCTATCGCGCAAGGTCATCGCAGACATTTGTAGCTTGCTGGAACAAGGGTTGCTGCCCAGAGATCCTGGTGTACACTCCTTACCAGAAGAACATAAGAAATAGGAGTAGGAGTAGACCATTTGGCCCCTCGAGCCTGCTCTGCCATTTAATAAGATCATGGCTGATCTGATCATGGACTCAGCTCCATTTCCCTGACCTCTCCCCATAACCCTTTATTCGCTTATCGCTCAAATATCTGTCCATCTCCGCCTTAAATATATTCAATGACCCAGCCTCCACAGCTCTCTGGGGCAGAGAATTCCATAGATTTACAACCCTCAGAGAAGAAATTCCTCATCTCAGTTTTAAATGGATAGTCCCTTTTTCCCCTAGTTTTAGTTTCCCCTATGAGCAGAAATATTCTCTCTGCATCCACCTTGTCAAGTCCCCACATTGCCTTATATGTTTCAATAAGATCACCTCTCATTCTTCTGAACTCCAATGAGTATAGGCCCAACCTATTCAACCTATCTTCATAAGTCAACCCCCTCATCTCCGGAATCAACCTAGTGAATCTTCTCTGAACAGCCTCCAATGCAAGTATATCCTTCCTTAAATATGGAGACTAAAACTGTACGCAGTACTCTAGATGTGGCTTCACCAATACCCTGTATAGTTGTAGCTGGACTTCTCAATGTGCATCATCAAAGTGCGCACCGCCGATCTCCCGAATCTCCATGGCACCCCCTGCAAAATTTAGCTAGAAAAATCATAGGTCCGCCGCATGGTGCCCCCGACAGCTTTTTCTGTCAGTGCACCTTGTATTCTGTATGTGAGCTATGGCAGTGTGGCGGTCCTTCAAGGGGAGGGCACACTGCCGCGGCCGGACAATTATGGCCCCGGGTTCGGCCGGGCCGCCAACAGGCACCTTGACACCCCCTCTTGGGTGCCAGGCCACTGGCCTGGCCGAAACCTTCCCTGGTGGCCCAGTGGACCGAAACTTAATAATCGCTGGTTCTCTCCCCTTTAAATGAGGGGAGAGACGTGGTGATGCACACACGCACTGACGTCACCACTGCTCCGCTATTGACTGACAGTGGCGGAGTCTCCATCCCGCTCCCACTTCCGCCCCTCTGGAATACATACTGCCGCACTTCCGTCCCATTAGGATTGACTTCTGGTCCACTCCAAAAAAATTGCCAAAGAACTGAAAATGGATCAAGAGTCCACCTCGACTAACGCGACAGTAAAAACACTTTGAAAACGGTCGGTGCGCCAGGTTTCCGGCAGCGGTGAATTTCTACCCCCATTAGTCCTGGCCCTCTCGATTAATGGTCCATGAATATAAGCACACTGAGTATGTAAATGTTGTTGCTTTGACCTCCCTTTAGAATAGAATTCATTTATACCTTCTACATTCATGTTTATTTTATTGTCACAATTTATAGTGAGTATGCATTTGCTCTGAATTTACATTTCACTAATTTGCATTCCTGCCCTTTGCACCTACTTCCTTATCTTACTTCGAGGTAATCTTCTGGATTTACCTCATCCATATCAATTATACTTCAGTTAGATTCCCTCTTAGCTACCTTGTTTTACTCTCTAATTTGTTGTCGAAGCTCATCCTTTTTCCACTGAGGATCTGTCTTATAGAATCATAGAATGGTTACAGCACAGAAGACGGCCATTCGGCCCGTCGACCCTTGCCAGCGCTTTGCAAGAGCACCTCAGCTAGTCCCACTGCCCCGCCCTTTCCCTGTAGCCCTGCAAATATGCTCCACAACCTTTGGCCTTTGCGTAAAATGCCACATGTTTGAGCGCTAAAAATTAATCAGCCATGTGTTTGCCCACATCGCTTATCATGGATAAGAAATAGGAACAGGAGTAGGTCATTTGGCCTCTCGAGCCTGCTCCGCCATTCAATAAGATCATGGCTGATCTTCTACCTCAACTCCACTTTTCTTCACTATCATATCCCTTGATCCCCTAATATTCAAAAATCTATCAATCTCTGTCTTGAATATACTCAATGACTCAGCATCCACAGCCCTCTGAGTGAAGAAATTTCTCCTCATCTTGGTCCTAAATGGCCAACACCTTATTCTGAGACTGTGACCCCTGGTTCTAGACTTCTCAGCCAGGGGGCATCTACTCTGTCAAGCCTTGTAAGAATCTTGTATGTTTCAATGAGATCACCTCTCATTCTTCTAAACTGTAGAGAATATAGGCCTAATCTACGCAATCTCGCCTCATAGGACAATCCCCCATTCCAGGAATCAGTCTGGTGAACCTCTGTTGCATTCCCTCTATGGCAAATATATCCTTCGTTAGGTAAGGAGACCAAAACTGTACACAATACTCCAGGTGTGGTCTCACCAGGGCTCTATATAATTGCAGTAAGACATCTTTACTTTTATACTCAAATCCTCTTGTAATAAAGGCCAACATACCATTTGCTTTCTTAATTGCATGCTGTACCTGCATGTTAACTTTCAGTGATTTGTGTACACGGACACCCAGGTCCCTCTGAACACCAACATTTCCCAATCTCTCACCATTTAAAAAATACTCTGTTTTTCTATTTTTCCTACTAATGTAGATAACTTCACAACTCTCTGCATTACATTACATTTGCCTTGTTCTTGCCCACTCACTTAGCCTGTCTATATCCCCTTGAAGTCTCTTGAAATGTCAGCTGTGGCTCAGTGGGTAACACTTTTGCCTCTGAGTCAGAAGGTTGTGGGTTCAAATCCCACTCCAGGGACTTGAACACAAAAAATTCAGGCTGACATTCCAGTGCAGTGCAGAGGCTGTCACTGATGCCATCTTTCAAATGAGACATTAAACTGAGGCCCTGTCTGCTCTCTCAAGTGGATGTAAAAGATCCCATGGCACTATTTCAAAGAAGAGCAGAGGAGTTATTGCTGGTGTACTGGCCAATATTTATGTCTCAATCAACATAACAAGAACAGATTATCTGGTCATTATCACATTGCAGTTTGTGGGAGCTTGCTTGTGCATAAATTGGCTGCTGCGTTTCCCACATTACAACAGTGACTACACTCCAAAAGTACTCCATTGGCTGTAAATCTCTTTGAGACGTCCGGTAGTCGTGAAAGGCGCTATATAAATGCAAGTCTTCTTTTTTTTTTGCACCCTCCTCACAACTTACATTCCCACCTAGCTTTGTATCATCAATATACTTGGATATATTACATTTGGTCCCCTCATCCAAATCATTGATATAGATTATGAATAGCTGAGGCCTAGGCACTGATCCTTGCAGTACCCCACTAGTTACAGCCTGCCAACCCGAAAATGACACGTTTATTCCTACTCTCTGTTTTTTGTCCGTTAACCAATCCTCAATCTGTGCTAGTATATTACCCCCAATCCCCATGAGTACTAATTTTGTTTAATAATCTCTTATGTGGCACCTTATCGAATGCCTTCTGAAAATCCAAATACACCACACCCACTGAAAATCCATTACTGCATCCCTACTGTTCTACCTGTTTTTGGATCATCTGATCACTCTGCAGATGGTTCTGGTTCCTGCAAAAATCCTTCATGTTATCTCGCTCTTTCTTTCTCTTTGTAACCAGATTCTTATCCAGACCTTTGTTACCCTGGATTCCTGTGGTTTATAGTTTTATTAGAAGTCTCTCATATGGAACTTTGTCAACAACCTTCTGAAACCTGAAATAAACTATCGCATTTGATGAGCCATTATCCCATTTACTCTCAAAAAAAAATCAAGGAGGGTTAACAGGAAGGATCTTCCCCTTCTTCATCCAGGCTAGTTGGTTCTTAATAAGTTATTGTGGTGACAGTTTTTCCTCTGACCTGCCCTATAGAATAGATTCCAGTTATACCTCCTATATTCATGTTAATTTTATTGTGCAATTTACACAAGATTGTTTGGTTCCCAAATCATCATCATAAGCAGTCCCTCGGAATCGAGGAAGACTTGCTTCCACTCTAAAAGTGAGTTCACAGGTAGCTGTACAGTCCAATGCTGGAATTCCAGTCTCTGTCACAGGTGGGACAGAAAGTAGTTGAAGGAAAGGGTGGGTGGGGAGTCTGGTTTGCCACACGCTCCTTCCGCTGTCTGTGCTTGGCTTCTACATGCTCTCAGCGACGAGACTCAAGGTGCTCAGCGCCCTCCCGGATGCTCTTCCTCCATTTTGGGTGGTTTTGGGCCAGGGATTCCCAGGTGCTGATGGGGATGTTACACTTTATCAAGGAAGCTTTGAGGGTGTCCTTAAAATGTTTCCTCAGCCCACCTGGGGCTCACTTACCGTGTAGGAGTTTCGCGTAGAGTGCTTGCTTTGGGAGTCTTAGGGATCTTCACCGCGCGAAAACTACAAGAGAAATGCAGGGACCAGCACCAACCCTTGTACCCTTTGACCTCACAAAGGCCTTTGACACTGTCAACCATGAGAGACTATGGTGCATCCTCCTCCATTTCTGCTGCCCCCAAAAGTTTGTCACCATCCTCCGCCTGCTCCATGATGACATGCAAGCTGTGATCCTGACCAATGGATCCACCACAGACGCAATCCACATTCTGACCGGGGTCAAACAGGGCTGCATCATCGCACCAATGCTCTTCTCGATCTTCCTTGCTGCAAAGCTCCATCTCATTCTCAACAAGCTCCCCGCTGGAGTGGAACCAAACTATAGAACCAATGGGAACCTGTTCAACCTTCGCCGTCTCCAGGC
The DNA here is from genome assembly GCF_044704955.1 of Pristiophorus japonicus. Taxonomy (NCBI): domain Eukaryota; kingdom Metazoa; phylum Chordata; class Chondrichthyes; family Pristiophoridae; genus Pristiophorus; species Pristiophorus japonicus. The sequence continues at coordinate 115,809,913 of NC_091990.1, forward strand.
TAGATCCAAGGTCGTCCCATCCTCTGTTATTGAACTACAGTACGCGGACGACGCTGGCGTCTGCACACACATAGAGGCCAAACTCCAAGCCATCGTCAAAACCTTCACTGAGGTACCCTAATGCTGCTTAGTTCTCTCAATGATTTAGTTGGGTAAGAGCACCTCCCAGTGTAATACAGAGCCATACAGGACCAGGAGGTGCCAGATTCAATCCCTAGTTTATGCCGAGTTATCTGACCTCAGCTTGGTTGAGAGCAGGTGATGCTACAATTGTTACCACTACCCCTGGAAGTTATGCTCCAGTTGTATAAAGCTCTGGTCAGATCCCCTATCTTGAGCACTGCATTCAGTTCAAGGCACCGCACCTCAGGGAGGATTATATTGGCCTTGGAGGGGGTGCAGCGCAAATTCACCAGAAAGATATTGGGATTCAAAAGGGATAAATTATGAGTCAGGATGCATAAACTATGCTTGTATTCTCTCAAGTATAGAAGATTAAGTGTGGTCTAGTTGAGGTGCTTAAGATGATTAAAGGAACTGATAGATAGATAGAAACTATTTCCTCTGGTGAGGGAGTCCAGAACAAGGGACATCAACTTAGAGTTAAGTCATTTAGGGGTGATGTCAGGAAGCACTTCTTCACACAAAGAGCAGTGGAAATCTGGAACTCTCTCCCCCAAAAAGCGGTTATGTGTCTACGTTTCTATGTTCTATGTCTATGGGCCCAAGTTTCCACACGCGCCTAGAACAGCGCAGTCCCGACCTGGACACCCGTTTTTCGCGCCACAAAGTGCGCCTAAAAAAATCCTCGGTATTCTCCACCTACTTGCAGGTCCTCTGGCCCTCGGCGCAGCCAGCACGAGCTGTGGGGGGGCGGAGCCAGGTCCCTGCGCTGAAAACAGTGCTGGGACCTCTGCACATGCGCGCTACAGTGGGCACGCAAGTGCAGTAGCTCCAGGCGCTGAACTGTGTGGGAGGGGCCCGAAGCACGCAGCCCCTAGCCCTGGCTGAATGGCCTCACTGGGGCTCCGTGAATAAGGCTCCTCCCACGGCCAGCTCCTGCTCCCCCCCACCCCCCCGACCAGACCCGACACCCGCTCCCCCCACCCCCTGCCTCCGGACCAGACTCGACACCTGCTCCCCCCCCCCGCCTCCGGACCAGACCCGACACCCGCTCCCCCCCCCCCTGCCTCCGGACCAGACCAGACCCGACACCCGCTCCCCGCCCCCCCCTGCCTCCGGACCAGACTCGACACCTGCTCCCCCCCCCTGCCTCCGGACCAGACCCGACACCCGCTCCCCCCCCCCCCCCCCCCGCCTCCGGACCAGACCCGACACCCGCGCCCCCCCCGACTGACCCGACTCGACCCGCGCTCCTGTTTCAGCTCCCCGACTCCCCGACTGGACCCGACCTGACCCCCCCTCCACTGGACCCGACCAGACTCCCGCTCCCGGACTGGATCCGACCTGACCTCCCCACCTTCTCTCTCTCTCCCTCTCTCTCTCTCTCCCCCCTCCCTCTCTCTCTCTCTCCCTCCCTCTCTCTCTCCCTCTCTCCCTCCGCCCCCCCTCCCTCCCTCCGCCCCCCCCTCTCTCTCCCTCTCTCTCTCCCTCCCTCCCTCTCTCCCTCTCTCTCTCCCTCCGCCCCTCCCTCTCTCTCTCCCTCCGCCCCTCCCTCCCTCTCTCTTTCCCTCTCTCTCTCTCTCCCTCTCTCTCTCTCCCTCCGCCCCCCCCCTCCCTCCCTCTCTCTCTCTCTCTCTCCCCCTCCCTCCCTCTCTCTCCCCCTCCCTCCCTCTCTCTCCCCCTCCCTCCCTCTCTCTCCCTCCCTCCCTCTCTCTCTCTCTCCCCCTCCCTCTCTCTCTCTCTCCCTCTCTCCCTCCCTCTCTCTCTCTCCCCCCCTCTCTCTCTCTCTCTCTCTCCCTCCCTCTCTCTCTCTCTCTCCCTCCGCCCCTCCCTCCCTCCCTCCCTCTCTCTCCCTCTCTCTCCCCCCCGACCCGAACCGAACCTCCCCTCCCCGACCCAACCCAACCCAACGCCACCTACCTGTAAATCTGGTGCTGGGGACGGGCCCTGCCCGAAGTCTCGGGCCGGCCCGTTCAGCCTTCGGTCCCGAAAGGCCTGCCTGAAGCACTTTCACACAGGTAGGAAGATGGTTTATTTAATCTTTTCTTTGCTTATAAATGTTTATTCAGGTTGGATTTATTTGTATAATATTTGTAGAAGTATAAATAAGGATTTATTATCGAATTTAATTACTTCCCTTCCCCCCCCCACCTCGTTCTGGACGCCTAATTTGTAACCTGCGCCTGATTTTTTAATGTGTAGAACAGGTTTTTTCAGTTCTACAAAAATCTTCACTTGCTCCATTCTACTTTAGTTTGGAGTACGTTTTCACTGTGGAAACTTTCAAATCAGGCGTCAGTGGCTGGACACGCCCCCTTTTGAAGAAAAAATTCTGTTCCAAAGTAGAACTGTTCTACTTGATTAGAACTGCAGAAAAAAAAATGTGGAGAATTGCGATTTCTAAGATAATCCGTTCTCCACCAGTTGCTCCTAAAAATCAGGCGCAAATCATGTGGAAACTTGTGCAAATCATGTGCAAATCATGTGTTAAGGCTGGGGGGTAACTGAAAATTGCAAAACTGAGATTGTTAGATTTTTGTTAGGCAAGGGTATGAAGGGTTACAGAACTAAGGCAGGTAAATGGAGTTAAGACAGAGATCAGCCAAGATCTAATTGAACAGAGGAAATGACTTGAGGGGCTGAATGGCCTACTCCTGCTCCCATATCCCTATGTTCCCTGGGCTAGGGAGGGGCAAAGGTGATCAAGGTCCCTACTCCTGACTGCCACCCAGTGAGCTGTATTGGAAGTGCACATGTATAGATGCCAATTGATGGCAGGATGGTCTTGGTTTCAACCCGCCCCGTGGGCGTTAGTCACCACTGCTCACAATCAAGGTAACAAAGGACGAATGGCCACTTGGGTGAGGCACTTGGAAAGTTACCATGGTGTCTGACCACAGCATTAATCCAACTCCCTCAGAAGCAGCGCTGAGCAAAAGGGAACATTGTGGAGATCATGGCTGCTTGACGTTAGAGTGAGAATATCTGCCAATTGAACTGAGTGGCGACCTGCCACAGAAAGGGAGGTGAACCAGAAGCCCAGGGCTGGATCTGTCTAGACTGTATTCGAAGGCAGGGAAACATCCTGGGCAAGGACCGAGGACCATCACTGGAGAGCCAGCCTGCTAAATGGAGATTTGAACCTTTTTTTGTTTGGCTGGTACTGTGTCAGTCATCACTGTGGGACAGTGTTCAGTGATACTGGCCAGGTTTGAGCTGACAATTACAAGTCCCGTCTCACCATTTCCTTACACCCGGCGAGACACCACAGAGCTTAAGACATCGGTGCAGGAAACTGACAGTGTGCTGCTAAAAAAAAATATCCAGAAACAGCACACAATTAGTGACGAACATACTAATTGACTTAAGCGAGACAAGTTTGAAATTATGGCAGCGTGTCTTTTTTCAGATCTGAGGTTGGACACCCTAGGAGGAACTCCAACTGTCGTGCTATATTTACACTGGTGTCAGACCAAGAGAAAGCTCGGTGTGTCAATGGCTACGTGCAATGATGTGTACGAGAGAATGGGCCTTACACTAAACATCCGTAAGACAAAGGTCCTCTATCAACCTACCCCCGCCACATGGTACTGCTACCCGATTATCAAAATCCACGACGAGGCCATGGACAACGTGGGCCATTTTCTATACATTGGCAGCCTACTGTCAACAAGGGCAGACGTCGATGACGAAGTCCAACACCACCTCCAGTGAATCAGTGCAGCCTTCGGTCACTTGAGGAAGAGAGCGTTTGAAGACTACAACCTCAAACCCGGTACCAAGCTCATGGTCTGCAGAGCAGTAGTGACACCCACCTTCCTAAATGCTTCAGAAACATGGACTACGTACAGCAGGCCCCTCAAAGCACTGGAGATGTACAACCAACACTGCCTCCGTAAGATCCTGCAAATCCATTCGCAGGATAGGCGCACCATCAGTGTTCTCGCTCAGGCCAATGTCTCCAGCACAGAAGCATTGACCATGCTCAATCAACTCCGATGAACGGGCCACATCGTCCGCATACCCAATACGAGACTCCCAAAACAAGCGCTCTACTCTGAGCTCCGAAACGGCATGCAAGCCCCAGGTGGGCAGAGGAAACGCTTGAAGGACACCCTCAAAGCCTTCTTGAAAAAGAGCAACATCTCCACTTATACCTGGGAATCCCTGGCCCAAGACCGCTCAAAGTAGAGGAGAAGCAGCCAGGAAGACGGCAAACACCTCGAGTCTCTTCGCCGGAAGCCAAGTGCAAATAGCGGAAGGAGCGCATGACAACCCAAGCACCCCACCTACCCGTTCCTTCAACCACCGTCTGCCCCACCTGTGACAGAGACTGTAGGTCTCGCATTGGACTCATCAGTCACCTGAGAACTCATTTTAGTGTGGAAGCGAGTCATCCTCGACTCCAAGGGATTGCCAAAGAAAGAAAGAAAGAGAAGCAATGGCGGAACATCTCTCCCATCAGTTGGATTTTACATGTTTAGACAGTGTGGGTGGCCAACATATTTGAATTAATTGTAGGTTGGTTTATAACCTGGCCAAGAGGTCCAACAAGCCTCCTGGACACTTTTTGTAACCAGGACAAGTTGAGAAGGCTGAAAAAAAGCTGACATAAGAACATAAGAAATAGGAGCAGAAGTAGGCCATTTGGTCCCTCGAGCCTGCTCCGCCATTCAATAAGATCATGGCTGACCTTCTACCTCAATTCCACTTTCCTGCATTGTCCCCATAGCCCTTGATTCCCTTCATATTAAAAATCTATCGTTATGGGATCCTTGGCTTTATAAATAGAGGCATAGAGTAAAAAAAGCAAGGAAGTTATGCTAAACCTTTATAAATCACTGGTTAGGCCACAGATGGAGTATTGTGTCCAACTCTGGGCACCACACTTTAGGAAGTATATCAAAGTCTTGGAGAGGGTACAGACAAGATTTACTAGGATGGTACCAGGGATGAGGGACTTCAGTGATGTGGAGAGACTGGAGAAGCTGGGATTGTTCTCCTTAGAGCAGAGAAGGTTAAAGGGAGATTCAATAGAGGTGTTCAAAATTATGAAGGGTTTTGACATAGTAGGTAGGTTAAACTATTTCCTGGTTTTAACCTTCCTCCCTTTAACCTTCTCTGCTCTAAGGAGAACAATCCCAGCTTCTCCAGTCTCTCCACATCACTGAAGTCCCTCGTCCCTGGTACCATCCTAGTAAATCTCCTCTGTACCCTCTCCAAGACTTTGATATAGTAGATAGGTTTAACTATTTCCTGGTGAGAGGGTCGGTAACCAAAGGATACAGGGGGAGATAAGGAAGAAAAGTTACACAGCAATTTTTGTGATCTGGAATGCAAAAGTGTGCCCAAAAGGGTGAAGGGTTTTGGTACACTAGATAGGCTAAATTATTTCCTGGTGGGAGCATCAGTAACCACTCAAAGTGGAGGAGAAGCATCCGGGAAGGCACCGGACACCTCGAGTCTCTTCGCCGGGAGCAAGCAGAAGCCAAGTGCAAACAGCGGAAGGAGCGGAAGCAGGTTGGTAACTGGGAGGATAGACACGCCAACGCCAGTGTTCTCGCTCAGGCTAACATCCCCAGCATCGAAGCATAGACCACACTCAACCATTGGGCGGGCCACATCGTCCACATGCCCGACACGAGATTCCCTAAGCAAGCGCTCTACTTGGAACTCCTACACAGCAAGCGGGCCCCAGCTGGGCAGAGGAAATGTTTCAAGGACACCCTCAAAGCTTCCTTGATAAAGTGCAACATCCCACCGACACCTTGGCCAAAGACCACCCGAAGTGGAGGAAGAACATCCGGGAGGGCGCTGAGCACCTTAAGTTTCGTCGCCGAGAGCATGCAGAAATCAAGCGCAGACAGCGGAAGGAACATGCGGCAAACCAGGTTCCTCACCCACCCTTTCCTTCAACCACTGTCTGCCCCATCTGTGACAGAGACTGGAATTTCAGCATTGGACTGTACAGACACCTGAGAACTCTTAGAATGGAAGCAAGTCTTCCTCGATTTCAAGGGACTGCCTATGATGATGATGATGGAAGCAGATTCAATAGTAACTTTCAAAATAGATAAGAACTTGAAGGGGAAAAATTTGTAGGGCTCTGGGAGTGGGTCTAATTAGATAGCTCTTTCAAAGAGCCAGCATAGGCATGATGGGCCAAATAGCCTCCTTCTGTGTTGTATCATTCTATGAATTTATGTTTGACCCAGAATTGGAATTACATTCCATGTAGTGCTAAACTGAAGCAGTCTGAGACTCCCTCCTCCAGAGAGTTTTACTCCTTTTCACTCCAGAGTCAGGTCTGTTCCTGACTGAATTTACAATAAAACCTTAGCCTTGGTGCAAAATGGAGACTTTTTTGGAACGACAATAAATTGTAAAGGCATCCTCAGAGCCCAATCAGTTATCTTATTGGTTTGTAGACCATTCAATAACCTCTTCTCACAGGCTTGAATGATAATGAGTTCAAGATTGGGGAGAAGTTAAAGGTTCTAAACTGAATGATGAAACTGAGACCCCATAGAATCATAGATCATAGAAAATTATGACACAGAATGAGGCCATTCGGCCTATCGTGTCCAAGCCGATCGAAAAAGAACTACCCAGCTTAATCCCACCTTTCAGCAATGGGTCTGTAGCTCTGTAGGTCACTTCTCTTTAAGTGTACATCCAAGTACCTTTTAAATGTGATGAGGGATTCTGCCTCAACCACACTTTCATGCAGTGAGTTCCAGACCCCTACCACCCTCTGGGTGAAGAACTGTGTCCTCATCTTCCCTCTAATCCTTCTACCAACTACTTTAAATCTATGCCCCCTGATTACTGACTCCTCTGCTAAGGGAAATAGGTCCTTCCTATCCACACTATCTAGGCCCTTCATAATTTTATACACCTCAATAGCCCGGTTGATGATAGATCATGTATCTTGGTTAGTGTGACATTATATATATCGTTTATGGTTTTGCGGCAGAGCCTGGTCTCCAGTCATCTTGGTTAATCCTTGCAACAGCCACCCCACGTTAAAATAATTCACGCACAGGCATCTTCCATCATTTAAAATGAGTTCATCAGTCACCTGAGTACTCATTTTTAGTGTGGAAGCAAGTCACCCTCGACCCCGAGGGACTGCCTATGGTGATGATGATATGATTTATTATAAAAGACATAAATGGGTGACTCTGTTTCTATCCCTATAAGGATTCCTGAAGCTTTTCTGTTCCATGTCAAATAACTTTAATCCATATTTCAAAACACACTATCAATAATTACACTTTCAATCTGTGGAGTCTTTGTTCTTACAGTGCAGAAGCCTAATATTATTAAGAGTGTGAATCAATCGTTATCAGTAGAAAGATGCAATCTTCAGAAGAACTTCAGCATGCACACTGTCTGTGCTAAATGCCCAAGTGGAACTGCCTCCACACTGCTATTCAGTAACCGTGACTGAAGTGAAAAAGGTATTTTGCAGTCTTACGTTTTCTTGAGCATGTTTGTGATATCCGGTCCTGTAGCCGTTAATATCCTGGACTTGTCTTGCTCCCCGTTCTTCATAATCTTTATTCTCACAGGCATGTACGCATCTCGACCTTTCTGAGCTGGCTTTATCAGTGGCGGAGCATTGGGGAGAAGGGACCCTTCAATCGGCCAATCATATTCCTAGTTTTAAAGGTAAAAATATTATTTTTTTTTTTACACACAATGGCCCTGAAATCCTGGCCTCCCCGGGTCCGTACAGAATGTGTACAGACCCAGGAAGGCATCGCAAAAGCCGATTTTCCGATCTGTCAAGTTTTAGCTTGACAGATCGCAGGCATCTCGGCAGCATCTCTTGCCCAGCGAATGTCCATAAAACTCTTGCGCCTGGTAAAAGCAGCGCATAGCCTACTTTTACCAGCCATAAGTAGCGCATAGCCTACTTTTACCAGCCATAAGTTACATACAAAGGCATATAAAAATAAAATTTTAAAAACACATTTTTATGTTAAAAACTCTGCCCACTAAGGTAAGTTTATTTTAAACCATAATTTTAAAACTTTTTTAAAAATCATAAAAATATATTTTTTTTCTAAGACATTTATTAACTTGAATTTAAATTAATGTTAAATATTTGATGATATTTTTATTTTTTATTGGTGTTTTGGGGTTGGGGAGGGGTGGTGTTTCTCAATCATAATAATGAAAACTCTAACTTACAGAGTTCCCATTATTATGAATGAGAAAATACTTTACCTGCCCAGTGCCACGTGATTCCAGTCCAGCTCTACGTCCGAACAGACGTGCACGTGCTCCGATGCGCAGGGAGAGGAGGCCTCAGGACCGGAATCTCTGGTGGTCGCAGCAGCAAAAGGTAAGTGCGCATCTTTTCTCTAGAATTGAGTCGAACGCCCGCGGGAAGAAGAAACCGGGATTTCAGGGCAAATGTACTGCAATGTTCTTTTTGAAAACACGAGCGAATTTCCTGTGGCATTGCTCATAGCTAGGCTGAGTCTGCAGCATGGTAGTGATGTTTTTCATTAGCACAACATCACAGAGAGACAGGAAGATCAAAATTGTTCATTAATTAACATTCCACATTAGGTTTTTCAGCCAGTTAAATGGCTATATGGAAAGGTTTATCGTTTCAATTTGTGCAATAAAAAGATCAATGTTCGCAGTTACATATTAAAATGGCTCGTTGTGTAATAAAACCCTTGCCGACTAAACAGCATACAGCAGCACAAAGTTCAGGACGAGCGGCTAGCATCGCGTGACCTGAGCGGGCACGGGACTACAAAGGACGGCAGTGGGAGGAGCAAGCTGCAGCAGTGACAATAGTAAAGGACAAAAAGTAAAAAGAATCTAAATCGAAGTATGACGAAACAGCCAAGCAGGTAAGTGATTGGCTAGTGAATTGGTGAGTATTTTTCTTTTCTTTAAAAAAACCTTGAGCATTGGTGTAAATTAGGAATTGCAATTAAATAGATAAGTGATCTTTATTATCTATGGAAAACTAATTAATTAAATCAGCTGTTTGCTGAGTAGTGTCTGGATGTGTTTTGCTACGGTTTAGAGTTTAGTTCTACTTGATAGTTCCGAGTGTAACTGGAGGGATGGCAAGGCAGCTCAGTCCCATGGATTACACATCGTGTGGCATGTGGGAAATCCTGGATGCTTCGCGCAGTCAGGACGACCACGTGTGCCGGAGGTGTCTCCAGCTGCACCAACTCGAGCTCCGCGTTTCGGAGCTTGAGCGGCGGCTGGAGTCACTGAGGTGCATCCGCGAGACTGAGAGCGACATGGATAGCACGTTTCTAGAGGTGGTCATAGAAACATAGAAACATAGAAAATAGGTGCAGGAGTAGGCCATTCAGCCCTTCGAGCCTGCACCACCATTCAATAAGATCATGGCTGATTATCCACCTCAGTACCCCTTTCATGCTTTCTTTCCATACCCCTTGATCCCTTTAGCCGTAAGGGCCATATAGAAACATAGAAAATAGGTGCAGGAGTAGGCCATTCAGCCCTTCTTGCCTGCACCACCATTCAATGAGTTCATGGCTGAACATGCAACTTCAGTACCCCATTCCTGCTTTCTCGCCATACCCCTTGATCCCCCTAGTAGTAAGGACTTCATCTAACTCCTTTTTGAATATATTCAGTGAATTGGCCTCAACAACTTTCTGTGGTAGAGAATTCCACAGGTTCACCACTCTCTGGGTGAAGAAGTTTCTCCTCATCTCAGTCCTAAATGGCTTACCCCTAATCCTTAGACTATGACCCCTGGTTCTGGACTTCCCCAACATTGGGAACATTCTTCCTGCATCTAACCTGTCCAGTCCCCTCAAAATTTTATATGTATCTATGAGATCCCCTCTCATCCTTCTAAACTCCAGTGAATAAAGGCCCAGTTGATCCAGTCTCTCCTCATAGGTCAGTCCAGCCATCCCGGGAATTAGTCTGGTGAACCTTCGCTGCACTCCCTCAATAGCAAGAATGTCCTTCCTCAGATTAGGAGACCAAAACTGAACACAATATTCCAGGTGAGGCCTCACCAAGGCCCTGTACAACTACAGTAAGACCTCCCTGCTCCTAAACTCAAATCTCCTAGCTATGAAGGCCAACATATCATTTTCCTCCTTCACCACCCTGCTGTACCTGCATGACAACTTTCAATGATTAATGTACCATGACACCCAGGTCTTGTTGCACCTCCCCTTTTCCTAGTCTGCCGCCATTCAGATAATATTCTGCCTTTGTGTTTTTGCCCCCAAAGTGGATAACCTCACATTTATCCACATTATACTGCATCTGCCATGCATTTGCCTACTCATCTAACTTGTCCAAATCACTCTGCAGCCACTTAGTGTCCTCCTCACAACTCACACCGCCATCCAGTTTAGTGTCATCTGCAAGCTTGTTGATATTACACTCAATTCCTTCATCCAAATCATTAATGCATATTGTAAACAGCTGGATCCCAGCATTGAGCCCTGCGGCACCCCATTAGTCACTGCCTGCCATTCTGAAAAGGACCCGTTTATCCCGACTCTCTGCTTCCTGTCTGCCAACCAGTTCTCTATCCACGTCAGTACATTACACCCAATATCATGTGCTTTGATTTTGAACACCAATCTCTTGTGTGGAACCTTGTCAAAAGCCTTGGTCACCCTGCAGCTTAAGAGTGTGCAGGCAGAGAGGGAGTGGGTGACCGCCGGACAGAAGAGGAGGACTAAGGAGGTAGTGCAGAAGTCCCCTGAGTCCATCTCGCTCTCCAACCGGTACTCTGTTCTGAGTATCGGTGAGGGTGATGGTGGCTCTGGGGAGTCAAATCCATGGTTCCACGGGTGGCTCAGCTGCACAGGGGGAAAGGAAAAAGAATGGAAGAGCTATAGTGGTAGGGGATTCAATAGTCAGGGAGCAGACAGGCGGTTCTGCGGCCGCAGTCGTGCCTCCAGGATGGTATGTTGCCTCCCTGGTGCCAGGGTCAAGGATGTCACCAAGCGGCTGCAGGGCATTCTGGGGGGGGAGAGGGTGAACAGCCAGAGGTCGTGGTCCATATCGGGACCAATGATATGGGTAGAAAGAGGAATGAGATCCTGCAGGCAGAGTTTAGGGAGCTAGGAGAGAAATTAAAAAGCAGGACCTCAAAGGTAGTAATCTCCGGATTATTCTCGGTGCAACAAGTTAGTGAGTACAAAAACAGGAGGATAGAGAAAATGAAAGCGTGGCTGGAGAGATGGTGCAGGCGGGAGGGCTTTAGTTTCCTAAGGCATTGGGACCGCTTCTGGGGGAGGTAGGACCTATACAAGCTGGACAGGTTGCACCTCAACAGAGCCGGGACCAATATCCTCGCGGAGGGGTTTGCTAGTGCTGTTGGGGGAGGGTTTAAACTAGCTTGGCAGGGGGATGGGAACCGGAGAATAGATTCAGTAGGGAGGAGAATAAAGTTGGACTTAGAAAGCAAAAATAAAGAAAGTGAGTTTGAAGGAGAGAGGAAACAAGCATGAAAAAAGGGTAAAAAAAACACATTTAAAGGCTCTTTGTCTAAATGCACGTAGCATTTGTAACAAAATAGATGAGTTGACTGCACAAATAGATACAAATGGGTATCCAATTAAAAACAAGGGCATACAAAGTGGCCCAAACTAGTGGAAGGACAGAAGATTGAGAAGCTTTTAAAAGCCAGCAAAGAATGACTTAAAAAAATGATTAAGAAAGAAAAGATAGACTATGAAAGTAAACTAGCACGAAATATAAAAACAGATAGCAAGCATTTCTATTGGTATATAAAAAGGAAAAGAGTGGCTAAAGTAAATTTTAGTCCCTTAGAGGACGAGACCAGGGAATTAGTAATGGAGAACATGGAGATGACAGAATCTCTGAACAAATATTTACGGTAGAGGACACAAGCAATATCCTAACAGTGGATAGTCAAAGGGCTATGGGGGGAGGAACTTAACACAATCACAACCACTAAGGAGGTGGTACTCAGTAGGATAATGAGACTAAAGGCAGCTAAATCCCCTGGACCTGATGACTTCCATCTTAGGGTCTTAAGAGATGTAGCGGCAGGGATAGTGGATGCATTGGTTGTAATTTATCAAAATTCCCTGGATTTTGGGGAGGTCCCAGCAGATTGGAAAACTGCAAATGTAATGCCCCTATTTAAAAAAGGAGGCAGACAAAAATCAGGAAACTATCGGCCAGTTAACCTAACATCTGTGGTTGGGAAAATGTTGGTGTTCATTATTAAAGAAGCAGTAGCAGGACATTTGGAAAAACATAATTCAGTCAGGCAGAGTCAGTATGTCACGTTTGAAAAATTTGCTGGAATTCTTTGAGGATGTAACGAACAGGGTGGATAAAGGCGAACCAGTGGATGTGGTGTATTTGGACTTGCAGAAGGCGTTTGACAAGGTCCCACATAAAAGGTTACTGCACAAGATAAAAGTTCATGGGGTTGGGGGTAATATATTAGCATGGATAGAGGATTGGCTAACTAACAGAAAACAGAGAGTCGGGATAAATGGGTCATTTTCCAGTTGGCAAATAGTGACTAGTGGTGTGCTGCAGGGATTGGTGCTGGGTCCTCAACTATTTACAATTTATATTAATGACTTGGATGAAATAGCCAAGTTTGCTGATGATACAAAGATGGATGGGAAAGCAAATTGTGAGGAGGACACAAAAAATCTGCAAAAGAATATAGACAGACTAAGAGAGTGGACAAAATTTGGCAGATAGAGCATAATGTGGGAAAATGTGTGGTTATCCACTTTAGAAAAAAAATAGAAAAGCAAATTATAATTTAAATGCAGAAAAATTGCAAATTGCTGCAGTACAGAGGGACCTAGGGGTCCTTGAGCATGAAACACAAAAAGTTAGTATGCAGATACAGCAAGTAATCAGAAAGACAAATGGGATGTTGGCCTTTATTGCAAGCGGGATAGAGTACAAAAGCAGAGAAGTCCTGCTACAACTGTACAGGGTATTGATGAGGCCACAACTGGAGTACTGCATACAGTTTTGTTCTCCGTATTTAAGGAAGGATTGGATTGGAGTTCTTATATAAGACATGTACGAAAATATAAATTCACTGATTCCACATTCCCAGTGATTAACCACGATGAAGGAAATAAGAACATAAGAACATAAGAAATAGGAGCAGGAGTAGGCCATTTGACCCCTCGAGCCTGCTCTGCCATTTAATAAGATTGTGGCTGATCTGATCATGGACTCAGCTTCACTTCCCTGCCCACTCCCCATAAACCTTTATTCCCTTATTGCTCAAAAATCTGTTTATCTCTGCCTTTAATATATTCAATGACCCAGCCTCCACAGCTCTCTGGGGCAGAGAATTCCAGAGATTTCCAACCCTCTGAGAGAAGAAATTCCTCCTCATCTATGTCCCCTAGTTTTAGTTTCCCCTATGAGTGGAAATATCCTCTCAGCGTCCCCCTCATTATCTTCTATGTTTCGATAAGATCACCTCTCATTGGGTTCAATTTTTCCCAATGCCGTTTTTTTGCATATTGTCAGAGTTAAGCCCGTTTTTTTTTGCCACAACTACTCCAAAAAAGTAAGTAGCAAGTTTCCCCACTCTATTTTTGAAATTGGCGGCGTGCAGCCTGTCCTTTAGCTTTGGGGGGTGGAACCGAAAAAACGATGACCCCATGTGCGGGGGAAAATATTGCCGTTTTTGACATGATTGCTATGGGCGCGCATGCCCAGTACACCTCCCGGTCTGCATTCGGCCATTTTTAAAGAGTCAGTTGTGTGCAAGAACTTTAATTCTCAGTGGGAAAAATCAGAGCTGCAATACAAGATGCATCGCGGCTCAAGGACCAAGAATTTTTTTACAGGATGAAGTGGAGGCACTGGTTACTGTGATTGAGGCCAGATGGTCTGAGCTGAACACCAGCAGAGGTTACATAAAAGTTTCACCAAAAGAAATGAAGAAATGCTGGAACCAACTTGCAGAAGATAACTGTGCAATGGTGATCACTCTGAGGTCTGGAGGCCAGTGCAAAAAGAAGTTGCAGGACCTTGGTCAAGTAGTTAGTGTAAGTAATATTTTCATTTGTTCACTGGAATTGCAATTGTAAATGTGACCATCTGTATATGCCGCACCCAGCAGAAAGACACCCTCTCTAAAAAGTTGTATTTTCGTCTTTGCAGAGGAAGGTGGCACACAACAAAAGATAGAGAACTCGAACAGGAGGCGGCCTGGCAAATCTGCACCCACTGACACCCTTGGAAGAAAGAGTCGCTGTTTTGATGGGTCCTGCCTGGAGAAAAGCAACCACCACTGCACTAGCTGGGCCCACACTCGAGGGAGAGGGTAAGTCCTGCAAATTCTACAGTCTGGCTTTGCTAAATGTTAAGTACTGCGCGGGCCAGCCATACTTCGGTTCATGGAGATGTCTCCGTCAGCTATGCTTCGGTTGATGCAATGTGCTATCATTCATCGTGGTCCTTCAAATCAGCCTGCTGCCTGCGCTGTGTGTGCCTACTCATGCCACCCACCCTGCCCCCTCCTCTGCTGCTAACCTGTTCTGTTATATTTTGTCTGTTCTGTTATATTTTGCAGAACTTGAGGCCAACCCTGACGAAGCTGAAGCCGATGCAGAAGAAGATTCAGACACGGATGAGCCTGAAGAGGAGAACATCTTCCAAAACCACCTTCCAGACCAAGAGCATGGAGGTGAAGGGAAGGGGGTGGTGGAGGTGATGCATGAAGCCCCCACTGTTGTACTCAGGTGCAGGTGCTGCCCATTGAGGTGCCAGCCCCTTTCCTGAGTGGTACGAGTGTTGCTGGGACATTCCATGGTTTCCCACAGTCCAAGGCTGGGGATTCCAGTGGGGTGCAACGAGGCACACCCAGAGCCCCACCATCCGAGGCTGCGGGTCCCAGTGGGATGCAACAAGGCACACCCAGGGCACCACCGTCCGAGGCCGCGGGTCCTAGTGGGTTGCAGAAAGACAGATCCAGGGCTCCACCATCCAAGGCTGTGGGTCCCAGTGGGATGCAGCAAGCCACATCCAGGGTAAGGAGGGGAAGGAGAGAACGACAGCAAACTCCTGAGGTGCAGGATCTAACAGATGTGGTTCAGATAATGGCAATGAGTATGGAGAGCACTGACATTACGCAATTACTCCTGGACACCATCAATGGGGTGGGTGATGAGGTATCGGGACTGTCGTGAGAATTAACAACACTCTCACGAGAAATGGAAACACTGTCCGGGAACAAGAGGGAGGGAATGTCTCAGGTAGCGATACAATTTCGGTGCACATGAGGGAGGGAATGTTGCAGGTAGTTTAAACATTGTCGGTGAACATGAGGGAGGGAATGTTGCAGGTAGTTTAAACATTGTCGGTGAACATGAGGGAGGGAATGTTGCAGGTAGCTGTGACACTGTCGGCGAACATGAGGGAGGGAAGATGGAGGTAGCTGAGACACTGTCAGGGCACATGAGGCAGGGAATGTCGGAGTTAGCTGTTGCAATAAGGGAACATGCCCAGACCACGCGCCCATTGACAGAATCAACTGCCACTTACACTCCAATCCTCAGACCAACCTCTGAAGAGGCCCAAGCAGGGCCTTTCACATTACTGCCTGCCCCCCGTCCCCCCATCAAGAAGTGTGCATTACCCGAGACATTCGAAAGAATAAGTTTGGTACCAACCTGAGAAATGGTGCGCCACCGCCTGCGGGCAGGGGTGGAGTCAACAAGACCAAGTGCTGCGGGCAGTCTTGGAATAAAGTGGAGGAGCGATGGGTGCAGCCTTTCTTTGCTGCGGTTGTTGTTATTATTGTTGTTACTGTTGTAACTGTTCTCAAATTAAAAGTTTTTTATAAGTTATGTAAATTTACAAGTTTAAAAGTTGATAAGTGATCTTAAAGTTTTTAAGTGATCTTAGAGTTTAGAAGTGATCTTAACTGAAAAGTTTAAAATTTGATACAATAATATTTTTATTAAAGTTAATTACAAACAAGTGTTTGCTAAACTTTTGAATAAAATATATTTTAATTTATAACTGAATCATTTCCATTATTTGTTCCATTAACACAACACATTACGGAACAGGTCCAAACAGTAAACATGGTTCATTTGGAATAGTTGCCGCTGAGCCTTCAGGCAGCAAAGGGTTCACGGTTGAGCTGCTGACGCAAGACGCGAGCAACCGTTAAAGGGGCACGATGGCCCACCATCCTCCGCTGTCATGCTCCGGGTTCAAGTCGCTGCATGGCATCCTTATCCTCATCCTCCTCCTCCTTCTCATCATCTGCATCTTCCTCCTCATCATCAGCCACTCTCACCTCAGGTGGATCTTCTACTATCAGCTGCTGCTGCCTCATGATGGCTAAGTTATGCAGCATGCAGCGCACAACAGTGAACTGACCAACAATCTCAGGGGTGTTTTGCAAGTAGCCTCTGGAATGGTCCAGGCATCGGAAATGCTGTTTCAAGATGCCAATGATCCTCTCTATTATGCTGCACATCACAATGTGCGAAATGTATTCCCAGTCAGCTTCCGTCTGGTTAGGCGTAGGGGCGTGATGAGCCAGGTGGCGAGGCCATACCCTTTGTCTCCCAGTAGCCAGCTCTGCCCTTCTAGATGTTGCTGAAACATGGCAGATATAGCACTCTCGTGTAGGATGAACGCAGCATGGGTGCTCCCTGATAGGTCCTTACTACACAGTATAAATGCACACGAGGCCCATGCTTGAGAGGTCAGTCTGTGACCTGTCCTTTATTCCTTAGCACTCAAATGATGAAGGTGGGTGGAGCTTCCCCTTTGATACCTGAAGGTCCAGGTTAGGAGTGTCTCCCACCTAGTGGTCAGTGTTCTCACGGTGTACAACTTAGGTCAGTTTATACATGGGTTACAATGCTGGTTGAATACATGACATCACCTCCCCCCCCAAAGTCTTATTGGGATCACAGGTTGAGTCTGTCTGGTGGTTTACGCTCCCTTGCAGAGCGCCTGAGTTGGGGCTCCGGTTGTTGGGCGCTGGCCTGAGTGTCTGCTGTTTGCAGTGCCTCAGGCCTGTCCGGACTGCCCACACTGATTGGGCTCTCCTTCCTTTGGTTCCGGTGTTCGGTCACTTGTGGTGGAGTGAACTCTATATCGTGTTCTTCCTCTGCTTCTTCTATGGGGTTGCTGAACCTCCTTTTTGTTTGATCCACATGTTTGCGGCAGATTTGTCCATTGGTAAGTTTAACTACCAGAATCCTATTTCCCTCTTTGGCAACCACAGTGCCTGTGAGCCATTTGGGCCCTGCAGCGTAGTTGAGGACAAAAACAGGATCATTTACATCAATACATCGCGCCCTTGCATTCCTGTCATGGTAGTGATATTGTGACTGGCGCCTGCTCTCAACAATTTATTTCATGGTGGGGTGTATAAGGGATAATCGGGTTTTGAGCGTCCTTTTCATTAGTAGCTCTGCGGGTGGAACCCCTGTGAGCGAGTGTGGTCTGGATCTATAGGCCAACAGGAGGCGTGATAAGCGGGTTTGTAGGGAACCCCCTTGGAATCTGAGCATCCCCTGTATGATTATCTGCACTGCTCGTTCTGCCAGGCCGTTTGAATGGTGCCGTTCTAACATGGTTAATTCCATTGCCTGCCATGAAGTCCTGGAATTCAGTGCTTGTGAAGCATGGGCCATTGTCGCTGACCAAGATGTCCGGTAGACCGTGGGCAGCGAACATTGCCCGTAGACTTTCTACCGTGGCAGAGGATGTGCTTGAATTTAAAATGTCACACTCGATCCATTTGGAGTAGGCGTCTACTACAACCAAAAACATTTTCCCCATGAAAGGACCTGCGTAGTCCACATGGATGCGTGACCAAGGCTTGGCGGGCCATGGCTAGGGGCTAAGGGGGGCTTCCCTGGGCGCATGGCCCAGCTGGGCACACGTGTTGCACCTGCGAACACAAAGTTCCAGATCTGCGTCTATCCCTGGCCACCAAACGTGTGACCTGGCAATTGCCTTCATCGTGACAATGCCCGGGTGCCCATTGTGGAGTTCTCTGATGAACACCTCTCTGCCGATCCGGGGCATGATTACACAGTTTCCCCACAGTAGGCAATCGGCCTGAATCGAGAGTTCATCCTTGCGCCTGTGAAATGGTTTAAATTTCTCAGGGCATGCCCTGTACGTGGCTGCCCAGTCCCCATTCAGTACACATTTCTTGACTAGAGACAATAGCGGGTCTCTATTTGTCCAGACTTTAATCTGATGGGCTGTCACGGATGAGCCTTCGCTTCCGAAAGCTTCAACAGCCATGACCATCTCAGCACCATGCTCGGTAGCCCCCTCAGTGGTGGCTAGTGGGAGCCAGCTGAGTGCATCGGCGCTGTTTACGGTGCCCGGTCTGTGACGAATTGTGTAGTCATAGGCAGCTAACGTGAGTGCCCACCTCTGTATGCGGGCCGATGCGTTTGCATTTATGGCCTTGTTGTCGGCCAAAAGGGACGTTAGGGGTTTGTGATCTGTCTCCAGCTCAAATTTCCTGCCAAACAGGTACAGGTGCATTTTCTTTACCGCATATACACATGCGAGCGCCTCCTTTTCTACCATCCCGTAGCCCCTTTCTGCCTGGGACAGACTCCTGGAGGCATAAGCTACCGGCTGTAACTGACCCTTGGCATTGACATGCTGCAACACACACCCGACAGCATAGGACAACGCATCGCACGTTAACACAAGTTTCTTACATGGGTCATATAGCGTTAACAGATTGTTGGAACATAACAAATTGCGTGCTCTATTAAAAGCCCTTTCCTGGCTGTCCCCCCAGATCCATTCGCAACCTTTGCGTAGGAGCACGGGTAGCGGTTCTAGCAGCGTGCTCAATTTGGGAAGAAAGTTACCAAAATAGTTCAGGAGCCCCAGGAACGAACGCAGCTCCGTCGCGTTACGGGGTCTGGATGCTCTCTGGATCGCTTCCGTCTTGGATGCAGTAGGGCTGATCCCGTCTGCTGCTACCCTCATCCCCAGGAATTCTACCTCTGGAGCTAGGAAGATGCACTTCGCCTTTTCCAGTCGCAGACCTACCCGGTCCAGTCTGCATAGCACCTCCTCCAGGTTGTGGAGGTGTTCTTCAGTATCGTAACCCGTAATGAGGATGTCGTCCTGAAAAATCACCGTCCCTGGAATCGACTTGAAGAGGCTTTCCATATTTCGTTGGAAGATCGCGGCGGCCGAGCGAATCCCGAACGGACATCTGTTGTACTCAAACAACCCCTTGTGTGTCGTGATGGTGGTCAGCTTCTTCGACTCACTCGCCAGCTCCTGGGTCATGTAAGCTGAGGTCAGGTCCAATTTTGAAAAAAGTTTGCCACCGGATAGCGTCGCAAAGAGGTCCTCCGCTCTCGGTAGCGGGTACTGGTCTTGGAGTGACACCCGATTGATGGTAGCCTTGTAATCGCCACATATCCTGACCGACCCATCCGCCTTGAGCACCGGCACAATCGGGCTCACCCAGTCACTGAATTCGACTGGCGAGATGATGCCTTCCCTCAACAGGCGGTCCAATTCGCCTTCTATCTTTACCCGCATCACGTACGGCACCGCTCTGGCCTTGTGGTGTACTGGTCTGGCATCCGGGTTTATGTGAATCACTACCTTGGCCCCCATGAAAGTGCCAATGCCGGGTTGAAATAATGAGTCAAATTTGTCCAGGATCTGTGAACATGATACTCGCTCCACAGAGGAAATTGCATTGACATCGCCCCATTTCCAGTTCATGACAGCCAGCCAACTCCTCCCCAGCAGTGCGGGACCGTCCCCTGGGACAATCCAGAGTGGCAACCTATTCTCCGAATCTTTGTGGGTCACGACTACCGTGGCGCTGCCTAGCACTGGAATGATCTGCTTTAACAATGTTGAATCTCTGTCCCAACCATTCCTTAACACAGTACCTCTCATCTGTTCTGCTAGTGGCCATGCTCGCGTGGTTTAAATCCCAGTTTCTTGTCGCCATTGATACGTCCTTACTACACAGTATAAATGCACACGAGGTCCATGCTTGAGAGAAGGTCAGTCTGTGACCTGTCCTTTATTCCTTAGCACTCAAGTGATGAAGGTGGGTGGAGCTTCCCCTTTTATACCTGAAGGTCCAGGTTAGGAGTGTCTCCCACCTAGTGGTCAGTGTTCTCACGGTGTACAACATAGGTCAGTT
Organism: Pristiophorus japonicus; assembly: GCF_044704955.1. Classification (NCBI taxonomy): domain Eukaryota; kingdom Metazoa; phylum Chordata; class Chondrichthyes; family Pristiophoridae; genus Pristiophorus; species Pristiophorus japonicus. The sequence goes on from NC_091990.1 coordinate 115,830,218, forward strand.
TATACATGGGTTACAATGCTGGTTGAATACATGACATCCCCAGAGTATCTTGCATCAGCTTACATGATGCGATGCATGTCATCACACACGAGCTGCACATTAACGGAGTGGAAGCCTTTTCTGTTCCTGTACATCATGAAATCTTCCAAAGGTGCTCGCAAGACGATATGGGTACAATCAATGCAGCACTGTACCTTTGGGAGGCCAGCAATCCTGGAGAAGCCCACAGTCCTTTCACGCATTGCCTGGGTGTTCATGGGGAACTTTATCTAACTTTCCTCTGTGCATATAGTGCGGCAGTCACCTGCCGAATGTAGATATGTGTTGCATGTTGAGAAATGGCGCACACATCCCCAGTTGTGGCCTGGAACGATCCAGATGAATAGTGTAATGTACGTATGCCTGGGTTTACCTGCCACCAGGGGGAGCGACCGTTGGAGGTCATTGGGCCACAGACACACACGTGCAGCCCTTGTATATAAAGAAAGCGTCCATGTTTAATCCTAACTTTGAGAGCTAATAAAGTAGAGTCAGGTCACATCTGATTGAGTTCATGGTACTAAGCCTATTGAGTTATTGCATACGCAACATTTGGCGATGAGGCACAATACAGGTGAATCTGCTCTCACCTGCACAAAAAAAAATGAGCGCCGTTGGAATCCTGGAGCGATTCGTGGAGGGAGAAGACTGGGAGGATTTTACAGATCGCATCGACCAGTACTTCATGGCCAACAAGATGGATGAAGACACTGACGCAGTTAGGCGCAGGGCGGTTTTCCTCACGGTTCGTGGTCCAAAAATCTGTGGCCTCAAAGAATCTGCTCTCATCTGTACGTCCAACGGAAAAGACCTATGAGGAATTGTGTGCTCTGATTCGGGACCATCTCAAAACTAAAGAAGGCATCATTATCTCGAGATAGCGCTTTTACAAGCATGTTCATTCTGAGGGCCAGAACGTGGCAGAATTTGTTGCCGACCTGAGACGTCTCGCTGGGCCGTGTAAGTTTGGAACCGCGTTGGAAGACATGCTGCGCGACGTCTTTGTAACAGGCATAAACCACGAGGTGATCCTGCGGAAGCTGCTGGCTGCGGAGACCGTGGATCTGAGCAGGGCCATCACGATCGCCCAGGCTTGCCTGACCACGGTCGATAATACAAAGCAGATATCCTCGCAGAGTTGGAACTCCACGGCAAGTGCACCAGATTGTGTCGTTGGTTGGCAGAGCTGCACCTGGCAGCTCTGCCAAACCTGTAGCTGCTCGAAGTCCGTCATTGGGCACGAATCCGATTTCACCCTGTTGGCATTGTGGGGGCAATCATCGGCCTCATCAGTGCCATTTCAGACAGTATATTTGTAGAGGCTGTGCAAAAATGGGGCACCTTCAGCGGATGTGTCCGCAGCTCAGTAAGCGTGCTGCGACACACCACGTGGATGATGATGACCGATCCGGAGCGGATCCAGCAATGCAACCTGAGATACCCGAGGAGGAAGTGTATAGTATACATTCGTTCCTGACAAAGAGCCAACCGATAATGATTGAAGTAAAATTGAACGGCGTGCCGGTATCTTTGGAATTAAACACGGGTGCGAGTCAGTCAATTATGAGCCAGAGGACTATCGAAATGCTGTGGGACACCAAGGCTGTGAAACCCAAGATGAGTCCAGTAAATGCAAAATTGCGTACCTACACCAAAGAGCTCATACCAGTGATTGGCAGTGCAGCAGTCAAGGTGTCGTACGATGGGGCGTTTCATGATCTATCGCTGTGGATCGCTCCAGGCAATGGTCCAATGCTTTTCGGCAGGAGTCGGCGTGAAAAAATAAAGTGGAACTGGAACAATATTAAAGCTTTGTCATCGGTGGATGACGCTTTCGTGTGCTCAAGTGCTGAGCAAACTTCCCTCACTGTTTGACCCGGGCATCAGCAACTTCACGGGAGCCAAGGTGCAGATCCACCTGGACTCGGATGGAAGACCCGTCCATCACAAAGCCCGGACGGTCCCGTAGATGATGAGGGTGTTATGTATGAACAAAGAGTCTAACTAGATACTGTGAGCTCAAAGTAAAGTGTGACTTTAGTCTTTTATTGCAGGTCTCCAGAGTGCCTCTCCAGCCTGTGAGGCCTCCTTAAGTACCAGTGCTCCCAAGGAATTGTGGGGTCCCTTGGGATTCCAGGGGATGGGCCCTCTGATGGCTACACAAGGTATATACAGGTTTACATATATAACAACACTCCCCCCCCAAAGTCAATAGTGCAACTATTTACAAGGTGAGTCGACCTGGGGCCTTTTTTTCTCTGATTGATCATCTCAGTGCAAAGGCTGGTTTTGGTGAATTGTATGTTGGGCCCTCGCTGGGCTGCTATGCAGCTGGCCTTGCTGGGCTGCCTGGTGTGGTGAGTCCTGCTGGGCTGCTGCGGGTGATAGGTTCTGCTTCATGGTCAACCACGTTGTCGGTTGCCACTAGTGTGTATGTTGGGGGGTCAAAGCAGGTAGGGTCCAATGTGGGTTGCTCTGGATAGTCCATGAATCTGAGTTTGATTTGGTCCAAGTGTTTCCGGTGAATGAGTCCATTTGAAAGTTTGACCCGAAACACCCTACTCCCCTCTTTGGCCACAACAGTGCCAGGAAGCCACTTGGGACCTTGTCCATAGTTCAACACAAATACAGGATCATTGATTTCAATTTCGCATGACACATTTGCGCTATCATGATATGTACTTTGTTGAAGTTGCCTGCTCTCTACCTATTCATGTAGATCAGGGTGAACTAACGAGAACCTTGTCTTAAGTGCCCTTTTCATGAGCAGTTTAGCAGGTGGAATCCCAGTGAGCGAGTGAGTTCTCGTGCGGTAGCGAAGCAGGACTCGGGATAGGCGAGTCTGCAGTGAGCCTTCAGTTACCCTTTTCAAGCTCTGCTTGATAGTTTGCACCGTTCTCTCTGCCTGACAATTGGATGCTGGTTTGAATGGGGCAGATGTAACATGTTTGATCCCATTACGGGTCATGAACTCTTTGAACTCGGCACTGGTAAAACATGGCCCATTGTCGCTCACAAGGACATCAGGCAGGCCGTGCGTGGCAAACATGACCCACAGGCTTTCAGTGGTGGCAGCGGACGTGCTTGCCGACATTATCTCACATTCAACCCATTTGGAGTACGCATCTACAACCACTAGGAACATTTTACCCAAAAATGGGCCTGCATAGTCGACATGGACCCTGGACCACGGTTTGGAGGGCCAAGACCATAAACTTAGTGCATTGCTTAACTGCGAGCATGTGTTACATTTGTGCACGCAGGACTCTAAGTCCGCATCGATACCGGGCCACCACAAGTGGGATATAGCTATCGCTTTCATCATTACAATAATGCCTGGGTGAGTATGTGGAGATCACTGATGAAAGTGTCCCTGCCATTTTTGGGGACCACTGCCCGATTACCCCACAGAAGGCAGTCTGCCTGTATTGACATTTCATCTTTGCACCATTGGTGCAGCTTTATCTCTTCCTGCATTTCCATTGGGACACTGGACTAGCTCCTGGGAAGCACTCAATTTTTTACGAGGGACAGGAAGGGGTCCTGGCTCATCCAGGTTCTCGTCTGTCGGGCTGTGACGGGTGATTGTTCACTCTCGAATGCTTCCATTACCATGACTAAATCTGCGGGCTGTGCCATTGCCACCCCCGTAGTGAGCAATGGCAGCCTACTGAGAGCATCGGCACAGTTTTCTGTGCCTGGCCTGTGGCGGATGGCGTAGTTATATGCAGACATCTCTGGATGCGGGCCGATGCATTCGTATTTATCCCCTTACTTTCGGAAAAAAGGGCTATCAGTGGCTTATGGTCAATTTCCAATTCAAATTTGAGCCCAAACAGGTATTGATGCATTTTCTTTACCCCATAAACACACGCTAACGCTTCTTTTTCAATCATGCTGTAGGCTCTCTCAGCCTTAGACAGACTTCTGGATGCATAAGCAACCATTTACAATTTCCCAGATTCATTAGCTTGTTGCAATACACACCCGACCGCATACGACGACGCATCACATGCTAGTACCAAACGCTTACATGGATCATACAACACAGGCAATTTGTTTGAGCATAACAATTTTCTAGCTTTTGCAAAGGCATTTTCTTGGCTTTTGCCCCATACCCATTCGCCCCCTTTACACAGTAAGGCGTGCAGTGGTTCTAACAGTGTTCTGAAACCCGGTAAGAAGTTACCAAAGTAGTTCAGGAGTCCTAGAAATGACAGCAGCTCCATCATGTTCTGTGGCCTCGGTATGTTCTCGATTGACTCCATCTTCGAATCGGTGGGCCTGATGCCGTCCGCCGCGATTCTTCTCCCCAGGAACTCAACTTCAGGCACCAGGAAAACGCACTTTGAGCGTTTTAACCTGAGCCCCACGCAGTTGAGTCGACTAAGAACCTCCTCCAGGTTCTGCAGATGCTCGACTGCGTCCCGACCTGTAACCAAGATGTCGTACTGGAAGACCACCCTGCGTGGGACCGACTTCAATAAGCTTTCCATGTTTCTCTGGAATATCGCCGCGGCTGACTGAATCCCAAACGGGCATCTGTTGTAAATGAAGAGACCTTTGTGCGTGTTGATGCAGGTGAGGTCCTTCGATGATTCCTCCAACTCCTATGTCATGTAGGCCGAGGTCAAGTCCAGCTTCATGAATGTCTTTCCTCCCGCCAGCGTCGCAAAAAGATCGTCAACTTTTGGTAGTGGGTATTGATCCTACAGGGAAAAACGATTGATAGTTACTTTGTAATCACCACAGATTCTGACGGTGCCGTCTCCCTTGAGGACTGGCCCACTCGTTGAATTCGATTGGCGAAATGATGCCCTCTCGTTGCAACCGGTCCAGCTTGATTTCCACCCTCTCTCGCATCATGTACGGTACTGCTCTTGCCTTGTGACGGATGGGTCGGGCCCCTGGAATTAGTTGGATCTGCACTTTTGCTCCTTGGAACTTCCTGATGCCCGGTTCGAACAGCGAGTGGATCTTGTTTAAGACCTGGGCACACAAAGTGTCATCAATGGACGAGAGTGCTCAGACGTTGTCCCAGTTCCAGCGTATCTTTCCCAGCCAGCTCCTGCCGAGCAACGTGGGACCATCGCCCACTACCACCCAGAGTGGTAGCTTGAGCACCGCTCCATCGTAGGAGACCTTTACAGTATCTTGTCATCTGTATCTCATCGCCAGTTGTTATGTATGAATAAAGAGTCTGACTAGATACTGTGAGCTCAAAGTAAAGTGTGACCTTAGTCTTTTATTGCAGGTCTCCAGAGTGCCTCTCTAGCCTCTGAGGCCTCCTAAGTACCAGTGCTCCCAAGGGATTGTGGGATCCCTTGGGAGCACTGGTACTCTGGTGGCTACACAAGTTATATACATGTTTACATATATAACAGAGGGAGAAAGTCAAAATCGAACTGGATAGACTCCAACGTGATGAGGTAATTTCACAGGTCGAATTTAATGAATGGGCTAGTCCCATTGTTCCTGTGCTGAAGAGTGATGGTACTATCAGGATTTGTGGAGACTACAAAGTTACGATCAACTGAGTTTCGAATCAGGATCAGTACCCGTTACTAAAGGCTGATGACCTGTTTGCAATGCTAGCTGGGGAAAAGTCGTTAATCAAATTGGATCTGATGTCAGCCTATATGACACAGGAGCTTGTCGAATCATTGAAGAAACTTAGGTGCATCAATACGCATAAAGAGCTATTCATTTACAACAGGTGTCCTTTCTGAATTCGCTTGGCTGCAGCCATATTTCAGAGAAACATGGAGAGTTTACTGAAGTCCATCCCTAGAACCGTGGTGTTCCAAGACGGTATTCTGGTCACAGGTCGTGACACTGCCAAACACCTGCACAACCTGGAAGAAGTTCTATGTCGTCTGGACAAAATGGGGCTCAGGCTGAAATGTTTAAAGTGCGTCTTTATGGCACTGGAAATCATATTCCTGGGATAGAAGATTGCTGCAGACGGCATCAGGCCTACGGACTCAAAAACAGAGGCCATCAAAAATGCACCCAGACTCCAGAATGTGACAGAGCTGCGTTCGTTCCTTGGTCTTCTCAACTACTTCAGTAATTTCTTAACTAAATTGAGCACATTATTAGAGCCACTGCACATGCTGCTCAGAAAAGGTGACAACTGGGTTTCGGGTGTATCTCAAGATAAAGTCTTCGAGAAGGCTAGGAATCTGCTTTATTCCAACAAATTGCTGGTACATTATGACCCGTGATGAGACCATTCCTCAAAACCGCAAAGACGAACTATCCATTCAATCTGATTGTTTGTTATGGGGTAATCGTGTTGTTAAGCCCGAGAAAGGCAGGGAGAGATTTGTACGGGATTTATACAGTACCTATCCCGGTATTGTGATGATGAAGGCCATTGCCAGCTCTCACGTTTGGTGGCCTGGCATTGACTCTGATTTGGAGTCATGTGTGCATCAGTGCAACACTTGCATGCAGTTAAGCAATGCACCAGTGGAATCTCCGCTAAGTCTGTGGTCGTGGTCATCCAAACCATGGTCAAGGATCCACATCAACTATGCGGGTCCTTTCCTGGGTAAAATGCTTTTGGTGGTGGTGGATGTGTATTCCAAATGGATAGAATGTGAAATCATGTCATCCAGTAGATCCATAACCACTATTGAAAGCCTTCGTGCCATGTTCGCCACTCATGGTCTGCCCGACATCGTTGTGAGCGACAACGGATCATGCTTCATGAGTTTGGAGTTTCAAGAGTTTATGAAACTCAATGGTATCAAGCAAGTAAGGTCAGCACCATTCAAACCTGCATCCAATGGTCAAGCGGAGCGGGCCGTCCAAACCATCAAGCAGAGCCTGAAATGCGTAACTCACGGTTCTTTGCAGACTCGCTTGTCACACATACTGCTTAGTTACAGGACGAGACCCCAGACGCTTACCGGGGTCCCCCCTGCTGAACTGTTGATGAACAGAGGTCTCAAGACCAGGCTCTTGCTTGTCCACCCTGACGATAATGATCACGTTGAAAACAGACGTCAACATCAGCAGTGGTATTATGATCGCACTGCCGTGTCACGCGATATCTCTATTAATGATCCTGTGTATGTGCTAAATTATGGTCAAGACCCCAAATGGGTAACTGACATTGTTACGGCTAAGGAGGGCAACAGGGTGCTTATTGTCAGGCTCACTAATGGGCAAACATGCAGGAGGCATATTGATCAGATGAAATTGCGGCACAGAGACGAACCGGAACAGCTTGAAGAAGACACCATCAATGACCAACCGATTCATATTCAGCCATCAGAAAACCCTGCTGTTATCAATGAATCTGGACCTTCAATCCCCGACATTGACACTGCCACTCCCATTAGATCGGCTACCCAGCCTCAAGTCATGAATGACTCGGAGAGCTCACCCAGATCTGGAATTGAACTGAGATGATCAACTAGGGAGAGGAAAGCCCCGGACCATCTCAATTTGTAAATAGGACTGATACCAAGATCTTGGGGGGGGGGGGATGATGTAATAATGGGTTTACCTGCCACCAGGGGGTGCGACTGTTGGAGGCCATTGGGCCACAGAGACACACGTGCAGCCCTTGTATATAAAGAAAGCCTCCATGTTTAATCCTCACTTTGAGAGCTAATAAAGTAGTCAGGTCGCATCTGATTGAGTTCACGGTACGAAGCCTATTGAGTTATTGCATATGCAACAAATAGAATGAAAGTGCAGCTGTAACCTTCACTTCAACTGATAAAGCAGTCCTCCTGACGTTTCTAGGTTGCAGGTGTGCTTTTACTAACTCACAGATCTCAGTTACAACTTCTTTGCGGAAATGCAGCCTTCTTACACAGTCTGCATCTCTCAGGTGTAGGTACGAATGCCTGTCTTGACATGGTTAATGCCCCCTACCCATCATCCTCCGTGCTCTGAGGTTCCTCATGCGATGACATTGAATCAATTGTCTCCTCCGCAGCACCACCATACAGAAGGCTTGCACGAGGTATGGCATTGTCAGTATTGCCCCCATGTTTAAAATGTACCTTTGCAAGAAGCTCAAAACAGCAGGTAGGACAAGCTTCTTTGTTGTCTCTCTCCCCAAGGTCTATGTCGTAGTATGGACCACACCCAAGTCTGAGCATGCCCAATAGGCTTGCTTAGATCGGAAAACAGCCCCCAGGGCTTCAGTTGATGCTACTTACTGCATAGTGTAAGGCTTCTCATGCCTTCAGTTTGGCTTCCACATCCCCGCCCCCCGGGCTTCTTTTGAAGCCGAGATCCCAGCCCCTGTGCCTGGGCGAGGGACCGATTCTGCCGGCTAACACTCCGATCCTCGAGCCCGGTTTTGAGACGTTTGGTGGTGGCATGGCACTTCAAAAAATTCAAAATTAAAGAATTGCATGAAACTTCCATTTTCGGCATTTTCAGTTGGAAAAAATTAAGCTTCATGATGCAGATAAATGTGTTCTTGACTCCTTCCAAAATTTTGCCTAAAAACAAAGGCGTCTTTCTGCGCCGATGTTTTAATGTGTAAGCTGGTTTTTCTTAAGTGCCCAGAAGGTTTTTTGGGAGTGGTCACATCCGCTGTCCTAGGAAAAATGTGAGTTGGCCCAACTTGCATAAATGTGAAAAACTGGCGAAAATCAGGTTATGCTCCCATGACGCAAATAAAAACTAACCTAAAAAAATCGTAACTAACAGAATTACAAGGGTGCACAATCTTTGGGGAAGCTTGGATTTTTTAATTTAGGGAAAAAAGCGGCACGCATCAAAAAAACGATGCTAATCACTGGGGAAAACTGAGCCCATTCTTCTGAACTCCAATGAGTATAGGCCCAACCTACTCAATCTATCCTCATCTCCGGAATCAACTTGTGAACCTTCTCTGAACAGCCTCCAATGCAAGTATATCCTTCCTTAAATACCGAAACTGTAAGTAGTACTCTAGGTGTGGCCTCACCAATACCCTGTACAGTTGTAGTAGGACTTCCCTGCTTTTATACTCTAACCCCCTTGCAATAAAGGCCAACATTCTATTACGTCTGTAAAGTACTTATGAATTGACTCCACGAGGCAATGTGTTGTACTCAAACTGTAGTGACCTTGGTCCTTTATGCCAAACTCCAGAGTGAGGCACAAGCATGGTGGGCAGCCTTTTACCTTATTGATGGTACATCAGGTAAACAAGCCTCCATCTTATACAACCACACAGTGACTACACAGAGAGTACATCCATAGTTTGCATATACAACATCATTCTCCCCCTTTGTGCCAATTACCTTTGCACTATGTGCTCTGGCTGAGCTCTCCCCAGACTTAAGTGCTAATAGTCCTTGCACCTTGGCTGTGCTTTGGCTTGGTTCTCTCCCTGTTAACCCCCAAATCATTTTGCCACAACGTTGGGTAGTGGTTACCAGTTTGGATGGTTCGATGATGCAGTGAAGGTTCCAGAAGGTTCTGGGTGTGATCCATGTGAGTGTCCATGGTTACATACATTCATTTCCCCCCTCACAGCAAGGTCATGCAGCTGGTCCATTACATTAACATACAGGATCAGGCACAGTGCAAGTACAAAGAAAGGAAGAAGAAAAATTTTTGCAGTTTGTATCGTGACACCTTGATTCAGTGACTTACATTCGTTACGTTTTACAGTCTTGCACCAGGATTGGGTAGATTGCATTCATGGTTCAGTCATGGTCAGTACTGAGGTAGCAGTACAGGTTTGCGAGGACGCTAGTTCCAGAGCAACCAGACGGGGTCCTAGTCGTCTGATGGCGGCGCTGCGTCCCTTGCTAGCGGGGTGGGCTTGGTTCGCTCACCTTGCCAGGACTCAGGGCCTTTGCCGTTGCCTAGTGGTGGGCAGAGCCACAGATGTGTGTGGCCTCCCTGTCCTCCTTTGAGGGCTGCAGAATCGTCTGCCTGCTCTCTAACGGTGTTGGGAACCTGGCTGTTCCAGGTCCCGTTTTGGGAACTCGTTGGTTCTGACCTTTTGCTCCCGGACATGGCCGAGGTAGCGACTGGGTCTGGGGACTGCGCCATCTCCACCAGGGTGGTGGGCAACGGCGGCTGACTGCATGTATTGGCGCTGTTTTCGTTTCCAGGTCTGTGGCGAATAGTGCCATCGGGTGCCTGCAGTGTGGGATAGACCTGGGGCAGGGTATCAGGATCAGTGCCTTCACCCTCCTGTGGTTGCTGGCCTATAACTTGTGGGGACACCTGGGGCAGGGCATCAGGATCAGCGCCTTTACCTTCCCGAATTCGCTCGCTTGCTACTTTTGGGGACACTCTATTCCTGACATCTCGCAACAACATTTTGTTCTTTACATTAGGATTGGTACTGACATCTCGCAACAACATTTTGTTATTTACATTAAGAATGCTTGATTGAATGATACTTTTACAAATGTCAAGCTGCTGCTTCCTTAATATTGGCACCAATGATACCTCCGCAAGATCCTGCAAATCCCATGTAGACAGACGCACCAACATCAGTGTTCTCGATCAGGCCAACATCCCCAGCATCGAAGCACTGACCACACTCGACCAGCTCCGTTGGGCGGGCCAAATTGTCTGCGTGCCGGACACAAGACTCCCAAAGCAAGCGCTCTACTCGGAAGTCCTACACGGCAAGCGAACCCCAGGTGGGCAGAGGAAATGTTTCAAGGACACCCTCAAAGCCTCCTTGATAAAATGCAACATTCCCACCGACACCTGGGAGTCCCTGGCCAAAGACTGCCCTAAGTGGAGGAAGAGCATCCGGGAGGGCGCTAAGCACCTCGAGTCTCGTCACCGAGAACATGCAGAAAACAAGCGCAGGCAGCGGAAGGAGCGTTTGGCAAACCAGACTCCCCACCCACGCTTTCCTCCAACGACTGTCTGTCCCACCTGCGACAGATACTGCAATTCCCGAATTGGACTGTTCAGTCACCTGAGAACTCACTTTTGGAGTGTAAGAAAGTCTTCCTCGATTTCGAGGGACCACCTATGATGATGACTAATGGACTCCAGCATTTTCCCAACGACAGATGTTAGACTAACCATTCTATAGTTTCCTGCTTTCTGTCTGCCTCCTTTTTTTAAATAGGGGCGTTACATTTTCCAATCAGCTGGGACCGCCCCAGAATCCAGGGAATTTTGGTAGATTACAACCAATGCAACCACCATCTCTGCAGCCACTTCTTTTAGGACCCTAGGATGCAAGCCCTCAGGTCCAGGGGACTTGTCCGCCTTCAGTCCCGTTATTTTACCGAGTACTACTTCTTTAATGATAGTGATTGTATTTAGTTCCCCACTCCCTATAGCTCCTTGATTATCCACTATTGGGATGTTTATAATGTTTTCTACTGTGAAGACCAATACAAAATATTTATTCGAAGTCGCTGCCATTTCCCTGTTCCCCATTATTAATTCCCCAGTCTCATCTTCTAGGGGACCAACATTTACTTTAGCCACTCTTTTCCTTTTTATGTATCTGTAGAAACTCTTACTATCTGTTTTTATATTTCACGCTAGTTTACTTTCATAATCTATTGTCCCTCTTTGTTATTTTTTTAGTCGTTCTTTGCTGGCTTTTAAAAGTTTTCTAATCCTCTGGCCTCCCACTAGTTTTGGCCACATTGTATGCCCTTGTTTTCAATTTGATACCATCCCTTATTTCCTTAGTTAGCCATGGATGGTTATCTCTTCTCTTACAGTCTTTCCTTCTCATTGCGATATATTTTTGTTGAGAGTTTAGAATATATCTCCTTAAATGTCTGCCACTGCTCATCAACCGTCCCACACTTTAATCTATTTTCCCAGTCCACTTTAGCCAACGCTGCCTTCATACCTTTGTAGTCTCCTTTATTTATGCTTAGGACACTGGTTTGAGATCCAGCTTTCTCACCTTCCAACTGAATTTGAAATTCCACCATGTTATGGTCACTCATTCCTAGAGGATCCTTTACTAGGAGGTTGTTTATTAATCCTGTCTAATTACACAGTACCAGATCTAAGATAGCCTGCTCCCTGGTTGCTTCCGCAACATATTGTTCGAGGAAACTATCCCAGATACACTCTGTGAACTCTTCCTCAAGGCTACCCTGGCCAATTTGCTTTATCCAATCAATATGAACGTTAAAATCGCCCATGATTATTCTCGTTTTTTTTTTACAAGCCTTTATTATTTTTTGATTTATACTCTGTCCAACAGTGTAGCTACTGTTAGGGGGCCTATAGACTATGCCCACCAGTGACTTTTTCCCCTTATTATTCCTTATCTCCACCCAAACTGATTCAACATCTTGATCTTCTGAGCTAACATCATTTCTCACTAACACACTATTAACAGAGCCACTCCACTTCCTTTTCCCTTCTGTCTGTCCTTCCGAATTGTCAAATACCCCTGACTATTTAGTTCCCAGTCCTGGTCACCTTGCAACCATGTCTCTGCAATGGCTATCAGATCACACCTATTTGTATCTATTTGTACCATCAACTCATCTATTTTGTTATGAATGCTGTGTGCATTCAGATAAAGAGCTTTTAAAGTTGTTTTTTTAAACATTGTTTCCTGCTTTGACCCCACTTTCTGATTCACCTTTATGTTTATACATTCTATACCTTCCTGTTAAGCCCAGTTTTTATTTCCTCAGTGCTACCCTGCTCTATTGCCTTCTCTTTATTCTTTGACTTTTTAAATTTTCGCTCACCTGAACCCTCCACCCCTCCCCTGCCACTAATTAGTTTAAAGCCCTCTCTGCAGCCCTAGCTATTCGATTCACCAGGACCCTAGTCCCAGCACAGTCTAAGTGGAGCCCGGCCGAAAGGAACAGCTCCCTCTTACCCCAGTACTGGTGCCAGCGTCCCGTGAACCATGTGGATCGGAGGATCGTCACCACTGTGCTGCAACCCTATCTCGCACCTGCCTCCCCTTCAGGCACAGCTCCTCAGTGGGAGGAAGGAAATTTACCTTCAAGGTCCCCAACAAAGGACTCATTCATTAACAAGAGTAGAGTTAACATAGAAACATAGAAACATAGAAACAGAGAAAATAGGTGCATGAGAAGGCCATTTCAAGCCTGCACCACCATTCAATAAGATCATGGCTGATCATTCCCTCAGTACCCCTTTCCTGCTTTCTCTCCATATCCCTTGATCCCCTTAGCCATAGGGCCATATCTAACTCCCGCTTGAATATATCCAATGAACTGGCATCAACAACTCTATGCGGCAGGGAATTCCACAGGTTAACAACTCTCTGAGTGAAGACGTTTCTCCTCATCTCAGTCCTAAATGGCCTACCCCTTATCCTAAGACTGTGTCCCCTGGTTCTGGACTTCCCCAATATCGGGAACATTCTACCCGCATCTAACCTGTCCCGTCCCGTCAGAATCTTATATGTTTCTATGAGATCCCCTCTCATCCTTCTAAACTCCAATGTATACAGGCCCAGTTGATCCAGTCTCTCCTCATATGTCAGTCCAGCCATGGGAATCAATCTGGTGAACCTTCGCTGCACTCCCTCAATAGCAAGAACGTCCTTCATCAGATTAGGAGACCAAAACTGAATGCAATATTCCAGGTGAGGCCTCACCAAGGCCCTGTACAACTGCAGTAAGACCTCCCTGCTCCTATACTCAAATCCCCTAGCTATGAAGGCCAACATACCATTTGCCTTCTTCACTGCCTGCTGTATCTGCATGCCAACTTTCAATGACTGATGAACCATGACACTCAGGTCTCGTTGCACCTCCCCTTTTCCTAATCTGCCGTCATTCAGATAATATTCTGTCTTCGCGTTTTTACCCCCAAAGTGGATAACCTCACATTTATCCACATTATACTGTATCTGCCATGCATTTTCCCACTCACCTAACCTGTCCAAGTCACCCTGCAGCCTCTTAGCATCCCCCTCACAGCTCACACCGCCACCCAGTTTAGTGTCATCTGCAAACTTGGAACTCAATTCCTTCATCTAAATCATTGATGTATACTGTAAAGAGCTGGGGTCTTTAAAAAAAACTCATCCCTCAAACTGAGTTAAAAGTGGCTACCTTGACTAGAGATAAACAATTCTAAAGGTTACTGAGATCGGCAAAGCAATGAACCATTTAGATTTTTCAGGGGCCAATAATAGCAGCAACTTTAAACCAGATCACTATCAAATCCTGTGGCCAGCTGATCTATCAGTCTCCTTTGCCTTGGTTCAATGAGTTTGGTCAGTTCTTCATTGGCCTTCTGGATGTAGCGATCACCAAAGTTACATCTCTATCTTTTTCCAGTTCTGAAGAAAGAACATTGACTTGAAACGTTAACTCTGTTTCTCTCTATGCAGATGCTGTCTGACCTGTTGAGTAATTCCAGCATTTTCTGTTTTTGTTTCATATCTGGTTGATTGTTTTGCTGAACACCTTCATTCAGTCTGCAAGCATGTACAGGACTCCTTTCTAATCCAATGTGTAAGAACCCCAACAAGGGAGGATTTGGATCAAGTAATGGAGAATGAACCAGAGCAGATAAGAGAAGTAAATCTGGGGAACATCTAGGCAATAGTGATCATAATATAATTTGGGACGCCGCTGCTGCCAATGAAGTTGAAATAGTTGCGCATGCGCATGCGCAGTCTAAGGGCTAGAAATTCGGTGCATTTTCCTTACCGCCCAGGCGCGTTGCTTTGTGCCCCAATCTCCAGCATACAGAGAGCCTGATGTCATCACCGTGTGCAATGCCCCGTTAGTGTCCTGGACCCGTAATTTGCTTTTGCCCCGTACAGCTGCGCCAGGCGATAACACCAACAACTGCAGGGGTCGTGTATCGGGTGGCGGGCCGCTACTGGGGCAATACTTAAAGGGCTGATCTTTTGCGGAGTCGGCAGAATGGGCCCTTCCCTTTGATTGAGGGAAGGGTCCCTCGGACGCGGCCAAGCTGCTGAGGCGTCCGCCCCATTACAGCCCCAGGAACGATGTGGAGCATAAATTCAATTAATTAAATAATTCTGGAATAAAAAGCTAGTGTCAGTAATGGTGACCATGAAACTACTGGATTGTCGTAAAGAATGATCTGGTTCACTGATGTCCTTTAGGGAAGGAAACCTGCCATCCTTACCTGGTCTGGCCTGTATGTGACCAGACCACAGCAATGTAGTTGACTCTTAACTGCCCTCTGAAATGGCCTGGCAAGCCACTCAGTTGCAAGGAACAATAATAAGAATAAAACCGGATGGACCACCAGGCATCGACCTCGGCACCGACATCGGACACGATGAAGGCACATGCAGCCCAGTCAACCCTGCAAATTCCTCCTCACCAAATCTGAGGACTTGTCCCATAGACTAGTCAAGCAACAGCCTGACATAGTCATACTCACAGAATCATGTATTTCAGCCAATGTCCCAGGCTCCTCGATCACTATCCGTGGGTATGTCCTGTCCCACCTGCAGGGCAGACCCACCCAAGGTGTCGGCATAGTGGTATACAGTCAAGAGGGAGTGGCCCTGGGAGTCCTCAACATTGGTTTCGGACTCCATGAAGTTTCATGGCTTCAGGTCAAAGGGAAAGGAAACCTCCTGCTGATTACCACCTACCGCCCTCCCTTAGCTGATGAATCAGTACTCCTCCATGTTGAACATCACTTGGAAGAAGTACTGAGGATAGCAAGGGCACAGAATGTACTCTGGGTGGGGGACTTCAATGTCCATCAACAAGAGTGGCTCGGTAGCATCACTACTGACCAAGCTAGACGAGTCCTGAAGGACATAGCTGCCAGATTGGGCCTACAGCAGATGGTGAGAGAACCAAATTAGGGAAAAACCAACTTGACCTTGTTCTCACTAATCTACCTGTCACAGATGTATCTGTCCATGAAAGCATTGGTAGCAGTGCTCACCGCACAGTCCTTGTGCAGACAAAGTCCCATCTTCACACTGAGGACACCATCCATTGTGTTGTGTGACACTACCACCATGCTAAATGGGAATAGCTTCAGAATAGATCTAGCAGCTCAAAACTGGGCATCCATCAGGTGCTGTGCACAATCTTCAACCTCATGGCCCGGCATATCCCTCACTCTACCATTATCATCAAGGCAGGGGACCAACCCTGGTTCAATGAGGACGGCAGAAGAGCATGCCAGGTGCAGCACCAGGTATACCTAAAAATGAGGTGCCAACCTGGGGAAGCTACAGTGTGGGTCTACAGGGTATGGTAGCATAGTGGGTAAATTACAGGTCTAGTAATCCAGAGGCCTGGACTAATAATCCAGAGATGTGAATTCAAATCCCACCATGGCAGTTGGGGGCATTTAAATTCAGTTAATTAAATTAATCTGGATTAAAAAGCTACTATCCATAATGGTGACTACCAGATTATCGTAAAAACCTAACTGTTCCACTAATGTCCTTTAGGGAAGGAAACCTGGTCCTTACCCAGTCTGGCCTATATGTGACTTCAGACACTTAAATGCCTCTGAAATGGCTGAGCAAGCCAGTTAGTTGTACCAAACCCCTACAACAAAGTCAGCACTGTGGAAATACCTTCACTACAAGGTCTGCAACGGTCCAAAAAGACGGCTCACCACCACCTTCTCAAGGGCAATTCGGAATGTGCAATAAATGCTAGCCTTGCCAGCGACACCCACATCCTGTGAATGAAAAAAAAACTACATGCATGCTCAGCAGCATTTTATTAACAGAGATAAGCAATCCCACAATCAACAGATCAGATCAAAGCTCTGCAGTCGTGGATGGTGGTGGGTCATTAAACAACTGACGGGAGGCGGAAGTTCCATGAATATCCCCAGCCTTAATGACGGAGGAGCCCAGCACACGAGTGCAACAGACAAGGCTGAAGCATTTGCAACCATCTTCAGCCAGAAGCGCAGAGTGGATGATCCATTTCGGCCTCTTCCTGAGGTCCTCACAAAAGCCAGTCTTCAGCCAATTTGATTCACTCCACCGCTGTGCACACTGGATACAGCAAAGGCTATGGGCCCTGACAACATTCCAGCTGTTGTGCTCAAGTCTTATGCTGCAGAACTAGCCGCGCCTCTAGCCAAGCTGTTCCAGTAAAGCTACAACACTGGCATCTACCCGAAAATGTGGAAAACTTCACAGGTATGTTCTGTCCACAAAAAACAGGACATATCCAATCTGGCCAGTTACCGTCCCATCAGTCGACTCTCAATCATCAGCAAAGTGATGAAAGGTGGTGTTAACAGTGCTATCAAGCGGCACTTACTCACCAATAACCTGCTCACTAATGTTCAGTTTGGGTTCCGCCAAGACCACTCGGCTCCAGAGCTCCAATGCAGCCTTGGTCCAAACATGGACAAAAGATCTGAATTCAGGAGGTGAGGTGCAAGTAACTGCCCTTGACATCAAGGCAACATTTGGCTGAGTGTGGCATCAAGGAGTCCTAGTAAATTTGAAGTCAAGGGAATCAGAGGGAAAGTTCTCCACTGGCTGGAGTCATATCTAGCACAAAGGAAGATGGTTGTGGTTGTTGGAGGTCAATCATCTCAGCCCAAGGACATTGTTGCAGGAGTTCCTCATGGCAGTGTCCCAGGCCCAACCATCTTCAGCTGCTTCATCAATGATATTCCATCTTTGTATCATCAGCAAACTTGGGTACATTACACTCAGTCCCTTTATCCAAGTCATTAATATAGATTGTAAATAATTGAAGACCTAGCACCGATCCCTGCGGCACCCCACTAGTCTGTTTGTCAACCAGAAAATGACCTGTTTATTCCGACTCTCTGTTTTCTGATAGTTAGCCAATCCTTTATCCATGCTAATATATTACCCCCTACCCCATGAACTTTTATCTTGTGCAGTAACTTTTTATGTGGCACCTTATTGAATGCCTTCTGGAAATCCAAATACACCACATCCACTGGTTCTCCCTTATCCACCCTGATCGTTACATCCTCAAAGAAATTCAGCAAATTTGTCAAACATAATTTCCCTTTCATAAAAGCATGCTGGCTCTGCTTGATTGAATTATGCTTTTCCAAATATATTCAATGACCTAATCTCCACAGCTCTCTGGGGCAGAGAATTCCACAGATTTACAACCCTCTGAGAGAAGAAATTCCTCCTCACCTCAGTTTTAAATGGGCGGCCCCTTATTCTGTGACTATGTCCCCTACTTTTATTTTCCCCTATGAGTGGATATATTCTCTCTTCATCCACCTTTTCGAGCCCCCTCATTATCTCATATGTTTCAATAAGATCACCTCTCAATTCTTCTGAACTCCAATGTGTATAGGCCCAACCTACTCAACCTATCTTCATAAGTCAACTCCCTCAGCTCCAGAATCAAACTAGTGCATCTTCTCTGAACAGCCTCCAATGCAAGTATATACTTCCTTAAACACAGAGATCAAAACTGCACGCTGTACTCGAGGTGTGGCCTCACCAATACCCTGCACAGTTGTAGCAGGACTTCTATGCTTTTATACTCTAGTCCCCTTGCAATAAAGGCCAACATTCCATTTGCCTTCTTGATTACTTGCTGTACCTGCATACTAACTTTTTATGTTTCATGCACAAGGATCCCCAGGTCCATCTGTACTGCAGCACTTTGCAATTTTTCTCCATTTAAATTATAATTTGCTTTTCTATTATTTCTGCCAAAGAGCATAACCTCACATTTTCCCACATTATTCTCCATCTGCCAAAAGTTTGCCCACTCACTTAGCCTGTCAATATTTCTTTGCAGATTTTTTGTGTTCTCACAATTTGCTTTCCCACCCATCTTTGTATCATCAACAAACTTAGCTACATTACACTTGGTCCCTTCATCCAAGTCTTTGATATAGATTGTAAATAGTTGAGGCCCCAGCACCGATGCCTACGGCACCCCATTAGTCACTGTTTGCCAACCTGAAAATGAGCCAATTATCCCGACTCTCTGTTTTCTGTTAGTTAGCTAATCCTCTAACCATGCGAATGTATTACTCCCAACCCCGTGAACTTTTATCTTGTGCAGTAACCTCTTATGTGGCGCCTTATCGAATGCCTTCTGGAAATCCAAATTCACCACATCCACTGGTTCTCCCTTATCCACCCTTGAGAGAGTAGACACAGAGTGCTTCTGAGGAAGAGCAAAACTAGAGACCATCAATATAAGATCCCAAAAAATGATCAATCTCTGTCTTGAATATACTCAACAACTCAGCATCCACAGCTCTGTGGAGTAGAGAATTCCAAAGATCCACAACCCTGAGTGAAGAAATGTCTCCTCGTCTCAGTCCTAAATGGCCGACCCCTTATTCTGAGACTGTGACTCTGTGTTCTAGATTCCCCAGCCAGAGGAAACATTTTCTCAGCATTAACCCTGTCAAGCCCCTTAAGAATTGTCAATGTTTCAATTAGATCACCTCTCATTCTTCTAAGGGAATATAGGCCTAGTCTATTCAATCTCTCTTCATAGGGCAATCCCCACATCCCAGGAACCAGTCTAATGAACTTTCGTTCCACTCCCTCTAAGGCAAGTATGTCTTTCCTTAGGTAAGGAGGCCAGACTGTACACAGTACTCCAGGTGTAGTCTCACCAGTGTCCTGTATAATTGTAATAAGACTTCTTTACTCTTATACTCTAATCCCTTTGTAACATAAGCTGACGTACTATTTGCTGTCCGAATTGCTTGCTGTACCTGCATGTTAACGTTCTGTGATTCATGTACAAGTACACCCAGGTCCCTCTGAATGCAAACGTTTCCCAGTCTCTCACCATTCAAAAAAATATTCTGCTTTGTAGTTTTTCCTATCAAAGTGGATAACTTCACACTTCCCCACATTGGGCAAGAGCATGGCAAATGGAATACACTCAGTCAACCTGTCTATTTCTCTCAGTTCCTTCATCTAAGTCATTAACATAGATTGTATATACCCCATTAGTTACAGCTTGCCAACCCAAAAAAGTCCTGTTTATTCCTACTCTCTCTTTTCTGTCTATTAACCAATCTTCAATCCATGCTAATATATTATCCCCAATCTAATTTTGTGTAATAACCTCTTGTATCGAATGTTTTTTGAAAATCCACTGGTACCGCCTTACCCATCCTACTAGTTACTTCTTCAAAAATCTCTAACAGATTTGTGAAACGCAATTTCGTTTTCATAAAACCATGTTGACTCTGTCTAATCATATAACAATTTTCTAAGTGCCCTGTTACCATGTCCCTAATTATAGATTATACCATTTTGCCTACTACTGATGTCAGGCTAACTGGCCTATAGTTCCCCATTTTTCTCTTCCTCCTTTCCTAAATAGCGAGGTTATGTTTGCTACCTTCCAATCCTAGGGGAATGTTCTAGAATCTAGGGAATTCTGGAAGATTAATACCAGTGCATCCACTATCTCTGCAGCTATCACTTTTAAAACCTTAGGATGTAGGTCATAAGAACATAAGAACATAAGAAATAGGAGCAGGAGCAGGCCATACAGCCCCTTGAGCCTGCTCCGCCATCCAATACGATCATGGCTGATCCGATCATGGACTCAGGTCCACTTCCCTGCCCGCTCTCCATAACCTCTTATTCCCTAATCGTTTAAGAAACTGTCTATTTCTGTCTTAAATTTATTCAATGTTCCAGCTTCCACAGCTCTCTGAGGCAGCGAATTCCACAGATTTACAACCCTCTGAGAGAAGACATTTCTCCTCATCTCAGTTTTAAATGGACAGCCCTTATTCGAAGATTTTTCCCTCTAGTTCTAGTCTCCCCTATCAGTGAAAACATTCTCTCTGCATCCACCTTGTCCAGCCCCCTCATAATCTTATACAAATAAGATCACCTCTTATTCTTCTGAATTCCAATGAGTAGAGGCCCAACCTACTCAACCTTTCCTCATAAGTCAACCATCCCATCTCTGGAATCAACCTAGTGAACTTTCTCTGAACTGCCTCCAAAGCAAGTATATCCTTGCGAAAATATGGAAACCAAAACTGCACGCAGTATTCCTGGTGTGGCCTCACCAATACCCTGTATAGCTGTAGCAAGACTTACCTGCTTTTATACTCCATCCCCTTTGCAATAAAGGCCAAGATTTCATTGGCCTTCCTGATCACTTGCTATACCTGCATACTATCCTTTAGTGTTTCATGCACAAGTACCCTCAGGTCCCGCTGCACTGCAGCACTTTGCAATCTTTCTCCATTTAAATAATAACTTGCTCTTTGATTTTTTTCTGCCAAAGTGCATGACCTCACACTTTCCAACATTATACTCCATATGCAAAATTCTGCCCACTCACTTAGCCTGTCTATGTCCTTTTGCTGATTTTTTGTTTCCTCCTCATACAGGTCGTCAGGTCCAGGGGATTTGTCGCCACTTAGTCCCATTAATTTCTACAGAACTATGTCTTTACAAATACTGATTTCTTTTAAGCTCTTCATTCTCTCTACACCCTTGGTTTCCCATTGGTTTTGTAATGTTTTTTGTGTCTTCTACCATGAAGACAGATACATTGGGCCCGAACTCGGTCGAAGCCAAGGCCAGCCCAAGTGCCGCCCAATGGACCGCCGATGGCCACCGAGAGACCAGGCAGTACTTTGCCAGGAAGATTCCTCTAAAAGAGGTGGTAGTACTGCCCGACGGCAAAATAATGGTTTATGCCATCAATCTGGGCGGCAGCGGGTGGAAGCTATCAATTTCGACGACAAATGCACTTGCCACCCAAGTGCCGCCGAGGATGGAGATGGGCCCAGGGAGGGTGGAAGACCTGAAATTAAAAATAATTACCAAAAAAGAAACACTGGAACACCTTCAGGGGACCCCATCCAGGTAAGTCACTGTTAAAAAAAAAGTGAAAGTATGTTCACAAATCTTTTTTTTCCATTCTTCGTACTTACCGTTGGTGTTGGACCTGCCTCCACGCAGCGGTCCTTCCCCTTACTGGTGCCGACTCCCGCCAACTCCCGCCCACACCGATCTGGCAGCTCGGCCTGTGGAAGGCCAGTTACGCTACTTGGCTGCCAGCAGCCATCAGCGGGCGGTTCCCAGCGGTACTCCCCTCCTGCCCGCTCCAGCCCAAGTAGAAACTGGCAAAAAAGGGAGACCGGCAGCAAAACGCGGTGGCAGTCGGCAGCAGTGGGTGGTAAGGCTACCAATATCGGAGCCAAAGTATTTGTTTAATGTCTGCCATTTCCTTATTGACCACTATAATTTCTCCTGTCTCTGCCTCTAATCGGCCTGCTGACCAAGGACCGTGTGGCTCTTTGTCGGCTGGCGCGGACACGATGGGCTGGAATGGCCTCCTTCTGCACTGTAAATTTCTATGTTTCTAAGTTTACGAAAATGGCCTCCATAATTGAAGCCCTCCAGTCAAGAACATGTTACCCTACATTTTTGAGACTTTTGAACAAATGCATTCTTTGCTTGGGCAACTTCAGTTGGTTGGATTTCTATGTAATATGAAAAATTTATAGAGAGATGTTGCACACTGTCTACTCATCAGTAAAGTGCTATTACCTCATTCAATTCACCATCTGGCAACACGGGCCACATGTAGGTTAGCTTGTTCCACAGCGGATTCACCAATTTTGAATGCTTCCATTGACCGGGCTTTGCAGTTCCTTCATGCTTGATGGCCCATCTAATAAAACAATAATGTTGTTTGTTGAAAGCAAAATCAAGCCAGAATTTTTTTTCCCCAAATGTGGAAACACTAATATTTATCAGCATAAATATTTTAACAGTACAACATGAAACTCTCTCGCATGGCTATATCAATAGATCTCAGGATCTGAAATGGAAAAAAGGGTTTGTTTGGTACTGAAAACTTTGAGAGAGAAAGAAATACTTAGACTAACATTTACATAGTGCCTTTCACGACCACCGGACATCTCAAAGTGCTTTACAGCCAATTAAGTACTTTTTAGTGTGTAGTCACTGTTGTAATGTGGGAATTGCAGCAGCCAATTTGCGCACAGCAAGCTCCCACAAACAGCAATGTGATAGTGACCAGATAATCTGTTTTTGTTACGTTGATTGAGGGATAAATATTGGCCAGAACACTGTGGATAACACCCCTGCTCTTCTTTGAAATAGTGTCATGGGATCTTTTACATCCACCCGAGAGAGCAGATGGGGAGCTAAATTACTAGACCGCTTACAAAATTATTGTAAATAATCTGTGTTTTTTAAAAAAAATTTTGTGAATGGAAGGAATGTTGATTGTGGGAATGGAACACTATCTTTTTTTTTAAATTCGTAGCCAATCGTTCCAATTCTTTGTCAAATCACAAACGCCAGAGGTCACCTTGCACATGCCAAGGATCACTCTGCGCCAATGCTCTTAGCCAAAAGCCTAGAGCCACTGCACCGTTCCTGGAAGTACTGCAATACCAGGTTCGTGCCATGGAGGTGGATGGGTCAGGTCCCCCACACACCTCCGTGGAGGTGGATGGGTCAAACCTCCCCACCCACCTCCTATTTCATGCAACTGATAGAAGAATTTTAACTCCTTCCACCTGGCAGAAACCGGGGATGGGGGGATCTACCCACTCCTCTCACATCACGATCAGGCTAACTTCAATTTTAAATTGCAGGCAGCCAGGACAACCTGCCCCCAAGCCGGTGGGGTCCTCTTTAAATATGCAGATTGGGTTTCAATGATGTCATCAGGGGCGGTTATGCTGATTTAACTGGACCTCGTTTGCATAATGTTGAAGGAAGGAAATAGCCCCTCACAGGTTCTGATGGGGCAGGATCCCTGGGGGTCAGTAGTCAGTTAAATGTGGGAGGAGGGTGGGATAGAAAGAAAGACTTGCATGTATATCACGCCTTTCACGACCACCAGACCTCTCAAAGCGCTTTACAGCCCACCAAGTACTTTTGAAGTGGAGTCACTGTCGTAATGTGGGAAACGTGACAGCAATTTGCACAAAGCAAGCTCCTACAAACAGCAAAGTGATAATGACCAGATAATCTGTTTTTGTGATGTTGATTGAGGGACAAATATTGGTCAGGACACCAGGGATAATTCCCCTGCTCTTCTTCGAAATAGTGCCTTGGGATCTTTTATGTCCACCTGAATGAGCAAACAGGGGCTCAGTTTAATGTCTCATCTGAAAGGCAGCATCTCCAACAGTGTAGCACTCCCTCAGTACTGCACTGGGAGTGTCAGCCTGGAGTGGTACTTGAACCCATAACTTTCAGAGGTCCGAAGCAAAGGTGTTACCCACTGAGCCACAGCTGACACTGTTGCAAACATGGGGGCTAGTCAGCAGCACAACCTCCATAAAAAAAAACATTTCCTTCACCATAAAAGGCAACTGGCTGGAATCGAGCGTGCAGACCTGATTATACGACCTGTGCTTCCCCAATGAGCAAGACTGTAGATGGAACCTCAAAAAATGTCCCCGTGCATTTATTTTGTTTGAGAACACTCTTGTACGGAATAAGTAAAATGAAAACGACAAACTAATCAATAGCTGAAATTCCGTTGACGAGCCTGCCCACTGTACAACACAAAGCTCATTTCAGCTGTGGGGAAGTTACTTTACTTAGGAGTCACCAGCGAAGGTTCGCCACATGGTGGCAATGTTGCACTATTTTAAGCATCTCCTCCATCATTTAGCCCTTTCCCCACACCCCTCTCGTTTTACTATTTGTTCTTTATTTGACAAGTACACTTCAAATTCGAGCCAGATTTCTCCAAATTTGGAATGTAATAATTATTATCATTTTTCAGTAGTTATAAATACCACAATGGCCAGTTGCCCAGCGTGTTTCAAGAATTCAAAGCTAGATTTTACAAAGATGGTGACAGAAGCTCTGGGTTAGAATGTACTGTTGAAGAAATGCTAACTGATTGTACCGAATACATTTTCTCCCCTATTTTAACATTACATTTTAAGTTTTATGTTATATTTTAAGTGTCAGTTGTGGCTCAGTGGGTCGTGGGTTCAAGACCCACTCCAGTGACTTGAGCATTAAAAATCTAGGCTGATGCTCCAGTGCTGCACTATCAGAGGGGTAGTACTGAGGGAGTGCTGTACGAACATAAGAACTAGGAGCAGGAGTAGGCCATGCAGCTCTGTCATTTAATTTGATCATGGACTCAGGTCCACTTCCCTGTCTGTTCCCCATAACCTCTTATTCCCCTATCGGTTAAGAAACTGTCTACCTCTATCTTAAATTTATTTAATGATCCAGCTTCCACAGCTCTCTGAGGCAGTGAATTCCACAGATTTACAGCCCTCTGAGAGAAAAAATTCCTCCTTGTCTCAGTTTTAAATGGGCGGCCACTTATTCTAAGATTATGGGCCCAAGTTTCCACATGATTTGAGCCTGATTTTTAGGAGCAACTGGTGGAGAACGGACTATCTTAGAAATCACAATTCTCCACATTTTTTTTTCTGCAGTTCTAGTCAGGTAGAACAGTTCTACTTTGGAACAGAATTTTTTCTTCAAAAGGGGGCGTGTCCGGCCACTGACGCCTGATTTCAAAGTTTCCACAGTGAAAACGTACTCCAAACTAAA
Source organism: Pristiophorus japonicus (assembly GCF_044704955.1). Taxonomy (NCBI): domain Eukaryota; kingdom Metazoa; phylum Chordata; class Chondrichthyes; family Pristiophoridae; genus Pristiophorus; species Pristiophorus japonicus. The sequence goes on from NC_091990.1 coordinate 115,855,707, forward strand.
GTAGAATGGAGCAAGTGAAGATTTTTGTAGAACTGAAAAAACCTGTTCTACACATTAAAAAATCAGGCGCAGGTTACAAATTAGGCGTCCAGAACGAGGTGGGGGGGGAAGGGGGGGGAGGGAACTCATTAACTTCTACAATAAATCCTTATTTATACTTTTACAAGTATTATACAAATAAATCCAACCTGAATAAACATTTATAAGCAAAGAAAAGATTAAATAAACCATCTTCCTACCTGTGTGAAAGTGTTTCAGGCACGGAGAATTCTGCAGTCAGCCTGAAGCGCCCGTTCTTCCCGCGGGGGGGGGGGGAGGCGTCCGTTCTTTCCCGCGGGGGGGGGAGGCGCCCATTCTGCCCGCGGGGGGGGGGGTGTGGGGAGAGGAGGCGCCCGTTCTTTCCCGCGGGGGGGGAGGCGCCCATTCTGCCCGCGGGGGGGGGGGGGGGGGGTGTGGGGAGAGGAGGCGCCCGTTCTTCCCGCGGGGGGGGAGGGGAGAGGAGGCGCTCGTTCTTTCCCGCGGGGGGGGGGAGGCGCCCATTCTTCCCGCGGGGGGGGGTAGGAGGCGCCCGTTCTCCCGCGGGGAGGGGGGAGGAGACAGTGAGAAGGCTGCAAGTGCTAATGTGCTTTTATTTTTAAAATGTTCAAAAATTATAAACAGCTACAAAGAACTACAAAAATGGCCGAGTGCCAATGTTTTTTTCACACTGAGCATGCGCGAACGCTCCAACGCACACGCGCAGCGTTGCCAGCAGGAAAAAAAATAATTTAAATAGTACCCGCCCCCTCCCACTTACAAAATCGGCGCGGGTGTAGGCTCCGCCCCCCTGGGCGCCGCGCCAGGCAGACAAGGAGCTGCAGAACGCTCCAGAATCGCAATTTTTTTTTTAGGCGCCGTTTTAGGCGCGAAAAACAGGCGCCCAGCTCGGAGGGGCGCCCGTTTTTTATCGTGTGGAAACTTGGGCCCTATGCTCCCTCGTTTTAGTCTCCCCTAACAATGGAAACATTCTCTCTGCATCCACCTTGTCAAGCCCTTATAATCTTATCTGTTTCGATAAAATCACCTCTCATTCTTCTGAATTCCAATGAATAGAGGCCCAACCTATTCAACCTTTCCTCATAAGTCAACTGCCTCTTCTCCAAAATCAACCTGGTGAACCTTCTCTGAACTGCCTCCAAAACAAGTATATACTTTCTTAAGTATGTCGGAGGGTCAGTACTGAGGGAGTGCTGCACTGTCGGAGGGGCTGCACTGTCAGAGAGGCAGTACTGAGGGGGCACTGAATTGTTGGAGGGACAGTACTGAGGGAGCGCTGCACTATCGGATGTGCCGTCTTTCAGATAAGATTTAAATTAAGGCCCCATCTTCTCTCTCAGGCGGACGTAAAAGATCCCGCAGCACTATTTCAAAGAAGAGCAGGGGATTTATCCCTGGTGTCCTGGCCAATATTTATCCCTCAATCAACATCACTAAAAACAGATTATTTGGTCATTATCACATTGCTGTTTGTAGGAGCTTGCTGTGGACAAATTGGCTGCTGGGGTTCCTACATTACACCACTTGAAAATTGGCTGCGAAGCACTTTGAGACGTTCTGAGATTGTGAAAGGCGCTATATAAATGCAAGTCTTTCTTTTACATTTAACATAAGCAGGTAAGCGTTAAAATAGCAGGGAGTGCCTTTTAGTGCACTGAAGATCTGCAACTGACTCCTGCCAAAAAGTTGTTGAGGCTGGGGGTCAATTGGAAATTTCAGACCTGAGATTGATTAAAAGTTTTGTTGGGCAAGGGTATTAACGGTTACGGAACCAAGCAAGTAGAGTTAAGATACAGATCGTCCATGATCTAATTGAATGACGGAACAGGCTCGAGGGTCTGAATGGCCTACTCTTGTTCCTATGTTCCTTTTGGTATGAGGGCATTAAGTGTTCATGCAACACTATCTATCTTTAATGGTAGTTTCTGGGCATGACTTTGCCTGATTTCATTTTTATCTATCTAATCGTAGCCAGAGAATCACCTGCAATGGTTTCTCTTCCCACTCCCGCATTGTTACCTCTGCTGTCCCTCAAGGATCTGTCCTTGGCCCCCTCCTATTTCTGATCTACATGCTGTTCTATGGCGACATCATCCGGAAACATAGCGTCAGTTTCCACATGTACGCTGACGACATCCAGCTCTACCTCACCACCACTTCTCTCGACCCCTCCACAGTCTCTAAATTGTCAGACTGCTTGTCCGACATTGAATTCTGGAGGATCAGGAATTTTATCCAATTAAATATTTGGAAGACTGAAGCCATTGTTTTCAGTTCCAGCCACAAACTCTGTTCCCTAGCCACTGACTCCATCCCTCTCCCTAACATCTGTCTGAGGCTGAACCACACTGTTCGCAACCTTGATGTCTTACTTGACCCTGAAATGAACTTCTGACCACATATCCACGGCAGAATCAAGACCACCTATTTCCACCTCCGTAACATTGCCCATCTCCTCCCTTGGCTCAGCTCATCCATTGCTGAAACCCTCACTATGCCTTTGTTACCTCAAGACTTGACTATTCCAACGCACTCCTGGTTGGCCTCCCACGTTCTACCCTACGTAAACTTGAGCTTATCCAAAATTCGGCAGCCCGTGTCCTAACTTGCACCGAGTCCCGCTCACCCATCACTCCTGTGCTTGCTGACCTATATTGGCTACAAGTTAAGCAATGCCTCGATTTCAAAATTCTCATCCTTCTTTTCAAATCCCTGGCCTCACCCTCCCTATCTCTGTAATCTCCTCCAGCCCCACAACCCCTGAGATGTCTGCGCTCCTCTAATTCTGCCCCCTTGAGCATCCCTGATTATAATCACTCAACCATTGGTGGCCGTACCTTTTGTTGCCTAGGGCCAAAGTTCTGGAAATTCCTCCCCACACCTCTCCACCTCTCTTTCCTCCTTCAAGACGTTCCTTAAAACCTACCTCTTTGACTAAGCGTTTGGTCACCTGCGCTAATTTCTCCTTATGTGGCTCAGTGTCAAAGTTTTTTTCTTTTAATACTCCTGTGAAGTGCCTTGGGACGTTTTACCACATTAAAAGTGCTATATAAGTACAAGTTATTGTTGTTGTTGTTTAGTGAAAGTGAAAAATAGGTGATAACTGATCAGACCGATTTCATCTCCGTTCTATGAGTTAAAAATATTGGTTTTCATTTTGCAGGCACCGATTGACTCAAGAGGAGCCAGAAAGCGTAAAAGGATTAAAGCACGATGCAAGAGTTCAGTCATGCATGCGATACAAGCTACATTAATGTGAAAGCTAATGTACTTCTTTTTAATGGACTTGATGGACGTGGCATTTAACTGGTCAAATCTAACTCAATCTTAATTGCAGTTAAAAAAAAAACCTGTGAAAAATACACTCACTTACAAAAAACATCAGAATTTGCAGCTTGGGTCAAATTTTAAATCGGTTATATAAAAGAATGTCTGCACGAATTGTGTCCAAGGAGGTTCTCCTTGCAAATTGTATGTAGGAGTTGTATTTAGAATAATAAAAACAAATCTCCATTACTGTAGGAACATAGAAACATAGGATCAGGAGGCGGCCATTGAGCCCTTCGAGCCTGTTCCGCCATTCAATGAGATCATGGCTGATCTGCGACCTAACTCCATATCATCATCATAGGCAGTCCCTCGTATCGAGAATGACTTGCATCCACGCCAAGTTGTTCACAGGTGTTTCAATGAAAAACCTAATATTCTAGGTCCCGAACTAAATGTTGTAGGGTGGAAGATGCCTGTGCATGGATTTTTTTGACATGCAGTGGCCGTTGCACACCAGCCACCACCCGGGCTTGACAGAGCTAGGTCTTGGTCCAGTGGCAAGGATTAACTAAGACGACTGGAGACCAGCTCTGCTGCATGGACCTAGTGCGCACACATATCGCAGTGTGGGCTGGCCCGTGCTGCCCCTGGGCCCTCGCCTCTTCTGGGCCCCGAACTCAAGCCTCTCCTAGGCCATTTACATAGAAGTATACTATTTATACAACTGTCATATCTGACAGAAACAATGCAGAATCTTCCATCACTAACCCTGTTTGTCTTGGCCTGAAGTATTGGCACATTTTGCTGTAATGCTACATCCAAGTTCAAAGTACGAGTTACATACAAATCTTAACTCAGTGTGCACCACAGCTCCATATACCCGCCTTTGGCCCATATCCCTTAATACCTTTGGTTAGCAAAAAGTCATCAATCTCAGACTTAAAATTAACAACTGATCTAGAAATAATTGCAGTTTGCGGAAGAGAGTTCCAAACTTCTACCACCCTTTGTGTGTAGCTGTGTTTCCTAATTTCACTTCTGAAAGGTCTGGTTCCAATTTTTAGACTATGCCCCCTAGTCCTAGACTCTCCAACCAGCGGAAATAGTTTCTCTCTACCTGCCCTATCTGTTCCCCTTAATATCCTGAAAACTTCGATCAGATCACCTCTTAACCTTCTAAAGTCCAGGGAATACAATCCTAGTTTGTGAAATCTCTCCTCGTAATTTAACCCCTTGAGTATGTGTATCATTCTGGTAAACCTACATAGAGCAACAGGAATAGTGGTTATGTTGCTGGACTAATAATCCAGAGGCATGGACTACTGATCAAAGAGATGCGAGTTCAAATCTCAGCACGCCAGCTCAGCAATTTAAGTTAAGTACGTTTTTTTTTAAAAAGAAAAAGCTATTATCAGTAAGGTTACCACGGAACTATCAGAATGTTGTAAAAATCCATCTGGTTCACTAATATCCCGTGGAAAGGAAATTGGTTGTCCTTACCCGGTCTGGCCTATATGTGACTCCAGATCCACAGTAATATGGTTGACTCGTAACTACCCTCTGAAATGGCCTCGCAAGACACTCAGTTGTAACAAACCGCTATGAAAAGCAATAAGAATAAAACTGGACTCACCATCCAGCATCGACCTCAGCACCGGTTATGGACACAACAGTGGCACACCCAGCCCAATTGATCATGCAAAGTCCTTCTCATGACCATCTGGGAACTTGTGCAATAGCCTGATATAGTCATACTCACAGAATCATACCTTTCAGCCAATGTCCCAGACTCCTTCCTCACCTGGGTATGTCTTGTCCCACAGCAGGACAGACTCATCAAAGGTGGCGGCACAGTGGTATACAGTTGAGAGGGAGTGGCCGTGGAAGTCCTCAACATTGACTTTAGACCCCATGAAGTTTCATGGCTTCAGGTCAAGCATGGGCAAGGAAACGTCCTGCTGATTACCACCTACCGCCCACTCTCAGCTGATGAATCATTACTCCTCCATGTTGAACATGACTTGGAAGAAGCACTGAGAGTAGCAAGGGCACAGAATGTACTCTGGGTGAAGGACTTCAATGTCCATCACCAAGAGTGGCTCGGCAGCACCACTACTGACTGAGCTGGCCGAGTCCTGAAGGATATAGCTGCCAGACTGGGCCTGCAGCAGGTGGCGAGAGAACCAACACGAGGGAAAAACATACTTGACCTTGTCCTCACCAAGCTAACTGTCGCAGATGCATCTGTCCATGTGAACATTGGTAGCAGTGACCACCGCAGTCATTGTGAAGATCAACTCCCGCCTTCACACTCCATTGTGTTGTGTGGCACTGCTACTGCGCTAAATGGGATAGATTCAGAACAGACCTAGCAGCTCAAAACTGGGCATCCATGAGGTGCTGTGGGCCATCAGAAGCAGCAGAATTGTATTCCACCACAATCTGTAACTTCATGGCCTGGCATATCCCCCACTCTACTATTACCATCAAGGCAGGGAACCAGGAGCAGCACCAGGTGCACCTAAAAATGAGGTGCCAACCTGGGGAAGCTGTAACACAGGACTACATGCATGATAAGCATCGGAAGCAACATGCTATAGACAGAGCTAAGCGATCCATCAATCAACGGTTCAGATCAAAGCTCTGCAGTCCTGCCACATCCAGTCGTGAATGGTGGTGGATCATTAAACAACTAATGGGAGGAGGAGGCTCCATGAATATCCCCATCCTCAATGATGATGGAGTCCAGCACGGGAGTGCTAAAGACAAGGTTGAAGCGATTGCAACCATCTTCAACCAGATGATCCATATCGGCTTCCTCCTGAGGTCCCCATCATCACAGAAGCTAGTCTTCAGCCAATTCGATTCACTCCACGTGATATCAACAACTGGCTGAGTGCACTGGATATAGCAAAGCTATGGGCCCCTCCACCACCAGCGCACCGTGGCTGCAGTGTGTACCATCTATAAAATGCACTGCAGTAACTCGCTAAGGTTTCTTCGGCAGCAACTCCCAAACCAGCAACCTCTACCACCTAGAAGGACAAGGGTAGTAGGTGCATGGGAACACCATCACCAGCAAGTTCCGCTCCAAGTTACACACCATCTAGACTTGGAAGTTTATTGCCATTCCTTCATCGTCGCCAGGCCAAAATCCTGGAACACCCTCCATGTAATGTATTTGCTTCATGGGTTCTTTGCATGAAGTGCCGCAGGAATCGGTGCTGAGGCCTCAACTATTTAAAATCTATATTAATGACTGAGATGAAGGGACCAAGTGTAATGTAGCCAAGTTTGTTGATGATACAAAGATGAGTGCGAGAGCAAATTGTGAGGAGGACACAAAAAATCTGCAAAGGGATATAGACAGGCTAAGTGAGTGGGCAAAAATTTGGCAGATGGAGTATAATGTGGGAAAATGTGAGGTTGTCCACTTTGGCAGAAAAAATAGAAAAGCAAATTATAATTTAAATGGAGAAAAAGTGCAAAGTGCTGCAGTACAGAGACCCCTGGGAGTCCTTGTGCAAGAAACACAAAAAGGTAGTATGCAGGTACAGCAAGTAATCAGGAAGGCAAATGGAATGTTGGCCTTTATTGCAAGGGGGATAGAGAATAAAAGCAGAGAAGTCCTGCTACAACTGTACAGGGTATTGATGAGGCCACACCTAGAGTACTGCGTACAGTTTTGGTCTCCGTATTTAAGGAGGGGTATACTTGTATTGGAGGCTGTTCAGAGAAGGTTCACTAGGTTGACTCCAGAGATGAGGGGGTTGACTTATGAAGATAGGTTGTGTAGGTTGGGCCTATACTCACTGGAGTTCAGAAGAATGAGAGGTGATCTTATCGAAACATATATGATAATGAGGGGGCTCGACAAGGTGGATGCAGAGAGTATATTTCCGCTCATAGGGGAAAATGAAACTAGGGGTCATAGTCTCAGAATAAGGGGCCGCCCATTTAAAACTGAGGTGAGGAGGAATTTCTTCTCTCAGAGGGTTGTACATCTGTGGAGTTCTCTGCCCAAAGAGCTGTGGAGGCTATGTCATTGAATATATTTAAGGTGGAGATAGACAGATTTTTGAACGATATGGGAATAAAGGGTTATAGGGAGCGGGCAGGATAGTGGAGCTGAGTCCATGATCAGATCAGCCATAACTTATTAAATGGCGGAGCAGGCTCGAGGGGCCAAATGGCCTCCTCCTGCTCCTATTTCTTATGTTCTTATGTTCTTAAGAATTCATAGCAACACATTGCTGTGTTTAACAATTACACTACACATTATCAGTTCATCCACAAGGCTCACAAACAACCTGCCTCATCGTAGATCCCCTGAATCCAACTGGCTGGGGTTTTATTGAGTCTTGGAACATCATGTCACTGACTAAGCCAAACACAACTCAAGAGCTCTACAAACCTGTGAGCTTGGGTGCATACATTACACTCTTCACCGCACAGACTGCAACAGTTCAAGAAGGAGGCTCACCACTACCTCCTCAAGGGAAATTACGGATGCACAATAAATGCTGGCCTTGCCAGCGAAGCCCACATCCCATGAACAAATAAGAAATAAACTCCCTCCAACGCCAATATATCCTTCCTAAGGTATGGTGCCCAGAGCTGCTCATAGTACACCAGCTGTGCTCTAACCAGGGCTTTGTATAGCTGCAGCATAATTTCTACCCCCTTTGTATTCTAGTCTGCTAGATATAAAGGCCAGCATTCCATTATTTGCGCTACCACTTTTTGTTAGATTTAGAAACTACATCATAAGACTTGGTTTGTGCTTAATCTTATGGCTGGCATTGTAACGCTGCTTGATATTGTAGCTCACCTAGTCGGTCGCTATGTTACTGCTTTAACTTTTCAGGCACGAAGAATATTGTAAAAATGAAATCGGTACTTGATAATGTCCAAAGCTGGATATGCCACACACCCCAAGGATTGGGTTGCCAACTTTCATTGGATGTATTCCTGGAGATTTTATCACATGATCTCCTGCCTCTAACTGCCCTGCCCTGCGCCCCTCCCATTGGTCACCCAATATGTTAACTTGGAAAGCGAAAAGACTCCTCATTACCCAATTGGATGATTCTTGACTATCAGTCAAACAGCCTTTCTTTCCCATATCCAATACGTTTATAACCAACAGAAGTGTTCAAAGAAAATGAAAAAACACACAATGGTCTCTTGATCTTTACAAACATACGAACAATGACGGATAGGTAAAGACGCTCTGGACCATCCAGCCTGTTCCGCACAATTGTGATACCTTCACAATATATACACTCTCCTCCCCACCCAAAACCACATGATCTCCTGGGAGAGGCAAAAAAACAGATACAACAAAGGATGCGACTGCTGCCAACGAACCGGAAGTGTTCTGCACATGTGCGCTTCAGGTTCATCACGGGAGCGGGCTCGTTAAAACATTTTTGAAAATGCTGGGAGGGAGCAGGCTCTGAGGAAAAATGTCGGGAGGGAACAGACTCCTTGAAAGAAAAACAGAAGCTTCCGTTTCCAGATTAATGCGCAGTATGCTTCTGCTCAGCTTCCGGTCGTTGGCAGCAATCACTCCGTAAAATAAAAAACAGATTACAGAACCCAAAAAACAGATTTTAAAAACCCCGAGGTTTGATCACGGCAGTATCCTGGAGATTAATCTTCAATTCCTGGAGACTCCAGGGCAATCCTGGAGCGTATACAACCCGAGCACAGGATCTCGAGAATGCATTACAGGGTTACATCAGACCACTGACCTGAACCCTGTCCCCCTCTGAAAGAGCCCAGTGACTTATTTCAATCTCAACTCTCCCGTTAACAGCACTGTAGAAGTTCTGTGCTACTCCCAGGGAGCTGGGGAATATAAAAATTATTAATATTAATTAATATTAATGCAATTCATAAAGTATGTACTATATTTTTCAGTGGTGAACAAGCTTCAAATCACTGCTGTCAGTAAGTGTAACTTTCTTCCTGATCCCTGTTTACAATCTTTAAACCAAATATGTTTTATTTTAGATCCCCTTGCAGAGGAAAGACTTGGATTTCTATAGCATCTTTCACAACCACCACACATCTCAAAGCACTTTACAGCCAATGAAGTCCTTTTGGAGTGTAGTCACTGTTCAAATTTGTGGAGCAGCCAATTTGCACACAGCAAGCTCCCACAACAGCAACGTGATAATGACCAGATAATATGTTTTTTTGTGATGTTGATTAAGGGATAAATATTGGCCTGGTCACCAGGGATAACTCCCCTGCTCATCTTCGAAATAGTGCGATGGGATCTTTTACATCCATTTGAGAGAGCAGACAGGGTCTCGGTTTAACATCTCATCCGAAAAACGGCACCTCTGACAGTGCAGTGCTCCCTCTGCACTGGAGTGTCAGCTTAGATTTTTTTTTGTGCTGAAGTGGGATTTGAACCCACAACCTTCTGACTCAGAGGCGAGGGTGCTACCAACTGAACCATAGCTGGCACTGTGGGGGAAGTGGGGGATGGGACCTTCCAGGCCCGTGGCTGGCCTTTGTTGGCTGAGGGAGGACCTCTGCTGGTGTATTACTTTAATCTAGTAGTATTGATGAACAGGCTCGAAGGGCTGAATGGCCTACTCCTGTTCCCATGGTGTAATGTAGAACTATTTGGGCCTTCAAACGGAAAACTATTTGAAGTGAAAAATAACACCTCATATAAAATGGATTTGTATTGCCCCTTGTTCTGTCCCATTGCACTAGAGTGCCACTCCCTGTGTGAGATAGGCAACCGCTCTCGGGTTTCAATCACTGCTGCCGCTAGGCCGGGTGTGAGGAGCTGCACAATGGCAGCCTGAGGTACTTGTTAGACGCTTTCTCCTCCCCTCTGGTACAGCAGTGACTGACCTCTGCTTTGAATCTGCGCAAAACCTGACCCTTTGGGGAGCAGTGGGCACACAGCCACGACGAACACAGTGTGCTACAGTGCTGTCCTCAACAGCTGAGCCATCTGCGGGCAATTGATTTGGAACTTAAGATCCACACATGCAGTTCACACCGTATTTGAAGTACCCTGATACAACTTCGAAGGTTACAATCTCAGGCCTCGCAATCGATGTCAGCCCAATCAGAAAACCCTGTACCAATATCAAATAAACTGAGATAAAACATTTCTTGGAAATAGGGCAACCTGTATCAGGCACTGACACACTCGGGGCTTTCAAATTCAGCCTCGACTATTATTTTAACTCCAGCTATTTCAGTGGGAAAACTTTGTTAACTTGAAGCAAGTGGCAGAACAGAGTCCTACGTTGAACAGCATTCCAGGTTGATGAGAAGAAACCATACAACGTAAAAAGCTACTGGGTAAACTCTAATTTCCAGCTGTCCATGGCGGCTGGACACTCATGGGGGTGGGGAGGAGGGAGGGGGTTGGCACAATTCCCATTGCGCCCCCCTTGTGTGCGAAACTCTGCAATGGGAGAGCTGAAGACAAGAATTCACTTGCACCTGTCCTGACAGTTCATGCTGGCTGTAAAAATATTGGGGGAGAAATTGGGTGCATTTGTGCCTCCCGCCAGGAGAGCGCTGACATCTTTGCAACTGGGCGCGGCGCTGACATAGACTCCAGTCATATTCAGCGGCAGTTTTGCGGAGGCAGTGCTATGGTGTTGCACCCCAATCTCCTGCGCCTGGAAATCGTAAAGTCATAGCCATGTGCATCGCCCTGGATTCGAAATTCGCTTCTGCCCCCTGCAGCAGTGCCGGGTGAAAACACCAGTAGCTGCAGGAGGCACGGATCGGGCGGCCGGCCGCTACTGGAGCGATGATTAAAGGCGAGGTGGCCGAGGTAAGTAAAAAAATAATTAATCTTTATTGTTGCCGTTTTCTTTGTGGGTTCCTGCCCGCGATCATTCAGCCCGACACTCCGTTTGAATGCCGGACTGATCGTGTAAATTCGCCACAGCCTTGGTGGTCCAGGTATGTGACTTTTAAATTGCAGAGCCTGCAGCGATGGCCTTTCTCTTTAACAGAGGGAAGGACCCTTTGACCGCGGCAGCGCTGCTGAGGTCTCTGCCCCGCCTGCATCCTTTAGCGCTCCAAGAAGGAAGCAGAGTGCTTGATTTAGCGCTCCACTTCCTTCCTGGAATGCTACTGTCAATTTTTTGAAATCTGGGAAGGATTAGCATCTGGTGCTAAGTTCCCCAGCTTTCAAAAGTTACCATCCCCAAATGGAGCTATAATGAATTTCACCCCCATGGTTCCTGATTGAGACAGTCAAGCTTTCTTATGTTCTTACACTAAACTAGCCCACTCTTCCTCACTCGGGGCTGAGGGGGAGATGGACATCATTACAATAATTGAGATTTAATGGTGGCAAAGATGGCGATATATAAAAAAACAATAATTCTGTATTGATAATGAGCTGACCAGTTAAAGAACAATTGAGGGTCATTTTTACTTTGTGCGACAATGTAAAATGAAAATCGGGAGAGGTGTATAGCAGGCGGCTGAATCGATATCACCCATTTTACACACTATCACACAAAGTCAAATTCACCCCCATTGATTCTAATCTTTAGAATGATGTACATTTCCAATGGTAGGAGTACCCTCGCTTGTGTTCATGGGCTGCTCAGAGAAATATCATGGAGCCCCATAGCTCACTTATAAAATGTTATATCGGCGTGCTCATTCATTTGCATATATCTTGCTAACAGATCTTGGTATTCTGATTCAGGATTTCTCTACCATTGAAGCAATAGCAGTAAAAACAGCAGAGCAGGTCTCCAGTTGTCCTGGTTAACCCTTGTCACTGGATAAAGGCCTAGCTCTGTCAAGCCCGTGTAGTGGCTGGTGTGCAACAGTCACCACACGTTAAAAAAATCCACGCACAGGCATCTTCCACCCCCTCAAATGAAGTTCAGGACTGGAATATCGGGTCCTTCATTAAAACATCTGTGAACTCAGAAGGTTGTGGAGCTGGAGGAGGTTACAGAGATAAGGAGGGGCGAGGCCATGGAGGGATTTGAACACAAGGGTGAGAATTTTAAAATCGAGATGTTGCCAGATGTAGGTCAGCGAGCATAGGGGGGATGGGTGAATGGGTAGGTGCGAGTTCGGATACAGGCAGCAGAGCTATCTTATAATTTATAATTCTACATTACTTCTCTTTCTAGCAATGTTTTGTTGTACTCATGCTCCACAGCTGCTCAATGTAACCTTGTATGGCATTTTGACCTATAAATAAAATATGTTTACTTACTGTCTGTTAGGAGCCAAATTTTGCAGAAAATTGTACAGCATATCTGCATAGAACAAGCTGTCGATATTACTGTCACAGAGATGCCAACCATCTGGTTTTGGACTGGACAGTTAAACATTTGTTGTCCAGATACAAAAGGTTCTGTTGTTTTAATTTAATGTTTTCCCCCACTTAATTCTATGGGACAAATCCACCAATCCAGTGTCCTTAATATGGAGCCATCCTCAAAGGACTGCAAATTGGAGACAGGGCTACAGTACTGTAGATCTGGCAAGTTCATTTTGGTTTTGCTGCATGCCCAGCGAGACCCACGAATCAGGAACTAATGCTAACATGCTCCCACTTTATTCAAGTCATCTGCACTACATCCCAAGAAGGACAGCCAAGAAATGGCTTCAGTGATGGTTGCAGTTGATAATCACTGGTAAAGCCAAATCATTAGAGTACAAGTCTGAGAAAGCCATGCTCAATGCTCTAGCAACACCTCAAGTACTGTTACAAAAGTAAAAACTGCGGATGCTGGATGCTAAAAACAGAAAATGCTGGAAATTTCAGTGGGTCAGGCAGCATATGTGGAGAGAAAGCAGAGTTAACGTTTCGGGTCAATTACCCTCCGTCAGAATTGGAGAGAGTGTTCGGAAAGAACACATTCTTAACAAGCACTGAAAGGGCGAGGGGAAGAAAGAACAAAAGGGAAGGTCTGTGAGAGGGTGGAAGGCAGGAGAGATTAGAGAGAAAAAAGGAATGATGGGCCAAATTGAAATGGTAATGCCAGGAGTTAGATAAACATTAGTCAACTTGATGTGAATGACGGAATATTGACCAGCTGCCATTAGAGACAAGGAGAAAAAAAGAAACTGGCTCAGGTTGGGGGGGGGAGGGGGGGGAGCCAAACATTGGCATCAAATTGTTGAACTTGATGTTGAGTCCAGAAGGCTGTAAAATGCCTAAACTGTCATGTATGTACATTCTGTTTGTAGCTACTAGATGGCATCAGTGTTGGAGGCCACTGAGCAGCACGCACATGGTGCTGCTCAGGTATAAAAGGCTAGCCACTTTGAGAGTCAGGCACTTTGAGCCAAAATAAAGAGAGCCAAGGTTGTACCTTGCTTAGTTAAACAGTACTCAGTCTGAACCTTTATTGCATACATAACATAAACAAAAGATGAGGTGCTGTTCCTCGAGCTTGGGTTGAACTTCGTTAGAATGGTGTAAGAGACTGAGGACAGAGAGGTCAGAGTGGGAGTGGAGTGGAGAATTAAAGTGACAGGCGACTGGACGCTCAGGGTCATACTTGCGGACTGAACAGAAGTGCTCCGCAAAGCGGAGACCACATCGTGAGCAACAAAACAGTATACTAAATTGAAAGTACAAGTAAATCACTGTTTCATCTGGAAGGTGTATTTGGGGACCTGCTCAGTGGGAAGGGAGGAGGTAAAAGGGCAGATGATGCTTCTCCTGCGCTTGCACAGAAAGGTGCAGTGGGAAGGGGAGGAGGTGCTGGGGGTGACTGTGGAATGGACCAGGGTGTCATGGAGGGAGCGGTCCTTTCAGAATGCTGAGAGGGGAGGGGAGGGGAAGATGTGATTGGTGGTGGAATCATGTTGGTGGTGGCGGAAATGGCGGAGGATGATCCGTTGAACATGGAGGCTGGTGGGGTAAAAGGTGAGGACAAGGGGAACCTTGTCATGGCTCTGAGAGGGAGGGGACGGGGTGAGAGTAGAGGTGTGGAAAATATAACGGATACGGTCGAGGGCTATGTTAACCATGGCAGAGGGGAATCCTCTGTTGAGGAAAAAGGAAGACATGTCGGAGGTACTAATGTGAAAGGTGGCGTCGTCAGAGCAGATGCGACAGAGACGGAGAAACTGGGAGAATGGAATGGAGTTCTTACAGGATACGGGGTGGGAGGAAGTGCAGTCCAGGTAGCTGCAGAAGTCAGTGGGCTTATAATGGATACTGGTCGAAAGCTTATCCCCAAGAGATGGAGACGGAGAAGTCGAGGAAGGGAAGAGAAGAGTCGGAGATGGACCATGTGAAGCTGAGGGAAGGATGGAAATTGGATGCAAAGTGAATGAAACTTTAAAGTTCAGAGCGAGAGCAGGAAACGGCATCGATACAGTCATCAATGTACCGGAAAAAAAGGTGAGGGAGTAGGACTGGAACAAAGAATGTTCCACATAACCCACGAAAAGGCTCGAGTACTGGGCCCAGTTCTGGTCACCAAAACACAACTGAGACAATCAAACCCTGGAGGCGGTACTCAGTAAGATCAGGAGGCTAATGTCTAACTTCGGAGGAGTGAGTTACAAGGAGAAATTGGAGAATCATGGACCATTCTGCCTTGAAAGGTCACAACTGAGACGTGATCTCACAGAAGTCGATACAACAGTAAACACCACAGGAAAGTTAAGTCCAGAATATTACTTTGATTTAAATTGTGACCAATGGCACAACTTTAAACTAGCCAAAGGCAAATAAAGCTCTTCTTCACACAAGTGATTAGCATGTGGTAAAGGGTTTCTGGTTCGGGCAGTGTTGCCAAAAGCCTTGGAATTGTTAAGAAAAAGATGCTGTGATGGAATTTGTTCTGGATGGATGAGCTTTGGATGGACTGATAGGCCTTCCTTGTCCATTTCTATTTTACCAACTTGCCATGTAAACCCATCACCCCAGTGTTTGCTACCAGTCCAGCAACACCTCGATTTTAAAATTCTCACCAGTGTGTTCAACTTCCTCCATGGCCTCGCCTGTCTCTATCTCTGCAACTTCTTCCAGCCCTACAACCCTCCAAGATCATTGTGCTCTTCCGATTCTGGCCTTTTACATCATCCCTGATTTTTATCACTCCAGCATTGGCGGCCATGCCTTCAGCTGTCTCTGCTGGATCTCTGGACATCCCTCCCTAAACCTCTCTGCCTTGCTACCTCTTCTTCCTTCTTTAAAACGCTCCTTAAAACCTATCTCTTTGCCCAAGCTTTTGGTCACCTGTGTTAATATCTTCTTATGTGGCTCGGTGTCAAATTTTGTTTGATAATCATTCCTGTGAATAATAATTCCTTTGGGACATTTAAATACATTAAAGGTGCTATATAAATGCAAGTTGTCGCTGTTGCGGTCTCACCGACACTGCTTGTTCATTGTGGTTGCTAATAAACCAGTCAATGTTTTTCGAGCTACAGGATGTTTTCCTGCATTGCCTGTTGTGCAATGCCAACTCATTTTGAATTAATAGTGTATTATAGAATCATTGAGATTCAACTTGTGAAACCATTGGATTTTAATAGTGTTGTGGAAGTTTGAAAGCAGCTGTTAACTGCAGAGTAATCATCATTATCATCACCATCATCATCAACATGAATTAGGAAGGATCTTTTATGCCTCACTGGAATAACAATGATAAGTTTATAATGTTTTATCCAGCTAATGTAATTAAATAACAGAGCAAGAGAAAAAAATAATTATTGAAAAAAATCACCCAACACAAGCAGCATATGAATCTGCACTTTTGGATTTTAGTCGTAAAAGAAAATAGAAGGACTTGCATTTCTATAGCGCCTTTCATGACCTCAGGACGTCCCAATGGAGTATATTTTGAAGTGTAGACACTGTTCTAATGTCGGAATTGCAGCAGCCAATTTTCACACAGCAAATCCCTACAAACTTCCACAATACAATTAAAATCCAATGGTTGAATCCCAATGATACTATAACAAACTTGATTAATTTGAGATGAGTCATATCTTATTGCCTTTCAGAACAGTGATGTTCAAACTTTTCTGCATGGAGAGATCCCTGCAAATACTGACACACTCCCAGGCAACTCTTACTAACGTTAACACACTCCCGGGAATCCCCTGTAAATATTAACACACTCCCAGGGATCTGCTGCAAATATTGACACAGTCCCGGTATCCCCTGCAAATATTGACACAGTCCCAGGGTCCCCTGTAAATACTGGCATACCCCCAATAATCCCTGCAAGTATCGACACAGTCACGGGCAATGTTCCTCGTAATTGTCTTTTGGGCCATGCGGTCCCTTTAACAGGCTGTGCGGCCCATTCAGAAGAACGGACATGCGCAGTTTTTTCAATTTAAAAGCAGGCTCACCACCTATGTGGGACCCCTGGAGTGTTGCATGGCCATGCAGCTCAAAAGGAACACTGGTCCCGGGGACCCCCTGCAAATATTACCGCACTCCCAGAAATCACTGTAAATAGTGACACACTCCCAGGGATCCCTGTAAATACTGACACACTCCCAGAAATTCCTGTAAATACTGATACACTCCCAGAAATCCCTTGCAAATATTGACACACTCCCAGGGATCCCTGTAAATACTGACACACTCCCAGAAATTCCTGTAAATACTGACACACTCCCAGAAATCCCTGTAAATAATGTCAAACTTCCAGCCAACTCCTCAAAATATGAACACACTGCTAGGGATTCCCAGCAAATATTAGCGCACTTACAGACTGCCCCCCCCCACCCCCTGCAAATATTAACATACTCCCAGACAACATCTGCAAATATTGGCACACCCTCAAAGACCCAGTGAATAAAATGACGCCTACCTGGGAGCCCTATTCTTAGCTTCCAAAAGACAATGGCCTGGGGTATTTGGTGGGGTGGGGTGGGGTGGGGGGGAGGTGCGGGTAGAGATTGATAGCAGCGAGCCTCGGTTGCCTGCCTGGTAGAACTGCAAATAGACCATTCCTGCCTGGCCAATGACAATAAAAGCGCACATTTTTAAAAAGCCAAATTTTTAAAAAGGCACCTGAGTCTATGCTACTGATCACTCTGTCTATTATTTATATTAGTATAAAAAAACTTTGAGGCCAAAATTGCCCCGTGGCTGCTCCGAGGATGATAACCTTCCAGGCCTGGGTCAGTTAGCGCCCGGGACAGAATCTTGCCCCGGCATGGAATTGCCCTTTGCACCCCTCAAACGAGGCACGCTGTCTCAGGCGCTCCCCCTCGTTGGAGGAACGCTCCCGAGCCGTTAGCGCGCCAGCACTCATTTAAAGGGAAGGGCTGCTGCGGACTCTACATGGCTCTTTGGTGGCCAGTACTGGGCCACCAGGAATAATCTCGACTGGCCCTATGGCCCGGCATGCAAAGAGGAGTGCCAGGCTGTATGACGGTCGAGACGAGGGCCGCCATTGGCGGGCCAGAGGAAAAGTTGGCCGACAAAAAAAAAATGGCAGCCCGGATGGATGTCAGCGCCCCACGAAGCTG
Source organism: Pristiophorus japonicus (assembly GCF_044704955.1). Classification (NCBI taxonomy): domain Eukaryota; kingdom Metazoa; phylum Chordata; class Chondrichthyes; family Pristiophoridae; genus Pristiophorus; species Pristiophorus japonicus. Next base: position 115,873,494 of record NC_091990.1, read on the forward strand.
GCACTGACATCGGCCTATGCTAGCCACACATCCCGCGGGGAGCAAAGGGGTCGACGCAGGGCGGTAAGGGGTCGCCGCACATGGCGATGACATCATGGGCGCAGCGCAAAGTCCAAATCGCCCCAAGATCTCGGGGGCAATTTCACCACCGCCCGCCCCTGGGCAAAAAGGCAATTTCGGCCCCTTTATGTATGCACACACTTCCTGAGACACATTTCAGGTGTTATACACCATCTATTCATAGGCTTTCAGCTCTTTAAAATTTAAGGGCACTTCTCCTTGCCAGAGCAACACTGGTTCCCAGAGACCACCAGCCTCCCTGCATTATGTGTCCCCCATCACTTTCAGCAAGGGGGCCCAGTGGTGTCTGGTGGGGGCGAGCATGGAGCCAGCGGAGCAGCTCTCAGAGAGGTTTCCATGTGTGTCTATCAGGAGACCAATGTAGCTCAAATGACAAATGGAGACCAGGCTTAGAGACCGAAAGTAAAACAGTGCTGTGGTTGTCAAAATATATTTTTTCTTTAGAACATGGCAACAGGAGTAACATGCACATCCACCCTTCCTGTCAGAAATTTGTGTCTGAATTTTGACTAAGTTTTTAAAAAAGTATAAAGAAAAGACAATTAATATGTCCTTACTATACCAGTACAAATGTGCATGAGGCCCATACTAGAGAGAAGGTCACTCTGTGACCAATAACCTTTATTCGCCAGCACTGAAGTGGAGAAGGTGGGTGGAACTTCCCCTTTTACACCTGAAAGTCCAGGTTCGGAGTGTCTCTCACAAGTTCACCACCTAGTGGTCAGTGTTCTCACGGTGCACAACTTAGGTCAGTTTATACATGGGTTACAATGACAGTTGAATACATGACATCACCTTCTCCCCCCCAAAGTCTTAGTGGGATCACAGGTTAAGTCTCTCTGGTGGTTTACTCTCCCTTGTAGAGCGCCTGAGTTGGGGCTCCGGTTGTTGGGTGCTGGCCTGAGTGTCTGCTGTTTGCGGTGCCTCAGGCCTGTCCGGACTGCCCACAGTGACTTGGCTCTCCTCCACTTGGTTCCGGTGTTCGGTCACCTGTGGTGGAGTGAACTCTGCATCGTGTTCTTCCTCTGCTTCTTCTATGGAGTTGCTGAACCTCCTTTTTGTTTGATCCACGTGTTTGCGGCAGATTTGTCCATTGGTAAGTTTAACTACCAGAATCCTATTCCCCTCTTTGGCAAGTGCCTGCGAGCCATTTTGGCCCTGCAGCGTAGTTGAGGACAAAGACAGGGTTATTGACATCAATACATCGCGCCCTCGCATTCCCGTCATGGTAGTCACATTGTGACCGGCGCCTGCTCTCAACAATTTCTTTCATGGTGGGGTGTATAATGGATAACCTGGTTTTGAGCATCCTTTTCATTAGCAGCTCTGCGGGTGGAACCCCTGTGAGCGAGTGTGGTCGGGATCTATTGGCAACAGGAGGTGTGATAAGCAGCTTTGTAGGGAACCCTATTGGATTCTGAGCATCCCGTTTGATTATCTGCACTGCTCGTTCCGCCTGGCTGTTTGAGGCCGGCTTGAACAGTGCCGTTTTGACATGGTTGATACCATTTCCTGCCATGAGGTCCTGGAATTCAATGCTTGTAAAGTACGAGCCATTGTCGCTGACCAAGATGTCCGGTAGACCATGGGCGGCGAACATTGCCCGTAGACTTTCTACCGTGGCAGAGGATGTGTTTGAATTGAGAATGTCACACTCGATCCATTTAGAGTAGGCGTCTACTGCAACCAAAAACATTTTTCCTATGAAAGGACCTGCGTAGTCCACATGGATGTGTGACCAAGGCTTGGCGGGCCAGGACCAGGGGCTAAGGGGGGGCATCCCTGGGGCATCCCTGAGCGCATTGTCCAGCTGGGCACATGTGTTGCACCTGCGAACACAAAGTTCCAGGTCTGCATCTATCCCTGGCAACCAAACGTGTGACCTGGCAATTGCTTTCATCATAACAATGCCCGGGTGCTCATTGTGGAGTTCTCGGATGAACGCCTCTCTGTCCATCTGGGGCATGACTACTCGGTTTCCCCATAGTAGGCAATCGGCCTGAATCGAGAGTTCATGCGCCTGTGAAATGGTTTAAATTCCTCAGGGCATGCCCCATATGTGGCTGCCCAGTCCCCATTCAGGACACATTTCTTGACTAAAGACAGTAGCGGATCTCTATTTGTCCAGGCTTTGATCTGACGGGCTGTCACGGGTGAGCTTTCGCTTTCGAAAGCTTCAACAGCCATGACCATCTCAGCAGCATGCTTGGTTGCCCCCTCAGTGTTGGCTAGTGGGAACCTGCTGAGTGCATCGGCGCAGTTTTCAGTGCCCGGTCTGTGCCGAATTGTATAGTCATAGACGGCTAACGTAAGTGCCCACCTCTGTATGCGGGCCGACGCATTTGCATTTATGGCCTTGTTGTCGGCCAAAAGGGATGCTAGGAGTTTGTGATCTGTCTCCAGCTCAAATTTCCTGCCAAACAGGGACTAGTGCATTTTTTTTACTGAATATACACATGCAAGCATTTCCTTTTCTACCATCCCGTAGCCCCTTTCTGCCTGGAGGCATAACTTCTGGAGGCATAAGCTACCGGCTGTAACTGACCCTTGGCATTAACATGCTGCAACACACACCCGACCCCATAGGACGACGCATCGCACGTTAAAACAAGTTTCTTACATGGGTCATATAGCGTTAACAGATTGTTGGAGCATAACAAATTTCGCGCTCTATCGAAAGCCCTTTCCTGGCCGTCCCCACAGACCCATTCGTGACCTTTGCGTAGCAGCACGTGTAGCGGCTCTAACAGCGTGCTCAATTTGGGAAGAAAATTACCAAAATAATTCAGGAGCCCTAGGAACGAACGCAGCTCCATCATGTTACGGGGTCTGGGTGCTTTCTGGATCACTTCTGTTTTGGATGCAGTAGGTCTGATCCCGTCTACTACTACCTTCATCCCCAGAAATTCTACCTCTGGTGCTAGGAAGACGCACTTCACCTTTTTCAGTCGCAGACCTACCCGGTCCAGTCTGCATAGTACCTCCGCCAGGTTCTTCAGTATCGCAACCCATGGTGAGGATGTCGTCTTGAAAAACCACCGTCCTTGGAATCGACTTGAGGAGACTTTCCCTGTTTTGTTAAAAGATCACGGCGGCCGAGCGAATCCAGAACGGGCATCTGTTGTACTCAAACAACCCCTTGTGTGTGGTGATGGTGGTCAGCTTCTTTGACTCAATCACCAACTCCTGGGTCATATAAGTTGAGGTCTGGTCCAATTTTGAAAAAAGTTTGCCACCGGCTAGCGTTGCAAAGAGGTCCTCCGCACTCGGTAGCGGGTACTGGTCTTGGAGTGACACCCGATTGATGGTGGCCTTGTAATTGCCACATATCCTGACCGACCCAACCACTTTGAGCACCGGCACGATCGAGCTCGCCCAGTCACTGAATTCAACTGGCGAGATGATGCCTTCCCTCAGCAAGCGGTCCAATTCATGTACTGGCCTGGCGTCCGGGTTTATGTGAATCGCTACCTTGGTCCCCATGAAAGTGCCAATGCCGGGTTCAAATAGTGAGTCAAATTTGTCCAGGACCTGTGAGCATGATATTCGCTCCACAGAAGAAATTGCATTGACAGCGCTCCATTTCCAGTTCATGACAGCAAGCCAACTCCTCCCCTAGCAGTGCGGGACCTTCCCCCAGGACAATCCAGAGTGGCAACCTGTTCTCTGAATCTTTGTGGGTCACAACTACCATGACGCTGCCTAGCACCGGAATGATCTCCTTTGTATATGTCCGTAGCTGTGCGTCAATCGGCAATAAATTTGGCCTCCTGGCCTTGGACACCCACAACTTGTTTGATACTCATCAGGGACTGGCTGGCCCCCGTGTCTAGCTCCATTGATACTGGGATGCCATTGAGGAGCACTTCCATCATTATCGGTGGCGTCCTGGTGTATGAACTGTATATGTGCTCCACATGAACTCACTGAACTTCAGCTACCAGCAATTTCCCCCAGTGTCCATTTGGCCTCATAGGGCTTACATCAGGCCCGTCCTCCTCGTGCATCAACCTGGCTGCAGGCTTCCTGCACATACGCGCCAAGTGACCACTGACGTTGCAGTTTCTGCAGGTATATTGCTGATACCTGCAAGCTCTGGCTGTGTGTTTGCCTCCACACCTTCAACATGAGCCGTTGTTGGAAACAAAAGGTCCATTACCAGTCGATCGTCTCTGACAGTCTCTGTAACTGTCCTTAAACGCACCATTGACAGGTGTTGATGGCCCCATTACTGGCCACATTGTCCCTTGCGATGGCATGAATCGCCGTTCAGTTAGCCATTGTCTCTGTTGAATTCCCCCTTTGGGTTCGACTACATGCTCGGGCATTTACGATTGCCCCTGTCTGCCTGGAGAACTGTGTGCCGCGTTAACAATGTTGACTACCTGTCCATTTGCTGCAATTAAACCAAAATTTTTGTCAAACATCATTCTGGTCTCTTCCTCCCGAGATAAATGTCTGGGCCATCAAAGCCGCTGTTTCCAGGGTCAAGTCTTTGGTCTCAATCAGTTTCCTGAAAACCCCAGCGGCCCGATGCCCGCAATAAAAAAGTCTCGCAGCATCTCCGCTCTGCATGTATCTGGGAACGTACACAGGCTCGCCAGTCGCCGGATGTCTACCACGAAGTCTGGAACGCTTTGCTCTTCTCGCCGCCGGTGCGTGTAAAACCGGTGTCTCGCCATGTGCATGCTGCTCGCCGATTTAAAGTGTTCCCCGATTAACTTACTGAGCTCTTCAAAAGTCTTGTCCGCCAGCTTCTCTGGCGCTAGAAGGTCCTTCATCAGGGAGTACGTCCTGGATCCACAAACCGTCAGGAGATGAGCCCTGCGTTTGTCGGCCGAATCTTGTCCCAGCCATTCCTTAGCGATGAAACTTTGCTGTAGTCTCAATCATCACCAACACAGTACCTCTCGGCTGTGCTGCTAGTGCCCATGCTCGTGTGGTTTAAATCCCAGTTTCTCGTTGCCAATAATATGTCCTTACTATACAGTACAAATGCATACGAGGCCCATACTAGAGAGAAGGTCACTCTGTGACCAGTAACCTTTATTCGCCAGCACTGAAGTGGATCAGATGGGTGGAGCTTCCCCTTTTATACCTGAAAGTCCAGGTTAGGAGTGTCTCCCACAAGTTCACCACCTAGTGGTCAGTGTTCTCATGGTGTACAACTTAGGTCAGTTTATACATGGATTACAATGACAGTTGAATACATGACAACAATAATTTGTAAGGTGCAGACAAAGTGGCCGAAATTGCCCATTTCTATAAGGCCCGTGGCTGCCCGAAAGCGGTGGCCATGGGTCAGTGCAGACTGGGCTGACGAGTTTCTGCGGGAGGGCCGCCATTTTGTATATTGCATTCCTTTAGTTTTGGAGCGGTGTAGGAGACTGCCCCGCCTGTTTATACGCCACATCGTGCACGCAGAGACCCCTTACCGACCGGAGGTCATTCCCTTTCCAAATTGCCCCATGCAGAATTGCCCCGCGGGAGCGGTGCTGCCGCCGGTCAATGCCACTGACAGCTCTTGGGTGCCAGGCCATTGGCCCGGCCAAAACCCTCCCTGGTGGTCCAGTGTTTGCCACGAAAGTGGCTGCAGAGTTTGCAGTGGCCCCCCCCTTTAACTGAAGGGGAAGAACGTTGTGACGCGCCAGCGTGATGACGTCATCCACGCATCGCCGATGACTTGGTGCGTCGGCCGTTCAGACCCAACCCCATTTACGCCCCGCTTGTGGCGGCCACTCAGACCCGACGGCACTTCTGCTCCTCTCCCCACCCCGACACTGCTCCGACCGGAAATATAAACCATAGATCTGAAAATCGCAGAATGTCCGCCTCATGCATTGGGGCGGACGGAGCTCCTAAAAAACGGTAGGTTCGGGCGGAGTACAATTTCGGCCCCAAACTTTCCAGGAACTCAAAATAATGGAGCCATAATATCTGCAGCCTCTTAATTGGCCTCTTCATGAACAAAGCCAGTGTTCTGATCTGCTGACTGAATGACAAATAATCTTTGAATAAGCTCACCCAGTGTTTACTTAATACAAATTAGACTTCAATGAAATGCAGTGATTCCTGTAAAATCAAACATGTCCAACAAACAGACACTTATTGAGGAGACTCAAATAACTTACATGGAAAAAATGGACCAGAGTTGCTCTGAAACCATGGACACTCGCAAATTGCGGACTACGGACAGCCTTCAATGCACCCAGCCCGTTCATAACGTAAACCGCGGGAGACACGGGTCAGCGTGAGACGGTAGCAGGTTTTGTGGAATGGGAGCCCTTTAGCCAGCATCCATAGTGGCAGAGGACCTGATTGTGCTCTGGACTCGAGTGGTTTCACGGCTCTATCACAGGGACAGAGCAGTTTCTTTGCCGCTTTGGGTGCTGGGTAAAGAACTCCCCATTCTACCGAACACTTATGTAGTGCATATAATGACCATTTTGAAAGTAAGGACACTGCAAAAACAAAGGACAGCTGATGCCAGTCCCTAAGGTGTCTATAATTGACATATCGTCCTTAACAGAAGAATAATACATTGTGGTTTAATTTTTTAAAGTTCTTCTTGGGGTGTGAATGCTGCTGCCTCAGCCACATTTATTACTCATCACTACTCCTCTGTGAAGGTGCTGGTGGACCTTCTCCTTGGACATCTGCAGTCCTTGTGGCGAATGGTGTTCTCAAGATGCTATGAGCGAGAGATTCCAGGATTTTGACCCAGCGCCAACGAAGGAATGGTGGTATATGCCCAAGTTGGAGTAATGGATTTCCCATGGTCCTGGTGCTCCTGTCCTTCTACTAAAACAGGGCATCCTATGGGTTCGACAACAACAACTTGCATTTATATAGCGCCTTTAATGGAATGAAACGTCCCAAGGTGCTTCACAGGAGTATTATGAGATTACAAATTTGACACTGAGCTGCATAAGTAGAAATTAGCGCAGGTGACCAAAAGCTTGGTCAAAGAAGTATGTTTAAAGGAGCGTCTTGAAGGAGGAAAGGGAGGTAAAGAGGCGGAGAGGTTTAGACAGGGAGTTCCAGAGCTTGGGGCCTAGGCAACAGGAGGCACGGCCACCGATGGTTGAGTGATTATAATCAGGGATGCTCAAGAGGGCAGAATTAGAGGAGCGCAGACATCTCGGGGGGAGGACGCGGTTGTGGGGCTGGAGGAGATTACAGAGATAGGGAAGGTAGATGCTGAGAGGATGTTTCCCCTCGTGAGTAAATCTACAACTAGGTGGCATATTTTCTAGAATAAGGAGTAGTCCATTTAAGACGGAGATGAAGAGGAATTTCTTCTCTCAGAGCGTCATGAAACTTTGGAATTCTCTACCCCAGAAAGCGGTGAAGGCTGGGTCATTGAATATATTCAAGGCAGAGATAGACAGATTCTTGAACTATAGGGGAATTAAGGGTTATGGGGAACAGGCAAGAAAGCGGAGTTGAGGCCAAAGATCAAATCAGCCATGATCTTATTGAATGGCGGAGCAGGCTCGAGGGGCCGTATGGCCTACTCGTGCTCCTATTTCTTATGTTCTTACGTCCTTATGAATTATCATGAGCAGCACCATGGGAGATTCTCTTGCAAATCTGAGGATGTCCATCACACATCGGATTTGAGTCAGCACATTACCAAATGTATTAAGAACATTTCTGATCTAGCACCATAAGCACCTTCCAATCTGAAAATGTCTCTCACCAAATTGCTATTAAATTTTGATTGACCTCAGGCTTTGTTCAGGTACAGCAATTAGAATTTGTGGCCTTGAAGAAACAGGCCACATTAAACACAGCCCCACCTTGGCAGCAGAATAATACACTGTGTGTTACATAGTATAAAAGTCCTGTCATTATAAAACAATATGTCCTCTGAGTTAGTGAGCAATGCCATGGGAGATGCACTTAGACCAGAAAAGTATTCAAATTCTGCAGCCGTTATGCTTTACTTTGCTAAGCATGAAAAAATCACTGCAATTTTGTTTTGATTGATTGGCTGACAGTCTTACACATCATCAGCTTAATGATGCAAGATTTGATTCTATATTTTTTTTACAATGACAAACATCATGTTCAGCACTCCTGTATTATTCAGTATGATAGATTGTCCAATGTCACAGGCATTCTGTGCTTTTCAATCTCAGAAAAATTGAACCATTCGAAGGTCTGATCCTGTAATACGCCAAATATCTCTGTAAAGATTTGTATCCCTCAATTCTGCCTTTAATTGTCTACATCCCATTAAATCTCACTGATAAGGTTTTTTTTCCCATTACTATCACTAGGCCACCTCCCAGCACCTTTCCAAACTTGTACTTGGATTTATGATTATGATAATGAACTGACTGAGGAAAATTGAGTGCTAATAGCACATTACCATTCCAGGAAGATTTGCACCAGTTCTTAAAATTTAAATGTGTCTAACACCAGTAGACAAAAAATTGACCCCATGAGTTTAACTCTCAGCCTTAACCTATTCAAAATTGCTCACCTTTCTTGCGCAACTTTTCTGAGATTGAAAAGCACAGAATGCCTATGACATTGGACAATCTATCATACTGAATAATAATACAGGAGTGCTGAACATGATGTTTGTCATTGTAAAAAAAATATAGAATCAAATTGGCGATGTCACTCAGATCGCTAATAAAGATGGATAGTAACAAAACTGGGGGGAAAAATCAAGTTGCACTTTTGAGATTGCTTAAGGAGGAAAATAAATCCAAGGGGCCAACATCCCAGTATATATAGCCAATAAAGTACTTTTGAAGTATAGTCACTGTTGTAGGAAACATGGCAGCCAATTCACACACAGCAAGGTCCCGCAAACAGCAATGTCATAATGACCAGATTATCTGTTTTGGTGATGTTAGTTGTGGGTTAATTAATAGCCAGGACACCAGAGAGAACTCTCCTGCTCTTCTTCAAAATAGCGCCATGGGAACTTTTACATCCATCTGAGAGGGCAGACAAGGTCCTAGGTTCAATGTCTCATCTGAAAAACGACACTTCTGACAGCAAAGCACTCCTTCAATACTGCACTTAAGTGTCAGCCTAGATTTTGTGCTCAAATCTCTGGAGTGGGACTTGAATCCACAACCTTCTGACTCAGAGGCAAGAGTGCTACCCATTGAGCCACGGCTAACATTAATGTTAGTGAGCTATTAAACTCATATTCTTTTTACCTAATTAACTTTACCTAATTAATTTTTAATGCATGGCACAAACAGAATACATTAAGAAGACCCACGGGAAATTATTTTATGTCCCATTCATGGCGCTGACCATACCTTACTCATGCTTATAGTAATCAGGTCAGCTTATTCATAGAATTTAATTCCATCTCATGGGTTTTTACAGTGTATGTTTATGTTACGAAGGCATATAATTTATGTAAGTTGTCAGAAATGTTAGACTAACTATGGCTAAGATTGGAAAATGTACCACTTTAAGTCATGACTGTTACAGCATGGAATGATTTGCCCCAGGGAGTGGTTGAGGCAGAGACCATTGCATCTTTTAAGGGAAAAGTCGATATAAACAATTGCAGCAGAGAAAGATACAGGTCTAAGGGAAGAGAGCAGGTCAGTGGGATTAGTCATTTCTGGCTCTGGCAAAGATAAAGCACAGTAACAATGGGATTGATGGTCACCTTCTTTGACTCCAATTCATGATAGAGCTTAAAAGAAAAAAGAAAGACTTGCATTTATATAGCGTCTTTCACGACCACCAGACGTCTCAAAGCACTTTACAGTCAATGAAGTACTTTTGGAGTGTAGTCACTGTTGCAATATGGGAAACGTGGCAGCCAATTTGCGCACAAGTAAGCTCCCACAAACAGCAATGTGATAATGACCAGATAGTCTGTTTTTGTTATGTTGATTGAGAGAGAAATATTAGCCCGGACACCACAGATAACTCTCCTACTCTTCTTCGAAATAATGCCATGGGATCTTTTACATCCACCTGAGTGGGCAGACGGGGCCTCGATTTAACATCTCATCCGAAAGATGGCACCTCCGACAGTACAGCACTCCCTCAGCACTGCACTGGAGTTTCAGCCTAGATTTATGTGCTCAAGTCCCTGAAGTAGGAGTTGAACCCTCAATTTTCTGACTCAGAGGCAAGAAAGCAGTGACACTTAGTTAAAAGTTGACACTTAGCAGAAGCAACACTGCACAGTTATCCATTTACTGTTCAATTCTAGGTTTAAAGAAGGACCTGTGATCTTTCCCAATCCTTCTTCCACTTTCCACACATGTTGTCCTAGGCCATTTCAAAGCGAGATTACTGCAGCTGCCAGCAGACTCATGTTTGGTGTAGAAGACTCTGTACCATGGGCAGAGATCTCTCTTCGTCACCCAGCTTTAAATTTTAATAAAAAGCTAGTGTGTAAACCAGCTGAATCACGTAACTTTGTGTGTGAGTTACCTTGGTATCAGTGGGTAGCACACTTGCCTCTGAGTCAGAAAGGTGTGGGTTCATGACCCACTCCAGAAACTTGAACACAAAAATTTGGCTGACATTCCCAGTGCAGTGCTGAGGGAGTGCTGCACTGTCTTTCGGCAGCGATGTTAAGGTGAGGCCACGTCTGCCCTCTCAGGTGGACGTAAAAGATCACACGGCACTATTTTGAAGAAGAGCAGGGGTGTCCTGATCAATATTTATCCCTCAATCAAAATCACAAACACATTGGGCTAGAACCTTCACTTTGTGCTTATCGCCCCAAAATGCGCGTTATTTCCGGCGTGGGCAGTAAAAACGGGTTTTCAGAGCTCCAGCTTCTCGCCCATTCTCAAAGCACCTAGTCTCTATTTTCGAAAATAGGTGTTACCGCGAGTGATATGAAATGGGCGGTAACGTTAAATTTTTTTGACCTTCTGCCGTAAAGTGTCGCTGTCCTTAGCAATGGCATGGCCACGCTCGATTCCCACGATTCAGAAGGTCAAGGGTCATCATGACATGCGCAGAAGAGGAGAGAGAGAGAGAGGAAGCTCAGAGGCACTGAAAGCGTGTCTGGCTATGGTGTGTGCTTGTTTGGCTGTTGTGGGAGGCACCACAAGGAGGGAGATTCACCAGCAGCAAAAAGCCTACTAAGCACCAAGAACATAGTTGGCATCAAGTTTTTGTCCAACAAATAAGATATAACATGGAAGGGATGGAGGAGGCCCTGGAGTTGTTAGCCAGGAACACTGGTGGCAGAGGGCTCCCAGTGTTCCCGGAGCGCGGCACTGCACCCCAAGGTGCCACACCCCCATTGCCAACCACACGTTCCCACCTTGGGACCGTCCTCTCCCGTATCCGTCCAAGCAGCGTTTTGGCTGTCACCTCCACCACCCCACCCCCGCACCCCCAATGAAGCATCGCCTGAGGAGCTCCTTGGCCAGGTGGCTTGGAGTCAGGAGGGCAAGGGGAAGGGGTAGAGGTGGGAAGGAGAAGCGATGGTGGTGGGGGGAGTGGGGGGAAGGTTTGTACAGAAATACTGATGATTTCAGACTAATGTTCGGGTTAAATGTTTTTTATTTAACAAAACCTTGTAGCGCATTGGCTCAGATAGTTGCACCATTACACACTGGTGATTCCTTTACATCAAAGGGTATAATTACACTTAACTTCAATCAACTTAAACGTTAACGGTCACCAAGGTGATGCCCACAATTGATGTATGACCTGCACACCCAGCAGTCAGCTTTGTAAATAACACCAACGTTCTTTCAGCAAAAACGATCATTGATGAGTTCCTGACGCAAGGCTCTTGCAGCTATCATGCCACCATGGGCCCTTTCACGTGGTACAGGGGGACGGGCATGGCTTCAACGGCAGCCTGATTGTCTGGGCCGATGTCGGCACCCGCCTCCTCATCCTCCTCTTCCTCTCTCTGGTGAGGTGGACTGTCAGACTCTTCAGGCAATTCTTGTCCCCTCCTGATAGCCAAGTTGTGCAGCATGGAGCAACCACCACGAATTGAGCTACCTGCTCAGGGTGGTATTGGGTCTCACCTCCTGAGTGGTCCAGGCATCTAAAGTGCTGCTTCAGCACTCTAATATTTTTCTCCATGATATTGCGAGTTGCTCTGTGACTCTCGTTGTATTGCCTCTCAGCTTCGGTATGGGTATCTCGCAGAGAGGTCATCAGCCAGGTGGCGAGGCCATATCCTTTGTCACCAAGCATCCAGCATTGACCTTGTGGCTTATTGTTAAACAAGTCAGATACAGTGCTCTCACGCAGGATGTGAGCATCATGGATGCTGCCTGGAAATTGAGCATTCACTGCCAGTATAATTTGCTGGTGGTCGACAACCAGTTGGACATTCAGGGAGTGGAATCTCTTGCGGTTCCTGAAAACCTCTGCACCCTGAAAAGGTGCCCGCATCACGATGTGCATACAGTCTACTGCTCCCTGCACCTTGAGGAAGTTTGCAATTCTGGAGAATCCTAGAGCCCTCTCACTCTGTGCCTCCTTGGTCATAGGGAAGCAGATCAAGTCCCTCCTGCGTGCGAACAGGGCTTCAGTGACCTGTCTAATGCAGTGATGTGAGGCATGCTGAGAAAGTCCGCAAATGTCTCCAGCTGTGGCCTGAAAAGAACCCGAGGCGTAGAACAACAGTGCTGTGGTGACTTTGACCTCGACGGACAGTGCAGTACTGATGGTGCTGTCAGGCTGCAGATCTGCCCTTATCAGCTGGCATACCTCAGTGATAACCTCTTTGTGGAAGCGCAGTCTCCAAAGGCAGGCAAGTCGAGGTAAGAATCCTTCTCCTTGTACTTGTGGGGGGGGGGGGGGGTGTAACGTCTGGTCCTCCTCATCAGTCTGTCACATCTTACATTGGGCACATAATGCAGTGGAGCGTTCCTTCGGCGATCTCGAGTCTGATGCATGTAATTGGTTACCAAGAGAGGGTGAGAAAGAACAGGCCCCATTGCAGTAGCTCTCTGTTTTCCACCAAATGGACACAAACAAGGAATGCCCGACGAAGACACCTATTCAATTCCAATCAGTCACTGTATGGTCAAGATGTTTGTAGAGATGTTCACATCAACTCCAACGACCTGCAGAATACATCCGAACTCCGCCGAGGTTGAAGCACAGCAGCCTTTTAAAGGACGCGACATGTGATCTAGAACATGGCATCCATAACGCTGTGATTAGTTCCGGTTAGTTCCATTTTTTCTGGGCGTTTTTTTAGGCGAGCGATATTGTGGGTGATGTGTGCGAGGTGGTGAAATTGATGCTGGGTGATCTCATGGTCGCTAGTTTCGGTAAATATGCTCTTTACAATAAAAACAAGTGGGCAGGCGGCATTATTGAATCTCGACGTTAAATCAGTGGTAAATTAACGCTGGCCGATATTATGCCCGTTGATTTTGCCCATTCTGATGATTCCGCCCCCAAAAAAGTGGGCGGGTGGTCATATTTTTTCACAGTGTTAAGCACATGGGGAAAGTAACGCTCAGCGATAAATTTCCTAAAAATGCCTGGTAGCCCGATATCTGGGTGTTATACGTCATTTCAGCGGTAAAATAGGCATTAAGTGGGCGTTAAGCATGCAAAAAAAGTGAAGGTTCTCACCCATTATCTGGTCATTATCATATTGATGTTTGTGGGTGCTTGCTGTGCGCAATTTGGCTGCTGCATTTCCCACATTAAGGCAGTGACTACACTTCAAAAAGTACTTCATTGGCTATAAAGTGCTTTGGAATGTCCTGAGTACATGAAAGATGTTATATAAATGCAAGTCTCTCTTTCTTTTGATTAGACTGAGCTGCTCAGGCCCTTTCAGGGTTACATACGAACATAAGAACATAAGAAATAGGAGCAAGAGTAGGCTATACAGCTCCTTGAGCCTGCTCTGCCATTCAAGAAGATCATGGCTAAACATCGAACTCAACTCCACTTTCCTGCCCGATCTCCATATCCCTTGATTCTCCGAGACTCCAAAAATCTATTGATCTCAGCCTTGAATATATTCAGAGACTCAGCATCCACAGCTCTCTGGGGCAGAGAATTCCAAAGATTCACACCCCCCTGAGTGACGAAATTCCTCCTCATCTCTGTCTTAAATGGCCTACCCCTTTATCCTGAGACTATGCCCCCTAGTTCTAGACTCCAGCCAGTAGGGCAACAACCTCTAGGCATCTACCCTGTCAATCCCCCTCAGAGTCTTGTATGTTTCAATGAGATCACCTCTCATTCTTCTAAACGTCAGAGAGTACAGGCCTATTCTACACAATCTCTCATCATAAGACAGCCCTCACATCCCAGGAATCAGTCTAACATAAGGCATTCCATTTTATTGGCTGCACCAAATTAAATATGTAGCTACAGGTTTTATCATTTTGTGTCAGTCCTCATATTTTCTGGTAGGACTGAACACGGATTGGATTTTATTTTTTGAGCAACAGAAATTTGCCTTACTTGACACACTGAATTAGACAATAATATTAACTATTACATCCAACACAAGGCAACTCAAACTACAACAGATGTAGAGGGCTTCGGTTAAAACTGGCAAAGTGTGCAACAAAACTAATCCTATCCCCACACAACTGAGATATGCCGTGGATATAACCATCTATTGCCCAGAACTAGCTGCAAAAAGGGTGTGCAACAGAGCTTCAGAGAATTCAATTTAAAACACTGTTGTGTTGTAATCCTGGGCCATTTCTGTACTGCAAACACACACAAGCTACAAATTACTGGTGGCGATATTAGCAGACGAATCCTTAAATGCATTCATGTCACATTCCTTAGTCTGCTATTTCAATTAAGGTAGCGACCTGCTTATTCTAACATCTTTCATAAAACAGCGGACGGAGGAGTGTGTTAATTGTTGATCTGCTAATATCAGCAGCTGTTATTGCTAGCCTGCATCTTCCTCAGTCCAGTAATGTTATTGAAAAGGCCAGTGTGCGTATAGAGTAGGGGCAGATGCTTTACCCCTATTAGCAAACCAAACACAATATACCCTATAACACCCATGTGGCGATACATTTTCTTACACACATTGCTGTGGCTAAAATCAGATTAAAGCTGGGTTGAGCCAGTTTGAGATTATTATCCATTGCCAAACGATACAACTGAATCTGCCACAGAAAGGCTGCACGCTAATTTGTTTTCTTCCTGAATCTCACGCGCATGTGGCTCGCCGCCCTCCTCCAGAATTGCACGCTGCCACAACACTTCATTGTGTTCCTCTAATGAAGGTGTCCGATGTAGAGTTCGATCAACTTCAGGGCTTCGCACTGAACTGCAGTGAACTCAGGCAACCGCTTCTTTACCCAGAGCGGTTAGAATGTGGAACCAGCTACCACATGGAGTGGTTGAGGCGAATGACATCGGCACATTTAAGGGGAAGCTAGATAAGTGCTTGAGGGAGAAAGGAATAGAAGGAGATGCTAATAAGGTGAGATGAAGTAGGGTGGGAGGAGGCTGGTGTGGAGCATAAATACCAGCACAGACCAACTGGGTCAAATGGTCTGTTTCTGCTCAGTAAAATTCCATGTAATCCTATAAAGAAAGAAAAGACTTGCATTTATAGAGTGCCTTTCATGACCACTGGACATCTCAAAGCGCTTTACAGCCAATGAAGTACTTTTGGAGTGTAGTCACTGTTGTAATGTGGGAAATGCGGCAGCCAATTTGCGCAAAACAAGCTCCCACAAACAGCGATGTGATAGTGACCAGATAATCTGTTGTTTTGTTATGTTGATTGAGGGATAAATATTGGCCAGGACACCGGGGGTAACTCCTCTGCTCGTTTTTGAAACAGTGCCATGGGATCTTTTAGAATCATCTGAGAGGGCAGATATTTAATGTCCTCGATTTGACGTCTCATCTGAAAGACAGCACCTCCAACAGTACAGCACTCCCTCAGCACTGCACTGGAGTGTCAGCCAAGATTTTTTATGCGCTCAAGTCCCTGGACTGGGACTATGAACCCAGAGCCTTCTGACTCAGAGATGAGGGTTCTACCCACTGAGCCACTGTTGACACTATGTAACAAATCCTTGAACGTTTGCTTGGGGAGTCATTGCACAAGTTATTTTCCTGAAAGGGGGGGTCTTTACATTGTGCACTGCGTATTTATAAACACGATTTGATTTAACCCAATGAGAAAACTGCATTGAACTCCACTCCCAACACCCCCACTCGCACCTTCTTTTGAAGTACGTCCAAATGACTTCTGGTACCTCGGTTGTCAGCACCGCACGTGTGATTATTTGGCTTATGGAACATCCAACGTGAATGTGAAAACTGCTGTCAGAACCGATGCACCATTTGTTGTGTTCTGAACACAGATGAGACTGCACACAGGGAGGTTAAAGTAACAGTGACCTCAGTCTTTATTAAGACACTCCAGAGTAACAGGCCTTAGGGGCTGGCTTATGTATAGTGCTCCCAAGGGATGCTGGGATCCCTTGGGACTTCAGGGGATACGCTCCCTGGCGGAACATGGGAGTGCATGCTTTACAGATACACAACATCACTCCCCCCCAAAGTGAGAGTGAAAGCTATTTACAAGGTGAGGCGGTCGGGAGCCTTTCTTTCCCTGGTGGACCGCCTCGGTACAAATGTCTGTTCTGGTGTGTTGGCTGTGCCCTCGCTGGGCTGGTGTGTTGTTAGCGTTGCAGGGCGAGCCTGGCCTTGCTGGGCTGTTGGGCGTGATGGGTTCGATTTCCTGGTCCGGCGTGGTGTCGTTGATCCTTTGGGTGTGCGTTGTGGGCTCAAAAAAGATGGTGTCTGCTGTGGGTTGTTCAGGGCAGTCTGTGAACCGCAGCCTCGTTTGCTTCAGGAGCTTTCTGCAAATTTGTCCATTGTCTAGTTTGACTACAAACACCCTACTCCCTTCTTTAGCTATCACTGTGCCCGCGATCCACTTGGGACCATGTCCATAGTTTAGCACATACACAGGGTCATTCAGATCAATTTCCCGTGACACAGTGCCGAGACCATCGTTTACATTTTGTTGCTGCCGCCTGCTCTCTACCTGATCATGCAGGTTGGGGTGAACCAGCGAGAGTCTGGTTTTAAGTGTCCTTTTCATGAGTAGCTCAGCCGGGGGCATCCTTGTGAGTGAGTGGGGTCTCGTGCGGTAGCTGAGCAGTACTCGGGACAGGCGGGTTTGGAGTGAGCCTTCTGTGACTCATTTGAGGCTCTGTTTGATTGCTTGTACTGCCCGCTCTGCCTGCCCATTCGAGGCAGGTTTAAACGGGTTTGATCCCATTGCGGGTCATGAATTCTTTAAATTCGGCACTGGTGAAACATGGCCCATTGTCACTGATCAGTATTGTCAGGCAGGCTGTGGGTGGCAAACATGGCCCTCAGGCTTTCAATGGTGGCTGGCGGTGGCGGTGCTTCCTGACATTATTTCACATTCAATCAATTTTGAAAAAGCATCCACCACCACCAGGAACATTTTACCGAGAAACGGGCCTGCATAGTCGACATGGATCCTCGACCGTGGTCTGGAGGGCCAGGACCACAAACTTAGTGGTGCCTTTCTGGGTGCGTTGCTCAACTGAGCACACCCGCTGCATTGCCGTACACAGGACTCTAAGTCAGAGTCGATACCAGGCCACCATACGTGGGATCTGACTATCGCTTTCATCATTACTATACTGGGTGTGTGCTGTGGAGATCCGAGATGAATGTCTCCCTGCCCTTTTTGGGTAGCACTACGCGGTTACTCCACAATAGGCAGTCTGCCTGAATGGACAGCTCGTCCTTTCGCCGCTGGAATGGCTTGATTAGCTCTTGCATTTCAACAGGGATGCTGGCCCAGCGCCCATGCATTACACAGTTTTTTTACTTGGGACAGCAGAGGATCTTGGCTGGTCCAAGTCCTAATCTGGCGGGCCGTGATAGGTGATTTATCATTTTCAAATGCTTCCATGACCATCAACAAGTCTGCGGGCTGCGCCACTATCAACAAGTTTGCAGGCTGTGCCATTTCCATCCGCAAAGTTCTCGGTGCCTGGCCTGTGGCAGATGGTACAGTTATACGCTGATAGCGCGAGTGTCCACCTTTGTATGTCGGCTGAGGCATTAGTATTTATCCTCTTGTTTTCAGCGAACAGGGATATGAGGGGCTTGTGATCGGTTTCCAGCTCAAATTTGAGGCTAAACAGGTACTGATGCATTTTCTTTACACCGAACACACACGCTAATGCCTCTTTCTCAATCATGCTGTAGGCCCTCTCGGCCGTAGACAAGCTCCTGGAAGCATAGGTGACAGGTTGCAACTTCCCCGCAACGTTAGCTTGTTGTAATACACACCCGACTCCGTACGACGAGGCATCACATGCTAGCAGTACGACGAGGCATCACATGCTAGCACGAGTCTTTTACACGTGTTATACAATACAAGCAGCTTGTTGGAGCATAAAATGTTTCTGGCTTTCTCAAAAGTAATTACTTGGTTTTTTTCCCCATACCCAGTTCTCACCTTTACGCAATAACACATGTAGGGACTCCAAGAGGGTGCTTAACCCCGGTAGGAAGTTACCAAAATAGTTGAGGAGTCCCAGGAACGACCGCAGCTCCGTGATGTTCTGTGGCCTAGGCACGTTCCTGATAGCCTCTGTCTCGGCATCTGTGAGCCGAATGCCGTCCAACGCGATCTTTCTCCCCAAAAACTCCACTTCTCCTGCCATGAAGACGCATTTCGACCTCTTCAGCCGCAGCCCTATGCGATCCAGTCACTGGAGGACCTCCTCCGGGTTTTGTAGGTGCTCGACGGTGTCCCAACCCGTGACCAATATGTTGTCCTGAAAAACCACTGTGCATGGTACCGACTTGAGTAGGCTCTCCATGTTTCTCTGGAAGGTCGCTGCAGCCGATCGAATTCCAAACGGGCATCTGTTGTAGATGAACAGTCCCTTGCGCACGTTGATGCAGGTGAGGCCCTTCGAAGACTCCTCCAGCTTCTGCGTCATGTAGGCTGAAGTCAGGTCGAGCTTGGTGAACATCTTGCCTCCTGCCAGTGTTGCAAATAGGTCGTCTGCCTTAGGTAATGGGTATTAGTCCTGTAGCGAGAAACGATAATAGTTATTTTATAATCGCCGCAAATCCTGACTGTGCCATCACTTTTGAGTACTGGAACAATCGGGCTGGCCCACTCGCTAAATTCCACTGGGGAGATGATGCCCTCGCATTGCAGTCTGTCCAGCTCGATTTCCACTCTCTCCCTCATCATGTGAGGTACCACTTGCACCTTGTGGTGAATGGGTCGTGCCTGTGGGACCAAGTGGATCCATACCTTCGCCCCGGAAAAGTTTCCAATGCCTGGCTCAAAAAGGGAAGGAAATTTGTTCAGAACGTGGGTACATGAGGCTTCAACGACATGTGATAGCGCTCGGATGTCATCCCAGTTCCAGCAGAATTTGACCAGGCAGCTCCTTCCAGGGTGGGGCCATCGCCTGGGACAATCAGAGTGGCAGTTCGTGCACCATGCCCTCGTAGGTGACCTTGACCATGGCGCTGCCCAGGACAGTGATAAGCTCTTTGGTGTACGTTCTCACTTTCGTGTGGATGGGGCTCAGGGCTGGTCTGAGTGCCTTGTTGCACCATAGTCTCTCAAATATCTTTTTACTTATGATGGATTGGCTAGCACCAGTGTCCAGTTCCATGGCTACGAGTAAGCCATTCAATTTTATGTTTAGCATTAAAGGTGGACATTTCATCGAAAATGTGTGCACCCCATGTACTTCAGCATCTGCCTCCTCTCTCTGAGGTTCGAAATTGCTTTGGTCCACCATGGATCTTCCTCTGCCACATGGTGGTTAGCAGGTTTTGTAGAGCTTGCAGCTTGTCTGCAGGCTCATTGGAGGTGCCCCATTGTTCCACAGTTCTTGCAAACATACCCTTTGAAGCGGCATGAATAGGCTGAATGGAAGCTTCCACAACGCCAACAAGGTGTGAATTGCCTTGCAGTCATCATTTGTTGCGGACTCTTAGAGTCATCTGGGTCACCTGAGGCCTGCTGGCAGTTGCAGACTCGTGGTTTCTGCCCTGTACATTTTTGCTCGCAAACACAGTTCCAGTTAATTTATGAACATTGCTAGCACTTGTGTGCTGAGAGATTTGTTTGGTGTTATCACTCTAGGACATAAACGCCTGTGCTATCGCAATGGCCTTACTAAGGGTCGGTGTCTTTACAGTCAAAAGTTTTCGTAGGATGATCTCCTGGCCAATGCCCAGTACAAAAAAGTCTCTGAGCATTTGCTCCAGGTAGCCATCATACTCACATTGTCCTGCAAGTCGCCTTAGCTCGGCAACATAGCTCGCCACTTCCTGACCTTCAGATCGCTGTCACGTGTAGAACCGATACCTTGCCATCAGCACGCTCTCCCTCAGGTTAAGATGCTCCAGAACCAATGTACACAGTTCCTCATACGACTTATCCGTGGGTTTCACTGGAGCCAGAAGATTCTTCATGAGGCTGTAGGTCGGTACCCCGCAGACGTTGAGGAGGACCGCTCTTCCTTCTCCGCCCAGCTCGTTGGCTACAAAGTGCTGGTCTAATCATTCGACATAGGCTTCTCAGTCCTCACCCTCCGAGAACTTCTCCAGGATACCCACAGTTTGCTGCATCTTTGCATTGGATTTGTGTACTCGTCGCCAGTTGTTGTGTTCCTAACACAGATGAGACTGCACACAGGGAGGTTAAAGTAACAGTGACCTCAGTCTTTATTAAGACACTCCAGAGTGAGTAACAGGCCTTAGGGGCCGGCTTGTGTACAATGCTCCCAAGGGATGCTGGGATCCCTTGGGACTTCAGGGGATGCGCTCCCTGGTGGCGGAACATGGGAGTGTATGCTTTACAGATACACAACACCATTCTCAATTAAAATAAACGCAGGTGGAGACAGATTGCATCACTGCTCAATCCTGCTGACGGATATTTAAGTTTAAGAACTCCCTTGTTAAGATCCACCGCCAAGCAGAGTCACACCCCCCCAAAAAATGTTTATGGTAAAAATTCAATTGCACCCACCAATTGCACTGCTTTATGTCATTAAGTTAGTTTGACCAAAACATTGGTCATAAAGGAGGGCCAGCCTTCTAATCAATAAAATATTTGCGGTGCAACGATGTATAAAATGCTCCAGTTTCTGGTTACGCGCTGCAAATAGCTTTCAAATTACAGGACTTTCTCCGTGACACTGAAACAATTACAAGTGTGAAAGGAAATGTGGGTAATTAAAAGGCAATTTCTGTGCATTAGGATCTCAGCATCTTCAGAGACTGTGTACTGATTTGCTTATCGTCAGCTGCGAGATGTTTATTTTCTTGCTTTACTGATGTACAGTCCCATCAAGGATGACATTTAAATGAGCGAGTATTCAACTCAAATGTGATCATTTGTACTGCATCCAACGTGGCACCATACTGAGATGATTGCTGCTGCAGGCGCATCATGGTTGCCCGAAGGGGAAAAAAGAGAGGTAAAATTTTACCAATTTACATTTTTCATGACGAATTTTTATGCAAAAGCCAATCTGATCTTGCTCCTATCTCACCTGAATCATGCGGATCAACAAAGACTAATTGAGCGGTACTTAATGTAAAAAAATCAGCATGTCAATACTCTACAGCTGTTCTGCACAAAGTTTTTTATTAAAATGTGGAGTGAAAAGGACAAAAGGCAAAAAGTACATTTATTTTCAAAGTCAAGCGATACGGCCACTGATTTCTATACCACTTTTAACTCAGTCTCTATAATGTAGCGACTGTGGCTGCAGGCGATTAGGGAAAGTTCACTGCTGAATGGAATCTGCATCAGCACGTTTGATGGGAAGTATATTGTTCTCGGGTGCCAGAAATGACAGAACGGGAATGTTGACAATCTCCCAGTGTGAAGCACAGCAGCTGATGTAGAATCATAGAATCATAGAAAAATTACAACACAGGAAGAGGCCATTCGGCCCATCGTGTCCGTGACTGTTGAAAAAGAGCTACCCAGCCTGACCTTCCAACACTGGGTCCATAGCCCTGTAGCTAACAGCTCTTTAATTGCATATCCAAGTACTTTTTAAATGTGGTAAGAGTTTCAGCCTCTACAATCCTTTCAGGCAGTGAGTTCCAGACCCCCACCACCCTCTGGGTGAACATTTTTTTCCTCATCTCCCCTCTAGTCCTTCTACCAATTACTTTAAATCTATGCCTCCTGATTATTGACCCCTTTCTGCTAAGGGAAATAGGTCCTTTCTATCCACTCTATCTAGGCCCCTCATAATTTTATATACCTCAATTAAATCTCCCCTTGGCCTCCTCTGTTCCAAAGAAAACAACCCCAGCCTATTCAATCTTTCCTCATAGCTAAAATTCACCTGTCCTGGCAACATCCTTGTAAATCTCATCTGTACCCTCTCTAGTGCAATCACATCTTTCCTGATGTGGTGACTCAAACTGTAAATCAGCTAAGGTGAAATTTTACCTGTCTGTCGCAACTTTATTTTAACGGGCGTTAATATCACAATGTAAGTGGCATGTCGTCTTTGATCTCTAGGGAACAAATGAGCCAGATCAAGAGGCGATTGTTTTAGAGGCCTCATTGTGTTCCGCAGTGCCACTGAAATGAACGTGAAACACAAGAAAGCTTCTCTTTGCATTGAGCTTCATCTTTCAAAATGACCACCGACCAAACGGTTCTAAACCACAACATCATTGGGATGGTCAAAAAACCTGCAAAAGGACATAGACAGGCTAGGTGAGTGAGCAAAAATTTGGCAGATGGAGTATAATGTTGGAAAGTGTGAGGTTATGCACTTTGGCAGAAAAAAAATCGAAGAACAAGTTATTATTTAAATGGAGAAAAATTGCAAAGTGCTGCAGTACAGTGGGACCTGGGGGTCCTGGTGCATGAAACACAAAAGATTAGTATGCAGGTACAGCAAATGATCAGGAAGGTCAATGGAATATTGGCCTTTATTGCCAGGGGGATAGAATATAAAAGCAGGGAAGTCTTGCGACAGTTATTCAGGGTATTGGTGAGATCACACCTGGAATACTGCATATAGTTTTGGTTTCCATATTTAAGAAAGGATATACTTGCTTTAGAGGTAGTTCAGAGAAGGTTCACTCAGTTGATTCCGGAGATGAGGGGGTTGACTTATGAGGAAAGGTTGAGTAGGTTGGGCCTCTACTCATTGGAATGAGAGGTGATCTTATCGAAATGCATAGGATTATGAGGGGGCTTGACAAGGTAGATGCAGAGACGGTGTTTCCACTGATAGAGGAGACTGAAACTAGGGGGCATAATCTTAGAATAAGGGGCCGCCCATTTAAAACTAAGATGAGGAGAAATTTCTTCTCAGAAGGTTGTAAATCTGTGGAATTTGCTGCCTCAGAGAGTTGTGGAAGCTGGGTCATTGAATAAATTTAAGACAGCGATAGGCAGTTCCTTAACTGATAAGGGAATAAGTGGTTATGGGGAGCGGGCAGGGAAGTGGACCTGCGTCCATGATCGGATCAGCCATGATCATATTAAATGGCGGAGCAAGCTCGAGGGGCCGTATGGCCTACTCCTGCTCCTATTTCTTATGTTATGTTCTTATGTAATCACGGTAGCCAGATTTAATTGGTAATTATAATTAAACTTTAGCTGACTGAAACTATCAAAAGGCATTCGAATGCAGAATAGAAAACCAGGTTCAGCAGGCAAAGGGTTAATGCATATTTTTGTCAACTGCAAACTTACGGCACCAAAGACTCCCAAGTATATTTTGATCTCCTTAGAAGAAAGAAAGACTTGGATTTATATAACGCCTTTCACGACCACCAGACATCTCAAAGCGCTTTACAGCCATTGAAGTACTTTTGGAGTGTAGTCACTGTTGTAATGTGGGAAACGCACAGCAAGCTCTCACAAACAGCAATGTGATAATGACCTGATAATCTGGGTTTTTTGTAATGTTGATTGAGGAATAAATACTGGCCAGGACACCAGGGATAACTTCCCTGCTTTTATTTGAAATCGTGCCATGGGATCTTTTAAATCCACTTGAGAGAGCAGACAGGGTCTCAGTTTCACATCTCATCCAAAAGACAATACCTCCGACAGTGCAGCGCTCCCTCAGCACTGCACTGAGTGTCAGTCTAGATTTTTCTTTTATACTCAAGCCACTGGAGTGGGACCTGAACCCACAACCTTTTGACTCAGAGGCAATAGTGCTACCCACTGAGCCACAGCTGACACACAATTCTACAGCAGCCATGAAAATGATTGGGGCTGAATTTTTGTCATTGAAAAGTCACTGCAGCTGTTCTTAAACCCAATAATATTATATGGCCCTCAACCCATCTAACTTTCCTCAACGCACCTTCATTACATATTCAGGGTTGGCTCCCTGAGCTCTTACTGCCCTCTGTACACAGCCTGCCTTCTGGGGGAGGGGAGGAACAGCCAATGCTGCTGTAGCAGCTGAAAGGATCAAGGCAGGCATTTTGGGGTGAAGTAAATAGAAAAGTGAATTGGACTCAGTTTAAAACGGGATGCTGATTCACTATCAACACTATTGGCGTCGACCAATTTCACCTTCTTTGTGCCACTGTGGCTCAAGTCAATGTTTGAAACTGATGCTTCTGAAACTGAAATATAAGGACTCTTCACGGGAGGCGCTACCATCAATGGTCTAATTTTTTCCCCCGTGCGCGGTCCCCTTTAACAGGCTGCGCGGCCCATTCAAATTTTCACGCGTGCACGGTTATTTCTATTGAAAAGCCGGTGAGCAGTCTGGGCGGGACCTCCAGACCACTGCGCAGCTGCGCAGCTTAGCGGGAGCATTGGTTACCGTCTGTAATCTGGCAAAGGAGGACCCAGCCTTTAGGCCTCAAGGAAAGAAGGCCCACAAATGGCATGATCCAGGCCTGTTCCATTAAGGGATACCTTCTGAAACCGGTTTGCATTCCATATAATGGTGCACAAAATGCATTCATGCTCGCTACTTTCTTCTTAAAGGAGAAATGGGCCACAACAAAAGGTAAGGAAAGCATCACCTCAATCCCTCAAAGGCCCTGCTGCAAATCATCAGTTAAACACTTCAGATTTCCTGTCACTGTATGAGAAGTAAACGAGTAAGGCTTTGAAGGAATGGGAGCAGGTACATTCTTCTGAAGCATAAGGGTCATGGTGAAATAGCCCATCTAGAGCTTCAGATGGGAAGTGGTGGGTACCAGTGAGCAGGGACAGGAGACCGCTCTGCAATGGGCCTCCTGATCCTTCATTTGCTCTTTTGGGGAAGGGCTAGGAAAGATGCCATTGGTTCTCAACCTCCTCAACTTTAAAACTTATACAGAAAGACAGACACAGCCTTGGCCCAGTGAATAGCACACTTGCTTTTGAGTCAAAAGGTTGTGGGTTCAAGCCCCACTATAGTGACTTGAGCATGTAAACCAAGGCTGACACTCCAATGTAGTGCTGAGGGAGTGGTGCACTGTTAGAAGTGCCTTCTTCTGGATGAGACATTAAACTGAGGTACCGTCTGCCCTCTCAAGTGGATGTAAAAGAACCCATGGCACTATTTCAAAGAAGAGCAGGGAAGCTGATCCTGGCCAATATTTATCCCTCAATCAACATCTTTAAAACAGATTAGTTGGTCATTATTGTTATATATGTGGACTTGTATTTACTCTGTACAGCCACCAGAGGGCTCATCCCTTGGAGTCCCAAGGGATCCAATAATCCCTTGGGAGCACAGGTATTTAAGGAGGCTTCACAGGTTGGAGAGGCACTCTGGAGACCTGCAATAAAAGACGAAGGTCACATTTTACTTTGAGCTCACAGCGTTCAGTCTGACTCTTTCTTCATACACAACAACTGCCGACGGAATACAGATAGCGAACCCAAAGTTGCAGAGAACAGTGGGCATCCTGGAGAAATTTTCACTGGGAGATGATTGGGAAACTTTTGTGGAGTGACTCGACCAATACTTTGTGGCCAACGAGCTAAATGGGGAAGAGAGCGCTGCCAAACGAAGGGCGATCCTCCTCACCGTCTGTGGGGCACCAACGTATGGCCTCATGAAGAATCTGCTCACTCCAGCAAAACCCACAGAGAAATCGTACGACGATTTGTGCATACTGGTCCGAGAGCATTTGAACTGGAAGGAAAGCGTTCTGATGGCGAGGTACCGGTTCTACACCTACAAAAGGTCTGAAGGCCAGGAAGTGCCGAGCTAAGACGCCTTGCAGGATATTGCGAATTTGAAGGACATTTGGAGCACATGCTCAGAGACTTTTTCATACTTGGCATTGGCCATGAAACCATACTTGGCAAACTTTTGACTGTAGAGACCCCAACCTTGAGTAAGGCCATAGCGATAGCCCAGGCGTTCATTGCCACCAGTGACAATACGAAGCAAATCTCTCAGCACACAAGTGCTGCTACAAGTGATGTAAATAAAGTGATGTTGTTTTCGAATCGTAACGTACAAGACAGGTCACACATACCTGCAGCTGCATGTCCGCAGATGTTTCAGAGTCCACCATCAAGGGTGATGAATGCAAGGCCATTAACACCTTGTTGGCGCTGCGGGGGTGATCATTGTTTCCATTCATACCGATTCAAAGAGTACGTTTGCAAGGGCTGTAGAACAATGGGACACCTCCAACGAGTGTGCAGGGGAGCTGCAAAGCCTGTTAAACCTGCAAACCACCATGTTGCAGAGGAGGACAGATCCATGGAGGATCACTATGAACCAGAGCCTCAGATAGAGGAGGCAGAGGTACATGGGGTGCACACATTCACCACGAATTGTCCCCCGATAATGCTGAATGTTGAACTAAATGGACTCCTGGTGTCAATAGAGCTGGACACGGGCGCGAGCCAGTCCATCATGGGCAAAAAGACTTTTGAAAGGTTGTGGTGCAACAAGGCCTACCTAAAGGCCAGTCTTAACTCCAGTTCACACGAAACTAAGAACTTACACGAAAGAACTGATCCCTGTAATCGGCAGTGCTACCGTAAAGGTCCCCTACGATGGAATGATACAAGCTACCACTCTGGGTGGTACCGGACGATGGTCCCACGCTGCTCGGAAGGAGCTGGCTGGGAAAGGTACGCTAGAACTGGGACGATGTCCAATCGCTATCGCCCGCTGATGACACTTCGTGTGCCCAGGTCTTAAACAAATTTCTTTCACTGTTCAAACCAGGCATTGGGAAATTCCAAGGAGCAAAAGTGCAGATCCACCTAATTCCGGGGTCGCGATCCATCTATCACAAGGCGAGAGCAGTACCGTACATGATGAAAGGGTAGAGATCGAGCTAGACCGGCTGCAAAGAGAGGGCATCATCTCACCGAACGTATTCAACAAGTGGGCCAGTCCTATTGTCCCAGTCCTCAAAGGAGATGGCATTGTCAGAATCTGTGGCGATTACAAAGTAACTATCAATCGTTTCTCCCTGCAGGACCAATGCCCACTAGCAAAGGCTGACGACCTCTTTGCAACGCTGGTGGGAAGAAAGACGTTCACAAAGTTGGATCTGACTTCGGCCTACATGACGCAGCAACTGGAGGAATTATCGAAGTCCCTCACCTGCATCAACACGCACAAAGGTCTTTTTGTTTATAACAGATGCCCGTTTGGAATTCGATCAGTGGCGGCAATATTCCAGAGAAATATGGAAAGTTTACTAAAGTCGGTCCCGCACACCGTGGTCTTCCAGGACAACATCTTGGTCACAGGTCGGAACACAGGCGAGCACCTGCAGAACCTGGAGGGGGTTCTTAGTCGACTCAACCATGTGGGGCTCAGGTTAAAATGCTCGAATTGCGTTTTCCTGGCGCGTGAAGTGGAGTTCCGGGAAGGAGGATTGCGGCAGACGGCATCAGGCTCACCAATGCGAAGCTGGAGGCAATCGAGAGTGCACCGAGGCCACAGAACGTGACGAAGCTGCGGTCGTTTCTGGGACTCTTGAACTACTTTGGTAACTTCTTACTGGGTCTCAGCACACTGCTAGAACCACTACATGTCTTACTATGAAAAGGGGACGAATGGGTTTGGGGCAAAAGCCAAGAAAATGCCTTTGTAAAAGCGAGAAAATTGTTATGCTCAAACAAATTGCTTGTGTTGTATGATCCATGTAAGCGTTTGGTACTAGCATGTGATGCGTCGTCATATGGCGTCGGGTGTGTATTGCAACAAGCTAATGATTTCGGGAAACTGCAACCTGTTGCTTATGCATCCAGGAGTCAGTCTAAGGCTGAGAGAGCCTACAGCATGATTGAAAAAGAAGCTTTAGCATGTGTCCATGGGGTAAAGAAAATGCATCAATACCTGTTTGGGCTAAAATTCGAATTGGAAACTGACCATATGCCACTTATATCCCTGTTTTCCGAGAGTAAAGGGATAAATACTGTAAAGTTCTTACTCTACAATATGAAACCACACGAGGCACATTCTGGGCACAAGTTCACTCTGTGGCCTTAACTCTTTATTTACAGGACTCCAAAGATGATGACCCTGCGAGGGACCTCGCTTTTTATACGTGTGATCAGGTAAGGAGTGTCTCCCACAAGTTCACCCCTTGTGGTCAAGATGTGCATCTAGGCTGCGTGTATACAGTAATACAGTGGTGTTACATTGTGGTTACATACATGACATTACCACCCCCCCCCCCCCCCCCATCAAAGTCTTATTGGGATCACAGGTTTAGTCTTTCAGGTGGTCTACGCTCCCTCGTGGAGCGCCGCAGTTTGGGCTCTGGTTGTTGGACACTGACGTGAGTGTCTGTCACCTATGGTGATTCCGGCCTGTCCGGGCTGACCGCAAGGACTGTGCATTCTTCTGATTGCTCTTGTTGCTCGCTCACTGGCGGTGTTGTGAGCTCCATCTCATGGTCTTCTTCAGGTTCCTCCGTGTCGATGTTGAACCTTTTTTTTTTACTTGGTCCAGATGCTTGCGACATATCTGACCATTGATGAGTTTTACCACGATGACCCTATTCCCCTCTTTGTCAATTACAATGCCCTCAAGCCATTTGGGTCCCATAGCGTAATTGAGGACGAATACAGGATCATTTATTTCTATACATCTCCCCCTCGAATTACAGTCATGGTACACGTTTTGTGATTTGCGTTTGCCCTCAACTATTTCAGTCAGGACTGGGTGAATGAGGGACAACCGAGTTTTGAATGTCCATTTCATTCGTAGCTCTGTGGGCGGGACCCCCGTGAGCGAGTGCAGTCGGGATCTATAGGCCAGCAGGAGACGTGATAGGCGGCATTGTAGGGAGGGTCCTTGAATCCTGAGCATACCTTGCTTAATGATTTGGACCGCACGTTCCGCCTGGCCAATGGAGGCCGGCTTGAACGGCGCAGTCCTGACGTGGTTGATGCCATTGCCCGACATAAACTCTTGGAATTCGTAGCTTGTGAAACATGGGCCATTATCACTACCCAGGATATCCAGCAAGCCGTGGGTTGCAAAGATCGCACGTAGGCTTTCCACGGTGGTGGATGACGTGCATGAATTCAGAATGATGCACTCGATCCATTTTGAATACGCATCTACCACAATAAGGAACATCTTTCCCGTGAACGGGCCCGCGTAGTCAACATGAATGCGTGACCATGGCCTGGTGGGCCAGGGCCACGGCCACGGGCTGAGCGGAGCCTTCCTGGGGGCATTACCCAGCTGGGCACACGTCGTGCACCTGCAAACACAGTGTTCCAGGTCTGAATCAATTCCAGGCCACCAAACATGTGACCGGGCAATGGCCTTCATCAGCACAATGCCTGGGTACTCGCTGTGGAGTTACTTGATGAATACTGATGCATTTTTTTTACACCATAGACACATGCAAGCACTTCCTTCTCGACCATCCCATATCCCCGTTCTGCTTGAGAGAGCGACCTGGAGGCATAAGACACAGGTGTAGTTGACCCTCAGCATTGCCCTGCTGCAACACGCACCCAACCCATAGGACGATGTATCACATGTCAGAACCAATTTTTTACAGGGGTCGTACACGGTCAACAACTTGTTTGAACAAAGTAGGTTTCGCACCCGATCAAAAGCCCATACCGGACAGTCCCCCCAAAACCATTCGCAACCCTTATGCAGGAGCACGTGTAGTGGCTCCAACAACGTGCTCAAGTTCGGCAGAAAGTTCCCGAAATAGTTCAACAGTCCCAGGAATGAACGCAACTCCGATGTGTTGCAGGGCCTGGGTGCTCGTCGAATCGCCTCTGTTTTGGATTCGGTGGGCCGAATCCCATCTGCAGCAACCCTCCTGCCCAGAAACTCAACCTCAGGAGCTAAGAACACACATTTAGATGTCTTGAGTCGCAGGCCTACCCTGTTCCAGTCAGCGTAACACCTCCTCCAGGAGGTGCTCCTCAGTGTCTCGACCCGTGATGAGGATGTCGTCCTGGAATGCGATCGTTCCAGGAATGGATTTAAGCAGGCTTTCCATGTTTCTTTGAAAAATCGCGACCGCTGATCGAATGCCAAACGGGCACCTGTTATAAATGAACAGTCCCTTGTGCATGGTGATGGTGGTCAGTAGTTTAGATTCGTCGGCCAGTTCCTGGGTCATATAGGCTGACGTGAGGTCCAACTTGGTGAACAGCTTGCCGCCTGCCAGCATGGCGAAGAGGTCCTCCGCTCTCGGGAGCGGGTATTGATCTTGTAGGGATACCCGATTGATGGCGGCAGGTCCAATTCGCTCTTGATCTATTCCCCGCATCACATACCGCACCACTCTGGCTTTGTGGTGCACTGGTCCGGCGTCCGGGGTGATGTGTATCACTACTTTAGTGCCTTTGAAAGTCCCGACGCCAGGTTGGAATAGTGAATCGAATTGTTGTAGGACTTGTGAGCACGAACTTCGCTCCACAGATGACATTGCGTGAACATCCCCCCATTTCCAGTTCATCTCAGCTAGCCAACTCCTCCCCAACAGTGTGGGACCATTGCCCGGGACAATCCAGAGCGGCAGCCGATTCACTACCCCATTGTGTGTGACAGCCAACACTGCACTGCCTCGCACCGGAATAATTTCTTTAGTGTAAGTCCGTAATTATGTCTCAATACGTGCCAATTTGGGTCAACTGGCTTTAAGTGGCCATAGCTTCTCAAATTGCTGAACGCCCATGAGTGACTGGATGGCCCCAGTGTCCAGCTCCATGCATACTGGGATACCGTTTAATAAAACCCTCATCATCATTGGTGGCGTTTTGGTGTATGAACTGAATATTCGCCACATGGACCCGCTGAACCTCGGCATCCATCAATTTGCCCCAAAAGTCATCCTGCCTCAAAGAACCCTCTTCTGGTCCATCCGCCTCATATATTAGTCTGGTTGCAGGCTTCCTGCACATTCAAGCTAAGTGGCCACTGCGATTGCAGTTTCTGCAGACAAACTGTTGAAATCTGCAAGATCGAGCTGAGTGTTTTCCCCCACACCTCCAGCATGAGTTAAAGTTTCCATTGTTGGGAACAAAGGGACTATGGCCAGGCATTCCGCGCTGACTGTCCCTTTGACTGCTCTTAAGTACCCTATTAGTGGGTGTCAATGGTCCCATTCCGGGCCGCATTGTCCACTGTGATGGCGTGAATGTCCGTTCAGCCTGCCACTGGCTCTGTTGAAGTCATACTCTGGGGTCTATTGCTGCCTGGGGAGTGTCAGACTGCCCCTGCCTGCCTGCGGGGCTCTGAGTCGCACTGATGATGTTGACTCCCTGATCCATCGCCGCGTTAGAGGCAGAATTGCGCGCGTATATTATTTTTGTATCTTCCTCCCCCGCCCTGAAAGTTTGAGCTATCAACGCCGCCGCTTCCAAGGTCAAATCCTTGTTCTCAATTAATTTGCGGAAAATTCCCGTATGACCAATGCCCTCGATATAGAAGTCCCTTAGCAACTCCCCCCTGCAGGCGTCTGTGAACACAGAGGCTGGCCAAATGCCGGAGGTCGGCTACGAAGTCTGGTATACTCTGTCCTTCACGACGTCGGTGAGTATAGGATCTGTGTCAGGCCATATGTATGTTACTTGCCGGTTTGAGGTACTCCCCAATCAATTTGCTAAGTTCTTCAAAGGTTTTGTCCGCCAGCTTTTCGGGTGCTAGTAAGTCCTTCATGAGCGCATAAGTCTTTGGTCCGCAGCTGGTCAAAAGATGAGCCCTTCGCTTGTCGGCCGCTGCATCCCCAGCCATTCTTTCATAACGAAGCTTTGCTGAAGCCTCTCGACAAAATCGTCTCAGTCTTCCCCAACACAGTAGCATTCCTCTGTGCTACCGGTGGCCATTCTCATGGCTCGTGAATTCCCGTTTCTCGTCGCCAATGTAAAGTCCTTACTCTACAGTATGAAACCACATGAGGCACATTCTGGGGACAAGGTCACTCTGTGACCTTAACTCTTTATTTACAGGACTCCAAAGACGATAACCCTGCGTGGGACCTCCCTTTTTATACGTGTGATCAGATAAGGAGTGTCTCCCACAAGTTCACCCCTTGTGGTCAAGATGTGCAACTAGGCTGCGTGTATACAGTAACAGTGGTGTTACATTGTGGTTACATACAAATACTAACGCATCGGACCGCATCCAGAGATGGGTGCTCACGTTGTCAACATACAACTACGCCATCCGTCACAGGTCAGGCACAGAAAACTGCGCCGATGCTCTCAGTAGGCTGCCATTGCCCACCAAGGGAGTGGAAATGGCGCAGCCCGCAGATCTAGCCATAGTTATGGAAGCATTTGAGAGTGAGCAATCACCCGCCACTGCCTGGTAGAACAAAACCTGGACAAGCCAGGCCCCCTTATTGGGCCCAAGTTTCCACATGATTCGCACCTGATTTTTAGGAGCAACTGGTGGAGAACGGACTATTTTAGAAATCGCAATTCTCCACATTTTTTTTCTGCAGTTCTAGTCAGGTAGAACAGTTCTAGTTTAGAACAGAATTTTTTCTTCAAAAGGGGGCGTGTCCGGCCACTGACGCCTGATTTGAAAGTTTCCACAGTGAAAATGTACTCCAAACTAAAGTAGAATGGCGCCAGTGAAGATTTTTGTAGAACTGAAAAAACCTGTTCTACACATTAAAAAATCAGGCGCAGGTTACAAATTAGGCGTCCAGAACGAGGTGGGGGGGGAAGGGAACTCATTAAATTCGACAATAAATCCTTATTTATACTTCTACAAATATTATACAAATAAATCCAACTTGAATAAACATTTATAAGCCAAGAAAAGATTAAATAAACCATCTTCCTACCTGTGTGAAAGTGCTTCAGCCAGGGAGAATTCTGCAGCTGTTCGTGCCGCTGAGCGAGAGAGGGAGGGAGAGAGAGAGAGGGAGGGAGAGAAGGGAGAGAGGGAGGGAGAGAGGGGAGAGAGGGAGGGAGAGAGAGAAGGGGAGAGGGAGAGAGGGAGGGAGGGAGAGAGGAGAGGGAGAGGGGAGAGAGGGAGAGGGGAGAGGGAGAGGGGAGAGGGGGAGAGAGAGAGAGGGGAGGGAGGGAGGGGGAGCCGGTGTCGGGTCGGGGGGGGGAGCGGGTGTCGGGTCGGGGGGGGGGGGAGAGCGGGTGTCGGGTCGGGGGGGGGGAAGCGGGTGTCGGGTCGGGGGGGGGAGAGCGGGTGTCGGGTCGGGGGGGGGAGCGGGTGTCGGGTCGGGGCCGGGGGGGGGAGCGGGTGTCGGGTCGGGGGGGGGAGCGGGCCTCGGGTCGGGGCGGGGGGGAGCGAGTCTCAGGGGGGAAGCGGGTGTCGGGTCTCGGTCGGGGCGGGGGGGAGCGGGTCTCGGGTGTCGGGTCGGGGCGGGGGGGGAGCGGGTGTCGGGTCAGGGCGGGGGGGGGAGAGCGGGTGTCGGGTCGGGTCAGGTCTGGTCGGCGGGGGGGGGGGTGGGGGGGAAGCGAGTGTCGGGTCTGGTCGGGCGGGGAGCAGGAGCTGGCTGTGGGAGGAGCCTCATTCACGCAGCCCCAGTGAGGCCATTGGGCCAGGGGCTGCGTGCTTTGGGCCCCTCCCACACAGTTCGGCGCCTGGAGCTACTGCACTTGCGTGCCGACTGTAGCGCGCATGTGCAGAGGTCCCGGCACTGTTTTCAGCGCCGGGACCTGGCTCCGCCCCCCCCACAGCTCGTGCTGGCTGCGCCGAGTGCCACAGGACCTGTTAGTCGGTGGAGAATACCGAGGATTTTTTTAGGCGCTGTTTTAGGCGCGAAAAACGGGCGCCCAGCTCGGAGGGGCGCCCGTTTTTTTTCTTGTGGAAACTTGGGCCCATTATCTCTAGTCAAAAACTGTGTGCTTCATGGCTGCAGGTCCAGTGTCCCAGTGGAAATGCAGGAAGAGATAAAGCCGTTCTATCGGCGCAAAGATAAAATGTCTATACAGGCAGACTGCCTTCTGTGGGGTAATCGGGTAGTGGTCCCCAAGAAGGGCAGAGACACCTTCATCAATGACCTCCACAGTACCCACCCAGGCATCGTAATGACGAAAGCGATAGCCAGATCCCACGTGTGGTGGCCCAGTATCGATGCGGACTTACAGATGTAATACATGCTCGCAGTTAAGCAATGTACCCAGGGAGGCGCCGCTAAGTTTATGGTCTTGGCCCTTCAAACCATGGTCTAGGGTACACGTCGACTATGCAGGTCCGTTCTTGGGTAAAATGTTCCTTGTGGTTGTAGACACGTACTCCAAATGGATTGAATGTGAGATAATGTCGGTTAGCACGTCCGCTGCCACCACTGAAAGCCTGCGGGCCATGTTTGTCAAACACGGCTTACCTGATGTCCTGGTGAGCGACAATGGGCCATGTTTTACCAGTGCTGAGTTCAAAGAATTCATGACCCGTAACGGGATCAAACATGTCACATGTGCCCTATTTAAACCAGCGTCCAATGGTCAGGCAGAGAGAGCAGTGCAAACCATCAAGAAAGGCTTGAAGAGGGTAACTGAAGGCTCACTGCAGACTCGCTTATCCTGAGTCCTGCTTAACTACCGCACGAGAGCCCACTCACTCACTGGGATCCCACCTGCTGAACTGCTCATGAAAAGAGCACTTAAGACAAGGCTCACGTTAGTTCACCCTGATCTACATGAACAGGCAAAGAGCAGGCGGCTTCAACAAAGTACATACCATGATAGCACAAATGTGTCATGCGAGATTGAAATCAATGATCCTGTATTTGTATTAAATGATGGACAGGTCCTAAGTGGCTTCCCAGCACTGTCGTGGCCAAAGAGGGGAGCAGGGTGTTTCGAGTCAAACTTTCAAATGGACTCATTCACCGGAAACACTTGGACCAAATCAAACTCAGATTCACGGACTATCCTGAGCAACCCACCTTGGAACCCTGCCTTTTTTGATCCCCCAACATACACACCAGTGGCAACCGACACCACGGTTGACCACGAAGCAGAACCGATCATCCACAGCAGCCTTGCAGGGCCAACACACCAGGCAGCCCAGCAAGGCCAGCTGCACAGCAGCCCAGCGAGGGCCCAACAAATGATTCAACAACACCAGCTTTCACACCGAGACGATCAACCAGGGCAAGAAGGGCCCCAGATCGACTCACATTGTAAATAGTTACACGATTGACTTTGGAGGGGGGTGGGGGGAGTGTTGTTATATATGTGGACTTGTATTTACTCTGTACAGCCACCAGATGGCTCATCCCCTGGAGTCCCAAAGGGATCCCATAATCCCTTGGGAGCACAGGTATTTAAGGAGACTTCACAGGTTGGAGAGGCACTCTGGAGACCTGCAATAAAAGACTACGGTCACACTTTACTTTGAGCTCACAGTGTTCAGTCTGACTCTTTCTCCATACACAACAATTATCACATTGCTGTTTGTGGGAAATTGGCTGCTGCGTTTCCCACATTACAACAGTGAATGCACTCCAAAAGTACATCAATGGCTGTAAAGTGCATTGTGATGTTCAGTGGTCATGAAAGGTGCTGTATAAAAATGCATGTCGAATAAAAATGTACTTACTGGGTTGCTATGGCCTTCAGATTTGGAGTGCTTCTGACCTACCCTAAATAGGCCCTTATATATCTTCCATGAGGTGTTCTCTACCACTGGCGGCTATACGGTGGTAACAGAGAAATTTGGCTCTGCCATCATTTACATGCTTGGCTGCATTAGACAACAATGTCCACCCCCTGCAGGGCCGGAATAGAAGCTGCCGGTTAAGTTTTTGGTGCAGAGGGCCTTAACCCCCTGATTCTCTTCCATTCGTTGTCCCGGGTCTGCCGGAAAACAGGTGGCCAGACCAGGGAAATCTAGCCCTGCATCTCTTTGTTAATTGAAAATTCCCAGAATTTATTACAGGTGAATAAAGGGATATTATCCTCACAGTTATGAGGAGACGTTGTGTCCGCATTTCATCCCAACGACTCCATGATCCTGCAGATCAGCAGCAGCACACAGATGCTCAACACCAATAATTTGCATTTATATAGCGCCTTTAACATAGTAAAATGTCCCAAGGCGCTTCACTCATTCTAAGAAATGGACCAATGTAACACCCCTATTTAATAAAGAAGTCAGACAAAAAGCAGGAAACTATAGACCAGTTAGCCTAACATCTGTGGTTGGGAAAATGTTGGAGTCCATTATTAAAAAAGTAGTAGCAGGACATTTGAAAAAGCAAAATTCGATCAGGCAGAGTCAGCATGGATTTATGAAGGGGAAGTCATGGTTGACAAATTTGCTGGAATTCTTTGAGGATGTAACGAACAGGGTAGATAAAGGGGAAACAGTGGATGTGGTGTATTTGGACTTCCAGAAGGCATTTGACAAGGTGCCACATAAAAGGTTACTGCACAAGATAAAAGTTCACAGGGTTGGGAGTAATATATTAGCATGGATAGAGGATTGGCTAACTAACAGAGAATAGAGAGTCAGGATAAATGGTTAATTCTCTGGTTGGCAACCAGTAACTAGTGGGGTGCCGCAGGGATCAGTACTGGAACCCCAACTATTTACAATCTAAATTAACGACTTGGAAGAAGGGACTGAGTATAACGTAGCCAAGTTTGCTGATGATACAAAGATGGGAAGAAAAGCAATGTGTGAATAGGACACAAAAAATCTACAAAAGGACATAGACAGGCTAAAATGTGGCAGATGGAGTATAATGTCGGAAAGTGTGAGGTCATGCACTTTGGCAGAAAAAAATCAAAGAGCAAATTATTATTTAAATGGAGAAAGATTTCAAAGTGTTGCAGTACAGGGGGACTTGGGGGTACTTGTGCATGAAACACAAAAGGATAGTATGCAGGTGCAGCAAGTGATCAGGAAGGCCAATGGTATCTTGGCCTTTATTGCAAAGGAGTGGAGTATAAACGCAGGGAAGTCTTGCTACAGCTATACAGGGTATTGGTGAGGCCACACCTGGAATACTGCGTGCAGTTTTGGTTTCCATATTTACAAAAGGATATACTTGCTTTGGAGGCAGTTCAGAGAAGGTTCACTAGGTTGATTCCGGGGATGAGGGGGTTGACTTATGAGGAAAGGTTGAGTAGGTTGGGCCTCTACTTATTGGAATTCAGAAGAATGAGAGGTGATCTTATCGAAACGTATAAGATTATGAGGGGGCTTGACAAGGTGGATGCAGAGAGGATGTTTCCACTGATGGGGGAGACTAGAACTAGAGGGCATGATCTTCGAATAAGGGGCCACCCATTTAAAACAGAGATGAGGAGAAATTTCTGCTCTCAGAGGGTTGCAAATCTGTGGAATTCACTGCCTCAGAGAGCTGTGCAAGCTGGGACATTGAATAAATTTAAGACAGAAATAGACAGTTTCTTAAACGATAAGGGGATGAGGGGTTATGGGGAGTGGGCAGAGAAGTGGACCTGAGTCCATGATCAGATCAGCCATGATCTTATTAAATGGCGGAGCAGGCTCGAGGGGCTGTATGGCCTACACCTTGTTCTTATTTCTTATGTTCTTATGTAAGCATGCATCATATGAAAAAAACATCCCTGAATGATTAGTGACACTCCTCTGTACAATGTCATGATTGGCCTCTCCAGCCATTGGCTGGCTTCTCACACCAATGCCTTAGACATTCTCTCAACAAGATTGGCTACTAACAAACCCTCAAATTATATTGAAATCAATGGTGTCAGGAACATCGTGCCAGCAGAATCAGGGCTGAATAAGAAAGATTCAAAGGGTGGAAACTACTGAGAGCAATCGATGGTCACTTGACCCATTTGTGTTACGTTGCTTTGCTATTTTAACAAGCGTTAAGCCATTGAAAATAAATGGGTTCGCATCGCCATTAAAATAATGGACAGTAACTTCTAGCCTGTCCAGAGGCCTGGATGAATGATCCAGAGATGCAATTTCAAATCCCACCTCGGCAGCTGGGGGAATTTAGATTCAGTTAATAAAATAAACCTGGAATAAAAAGCTAGTGTCTGGGTTGTCATAAAAACCCAGCGACTAATGTCCTATTGGGATCAAAATCTGCTGTCCTTACCGGGTCTGACCTATATGTGACTCCAGATCCACAGCAATGTGGTTGACTCTTAACTGCCCTATGCGGTTCAAGATGGCAGCTCACCATCACCCTCTCCAGGGCAATTAGGGATGAGCAATAAATGCTGGCCTTGCCAGCCAACATCCCATGAACGAATTTAAAAAAATCAAGTATCTCAAACCAAAGCAAGAGAGTCCAATATTGAATTAATTGCTTAAAATGGATGCTATAATAATTAGACAATTGCTAGCAACTGATCTACTATTGCACTCCACTTACTATGGATATGGGAACTTGCAATTTTATTCAGAATTCCACATGCATATGAGAACCAAATGGCTGCACGCACACTACTGCTACAACCAATCGTACAATGGATCCTGCACACAAGTATGGAATTAGATATTTGCATTCACTGATTTGCAACATCTCCTGGTACCTGCATCCCAATCCTGAGGTGGGTCCCCCAACAAAATGGGAGTGAAACTGCTCTTTTGGTGCTAGTCCAAAACGGGCTGCTGATTCACTATCGTCCGTTTAGCGTTACCCCCAAAAACCAGCTTCATTGCCAACGCATCAGGTGTTACAGTCTGAGACGAGGAAACCCATTGGTAACAGTGCAGTCCATTGCCCCAAGATCCTCATCCACACAGGTCGGGGGCGGTGTGGCAGAGTTAACATTTGCTGGCCTCCTTCATTCAATGTTCAAAAAGTAAAAATAAATATTTGCATTTATAGTGCGCCTTTCACGACCACCAGATGTCTCAAAGCGCTTTACAGCCAGTGAAGTACTTTTAAAGTGGAGTCACTGTTGTAATGTGGGAAACGCGGCAGGCAATTTGCGCACAGCAAGCTCCCATAAACAGCAATGTGATAATGACCAGATAATCTGTTTTTGTCATGTTGATTGAGGGATAAATATTGCCCAGGACACCGGGGATAACTCCTCTGCTCTTCTTCGAAATAATACCACGGGATCTTTTACGTCCACCTGAGAGAGCAGACGGGGCCTTGGTTTAAATTCTCATCCAAAAGACGGCACCACCAACAGTGCAGCACTCCCTCAGCATTGTACTGGAATGTCAGCCTAGATACTTGTGCTCAAGTCTCTGGAGTGGGATTTAAACCCATGATCTTCTGACTTAGAGGCGAGTGTGCTACCCACTGAGCCACAGCTGACACTGAACAAAAATGGCATTTATAGCAGGCAATCTCATCGATACAACTAGTAATGGCTTCCTGTGACATAAAGAGCTGGTTCAATGGTGAAGAAGCAATTAACCAACAAACCTACTTAACATGTACTTGCAAAATTGTACTCGCCCATCCAGACAGAATTGTAGATTCTGATTTGTATTGCATGAAATCTGTTACTTATTGATGGAAATCTATCTCCCATTTTAGTTGCATTTGTGAATGAAGTATTGGTTGATGATTCACAACAATCTTCTATATTCAGTGGAAAGTTGGCTGAGAATTGTTTGGCTTGATCAGGGAATTATCTGAGGACTACCTAGGAGTTTGACACCTAAGAAATTTGAAGGCAATTCTTCTGCAATCTGATTGTCAGATTGGTTATGGAGTTCATGCCATCAAACCTGATTGAGGGAGAAATGAGAAGAAGGAATAAGGCAGAATTTTACCTTTCAGTAACAAGAAATGTGTTCATCAGTCTGACAGACACTTCAACTAAATCAGAAGTCTTTCTTAGTAAAGATAAATAACCCATCACTGATTTGCTCTTTGGACTTGACATTATGTTGTGGGATAATAACATATATATGTTGACATTTACTCTCTGAATTCCTCTCTCTCCTACTTTAGTGGAGGAAGGAGGCATTGCTGGATCTGGTTCTGGGGAATGAGGTAGGTCAAGTGGAGCAAGTATTAGTCGGTGAAAATTTAGGGAACAGTGATCATAGTATTATAAGGTTTAGATTAGCTATGGAGAAGGACAGGGAGCAATCTAGAGTACAAATACTTAATTGGACAAAGGAAAATTTCAGTGGGATGAGAACAGATCTGGCCCGGGTAAAGTGGAATCAAAGATTGCAGACAAAACTATAGTAGAACAATGGTCTGCCTTTAAAGAGGAGATAGTTCGGGTACAGTCGAGGTGCATTCCCAAGAGGGGGAAAGGCAGGGCAACCAAAGCCAGAGCTCCATGGATGAGAGCAGAAAAAGAGCTCGTATGACAGATGTCAGGTCAATAAAGTTCAGAGGAGGTGAGAAAGAAAATAAGAGGGGCAAAGAGAGGGTATGAGAATAGAATGGCAGCCAACATAAAGGTTATCCAAAAGTCTTCTTTAGGCAGATAAATAGTAAGCAAGTAGTAAGAGGAGGGATGGGGCTGATTAGGGACCAAAAAGGAAATCTATGCATGGAGGCAGACGGTATAACTGAAGTACTAAATGAGTACTTTGCATCTGTCTTCCCAAGAAAGAAGATGCTGCCATAAACATAATGAAGGAGGCAGTAGAGGAGATACTGGATGGGATAAAAATTGATACAGAAAGGCTGGCTGTAGATAAGTCACCAAAACCGGATGGGATGCATCCTATGACGCTGAGGGAAGTGAAGGAAGAAATTGCAGAGGTACTGGCCATAATCTTCCAATCCTCTTTAATTACAAGAGTGGTGCCAGAGGACTGGAGAATTGTAAATGTTACACCCTCTTTAAAAAAAAGGGTGTAAAGATAAACCCAGCAACTATAGGCCAGTCAGCTTAACTTCGGTAGTGGGAAAGCTTTTAGAAATAATATTCAGGGACAAAATTAACAATCACCTGGACAAGTGTGGATTAATTAAGCAAAGCTAGCATGGACTTGTTAAATGCAAATTGTGTTTAACCAACTTGATTGAGTTTTTTGATGAGGCAATAGAGAGGGTTGATAAGGGCAATGTGGTTGACGTAGTGTGCAAAGGCATTCTACAAAGTGCCACATAATAGGCTTGCCAGCAAAGTTGAAGCCCACGGAAGAAAAGGGACAGTGGCAGCATGGATACAAAATTGGCTAAGCGATAGGAACAAGAGAGTAGTGGTGAATGGCTATTTTTCGGACTGGAGGAAGGTATACAGTGGTGTACTCCAAGAGTCGGTTTTAGGACCACTGCTTTTCTTGATATATATTAATGGGTGTACATGGCAGAATTTCAAAATTTGCAGATGACACAAAACTTGGAAGTATAGTGAACAGTGAAGAGTATAGTGAAGAGTATAGTAATAGACTTCAAGGTGATAGAATGGGCAGGGCACATGGCAGATGAAATTTAATGTA
This sequence comes from Pristiophorus japonicus, assembly GCF_044704955.1. Lineage (NCBI taxonomy): Eukaryota > Metazoa > Chordata > Chondrichthyes > Pristiophoridae > Pristiophorus > Pristiophorus japonicus. The sequence goes on from NC_091990.1 coordinate 115,915,292, forward strand.
GAAAAGTGCAAAGTGATACATTTTGCTAGAAAGAATGAGAGAGGAAATATAAATTAAATGGTACAATCCTAGAGGGGGTGTACCAACAGACAGACTGAGGGGTATATGTGTACAAATCATTGAAATTGGCAGGTGGAGAAAGCGATTAAAAAAGCTTACGGGATCCTGGGCTTCATAAATAGAGGTATAGAGTACAAAGCGTGGATATTATGATGAACCTGCATAAAATACTCAACTGGAGTATTGTGTCCAATTCTGGGCACCGCACTTTAGGAAGATGTGAAGGCCTTAGAGATGGTCCAGAAAAGAATTACGAGAATGATTCCAGGAATGAGGGACTTCAGTTTCGTGGATAGACTGGAGAAGCTGGGGTTGTTCTCCTTAGAACTGAGAAGATTGAGAGGAGATTTGATAGAGGTGTTCAGAATCATGAGGGGTCTCGACAGAGTAGAGAGAAACTGTTCCCATTGGCAGAAGGGTTGATTGGCAAAAGAACCAAAGGCAATGTAAAAAAAAACTTTGTTACGCAGCGAGTGGTTAGGATCTGGAATCAGCTCAGAACTGATGGGTATGTCTAATCAAAATAATGCAGCATTCTACACAGATAGCTCGGATGATGAAACATCGCCACGTGACAAGCAGCAGAAAAATTCAAAGGGCAGCAGTGACTTCTGCATCAAGAACATTGAACAGGCAGACTTTGGACGCAGGGAGATTGAAATTGCTGAATAAGAAATGCCAGCGGTGGAGGCAGACTCAATCACTGCTTTCAAAAGGGAGTTCGTCAAGTACCTGAAAGAAAAAGAATTGCAGGGTGACGGGGAAAGGGCAGGGGAGTGGGACTGGCTGAGGTGCTCTTGCAGAGAGCTAGCACAGGCTCAATGGGCTCAATGGCCTCCTTCAGTACTGTAACCATTCTATGATTCTATAATGCATTTATTTGAAACTTGTTAATGCCTTCTATTACTTGGTAGTGATAGGATTTTCATGAATGTCCACAGACTTGTATCCAATAGTAGAATTCCAAGCCTTTAGGGCTAATAATCTAAGCGTAGAAGTGTAGCAGGGAGAGACCTAAATGTGCCAACAGAGGAAGACCCCAGGCTCCTTCCCAAATTGAAGCGATGGGGATCACTTGAATACTTGGGGCGGGCAGCCTCCATCTGCAGCGCCTGCCCCAATGGAGACCTGGACTATCAGCGTGGCACCATGCTCCTCCAGTGGTGGGGCACTAGCCCAGGAACTGTTGAAAATGTGGAGTGCAAAGTTTTGAAGATTGCTCCTTTGGGAGTGCTGGGCCTTTTAAGTTAAACAACAACAACAACCTGCATTTATAGAGTGCACTTAACGTAGCAAACTTTCCCAAGGCGCTTGACAAGAGCGATATCAATAAAAACCTTTTTGACACCAAGCCACAGGAGGAGATATCAGGACAGATGAACAAAAGCTTGGTCAAAGAGGTAAGTTTTAAGGAACAGAGAGAGATTGAGGGAGGGAATTCCAGAGCTGAGGGCCCAGGCAGCTGAAAGCACGGCCGCCAATGGTGGCGCGATTAAAATCAGGGACGCACAAGAGACCAGAATTGGAGGAGCACAGAGATCTCGGAGGCTTGTAGGGCTGAAGGAGGTTAGAGTTAGGGATGGATGAGGCCATAGAGGGATTTGAAAACAAGGATGAGCCTTTTAAAATTGTGGTGTTGTCGGACCGAGAGCCAGTGAAGGTCAGCAAACACAGGGGTGATGGGTGAACAAGACTTAGAGCGAGTTAAGATACGGGTGGCAGAGTTTTGGATGAGCACAAGTTTATGTAAGGTGGAATATGGGAGGCTGGCTAAGAGAGCATTGGAATAGTCAAGTCTCGAGGTAACCAAGGCATGAGAGTTTCAGCAGCAGATGAGCTGAGGCAGGTTCTGAGTCGGGCAATGTTACAGAGGTGGAAGCAGGCAGCCTTGGTGATGAATCAGATATATGGTCAGAAGCTCATCTCAGGGCCAAACACAACACCAAGGTTAAGTTAAGGTTATTTATCCCCTCTGGGACCAATTACCTTAACCTGTAAGAGCTTTGGGGTCTTTCCTGGAGCCTTATCAGATGGTGTATAGTCCTAAAAGCTACACAAAATGCAACAATAAATTAAGATATTGAAGCTGTAACTTTGTTCTTGGTTTTGCTGGTGTATGCCCTCTTTGCTACTTATTTCTCTGTAGTCACAAAAATTATGTTTTTACCTTACTGTTATTTTTGTCAAAAATTAATAAAATGTAAACTCAATAAAGATTATTTCTTGGTTATCTACGCTCCTCAAATTCTGCCCTCTTGAGAATCCCTGATTGTAACTGCTCAACCATCGGTGGCCGTGTCTTCAGCTGCCTGGGCCCCAAGCTCTGGAACTCTAAACCTGTCCACTTCTCCTTCAAGACGCTCCTTAAAACCTCTCTCTTTGACCAAGTTTTTGGTCACCTGCCATAACTTCTTATCTGGCTTGGTTTCAAATTTGTTTTTGTCTTAAAACACTCCTGTGAAGTGCCTTGGGATGTTTTACTTCATTAAAGGCACTATATAAACACAAGTTGTTGTTGTTATATTTTTTGCAGTTCTCAGGAGCAGTCATGAGTAGCAGACTCAAGAAACAACAAAGAAACTGTTAACCTCATTTGATAATTCCAATGCTGGGCTCAACACAGATCAGATGGCGTTATGGCTGCCTCAAGAAGTGGTGAAAAGCCTTTGCTCCCTACTTGATTTCATTCAGCAGAGAATGGCTGTAAAGTTGGTTTAGAATGGAGTATCGCTGGATCACGAATTTGATCGATAAGGCGATTCTGATAGGAAGGTCATTCAGCAGATGCATGAATCTTGCCACGAAGTGGGGCTAGAAGCAAGAGCCACATAATTCACATCTGGACAACGCTGGATGTTTGGCTGCAGGATTTCAACAGCGTGTCAGAGTAAGGAAGTCTTGCTACAATTGTATAGGGCCTTGGCAAGACCACACCTGGAATACTGTGCACAGTTTTGGTCTCCTTATCGAAGGAAGGATATACTTGCCTTGGAGGCAGTGCAACGGAGGTTCATTAGATTGATTTCTGGGATGAAAGGGATGTCTTATGAAGAGAGATTATGTAGAATCGGCTTATACTCTCTGGAGTTTAGAAGAATAAGAGGTGAATCTCATTGAAACATACAAGATTCTAAAGGGGATTGACAGGGTAGATGCTGAGAGGTTGTTTCCCCTGGCTGAAGTGTCTAGAACTAGGGGGCACAGTCTCAGGATAAAGGCTAGGCCATTTAAGACAGAGATGAGGAGGAATTTCTTCACTCAGAGGATGTGAATCTTTGGAATTCTCTGCGCCAAAGGGATGTGGATGCTGAGTGAATATATTCAAGGCTGAGATCGATCGATTTTTGGAGTCTAGGGGAATCAAGGGATATTGGGATAGTGCGGGAAAGTGGAGTTGAGGTTGATGATCAGCCATGATCTTATTGAATGGTGGAGCAGGCTCACGGGGCCGTATGGCCTACTCCTGCTCCTATTGCATATGTTCTTATGTTCATATGACTCAAGTGAGGCTTCAGTGATTGATTGAAACAGTATAAAAATGCTTTATGTAGAACTGGATTTAGAGCCTATTAGACATACCACAGTTTGGTGGTCTTAGCAATTAGAAGAAGTCAGTCTAAGAGAAGGCATCAGTATTTGCATCTATTCCCTGTTGGACACCTGAGAGCATAAGCCAAGTTGACACTCCAGTCCAGTGCTGCATTGTCGGAAGTGCCGTGTTTCAAATGAGATGTTAAACCGAGGTCTTGCCTTTCTGTTCTGGTGGTTCCGGTGGACATTAAAGATCCCACGGCAGCTTTTGAAGAAATTCTTACAGTATCCTGCTTCAAGCAATACCACCAAAAGCAGATTATCATGTCTTGTCTATCTCATTGCTGCTCATTACTACATTCCTACATCTGATGGTCATGAAAGGCACTATATAAAGCCAAACTGCTTGTTGTGTGCGGCATGGAAGATGTAAATCATCTGTAAAACAGGATGGAGCAGTTCAAGTTCTTCAAGAAAGACTTGGATTTATATAGCGCCTTTCATGACCATCAGATGTAGGAATGTAGTCACTGTTGTAACGCAGCAGCAAGCACCCAGCAAGCTCCCACAAACAGCAATGTGATAATGACCAGATAATCTGTTTTTTTGTGATGTTGATTGAGGGATAAATATTGGCCAGGATACCAGGGATAACTCCCCTCCTCTTCTTCAAAATAGTGCCATGGGCTCTTTTACGTCCACTTGAGAGAGCAGACAGGGCCTCAGTTTAACGTCTCATCCGAAAGACGGCATCTCTGACAGTGCAGCACTCCCTCAGCTTTGCACTGGAGTGCCAGTCTAGATTTGTTTTGATGCTCAAGTCCCTGGAGTGGGATTTGAATCCACAACCTTCTGACTCAGAGGCAAGAGTGCTAATCACTGAGCCACAGCTGACACATAAGAATCTGTTGGACATCTGTGAAAACTTTTAGCCAATGTTGTAGCACAGAGGTAGATCAAGTTTCTGCTGGTGTCTTTCTAACATGTGAAACATTTTATCCAATCCTGTTCCCTGCTTGCTTCCTGTCTCTTTTAATATTCCTTGCTTCCTGTGCCTTTTAATATTCCTCTTTTTCAAGCAACTATCTAATTTAAAAAATAATTTATGGACTCTGCTTGCATGCATCCATCTGAAATATGGGGGGTTGGACGGTTTAATTGTAAGGCACTGATAGCTGCCTTAGTCACTGCACTACTGGGGTCATTCATGTCAACACAAGTGCTTATGACACTGAGCCTCCCCTATCAGGGCATGATATTCAAAGGCTCATAAGACTGTTATCAACAGTGCCTTACTCATGAATTATGTTTATTTTACCGTGCGGACTTATGACTCACAAAATGTCTAATAATATGTCTAAAAGAATACTTTCAAGGATAATAGAAAGGATGAAGTGTGGTGGAAAGATATCTAACCACGAGGAAATAATACATATTTAAGCATCCAAGAGTAAGCAATCTAAACCACAAACATGGGAAACCAAGTGACTGCATTTACTGTTTACACCTTATATTTCCAACATGATGTGTGTTTGTGGATTCAAAAATTATAAAATCTGAGAACAAAGCTCAGTTGTCAGTCTGCATCCACTCATTTTACAAGTATCAGAAGCAAAAATAACTGTAAGCCATTTTCATTCAAGTGTGTGATTTGCAGGGCAAAAAAATTCTAGAAAAACTTGCATTCAGACAACATCTTATCAAATCTCTCAGAAACACCCTGAAGCATTTCACACGCGGTGACTACTGTTACGTCATTAAATGCAGCAGCCATTATAACAAACGGCCAGGAGATTAATGAAATATTAGTGAGCTTAACGCTGTTTGAGGAAGGAATACTTGCCAGGACAGCAGGAGAATTGCCTGCTCTACTAGTGGAAAAATCTATGCTGATTTTCACCGTTAAGTCACCACTGATGTTTTGAGCTATGTTTGTAACTCTGTCTCTCTCTGTCTGGGGTCTATTTTGACTATCGAGCGACTGACTGGCAGTGGGCGTTGGTCGATCCCCTCCACCCCGCCCCGGGATCATAAGTCCCCATTTAAATCTGGCTGCAGGGAGCCAAACAAGCGTCTCGGTGAAGCTCACATCAAAATCAGACCAGGACTGCTGCCGGAAAGCTTAGTTGCCAGTGGGGGGGGTGGGGGGGGCGGGGGGGGGCCGCGGGGAGTTGGTTCGTGATTGTGGAGAGTTTGGGTCCGGGAGCGGGCCAGATTTTTTTTGCCGACCCTGGAAGAGAAGTCCTGCCCTCAAACATAATGTGACACTTACCCTTGGCAGACCTATTTGGCTCAATTGCCCGTGGAACTGGTCGGAATATGTACTGCGCAGGCTGTGACCTAAAATGGGAATCAGGGTCTATTTACATCATGGGACCCCAATTTCTATCTTAAAGGGGGCCTATCACCTGAAACAGGCAGGTGCTTTGGATACAGTGCGTTGGTGAGTCCACATCTGGAGTACTGCATACAGTTTTGGTCCCCTTATTAAGGAGGGATATACTTGCATTGGAGGCAGTTCAGAGAAGGTTCACAAGGTTGATTCCTGGGATGAAGTGGTTGTCTTATGAGGAAAGGTTGAGCAGGTTGTGCCTATACTCATTGGAGTTTAGAAGAATGAGAGGTGATCTTATTGAAATACATTAGATTCTGAGGTGGCTTGACAGGATCGATGCTGAGAGAATGTGTCCCCTTGTGTGAGAATCTAGAACTAAGGGGCATAGGGGCCGAAATTCAGTCCAGCCATAAAGCTGGTGATGTTAAGACCTTTTTTCCCCCAATTAGCGCAGCAACGTTTGTGGCGACCATTGGATCCAAATTCAGCTTTTTGACTGCAAAAAAGTGTTACGGTTTTATTGGTCCTTCAAACTTGAAAGTTTGCGGTCTTCATTGGGGCGTTATCCCCACGGGAAATTCACCCTTAGGGTGATGTGGCAGCTGCCATTGCAGCACAGGCGCGAGGGAACGAACGTTTCGGTGCTGCTTTGAAGAGGATGGCCGTGGCTCTGCAAGAGTCGACGGAGCGACTAAGTGCTGTCATATCTGGTGACTTTCTGACTGTGGCTGCTCGCATGCAGTCTCAGCTGGATACCCTCCGAGACCTCAGTGTTGCTTTCGCGCTGAGTCCACCACAGGCCACAGGAGAACTTCTGGTGTGGCGCTACAGCACCGACTTGAGCTCCCTCAGATTGGTGGCGGTGGTATTGTGCCGCCCCTGGTGAGTTATTCAGGCTCCTCGGGCCAGGATATGGAAGATGCGCTCCCTTCGGCTCGCAGCATTCCTGGCCCCAGACCTGTTACTCCGCCAGTGCCTCCACGCATGGCCTCGCCCAAGCCAAGTCAGACTGAACCCTCCCAGGTGGGTGTTGACCAGTCTCCAGCCGGCCCTTCCAGGCCAAAGCTGCTCGAGGGCGTCCGACAAGGACATCTGCTGTTTCCACACAGGAACACAGCAGTCTTCCCAGACCCATGTGGCAGCCACAGGTGAGACCCTGAGGCGAAGTCGCAGGTGAGGCACACATAAGATCATCACAGGCAGTCCCTCGAAGTGGCTAAACAGTCTAATGCAGAACCTACAGTCTCTGTCACAGGTGGGGAGTCTGGTTTGTCGCACGCTCCTTCCCCTGTCTGCGCTTGGTTTCTCGAAGTGCTCAGCACCCTCCCGGATGCTTTTCCTCCACTTTAGGCGGTCTTGGGCCAGGGATTCCCAGATGCCAGTGGAGATATTGCACTTTATCAAGGAAGCTTTGAGGGTGTCCTTGAAATGTTTCCTCTGCCCACCTGGGGCTTGCTTGCCATGTAGGAGTTCCAAGTAGAGCGCTTACTTTGGGAGTCTCGTGTCAGGCATGCGTGTGATGTGGCCCACCCAGCGGAGCTGATCGAGCATGGTCAGTGCTTCGTTCCTGGGGATGTTGGCCTGAGCAAGAACACTGACGTTGGTGCATCAGTCCTCCCAATGGATTTTCAGGATTTTACGGAGGCAGCGTTGATGGTACTTCTCCAGTGCTTTGAGGTGTCTGCTTGATATAGTCCACATCACTGAGCCATATAGAAGGGCGGATATCACTACAGCCCTGTAGACCATAAGCTTGATGCCAAATTTGAGGTCCTGGTCTTCAAAAACTCTCTTCCTCATGCGACCGAAGGCTGCGCTGGCACACTGAAGGCGGTGTTGGATGTCATCATTGATGTCTGCGCTTGCTGACAGTAGGCTCCCGAGGTATGGAAAGTGGTCCACGTTGTCCAAGGTGTCTCCATGGATTTTGATAACTGAAGGGCAGTGCTGTGAGGCGGGGGTAGGTTGATGGAGGACCTTTGTCTTACGGATGTTCAGTGTAAGGCCCAAGCTTTCGTACGCCTCGGTATAAGTGTTGACGATAGCTTGGAGTTTGGCCTCCGAGTGTGCGCAGACGCAAGCGTCATTGGCGTACTGTAGTTCGATGATAGAGGATGGGACGAACTTAGATCTGGCCTGGAACCAGCGGAGGTGGAACAGATTCCCATTTGTTACCACTCGGAATGCTGAGCTGGGGCAACATTTCCAGTCTGAGCCCCTGGATTGAGATTTCAGTTTTCTCTGTGTATCTCGGGATCTCTATTTCGCTCTCTCTCTCTCTCTAGCTTTTTTCCCCCTTTTTCTCATTCTCTATTACTATTTCTCTATTTCTCTCTCTCTTAATCAAATTTTCTCATTCTATTTCTAATTCCCTTTCCTCACTTCTATTTCTTTCTCCTTTCTCTTTTGCTCCCTTCCCTCCCTCCCTCTCCTTCTCTCACCCCTCTCTTTCTCTTTCCCTCTCCCGCTCTCTCTCTCTCTCTCTCACACTCCCTCTCTCTCTCCCTCTTTCTTTCCCTCTCCCTCCCTCCCTCCCTCCCTCCCCCTCCTTCCCTCTCTCTCACCCTTTCTCTCACCCTCTCTCCCCCTCTCTCTCTCCTTCCCTCCCTCTCCTTCCCTCTTTCCCTCTCCCTCCCCCTGAGTGCGGATTCTGTGCTGAACTCCTCCGGTCCATTGAAAAGGCTCCTGAACTTGTTGCTGAGCAATACGGAGCTGGCTCCGGGATCTCGCCCTGTCCGGGGCTCACTGACCTCCCCCAGATTATCTCCTACCGGACTTCTCTCTGAGATCGACTTCAGCTGATATTACTTCGAAGACTCTGGGTAGCTTCTGACCCATGCTCCGGTTTGGATCTTACCTTCTTGTCCCTCTCCGTTCCCATGGCTCCGAGATCTCTACCACTCTGTACCGGCCCTAAAAGCTGGCAGTGGCAATGTTATGTCTTTAGATGCTCTGATAATGGCTCCACGAGGCAATGTGTTGTACTTGAACTGCAGTGACCTTTATTGATAACTCCAGAATGAGTATCACACATGGTGGCCTGCCTTTTATACTAGGCCAGGCTCACCTGTACAGGTAACCTGTAAGTCTCCCACTGCGGTGCCCTCTGGTGGTGCACCTTGTAATATACAAGCAGTAACCATGCAGGATACATGACATCACTCTTTCCCAAGCCTTTCGTGCAAATCGCCTCTGCATTGACTGTGCTCTGGGCTTAGCTCTATCTGGTTGACCCTTGGCAGGTCGTTTCTATCTTGGGTGAGTGGTTGGTGTTTCGTTGGCTGTAGAGTGCTGGTGGTTTCTGTTTGTGTGTCCATGATCACTCCATTCTCTCCACGCCCCCCCCCCCCGGCCACACACATATAGATTATGCCGGAGGCTCATTACATTCATATACATTCAAATCTGGGACCACAACTGTTTACAATATACATAGATGACCTAGAAGAGGGGACAGAGTGTAGTGCAACAAAATTTGCAGATGACACTAAGATTAGTGGGAAAGCGGGTTGTGTAGAGGACTCAGAGGCTGCAAGGAGATTTGGATAGGTTAAGCGAATGGGCTAAGGTTTGGCAGATGGAATACAATGTCGGAAAGTGTGAGGTCATCCACCTTGGGAAAAAAAACAGCAAAAGAGAATATTATTTGAATGGGGAGAAATTACAACATGCTGTGGTGCAGAGGACCTGGGGGTCCTTGTGCATGAAACTCTTTTAGAGTTTACCTTTAAAACATAAAACATTAAACCGTGCCACCCGACCTGGATGACACAGCAGACACTTACAAGGCCCTTTTTTTTTTTTTGTTTGTTTTTTGTGTTTTTCTTTTTTTTTGGTTTTTTTTTGGGCGCTAAAATCACATTTTTCCAAGTGCCCCCTATAAAAGGGGAGGGGGACACTAAAAGCACCGGCAATTAAAACAAATTAAACTTTAAAACGTAAAATCAAATTAAAATTAGGTTGCCGGGCGTGATGATGCACTCCAGTCCCTCCGGTGCCCACCCCTTGCGGAAGGCCGCGAGCGTACCGGTGGACACCGCGTGCTCCATCTCCAAGGACACCCTGAACCGGATGTAAGAGCGGAAGAGAGGCAGGCAGTCAGGTTGAACGACCCCCTCGACCGCCCGCTGCCTGGACCGGCTGATGGTCCTTGTGCATGAATCCCAAAAGGTTAGTTTGCAGGTGCAGCAGGTAATCAGGAAGGCAAATGGAATGTTGGCCTTCATTGCGAGAGGGATAGAGTACAAAAGCAGGGAGGTCTTACTGCAACTGTATAAGGTATTGGTAAGGCCGCACCTGGAGTACTGCGTGCAGTTTTGGTCACCTTACTTAAGGAAGGATATACTAGCTTTGGAAGAGGTACAGAGACGATTCACTAGGCTGATTCCAGAAATAAGGGGGTTACCTTATGATGATAGATTGAGTAGACTGGGTCTTTACTCCTTGGAGTTCAGAAGGATGAGGGGTGATCTTATAGAAACATTTAAAATCATGAAAGGGATAGACAAAATAGAGGCAGAGAGGTTGTTTCCATTGGTAGGGGAGACTAGAACTAGGGGGCATAGCCTCAAAATACGGAGGAGCCAATTTAAATCCGAGTTGAGAAAGAATTTCTTCTCCCAGAGGGTTGTGAATCTGTGGAATTCGCTGCCCAAGGAAGCAGATGAGACTAGCTCATTGAATGTTTTCAAGTCAAAGATAGATAGATTTTTAACCAATAAGGGAATTAAGGGTTACGGGAAGAGGGCGGGTAAGTGGAGCTGAGTCCACGACCAGATCAACCATCATCTTATTGAATGGCGGAGCAGGCTCGAGGGGCTAGATGGCCTACTCCTGTTCCTAATTCTTATGTTCTTATAAGTCCAGAAAAAAAATTTGCATTATCATTACATTTGTGGTTCAATTGTGAGGCAAGTATATTCGACTGGTGAGATACATTCTTGATACCTACTGGGAATCGGTATGGGTGTCAGAACAGGTGCGTAAGGACAAGCTAGTTCCAGAACTGCTGGATGATGACCAGGTCTGGTGGCAGCGCGGTGCCCAGTGTTGGCAGTGGGAACCCGGTTGGCTCAAGTTGCCTGCTCTCGGGGCTTTTGCCGTTGCTCCTAGCATCGGGCAGGTTCACAGATGCCTGTGACCTCCTTGTCCTTTCCTTGCGACCTGGGTTGCTGCTGCTCCCTGAGGAGCCATCGTCTAGCAGTGCACAGGGAACTGCTGACTCACTTGCCTGGGCGTTGTTTGGTTTGGGATCCTGGCTGGTCCCGGTCGCATTTGGGAGAACTGTTGCGGGTGACCCTTCATTCCAGTATATGGCCTTGGTGGCAATGGGGTCTGGGGGCTGCGTCTTGGCACAGATTGCTCTTTCAGGCTCGTGGCGGTTGGTGCCATCGGGTGCCTGAGAGGTGGAGCCGGTCAGGGGAAGGGTATCGATACTAGTGCCGTTGCCTTACTGAGATTACTTGCTCTGCAGCTCGTATGTATTGGCTGCTTGTAGCCACACTCCAAGCTGCATAACTCTGGTCCCAGGGACGCAGGCTACTACACTGGGTAGCTTGCTGGACCTGTGTGCTCCCGATGGGTGTCTGTCGCTACATTGACTGTATGCAGTTGAAATCCTACATCGCACAACGTTTCATTACTCATTGTAAATAACCTGTAGCTCCGATCGCGATCGTGCGCCTTTTCTTTGCTTATTGCATGTACACAACGCTGATCATCAATTACACATCTTACATCTAACTCACAGTTGCTATTACATTGAGACTTTTCTTTGCTTATTGCATGTACACAATTTTGATCAATTGCACATTTTACATCTAACTCATAGTTGCTCTTACATTGATTGAAAATGTGGAACTGTCCCTTTAAGTGTGGTGGGTTGCAGGCCTCCTTTAAGAGAGCCTTGCCATCTTTACCCCAATCCTCTTCTTTGTTTGGTGCCACGTGTTGCTCCATCAGTGCTGCACCTCATGATCTGGCCACCGCCATCTTTTCCTTTAGCGCCTCACCTCGTGGTTTGGGCGCCATCTTTCCTCCATCCACGATGTCGACAGCAGTGATCCTCTTCTCCCCGGTTCTGCCACCGAAGCTGGGAAGTCGCCTTTGGATCTGATTTTCTTCCTCCGGAGTCCTGCCACTGGAGCCTGGAAGCTGCGTTCGGGTCGTCTCAGCTGGATCATCTCCATGCAATCGTGCTGAGCGGTCTGTGCCTCGGGTGCTGTGCTGGTCTGCTCTCTGGTGTCAGGTCCACCCTCAGGTGAGGGCTTGCTTCGCCTCGGAGCGCGGAGGACGTCGATTGCTGGAGGGTTGAAATCTTCCCAACTCCAATGGATCTTCTCCATCCACCTTCTTCCGAGTAGCGTTGGTCCATCACCTGCAGCAATCCACAGAGGTAACTTGTTCACTGTGCCATAATGGCGTACCTTTACATCCGCACTACCAACGACTGGGATAAGTTCATCGGTATAGGTGCGCAGCTTTGCCTGAACCGGGACCAACTTGGGTCGTTCAGCTTGATTGTCCGATAGCCTCTCAAAGGCTTCTTGATTCATTACTGACTGGCTCGCTCCCGTTTCCACTTCCATAAAGACTGGAACGCCATTTATCTCAACTTCCATCCTCAACAGGGAACATTCGGTGGTGCTATATACCTCATCGTGGGGCTGAGCTGCCTCTCTGCCTATTGTTTCATAATCCGCGCTGGATTCATGGCCATCTGCAGACTCTTCATCAACATCGTGAGTCATATTTCTTTTACACATTCGCTGGAGATGGCCCTTTATGCTGCACAGCCTTTACACACATAGTCTTTAAAGCGGCACTGGTGAGCCCTGTGATTCTCTCCGCAATGCCAGCATGGAGCTACTTGATTAGTCCCCCTCGGCGGACTCTGAGTTAAGGGACTCAGGGGCCTGTTCTCTCTTCCCTGAGAAGGTTCACATTCTACAGTCCAGCCTCTAAAAGATGCCACTCTATGCACAGTACTTGCTGGGTTTGAGCCCTGAGGATGAGTCATCTGCCTAGAGCCGCAGGTCGAGGTCATGAATGCCTGGCTCACAGAGATAACCTTCTGCAATGCGACTGTGGTGTCCGCAGACATTAGCTTAAGAAGAAGACCCTCTGGCCGATTCCAATGACAAAGATGTCCCACAGTGCTTCGGTGAAATGGTTGCCAAAATCACAGGATGCCGCCAGCCTCCTGAGGTCTGCAGCATATTTCACGATTTCCTGGCCTTCGGGCCGTCGGTGTGTATAGAACCGGTGTCTGGCTATGAAGATGCTCTCTTTGAGCTTGAGTTGCCTTAGGATCAGCGTTACGAGCTCCTCGTATGTCTTGGTCGTTGTCTTCACTGTCCCAGCAAGTCCCTGACGAGGCCATAGACAGTGGGCCCACAACTGGTTAGTAGGATAGCTCTGCGCTTATCAGCCAGTGTGGCCGGATTGTCGCCTGCCAGGTCATTTGCTGTGAAGAAGTGGTCGAGCCTCTCCACAAAGTCGTCTCAATCATTACCATCGGCGAACTGCTGCAACATACCAAGGGTAGCCATTTTCGCGTGAAAGTCCATAATCTCGTCACCAAATGTTATGTCTTTAGGTGCTCTGATAATGACTCCACAAAGCAATGTGTTGTACTTGAACTTTAGTGACCTTAGTCCTTTATAGATAATTCCAGAGTGAGGATCACACATGGTGGCCTGCCTTTTATACGAGGTCAGGCACATCAGTACAGGTAACCTGCAAGTCTCCCACTGCTGTGCCCTCTGGTGGCACACCTTGTAATAGTACAAGCAGTAACCATGTGGGATACATGACAGGCACCATCAGCTAAAGGGCTGGTTTCTTCACGCTGAAAATGGGTCCGGGGTGGAACGGCAGCGGTGCGCACTTTTAGCGCGTCACTACTGCCGCAAGCCCCACACTGCCATGAGCGTCGGCAGAGACCCACACCGCTGCACGACTTCCCGTGCCCAATCTATGTTGGGGCGGCTAGTTGAGCCCAAAGCGGCAGCCATTCGATTTTGATGAATGGCCGCCGCAAACGGGCAGTAACAGTCTTTCCCGGGACTGTGAATTCCGGGGCCATAGTTTCAGAATAAGACCTCACCCATTTAAAACTGAGATGAGGAGGAATTTCTTTTCTCAGAGTGTTGTGAATCTTTGGAATTCTCTACTCCAGAGCTGGAGGCTGGGTCATTGAATATATTCAAGGTGGAGAATAGACTTTTGAACTACTGGGTAGTCAAGGGTTATGGGGAGCAGGCAGGAAAGTGGAGTTGAGGTCAAGATCAGATAAGCCATGATCTTATTCAATGGCAGAGCAGGCTCGAGGGGCCGTATGGCCTACTCTTACTCTTATTTATTCTGTTCTTATACCCAGCAGTAGGTCATGAATGTGCCACAACGTAAGAATAACTGTTCTTAAGTAATATCATCATCATCATAGGCAGTTCACAGGTGTTTCAATGATGAACCTAAAATTCCAAGTCCGAACTAAATCTTGAAGGGTGGAAGATGCCTGTGCTTGGATTTTTTTAACGTGTGGTGACCGTTGCACACCAGCCACCACACGGGCTTGACAGAGCTAGGTCTTGGTCCAGTAGCAAGGATTAACCAAGACGGCTGGAGACCTGCTCTGCTGCATAGACCAGTGCGCACACATATCGCAGTGTGGGCTGGCCTGTGTTGCCCCTGGGGCCTCGCCTCTTCTGGGCCCCAAACTCGCGCCTCTCCTGGGCCCCGATCACGTCCCTCTAGTCTCTCGCCGCTCCTTTACCCCGACCTCACTGTTCCAGATGTATCTGCCCACGCTCCAATCACTGATCTGGACCTTCGTGACGTCTGACGTCCCTTTTCACTCTCGTTGCTCTCCTGCTCCAGCATCTGCTGTTCCCTGGAGTGGTAGGCTGCCACACTGCTCCTTCCGCTCCCCGGCCTGCTCCAATGGTGGTCACACAGAATGGGTGGGCCAGACAAAGCTCAATCGGAGCAAAGCACCATCGGAGCAGGCCGGGGAGTGGAAAGAGCACCATGGCGGCCTAGCCCAATATTCTTAAGTAACTCAGTCATTGTGGTATGCACTTTCAGAGCGTTGCTTGGTAGGTCCTTGGCTCTCCTCATGGTGGAAAAGATCCCTATATTCTGGGACCCATGATGAGCTGCTATGGCTGAGAGCCAGGTGGGTCATGAGGATAGGCTGTGCCCTGAAGGTGTCAGAACAGGCAAAGCAAGTGATTTTGAGGCAGAGGGGGCTAAAGAAGTGGTCAAAAGGGTAAATTCTGACGAGGATTTTGAAGGTGGGGAGAGATATATCAAAGCAGAGCAGCATAGGAAGAGAATTCCCTAACGGTGGAATGAGAAAGATAGCAACAGAGCAAAAGTCAAACTTAACCTCGCAGATTTGGCCTTAGCCATTGTACCTTTCATTGTAAACATGAAATGTTTTTCATCTTATGACAGTTAATATCGAAGATATTATTTTAAATTTCATTTTTGTGATATGGACAATACTAGCAAGATCTGTACTTGCACTGAAGAACTAAGTGGCTTGTTAAGGCATTAAGAGTCAATCACATAATATGGGATTGGAGACCCATCTAGACCAGGTAGGGATAGTAGATACCCTTCTCTCTAAACGACATTCATGAACTAGTTGCTTTAATGACAGTCAGGTAGATTTCACAGTCATTGTTAAATCACGTGTCAATTAAAGATAAACCCATCTCTCACCATTTCCTTGTATCGCTCTCGACCCACATCCCCCTTCCCCAATCCAAAACTACTTCCTTCTACATCCGCCCCTGGAAAAAACTCACTCCAAACTTTCTTACAACTGCACTTCTCAACATAAAACTGTTCAACCGTTGGTCCTCTTTTAACAATGACATTTCTGCAGCCACCGATCTGTTCAACCACACAATCACCACCACCATTGATGTCCTAGTCCATATTAAAAAGATTACTCTCACCCACGCTGGCCGTTGCCCCTGGTACAGCCCTCATCTTCGTTCCCTCAAGTCCAATGGGCGCAGACTTGAACGGATGTGGCAGACAACAGGTTTAGCCATTCACTGCCAGATCTGGCTCGAACACATAAAACATTATCGGTTCCTACTCTTGTCTACAAAAACTGCTTACTATTCCAGGATCATTCTGAATGCAAAAATAATCCCCGGCTACTATTCTCTACTGCTAACCGTCTCCTTAAACCCCTCTCCCCTGTTTCCATCACACTCACCTCCAACAAGTGTGAGGAGCTCATGGACTTCTTTGTCTCAAAGATTGAGACCATCCAATCAGCTGGCTCTGCGAGTTTCCTTCCTTCACTTAGCCCACAGGGCTGAACTTCACTCAGAGAGTTGTTAACCTATGGAATTCTCTTCGCAGAGAGTTGCTGATGCCAGTTCGTTAGATATATTCAAGAGGGAGTTGGATATGGCCCTTACAGCTAAAAGGTCAAGGGGTATGGAGAGAAAGCAGGAAAGGGATACTGAGGTGAATGATCAGCTATGATCTTACTGAATGGTGGTGCAGGCTCGAAGAGCTGAATGGCCTTCTCCTGCACCTATTTTCTATGTTTGCACGTTTCTATGTTTCTCCCACCCTACTTCATTCACCTGTCTAATGGGGTATGGTAGCATAGTGCTTATGCTACTGGACTAGTAATCCAACAGGCCTGTGTTAAGAAAAGCAGTGGTTCTAGTACCGACCCCTGGGGAGCACCACTGTATATCTTCCTCCAGTCCGAAAAACAACCGTTCACCACTATTCTGTTTCCTGTCACTTAGCCAATGTTGTATCCATGCTGCCACTGTCCCTTTTATTCCATGGGTTTCAACTTTGCTGATAAGCCTATAATGTGACACTTTATCAATGCCTTTTGGAAGTCCATGTACACCACATCAACTTCATTGCTCTCATTAACCCTCTCTGTTACCTCATCAAAAAACTCGATCAAGTTAATTAAACACAATTTTCCCTTAACAAATCCGTGCTGGCTTTCTTGAATCAATCCACACTTTTCCAAGTGATTGTTAATTTCATCCCCGATTATCGTTTCTAAAAGAAATGGCGGCTCATCACCTTCTCAAGGGCAATTAGGGCTGGGCAATAAATGCTGGCATTGCCAGCGACGCCCACATCCCTCATGTACTTATCTAGCTTCCCCTTAAATGCAATAATCACTGCCCCTGCAGTGAGGGGGAGGGGAGTTCCATTCTGTTTGCAACTGGCTGAAGAGAAATCCCGACAACAGTCCTCCTTTAAAATGGCGTTCTCTGTACCCAGTGTACTTTTCCTCAGATATACAAGAGAAAATGTTTACCACAAGTGAGAATCATCGGACGAGCTAAGCGTCCTGATTTTATTTCCAACTAAAAAAGCTGCTGTCCCTGTGAATTACTTTGTCCCGGCAACATTTTGTGCTGTGTTCCAACACCCGAGGCTTGTGCTAATTACAGGAAGAGACAGGACCCAAGTTGCCCTCGGGCTTCTGCCACCACTGTGATTCTACATCTAGTCAACAAGCAGGTAGTCAGTGGCATCAAATGCTATCTGACAAGGCAGCAGATCGTATCACCTAGGGTTAGGAAACAAGACAAGCGACTCTTGTTCATAAGTAAGGCACTGAAATTTCAAACAGATTGTTTCTGACAGAAATCATATCACAGCATCACTTTGTGACTGGGACTGCGTGAATGAAACTATGCACTCTCTGCTTTCTATCCTATCCTTGAAGTGAAAGTCATCCCGGAGAACAAACATCTAGAGTGACAGCGACTTGCATGTTGATTTCAAAGTGCGTAAATACTTGTTTTTCCCCTGGGTCAGTGGCAAAGTCTTTTTTCATTATTTTCCATCCTATAATCTTTGAACTAAAGTTCTCGAGATATATGGTTGCAATTTGACATGTTGAATATTTTACTTTTTATTTTCTGTCAGACTGTGTCCCGATGATTATGCGGGTTGTTTGACAAGTTATGAGCATATTCTAACATTCAGGCAAGGGTTCGGCTCCTTAAGATTCTACAGGCTAGTTTGACAAGCCACTTATGCACTCCCTACAACACAATGCCTGTTAGAAGAATATAATTGAACAGTAATATTTCAGTCATAACATGCTTACTTGTTACTTACAAGAACGCAGGCCGATTAACATGTAATTTTTCCCCCTGTGAATTACATTAGAATTTAGCTGAAGTCTGATAGCTGAAGTGTGATGCTGAGTTTAAAATGATATATTAAACTAGATACAGCTCAGTGGAATGCAAACCTCCTGCCTGCACACGTTTCCCTGAGAGTGTTGACGAAGAAGAATAAAATAAATAGAACAATGTAAAGATGATATGTCACGCATTGCTCAGCAGGGACCCTTCAGAGTGAGAGTGTGATGCAGACAGCGGGTTGATTTTTGGTCTTGATGGTGGGGGGGGAAATAATCCCTCGAAATGGCAATCAACGTCAGGCCAAAGTCTCCTGCTGGGGTTTGCTGTGAGAGCGTGAGAAGTTGAGGAGACCTGGGCCAGGAGTTAGGACCAAGAATACAAAAAGTTCAGTGGCTTAAAAGAGAAGTAGCAATGAGGAGAGCGAGGGATGGATATTGAGAGTTGACGGAGAAAGAGTCAGCAAGAGAAGACAGTACTCAATGGAATATATCTTGGGCACTGTTGCAGCAAGATTATGCATGATAATTTGGGCTATTCAGAGGCTGCAACATAGACAGCAAGACATACCGGAAGTATTAGGTTTGCGTAACAGTGAGAGAGAGAGAGAGAGAAACAGACAGAAAAAAGAGCACAGGAAGTAATTTTGACTTTGGATAGTGTAGAATGGGCAATTTCAAATGAGAGATAGAGCAAAGGAAAATGAGAGGTAGGCAGAGAGAGAGAGAGAGACGGGAATCAGAATGAATTTATAACTCCAGAACACAATGGCTCGTCACAGGGCAACAAGTGTCTTTCTGCCTCTGGTTTGGTGGCTGTTGTTCAATCAATTTTTCTTCTCTGCCCGTCTGATCTATTTTCTTGTTCTTTCCTATCTTTGGTGTAACTCTTCATTCCTATTCCTACCTTTTATTTTCATATATAGCTTTTATTTTTATTGAACTTGTCCACTTTCACACTGCCCCCTAATCTCTCTCTTCTCCGTCTGTCAGTGTGATGAGTGTTGCAGTGTTTGTGATCACCATGTAATCTCTCCATCTGTTGTGTTGTGCCTGGGGCAGGTCTTTATTCAAGTCTCACACGAGTTTCCTCAGCCACTTAGCAGGGAAGAGTAGCTCAGGTGGTTTCACGTCGCCTTTCTCTTGTTTTTTTAAATCTTCAGAATATCTTCTCTGAGGTGGGCATCATCCAGAGATAAAATAGCCCACCTATGCTTCACGATGGGGGGAAGGGACAGGAGTAATGAGGCCCAGTCTCAGGAGAGTGGCCTTGGCTCCATGGGACAGGCACCTGCTGTCCTCTCTCATGATGACAGCATGCCTGCTGCCCCGCCACCCAATCCGCCAGTGCCCCCGTTAGTGTCATACAGTCAGCTGGGCCAGAATTGGGCTGAGGTAATGCAGGCTACAGGCAGGCCCACAAGGCCCAGAGCTGCTCGAGGTCGCCCCTACCTAGGGTCGTTAGACGTATCCTTAACAGAAGCTCAGCAATCTTCAACCTTCCCCAAGGTGCAGCCAGTGGGGAAACATTTCGGAGGTGCATTACGATAATTAAACAAGCACAGAATACAGGCACTAAGAGTACTTCTTAATTATTTCTGCTAACTATTGGGCGAGCCCAAGGCAATAGCAGCTCACATTATTCTCATGGAGTGCGGAGGAGCCGTTCTGCTCCTCCTGGCCCCCACAAAAGTAATTTTAGCACTTCTTTCTCGGGCCTCTTCTGCTGTAACACTCGGGTTGACTGAGCGGAGCATTCTCGGCTAATGCTCCAAGCAGTAGGCAGTTAAAATGGATCTGCGGTCTGATACATGTCACAGGACCTTGAGTTGGGCAAATTAATGAGGCTCTTGTCTGATTCAGGCAGGTGACTGAGCTACCTGCAGAAAAACTTGGGGAAAAATGATGACAATGTAGTTCACTATCTCAATGTTAACTCTGCTACTGTCCCATTTCCACCAGACAGAGAGAGTTAAATGGGACGAAATTCAGTATCATCACATTTGGGACATTAACTTTTAAAAGTTTGAAAAGTTAGCACCAGGGGC
Organism: Pristiophorus japonicus; assembly: GCF_044704955.1. Classification (NCBI taxonomy): domain Eukaryota; kingdom Metazoa; phylum Chordata; class Chondrichthyes; family Pristiophoridae; genus Pristiophorus; species Pristiophorus japonicus. The sequence continues at coordinate 115,935,426 of NC_091990.1, forward strand.
AAACGATTGCTAACTTCTGCTAAATTGGGATTTAGCACCCCAGGAAGGAGGGGGGGGGGGGCGGCAAATGAGGCGCTAATGACCTCAGCGGGGCGCTGCAAGGGCACTAATGGCAGAGCGCTACCCAATTTTAGGTGACATGTATTCAGCAATCATCCTTCAATCTTTCACACTGGCTGATTCCAGCTCTTAAAGGGGAGGTTATATCAAACTGCACCTGCTCATTTTCAGCTTTACTGCATTTGAAGGAGAGCTGTGAGCTACTGAATAAACCTTCTGGGATGGCTGCTGCAAATCCTGCTGCAAGGGAGAGGGCCAGGCGATTCAATGATGTTATATTGGAGACATTGGTGAGGCAGTGGAGAGAAGGAGGGATTCGCTGCTCCCCACATCTGGAAGGAGCCATTTCCCCAGGTCTTCAGGACCATGTGGCGAGAAGTGGCCAAGGAGGTGTCGGCCAGCACTGTTGTTGATCGAACCCTGACACAGTGCTGCAAGAAGTTCAACGACCGGTGGTGAAGGTGAGTACATGCTTCCACACCTCCTACATACCAGCCTGTGAACTCTGTCTGTGCACACTGAGCAAACCACCACTCCCTCACCAAACATGTGCAGCTACTCAAACTCACATCCTCATCTCAAGCCTTGTCTACATTCACAGCTATTCAACTGCAGCAGGCATATCTCCCACACACATAGCTGGACTCTTACTCACACAAGTTCCTTTCTTTTGCAGGATAGCACATAATAGGAGGGAGCAGCAGAGGACAGGCGGGGCTGATGCTCAACTGCAGCAGCTCACCGACCTGGAGGAGCGAGTGCTGCGACTTATTGGCCCGCAGGTGGTGGGCATTGTGGCCGGTGGAGACGGCGACCCCACTGGGGGCAACAACAGTATCTTTATCCCCAGTCCTTTCTCATCCCACTTACCCGTCAAACCAGAAGGCTTTATCACTTTCCAGCTCCTGATACTGTTTGGCTTCCTTGCTTGATTCCTGACCCCTGCCCTCCACTTAATGCGAGTCTTGTGCCATTTATGCTTTCAGAAAATCAGCAAGTAGATGACCAGCATGTAGCTGAGCACCCCCACCGTGCCCGCCCCCCCTCCCCGCCCACATCACACTGAGGAGGAGGAGGACCCAAACAATGCATCATTGCATCTGTCACCTGCAGGCACCAGCTCAGAGACTGGCACTATGCATTCGTTAGAGGTTAGCTTAGCAGAGGGTTCTGCACTGGGTGATGCACCAGGACCTAGCGGGGTGCAGCAAGGCCAAGGGGAAAGGGTACCCCGGGAGTCATTTCCCCCGAGGGAGAGTTCACGCACAGGTTCTGCTGCACAGAACTCAGATGAGGACCTCGATGGGGAGGTGTACACAAGAAGGGTGATGGCCATGCACTCAGCAATGATAGGTGCAATGGCAAGTGTGACCGAGAGCCTCTCTGCTATGGTAAGCTCTGCGCACACCATGGAGCCCATCATTTCCAGTCTGCAGACGATGGTGGACTCTCAGAGAGACCGTGTGCATCCAGACCTCGTGTCGTGTGTTATGGGCGATGTGGCAGCTTCCATTGCAGCACAAGCGGAAGCAACTCAACGTCTTGGTGCTACAATGCAGACAATGGTTGGTGGCATCGAATTTCAGGCTGCTCTCATGCAGCCTCAGCTGGATGCCATGCATGGTCTTAGTGCTGTTATGCAGTCACTGTTGGCAGCATGGAAGCTCAGACTGCTCTCATGCAGCCTCAGCTGGATGCCACACATGCTGTGACTGCTGCCATCGCCGCTGCGTCCACCGCAGCAGGCCACCAATCTGTGCTCCATCAGATTGGTAGGGATGCTGAGGTGCTACCCCGGGAGAGTGGCAGTGGGTCAGTGGACCAGGAACCTGCTGTCCTCTCTCAGGATGATAGCATTCCTGATCCCATCACTGCCACTCCATTATTGCACTTGTTGCTAGCCCAGACGTAAGCCGCCCAGCCTGAGGTGATGCAGTCTACAGCCGGGCCTTCTAGGCCCAGAGCTGGTCGAGGGCCATCTGTAGTCTCTGGCCTTGATACAGGGCCTTCCATCAGCCCTGCTGCAGCCACTGGGTAGACACGGCGGAGGAGCTGTAGAATAGTTAAACCAAGTGTTAACAGGAGATATAAGGAATTTCACAAGGGTGATTGTTAAATATATTTGTTGTTTATGATACTCTTAAATATTATGACATAAATTTTAATTGGAATGTTTCATCTTTGGTGGTGTCACTCATTTCAGTTTTGGGGCTGTGGTATGGAAGGGGAAATTAATGTGCTGATGGGGACGTCCAGGAAGTGGGATAGAATTCATTGGAACCGAAGTCTGATGAGATGGTCATGGACTGCCCTTACAGAATCACAATTGTTTGGCTGCCTCCTCCATCGCTGGTGTTGCTGCTCCTGCTCTTCCTTGTCCTCCTCCTCCTTGAGGTGGTGGAGCTATGCATGATGGTAATGCCTTTGTCCTCATGATGGCCAAGTTGTGCAGCATGCAGCAGACGACGACGAAAAGGGACACCTGCTCAGCTGAGTACTAGAGGACTCCTCCTGAGCGGACAAAGCAGTGGAACTGTTGCTTCAGTACTCTGATGGTCTGCTGAATGATGTTCCTGGTGGCAACATGACTCTGATTATATGAGTGCTGGGCAGGAGTGTTGGGTTTGTGGAGGGGAGTCATGAGCCAGGTGGAGAGCGGAAAGCCTTGGTCTCCCAGCAGCGAGCCATGAGCTTCATGTGGTGGCTGGAAAAGAGTCTGGCACACCGGTCTGGCGCAGGATGAATGCATCGTGGCTGCTGCCAGGAGAGCGGGCATTGATGAGGTGAAATCCTTTCACACACCAACTGCATATTCAGTGAGTGGTAGTCTCCAGTTATGGAATACCTCAGGGTTGTGATGCAGTGCCTGCAAAGCGATGTGGGTGCAGTCAATGGTGCCCTGCACCATGGGGATGCCCGCTATGCTGGCAAAGCCACCTGCACACACCAGCTGCTTCTTTCTGGTCATGGGGAAGGAAATGTAATCCCTTTTCCTTCTGTACAGAGCATCTGTGACCTTGCGGATAGAGCAATGGATAGCAATCTTGGAGATGTTGGAGATTTCTCCTGTTGCACACTGGAAGGATCCGCGAGCGTAGAAATTGAGCACAATGTTGACCTTGACTGCCACTGAGAGAGCCGTCCTCACTCTGGTCTGAGGCTCGAGGTCTGGTTGCAGCAGATGGCAGAGCTCTGTAACCATGTCCTTCCTGAAGCACAGCCTTTGAACACACTGTTCCTCAGTGAGGTTGATGTAGGAGAACTACTGCTGGAATATCCTGGGAGGGTAAGATCTCCTGTTGGGAGCACTGTTGGGCCTCCTCCCTCAGACCACATTTTGTTGTCGTTCTCTCCGGCTTGCTCCCTGCCTAAGTTGCCTCCGACGGTGATTGAGATCGAGTGCCAGCACAGCCCCAATGAAACAACATAAATGTTGTTGTTTCAAATCTGCCCGCAATGAAAGACAGGAATGTTCAAGAGCCAGAACACTCCTTCAACTGAAAATCACTCAAATCTGTCGAACAGCATTTCTGCCTATGTGTCACGTGTCCCTGACGACTACATGTGCAGGAAATGTATCCTGCTGCAGCTCCTGACAGACTGCATTGAGGCACTGGAGTTGCACATGGATTCATTCTGGAGCATCCGCGATGTTGAGGATATCGTGAATAGCACGTTTAGTGAGTTGGTCACACCACAGGCAAGGGTTGCTCAGGCAGATAGGGAATGAGTGACGAGCAGAACAGCAGTAGAAGGAAGGAAATGCAGGGGTCCCCTGCGGTCATCCCCCTCCAAAACAGATACGCCGTTTTGGGTACTGTTGGGGAGGTTGACTCATCAGGGGAATGCAGCAGCAGCCAAGTTCATGCCACCCAAAATGGGTGGTTTTGCTGCACAGGAGGGCAGGAAAAAGAGTGGGAGAGCTATAGTGATAGGGGATTCCATTGTAAGGGGAATAGATAGGCATTTCTGCGGCTGCAATCGAGACTCCAGGATGGTATGTTGCCTCCCTGGTGCAAGGGTCAAGAATGTCTCAGAGCGGCTGCAGGACATTTTGGAGGGGGAGAGTGAACAGCCAGTTGTCGTGGTGCATATAGGTACCAACGATATAGGTAAAAAATGGGATGATGTCCGACAAGCTGAATTTAGGGAGCAAGGAGCTAAATTAAAAAGCAGGACCTCAAAATGTAATAATCTCAGGATTGCTACCAGTGCCACGTGCTAGTCAGAGTAGGAATGACAGGATAGCTAAGATGAATACGTGGCTTGAGGAGTGGTGCAGGAGGGAGGGATTCAAATTCCTGGGACATTGGAACCAGTTCTGGGGGAGGTGGGACGAGTATAAACTGGACCGGACCGGAACCAATGTCCTAGGGAGAGTGTTTGCTAGTGCTGTTGGGGAGGGGTTAAACTAATATAGCAGGGGGATGGGAACCTATGCAGGGAGACAGAGGGAAGTAAAATGGGGGCAGAAGCAAAGTAAAATTGGAGGGCAGAGAAACCCAAGGCAAAAATAAAAAAGGGCCACATAACAGCAAAAGTCTAAAGGGACAAAGTGTGTTAAAAAGACAAGTCTGAAGGCTCTATGCCTCAATGCGAGGAGTATTCATAATAAGGTGGACGAATTAACTGCGTAGGCAGCTATTAACGAATATAATATAATTGGGATTACGGAGACATGGCTCCAGGGTGACGAAGGCTGGGAACTCAACATCCAGGGGTATTCAACATTCTGGAAGGATAGACAGAAAGGAAAAGGAGGTGGGGTGACGTTGCTGGTTAAAGAGGAAATTAATGCAATAGTAAGGAAGGCATTAGCTTGGATGATGTGGAATCTGTATGGGTAGAGCTGCGGAATTAAAGGGCAGAAAACGCCAGTGGGAGTTGTGTACAGACCACCAAACAGTAGTAGAGAGGTTGGGGACAGCATCAAACAAGAAATTAGGGATGCATGCAATAACGGTACAACAGTTATCATGGGTGACTTTAATCTACATATAGATTGGGCTAACCAAACTGGTAGCAGTACGGTGGAGGAGGATTTCCTGGAGTGTATTAGGGATGGTTTTCTAGACCAATATGTCGAGGAACCAACTAGAGGGCTGGCCATCCTAGACTGGGTGATGTGTAACGAGAAAGAACTAATTAGCAATCGTGTTGTGCGAGGCTCCTGAGGGAAGAGTGACCATAATATGATAGAATTCTTTATTAAGATAGAGAGTGACACAGTTAATTCAGAGGGTAGGGTCCTGAACTTAAGGAAAGGTAACTTGGATGGAATGAGACGTGAATTGTCGAGAATAGACTGGCAAATGATACTTAAAGGATTGACGGTGGATAGGCAATGGCAAATATTTAAAGATCACATGGATGAACTTCAACAAATATACATCCCTGTCTAGAGTAAAAATAAAACGGGGAAGGTGGCTCAACCGTGGCTAACAAGGGAAATTAGGGATAGTGTTAAATCCAAGGAAGAGGCATATAAATTGGCCAGAAAAAGCAGCAAACCTGAGGACTGGGAGAAATTTAGAGGAGGACAAAGTGTTTAATTAGGAGGGGGAAAATAGAGTATGAGAGGAAGCCTGCTGGGAACATAAAAACTGACTGCAAAAGCTTCTATAGTTATGTGAAGAGAAAAAGATTACTGAAGTCAAACGTAGGTCCCTTGCAGTCAGAATCAGGTGAATTTATAATGGAGAACAAAGAAACGGCAGACCAATTGAACAAATACTTTGGTTCTGTCTTCACGAAGGAAGACACAAATAACCTTCCGAAAATGCTAGGGTACCGAGGGTCTAGAGCGAAGGAGGAACTGAAGGAAATCCTTATTAGTCAGGAAATTGTGTTAAGGAAATTGATGGGATTGAAGGCCGATAAATCCCCAGGGCCGGATAGTCTGCATCCCAGAGTACTTAAGGAAGTGGCCCTAGAAATAGTGGATGCATTGGTGATCATTTTCCAACAATCTGTCGACTCAGGATCAGTTCTTATGGACTGGAGAGTAGCTAATGTAACACCACTTTTTAAGAAAGGAGGGAGAGAGAAAACAGGTAATTATAGACCGGTTAGCCTGACATCAGTAGTGGTGAAAATGTTGGAATCAATTATTAAAGATGAAATAGCAGCGCATTTGGAAAGCAGTGACAGGATTGGTCCAAGTCAGCATGGATTTATGAAAGGGAAATCATGCTTGACAAATCTTCTAGAATTTTTTGAGCATGTAACGAGTAGAGTGGACAAGGAAGAACCAGTGGATTGGTATATTTGGACTGTCAAAAGGCTTTTGACAAGGTCCCACACAAGAGATTGGTGTGCAAAATTAAAGCACATGGTATTGGGGGTAATGTATTAACATGGATAGAGAACTGGTTGGCAGACAGGAAGCAGAGAGTCGGTATAAACGGGTCCTTATCAGAATGGCAGGCAGTGATGAGTAGGCTGCCACAGGGCTCAGAGCTGGGAGCCCAGCTATTTACAATATACATCAATGATTTAGATGAAGGAATTGAGAGTAATATCTCCAAGTTTTCAGATGACACTAAACTGGATGGCGGTGTGAGCTGTGAGGAGGGTGCTAAGAGGCTGCAGGGTGACTTGGACAGGCTAGGTGAGTGGGCAAATGCTTGGCAGATGCAGTATAATGTGGATAAATGTGAGGTTATCCACCTTGGTGGCAAAAACATGAAGGCAGAATATTATCTGAATGGCGGCAGATTAGGAAAAGGGGAGGTGCAACGAGACATGGGTGTCATGGTACATCAGTCATTGAAGGTTGGCATGCAGGTACAGCAGGCGGTGAAGAAGGCAAATGATTTGTTGGCCTTCATAGCTAGGGGATTTGAGTATAGGAGCAGGGAGGTCTTGCTGCAGCTGTATAGAGCCTTGGTGAGGCCACACCTGGAATATTGTGTTCAGTTTTGGTCTCCTAATCTGAAGAAAGACGTTCTTGCTATTGAGGGAGTGCAGCGAAGGTTCACCAGGCTGATTCCCAGGATGGCAGAACTGACATATGAGGAGAGACTGGATCAACTGGGCCTGTATTCACTGGAGTTTAGAAGAATGAGAGGGGATCTTATAGAAACATATAAAATTCTGACGGGACTGGACAGGTTAGATGCAGGAAGAATGTTCCCGATGTTGGGGGAGTCCAGAACCAGGGGTCACAGTCTAAGGATAAGGGGTAAGCCACTTAGGACTGAGATGAGGAGAAACTTCTTCACTCAGAGAGTTGTTAACCTGTGGAATTCTCTTCCGCAGAGAGTTGTTGATGCCAGTTCATTAGATATATTCAAGAGGGAGTTGGATATGGCCCTTACGGCTATCAAGGGATCAAGGGGTGTGGAAAGAAAACAGGAAAGGGGTACTGAGGTGAATGATCAGCCATGATCTTATTGAATGGTAGTGCAGGCTCGAAGGGCCGAATGGCCTACTCCTGCACCTATTTTCTATGTTTCTATTTTTCTATGTTAGTAAGCTGCAAATAGTAATGGCCGACTAAAATTTCTTCTAAATATGGCGCCTTTAAATAGCGCTCCTCCAGCTGACTCCCGACTGAAACTCGATAGCTGAAGTTGTCATGATCAGCCCAAACGCAAAGGGGGCACGCCGAAATTTAGCTTCTGGGGCGGTAACGGGGCGATGCACACGGCGATGACGTAATCATTGCCTTGCGCAGCTGAACGGGGCACTACCCGTTAGCGCCGCCACAAACCGCCCCCCACCCCCATCCAATTTAGCGGGAGGCGCTGTTTTTGCCACGCCCAGGCGAAAACTCATTTGCTCCCTCAGGCGCTAGCAGGAGGCGCAAAGTACCCAAATTTCGCCCCTTTTATTTCATAGAATCATAAAACCATAGCATAGCAGGATGCCATTTGGCCAATTCTGCTTGTGCTGGCTCTTTGAAAGAGCTATTCAATTAGTTGCAGTATCCTGCGTTTTCCCCACACCTCTGAAAATATTTCCACATTCAAGTATTTGCCCAATTCCCTTTTGAAGGTTATTACTGAAACAGCTTCCACCTCCCTTTCAGACAGTGCATTGCAGATCAAAACAACTCACTGCTCAAAAATATCTCTCCCCATTTTGAAAAACCTCCTGTCATTGGTCCTAAATATGCCCTTCGACTAGTTTGAACCAGACTTACCTTGTCAGGCTATCGCTCTAATTAGAAGCAGTGTTCTAGATCTGCCTTTTACTATTGTTTACTATCTTAAATTCCTCTGTAAGGTTTCCTCTCACTTGCCTCCTAACAAGGCTGTAACCAACAACACCTTGTATTTATATAGCGCTTTAACGTCCCAAGATGCTTCACAGGAGTGTTATAAGACAAAAATTTGACACAGACACATAAAAAAGAAATTACAGCAGATTACCAAAAGTTTGGTCTAAGAGGTAGTAGGTTTTAAGGAGCGTCGTGAAGAAGGAAAGAGAGGCAGAAAGGCGGAGAAGTATAGGGAGGGAGTTCCAGAGCTTGGGGCCTAGGCAACAGAAGGCCTGGCCACCGATGGTTGAGCGATGGTCAAGAGGGAAGAATGTGAGGAGCGCAGATATCTCGGGGGGGTTGTGGGGCTGGAGGCGATTACAAAGATAGGGAGGGGGGCGAGGTCATGGAGGGATTTGTAAAAAAGGATGAGAATTTTGAAATCAAGACATTGCATAGCCGGGGACCAATGTTAGTCAATGAACACAGGAGTGATGGGTGAACAGTGTTATGTATGTAAACTTTACTAGTATGTAAGACTTGCCACCAGGTGACGCACCTGTTGGAGACCCAAGGATCACCTGCACACCCCAGGCAAGCAGGTATAAAAGGCAGTCTACCTGGCTGCTTCCGCACTTTGGAGTTACATTAAAGAGACCAAGGTCACAACAGTTGGAGCGTACAGTATACAGTCTTGTGGAGTTATTCTGAATATAACAATTGGCAATGAGTAACAGATCACGAACTTTCACACAGTTATGGCTGCCGTTGGTATTCTTGAGAAATTTGTTGAGGTTGATGGTTGGGAAGACTTCGTTGAGCATCTTGACTAGTACTTCGTGGCCAACGAGCTGGATACGGAAGATACCGCGGTCAATCGCAGGGCGATTCTCCTCACCATTTGTGGGTCCACGATATATGGTCTCGTCAAAAATCTGCTAGCACCAACGAAACCAACACAAGATATATGCAGAGTTGTGCACGCTGGTTCGGGAACACCTCAAACCGAAAGAGAGCATCTTAATGGCCAGGTATCGCTTTGACACGCACCATCGCTCCGAGAGCCAGAACGTGGCGAGCTATGTTACCGACCTAAGGCACCTTGCGGGACTGTGCGAATATGCTGGATTTTTGGGGAAATGTTGCGGGACGTTTTCGTGCTTGGAACAGGCCACGAGGTCATTCTTCACAAACTGCTGTCTGCCGAATCTCCAGATCTGAGCAAGGCCATTACGATAGCCCAGGCTTTCATGTCCACGAACGATAACACTAAATAGATATTTTTGCAGCATCGAAGCTCACCAGCAAGTACTGTGCATAAAATAACGCCTTCAGCAGGCGGAACTGTACATGGCAGGGCCTACACACCTGCAGAAGACAGACCTAGGATGACTCAGAGTCCGCTGTGAATGCGAATCCATTAACACCATGTTGGCACTGCGGGGGTAATCATCGAGCCCATCAATGTCGATTTATGCACTACGTGTGCAAGGGCTGTGGAACAATGGGGCACCTCCAGCGAATGTGAAAATGCACTGCGACGCACCACGTGGCAGTCGGCAGAAGATGACCGATCCGGCGCGGATCACGCTGAACGAATAAGAGAGGCTGAAGAGGAAGTGTATGGGGTACACACCTTCACCACCAAAAGCCCTCCGATAATGTTGAAAGTCAAATTAAATGGCATTCCAGTTTCCATGAAACTGGACACGGGGGCGAATCAGTCAATTATGAGCCAGAAGGCTTTTGAAAAACTGTGGGGCAACAAGGCACAAAAGCCAAAACTAAGCCCAATTCACACAAAGCTGTGCACTTACACCAAAGAGCTCATACCAGTCATTGGCAGTGTGGCAGTGAAGGTATCATACGATGGAACTGTGCATGATTTATCACTATGGATTGTACCAGGCTGTTCGGCAGAAGCTGGCTAGGAAAGATCCGATGGAACTGGGATGACAACCTCATGCACCCGTGCTAAACAAATTCCCGTTGTTATTTGAGCCAGGAATCGGCAATTTCATAGGCGCCAAAATGCAGATCTATCTAGTCCCTGATACACGGCCCGTTCATCACAAGGTCCGAGCGATTCCATATATGATGCGAGAGAAAGTCGAGATTGAGCTGGAGAGACTTCAACAAGAGGAAATCATATTGGCAGTCGAGTTCAACGAGTGGGCCAGTCCAATTGTTCCGGTGTTGAAAAGCGATGGGACGGTCAGAATCTGTGGGGATGACAAGCTAACGATCAACCGAGTCTCGTTACAGGAGCAGTATCCACTACCCAAAGCGGATGACCTGTTCGTAACTCTAGCAGAGGGGAAGTCATTCACCAAGCTGGATCTAATCTCTGCTTATATGACACAGGAGCTGGCTGAACCTTGCCTTGTGTCAACACGCACAAAGGACTGTTCATAAACCACAGATGCCCTTTTGGGATTCGCTTGGCCTCGCCCATCTTCCAGAGGAACATGGAGAATCTGCTGAAATCGGTCCCGTGCACCGTGGTGTTTCAAGACGACATCCTGATCACTGGTCGCAACACTACCGAACACTTGCACAACCTGGAAGAGGTTCTAAAGCGACTGGACAGAATGGGACTCAGGCTGAAATGCTCCAAGTGTGTTTTCCTGGCGCCAGAGGTCGAACTTTGGGGGAAAAATATTGCGGCAGACGGCATCAGACCCACGGACTCCAAACGGAGGCCATCAAGAATGCACCCAGACCAGAGAATGTGACAGAGCTGCATTCGTTTCTGGGACTCCTCAACTATTTTGGTAACTTTCTACCCGGGTTGAGCACTTTGCTGGAACCTTTGCATTTATTGCTATGCAAGGGTGACGACTAGGTTTGGGGTAAATCTCAAGAGACAGCCTTTAATAAGGCCAGAACCCTGCTATGTTCTAACAAGTTACTTGTATTGTATGACCCGTGTAAACGTTTAGTGCTAGTTTGTGATGCATCTTCATACGGGGTCGATTGTGTGTTACAGCAAGTCAATGTGTCAGGCAAACTGTAACTGGTTGCAAATGCATCCAGAAGTTTATCTAAGGCTGAAAGAGACTACAGTATGGTTGAGAAAGAAGCATTAGCATACGTATACGGGGTTAAGAAAATGCACCAATACCTATTTGGACTCTGGTTCGAGCTCAAAACCGACCACAAACTGCTCATTTTGCTGTTCTCAGAAAGCAAAGGTATTAACACCAGTGCTTCGTCCCGCATCCAAAGATGGGCATTAATATTATCTGCATATGCCTATGTAATCTGCCACAGACCAGGCACTGAGAACTATGCTGATGCCCTCAGTTGGCTACCATTGCCCACCACCAGGGTGGAAATGGCGCAACCCACAGACTTGCTTCTTGTAATGTATGTTTTTGAGAGCGAGGGGCCACCCATCATGGCTCGCCAGATCAGGACCTGGACTAGCCAAGACCCTGTGCTATCACTAGTAAAAAGCTGCGTCCTTAATGGGAGCTGGTCGGCTGTTCCCGGGGAACTGCAAGACGAAATTAAGCCGTTTTACTGATGCAAGGATGAAATGTCCATCCATTCGGATTGTCTCCTATGGGGAAATTGCGTGGTTTTGCCAAAAAAAGGCAAGGAAACGTTTATACGCGACCTACACAGTACCCACCCAGGCATAGTCATGATGAAAGCTATCGCCAGGTCGCACATTTGGTGGCCTGGCATTGACTCGGAATTGGAGTCATGCGTACACCAATGTAACACTTGCTCACAGTTGAGCAATGCACCAAGGGAGGCCCCACTGAGTCTCTGGTCATGGCCCTCCAAACTGTGGTCCAGGGTCCACGTAGATTTCGCTGGCCCCTTTCTCGGAAAGATGTTCCTTCTAGCAGTGGATGCTTACACTAAATGGATTGAATGTATAATAATGTCATATACATCCACTGCAACCACTGAAAGCCTCTAGGCCATGTTCGCCACCCATGATTTGCCCAACGACCTTGTTAGTGACAATGGACCATGTTTCACCAGCTCGGAATTCAACGAGTTCATGACCCGCAATGGTATCAAGCATGTCAGGTCTGCCCCGTTTAAGCCCACATCCAATGGTCAAGCAGAATGGGCAGTCCAAACTATCAAGCAGAGCTTGAAACACGTGATGGACGGTTCCCTACAGACCCAGTTATCTCGGGTTCTGCTCAGCTACCGGACGCGACTCCACTCGCTTACTGGTGTTCTCCCTGCAGAACTGTTAATGAAGAGGACACTCAAAACCAGGCTCTCCTTTGTCCACCCCGATCTCAATGATCATGTAGAAATCCGGCGTCACCGGCATAACGTGTACCACGATTGCCCGGCTGTATCACGTGACATTGAGGTTAATGACCCTGTGTTTGTTCTTAATTATGGTCATGGTCCCAAATGGACTGCTTGCACTGTTTTAGCCAAGGAGGGGAATAGAGTGTTTGTTGTCAAACTTTTGAATGGACAAACGTGCATAAAATGTTTGGATCAAACTGCGATTCACTGACAACCAAGAACAGTTTGAAGACGACATTACCATCATTGATCCACCAACACACACCCAACCAGCAACCAACCTCGCTGTCAACCACGAGGATGAACCCAACATGCTCGATAGTCCGATGAGACCAGCCGCGCTGCAGTGCAGCAATGATCCGATCAACTCACCAATGCCAGGACTTCAACTCAGGCAATCAACCCGGGAATGTAGAGCCCCGGATCACCTCAACTTGTAAATAATTTGTATCTAAGACTTTGGGGGAGGGGGGAGTGATGTTATGTATGTAAACTTTACTAGTGTGTAAGACTTGCCACCAGGGGGCGCACCTGTTGGAGACCCAAGGGTCACCTGCACACCCCGGGCAAGCAGGTATAAAAGGCAGTCTACCTGGCTGCTTCCGCACTCTGGAGTTACATTAAAGAGACCAAGGTCACAACAGTTGGAGCTTACAGTATACAGTCTTGCGGAGTTATTCTGAACATAACAAACGGGACTTTGTGCAAGTTAGGACACAAGGCGTCGAGTTTTGGATGACCTCAAGTTTATGTTGGGTAGAATGTGGGAGGCCAGCCAGAAGTGTGTTGGAGTAATTAAGCCTAGAGGTAACAAAGGCATGGATGTGTGCTTCAAGAGCAGATAAGCTGAGGCAAGGGCGGAGACGGGCGATGTTACAGAGGTGGAAATAGGTGATTTTAGTTATGCTGCAGATATGTGGTCGAAAGCTCATTTCAGGGTCAATATGACAGCAAGGTTGCGAACAGTCTGGTTCAGCCTCAGATAGATGCTAGGGAGAGGGCTGGAGTCGATAGCTAGTGAACGGAATTTGTGGCAGGATCCAAAGACAATGGCTTCGGTCTTCCCAATATTTTATCTACTCTTCACTCCATATTCAATCCCCTGATGCATAGGATCAGCTTTGTGGCTCTTTTCTGAACTGCCGCCAAGGCTTGAAAAGCTTTGCCCATTAAAAACAGGGCAGAACATTGGAGGGGGCGAACATTCTAATTCCCGATAGATGTAAAGCTCTGTGCCAGGAGAGCTAAAAAACAAAATCTACCCAATTGCCTCCTTGGAATATGATTCAACTGTCAACAAACACACTCTGGCACCTCACCCAAGTAAAAGTAATCATCATTCCTTGAGAGTGAGCGATGTCAAGCTATTTGACTACTGTAGACATCACAGCTGAGTCCAATTCTGTCCTCACACATGTGCACTTCCAGGAGGGGTCACTGGAAAGTGATTAGAAGCAGGAAATGTGGCCAATTTCCTTTTACCCCAACAACTTCATCAACATATTGCCACCCCGGCTGCAATCAGTTAATTCCGTATAGACTGGCGATCAAATCGATTGCTTTCCTGGTCCATATGCTTCAGCTGTAAACTGGATAAATAACAACAACTTGCATTTAAATAGCACCTTTAACATAGTAAAACATCTTAAGGCACTTCACAGGAGCGTAATCAGACAAAACTTGACACCGAGCCACATAAGGAGATATTAGTACAGGCGACCAAAACCATGGTCAAAGAGGGAAGTTTTAAGGAGTGTCTTAAAGGAGGAGAGCGATTGAAAGGTGGAGAGGTTTAGGGAGGGAGTTCCAGAGCTTAGGGCCCAGGCAGCTGAAGGCACGGCCGCCAATGGTGGGGCAAAGAAAGTCAGGGATCCGTGAGAGTCCAACTGCCAACTTGTTGAGCCATTAGAGTGCTCGGCCATAAAAACACCCAAGACCAGAAATTTCTCTGGAGCTGCTTCCATCCGCTGTTGTCAGAAGTTCAGTCTACTCAAAGAAAACCCCTGGCATTTATTTCAATCATATCAATTTACATTTTGTGCTCTGAGGTGGCATTATTGACTGTCCCAAATTGGGGCTCTGTAAACTATTATTGATTATTAACGTAACTCTGCACAATTCCCCACAGATGGCATGGGCTCTCTCCTGGGTTACTGCACGAGCATCTGGGCAAACTGAAAAACGCTTTCAAGGTCTTCTGCTGCCCCAGTTTCCGCCCCAGAGGGGTGGCAAAGGCGGCAGTAAGCACTTTCAGGTGGGCGGCCAGCTTCCAGCTCCCCGCTGGGACTTTCGGTGCCGATTTCGATGGGGCGCGGAGCATTACCACCCGGGAGAGGCGAGCTGGTGTGCAACGCTCCTGGTTGCGACACCGGCTCGATTTTTGGATGCACTCCGTAGAGCGCCCTGCTGGGACCACCTGTGAAAGGGGGCAGTTCGAGCTGTAGCAGCTGCCGTGAGCTAAGTAATATCGACCTCAGGTAAGTGTGATTGCTTATTTTATTTTTTTTGCGATTTATGTTGTGGTGGTGGGGTTATTGGGAATGTTTTTGGTGGGTTTTTATCAGGGTTTTTTTTTCTCCCCAGCCCTCTCTTAGAGCACTCCCCGGCCGGCTGTTTAGCTCGGGATTTTCGTTTGCTCAGCTGGCCAGCGCTCAAAGAGAGGTGCACCTCCCTTAGCGCTCCGCTCTGCCCCGCACTCAAGACCCAGCTAATAAATTTTGCTGACTGAGGCGCAAACTGTTCCCGGGTGCAACCGTTACCATTACCACCCCGAAATGGGCAAAGCCGAAAATCCAGCCCATCGACAAGCAGGCACTACAACTCACCCATAAACAGGCCAGCTGTCTGCATCAGGCATTATACTAGTACACTGTAGTATCAGTCTCAGCTCAGTGATAGCGCTCTCGTCTATGAATCAGGAGGGTGCGGGTTTAAAGCTCCCACTCCAGAAACTTGAGCCCATAATCTAGCCTGACACTTCAGGGCTGAACTGAGGGAGTGCCACACTGTCGTCTTTCAGATGAGATATTAAACTGAGGCCAAGTCTGCCCTCTCAGTTGGACATAAAAGATCCCAAGGTGCTATTCGAAGAAGAGCAGGGGAGTTCTATCAGACCCATGTCATGCTCCTCCTGTGCTATGTGGGAAATTTGTGTGCGGGAAGTGTATCCAACTGCAGCTCCTGTCAGACCGCATTGCGGCACTGGAGCTGCGCATGGATTCACTCCGGAGCATCCGTGATGCTGAGGAAGTCGTGGATAGCATGTTTAGTGAATTGGTCACACCGTAGGTAACAGTTACAAATTCAGAAAGGGAATGGGTGACCATCAGGTAGAGCAGAAGTAGGAAAGTAGTGCAGGGGTCCCCTGCGGTCATCTTCCTCCAAAACAGATATACCACTTTGGATACTGTTGGGGGAGATGGTTCATCAGGGGAAGGCAACAGCAGCCAAGTTCATGACACCATGGGTGGCTCTGCTGCACAGGAGGGGAGGAAAAAGAGTGGGAGCGCTATAGTGGTGGAGGATTCTATTGTAAGGGGAATAGATAGGTGTTTCTGCGGCCGCAATCGAGACTCCAAGATGATCTGTTGCCTCCCTGGTGCAAGGGTCAAGGATATCTCGGAGTGGCTGCAGAGCATTCTGGAGGGGGAGGGTGAACAGCCAGTTATCATGGTGCATATAGGTACCAACGCTATAGGTAAAAAAACATGATGAGGTCCTACAAGCTGAATTTAGGGAGCTAGCAGTTAAATTAAAAAGTTGGACCTCAAAAGTTGGTAATCTTAGGATTGCTACCAGTGTCACTTGCTAGTCAGAGTGGAAATAGCAGGATAGTTAAGATGAATATGTGGCTTGAGGAATGGTGCAAGAGAGAGGGATTCAAATTCCTGGGACATTGGAACCGATTCTGAGGGAGGTGGGACCAGTACAAACTGGACAGTCTGCACCTGGGCAGTATCGGAACGGATGTCCTAGGAGGAGTGTTTGCTAGTGCTGTTGGGGAGGGTTTAAACTAATATGGCAGGGAGATGGAATCTATGCAGGGAGACAGAGGGAAGTAAAATGGGGGCAGAAGCAAAAGGAAGAAAGGAGATAAGGAAAAGTGGAGGGCAGAGAAATCAAAAGCAAAATCAAAAAGGGCCACATTATAATTCTAAAAGAACGAAGAGTGTTAAAAAAACAAGCCTGAAGGCTCTGTGTCTCAATGCGAGGAGCATTCGTAATAAGATGGATGGCTCCAGGGTGACCAAGGCTGGGAACTCATCATCCAGGGATATTCAATATTCAGGAAGGATAGACAGAAAGGAAAAGGAGGTGGGGTAGCATTGCTGGTTAAAGAGGAAATTAACGCAATAGTAAGGAAGGACATTAGCTAGGATGATGTGGAATCTGTATGGGTAGAGCTGCGGAACACCAAAGGGCAGAAAACACCAGTGGGAGTTGTGTACAGACCACCAAACAATACTAGTAAGGTTGGGGATGGCATCAAACAGGAAATTAGCAATGCGTGCAATAAAGGTACAGCAGTTATCATGGGTGACTTTAATCTACATATAGATTGGGCTAACTAAACTGGTAGCAATACAGTGGAGGAGGATTTTCTGGAGTGTATAAGGGATGGTTTTCTAGACCAATGTGTCGCGGAACCAACTAGAGAGCTGGCCATCCTAGACTGGGTGTTATGTAATGAGAGGGGATTCATTAGCAATCTTGTTGTGTGAAGCCCCTTTGGGAAGAGTGACCATAATATGGTAGAATTCTTCATTAAGATGGAGTCCTGAACTTTAAGAAAAGTAACTTCGATGGTATGAGACATGAATTGGCTAGGATAGATTGGCGAATGATACTTAAAGTGTTGACGATGGATAGGCAATGGCAGACATTTAAAGATCATATGGATGAACCTCAACAATTGTACATCCCTTCTGGCGTAAAAATAATATGGGGAAGGTGGCTCAACCGTGGCTAAAAGGGAAATTAGGGATAGTGTTAAATCCAAGGAAGAGGCATATAAATTGGCCAGAAAAAGCAGCAAATCTGAGGACTGGGAGAAATTTAGAATTCAGTCGAGGAGGACAAAGTGTTTAATTAGGAGGGGGAAAATAGAGTATGAGAGTAAGCTTGCAGAGAACATAAAAACTGACTGCAAAAGCTTCCATAGATATGTGAAGAGAAAAAGATTAGTGAAGACAAATGTAGGTCCCTTACAGTCAGAATGAGGTGAATTTATAATGGGGAACAAAGAAATGGCAGACCAATTGAACAAATACTTTGGTTCTGTCTTCACTAAAGAAGACACAAATAACCTTCCGGAAATACTAGGGGACCGAGGGTCTAGCGAGAAGGTGGAACTGAAGGAAACCTTATTAGTCAGGAAATTGTGTTCGGGAAATTGATGGGATTGAAGGCGCAGGGCCTGATAGTCTGCATCCCAGAGTACTTAAGGAAGTGGCCCTAGAAATAGTGGATGCATTGGTGGTCATTTTTCAACATTCCATAGACTCTGGATCAGTTCCTATGGATTGGAGGGTAGCTAATGTAACCCCACTTTTAAAAAAGGGAGAGAGAAAACAGGGAATTATAGACCGGCTAGCCTGACATCTGTAGTGGGAAAAATTTTGGAATCAATTATTAAAGATGTAATAGCAGCGCATTTGGAAAGCAGTGACAGGATCAGTCCAAGTCAGCATGGATTTATGAAAGGGAAATCATGCTTGACAAATCCTCTAGAATTTTTTGAGGATGTAACAAGTAGAGTGGACAAGGAAAAACCAGTGGATGTAGTGTATTTGGACTTTCAAAAGGCTTTTGACAAGGTCCCACACAAGAGGTTAGTGTGCAAAATTAAAGCACATGATATTGGGGGTAATGTATTGACGTGGATAGAGAACTGGTTGGCAGACAGGAAGCAAAGAGTAGGAATAAACGGGTCCTTTTCAGAATGGCAGGCAACGACTAGTGGGGTACCGCAAGGCTCAGTGCTGGGACCCCAGCTATTTACAATATACATTAATGATTTAGACCAAAGAATTGAATGTAATATCACCAAGTTTGCAGATGACACTAAGTTGGGTGGCATGTGAGCTGTGAGGAGGATGCTAAGAGGCTGCAGGGTGACTTGGACAGGTTAGGTAAGTGGGCAAATGCATGGCAGATGCAGTATAATGTAAATAAATGTGAGGTTATTCACTTTGGTGGCAAAAACAGGAAGGCAGAATATTATCTGAATGGTGACAGATTAGGAAAAGGGGAGGTGCAACGAGACATGGGTGTCATGGTACAACAGCCATTGAAATGTGGCATGCAGGTACAGCAGGCGGTGAAGAAGGCAAATGGCATGTTGGCCTTCATAGCGAGAGGATTTGAGTATAGGAGCAGGGATGTATTACTGCAGTTGTACAGGGCCTTGGTGAGGCCACACCTTGAATATTGTGTAGAGTTTTGGTCTCCTAATCTGAGGAAGGACTTTCTTGCTATTGAGGGAGTGCAGCGAAGGTTCACCAGACTGATTCCCGGGATGACAGGACTGACATATGAAGAAAGACTGGATCGACTAGGCTTATATTCACTGGAATTTAGAAGAATGAGAGGGGATCTCATAGAAACATAAAATTATGATGGGATTGGACAGGTTAGATGCAGGAAGAATGTTCCCAATGTTGGGAAAGTCCAGAACCAGGGATCACACTCTAAGGATAAGGGGTAAGCCATTTAGGACCGAGATGAGGAGAAACTTCTTCACTTAGAGAATTGTGAACCCGTGGAATTCTCTACCACAGAAAGTTGTTGAGGCCCGTTCGTTAGATATATTCAAAAGGGAGTTAGATGTGGCCCTTACGGCTAAAGGGATCAAGGGGTATGGAGAGAAAACAGGAGCAGGGTTCTGAAGTTGCATGACTTGAAGGGCCGAATGGCCTGCTCCTGTACCTATTTTCTATGTTTGTATGTTTCTATGTGTCCTGGGCAATATCCATCCCTCAATCGACATCACTAAAGCAGAGAGGCCTAAAAATCCGATAAAGCCTGTAAACGGGCGGTACCCCGCGGGCCAAGGTTTGCTCGTGACCATAAGTAGATTGCAGGCAGCACCAGAACTTGGTCCTGCCTACTCGTTATCATTATCATTATTGTGGCGTCAGCCTAGCCTTGAACGCGCTGAATTGCTGAACGCCCAGCAAGGACTGTGAGGTAGGTCGGGTCTCGGGGCCAGGATCAGGAGGGAGGTCGGGGCAAGGATCAGGGCAACATCGGGACTCAGGGCCAGGATCAGGAGGGAGGTCAGAGTCAGGATCAGAGTGACATCAGGACTCGGGGCCAGGATCAGGAGGGAGGTTGGGGCGACATCGGGACTCGGGACCAGGATTGCGGGGGGATTCAGGGCCAGGACAGGGGGATGTTGGGACCCGGGGCCAGCATTGGGGATGGGGAAGGGTTCAGGGCCAGGATCGGGGGATCTCGGTACTCGGGGCCAGGATCAGGGGTGGGGGGAATGGGTTTAGGGCCAGGACTGGGGAGATGTCGGGAATCGGAACCAGCATCAGGGGGACCTGGAAGTTGAGTGGGAGATTGGAGAGGGTCTGGAGTTTGGAGGTCGGGAGTGAGGTCGGGGATGGCAGTGGTAAGTATTTACCTTTTTTCATTCGGTGCAGTTTGCCTTCTCAGGAGTAAACATCGTTGGCGCTGGCTACCACAGATGCAAGCTAAATTTGCAAGAAGGCACAGAAGCCAGTGTTAGATCCCTTATTTGAATATGTTAATAGCCCAATGCCTGCTTCAGATGAAGCTAAACACCGCCTCTTCTTTTTCCCTCACCACAGGCCAGATTGGAAGTGGATGGAATCAAGGTTGACACCATTTCTTCCACAAAACCGGTCTTAAAAGCCGGCACTAAACCCCCAAATTTCTAGGCCAGACGATCTGGTCATTTATCTCATTGCTGTTTGTGGGAGCTTGCTGTGCACAAATTGGCTGTTGTGTTTCCTGCATTACAACAGTGACTACGCTTCAAAAAAGTGCTTCATTGGCTGTAAAGCACCTTGGGACGTCCTGAGGTTGTGTAACTCTCTGGAATTCTAATTTTGAGGATCATAGTGTAATATTTTAATTATGTAAAACTCATCACCAGTCCAATTCCATTCCCTGCATTAGTTCTAAACCCTGGCAATTAGACCAGAACAGTGACAGGAATGTTCAAATAAAGCCGGTTAATGTATTTACAGCAGGAATAACTTCCTTTTCTCAAAAAGGTGTTTGAAGCTAGTCTTAAAGACAATCTTCACATAAGACAACTCTTGATCATGCTCCTGAAAGTTCCTTTGGAGAAAATGAAACACGTTTAAAAGTGTCATTTAGCATTGCAGAGGAAGAGCATGTAGAACGGGCAACTTAAGAGCTCAGAAGGAAGAGGGGAAAAGTCATATCTGCAAACACCATTGTAGCAGCAATGAAAAGCAATACTGAGAATTTATGGCAGAGAGAAAAGTTAGACAGTGAAGATGAGAAAGGGATTGTCTGTGGGTAACAAGCTTGTTGAGGGCTGAGAGAGGAGCTCTTAAACCATCCTTCGACCTGGGGGCTGTGTTTAGGGCATGGATGGACCTGGACTTGAAAGATATTTAAAGATTGTTGAAGGGGGAAAAAAAGTTTTAGGCACAAAAGAGGAAACTGAGTGAGTCGAGTTTATAGCTAGAGGAGATATGGTGCCATACTTAAGAATCATTCTATTAGCTCTGATCAGCATAGGAACATAGGAACAGGAGGAGGCCATTTAGCCCCTCGAGCCTGTTCCGCCATTCAATGAGATCTTGGCTGATCTGCGACCTAACTCCATATGCCCGCCTTTGGCCCATATTCCTTAATACTTTGGTTAACAAAACGTTATCAATCTCAGATTTAAAATTAAAAATTGATCTCGCATCAATTGCGGTTTGCGTAAGAGAGTTCCGAACTTCTACCACCCTTTGTGTGTAGAAGTGTTTTCTCATTTCGCTCCTGAAAGGTCTGGCTCTAATTTTTAGACTATGCCCCTTAGTCTTAGAATCCCCAACCAGTGGAAATAGTTTCTCTCTAGCTACCCTATCTGTTCCCCTTAATATCTTGAAAATTTGGAACAAATTACCCCTTAACCTTCTAAATTCTAGGGAATACAACGCTAATTTGTGTAACCTCTCCTCATAATTTAACCCCTGGTGTCTGGGTATCATCCTGGTATACCTAAGTAGGCGTAACAATGGATGGGTGTCTTGACTAAGACTGAAGAGTGCCAGGAAATGGAGGAACAAGGTTCCACTGGGGTTCTGTCACACTTGCATGCCAAAGTGATTTTTTGGTAGGGGAGGGGAGATTGTTCGGCCTGTGTTCTCCCCACGCTCCCCCCCCCCCACCCACTCCAGACCCATGACAAGAGGAGGTGCCTGAGGGAGGTTGACCTAGGAATTCTGCCAAGTAGCCCTTTGGCAGACCTCGGAGATCTTACACCAGCTTAACACTGTCGTGAATCCTTCTGAGGCCTGTGGAAAGACCCCACAACTTGTGAAGCCATCCAAGATTGATTACCTTCAAAAAAAGTGCCCTGATAGCACTCCAATGAGCTGGAGATTGCAGAAACTCTGGGTCCTTCATGGAGTTCCTATGTCTGCCTTTGTCACCAGCGGTTCGGTGTGGGCACTGCTAATGCCTTCCACCCCAAGCATGCGAATGATGCCTTCCCCATAATTTGGTATCTGGGGCCCCTGGCTTGGGTAGATGTAGGGTTCACTTCCAGCAGCAGAACGATCCTATCAGAGTTTCTGTCCCAAAGGTTTTGAATGTAAATACAACTGTATAGAAACATGAATGTTAGTTCTATGTCCAAGATGTATTTAGCTTTTCGAGGATGGGTCGATGGTTCTAAATCATTTTATCATTTCACAAGTAATGGAGCTGTTGAAAAAGGTAGATCTGCCATATCGATGCAGAGGAAAACACTTACTTTAAATGACTAATATGATA
This sequence comes from Pristiophorus japonicus, assembly GCF_044704955.1. NCBI lineage: Eukaryota > Metazoa > Chordata > Chondrichthyes > Pristiophoridae > Pristiophorus > Pristiophorus japonicus. The sequence continues at coordinate 115,957,966 of NC_091990.1, forward strand.
CTTCATTCATTTCAGTAGTTAATGGTAGCAATATTTCAAGATAATAAATAGCTTACAGATATTTTATCGTAACTCAAACCGACATAAGTCAGTTATGGCTCAGCGACTAGCACTCTCGCCTCTGAGTCAGGAGGCCATGGGTTTAAATCTCACTCCAGGGTGACACTCCAGTGCAGTGCTGAGGGAATGCTGGACTGTCAGAGGTGCCATCTTTCGGTTGAGACGTTAAACCGATGCCCCGTCTGCCTCCTCAGGTGGATATAAAAAATTCCACGGCACTATTCTGAAGAAGAACAGGGGCGATATCCCTGGTGTCCTGGCCAATATTTATCCTTCAATTAACATAACAAGAAACAGATTATCTGGTCATTATCACATTGCTGTTTGTGGGAGCTTGCTGTGCACAAATTGGCTGCTGCGTTTCCCACATTACAACAGTGACTGCACTCCAAATTGGCTATAAAGTGCTTTGAGACATCCAGTGGTCATGAAAGGCGCTATATAAATCCAAGTCTTTCTTTTTTTTCTTTTGGTCCACAGCCCCAAAGCTCTGAACCTGCGATCAATAATACATCACACCATTCACATGTGAAGCACATGCAGTTCTTTCAAAAGTCTCTAGACAATCATAAAGTGACACTCGTAGTTAAATTTGTAGATTATGGAGCATTAGGAAAATATTTTATTTTCCTCCTCGAACTCAGTTATCCTTTCTCTGAATAACCCGGTGCTGTTTACTTCTACTCACTGAAAATCAATTACCTCCCAACAATAAGCATCATTTGCTGCCTTTGTGGTAATGTAAACACCATTAAGTGAATGGCATTATTGCAAAGAAGGGCATTGTGCTGTTGGCAGAAATAAGTGAAGGACCCTTCCACTTATGCATTAGAAATGGAGCTTTACTGCTGTGCCTGAAATGTGCAGAAAGTCTGTATCTATTAGGAGCTATGAGTGTTCAGTGGTGGAAATAGAAGGGGGAGGGGGGTGCGAAAAGCTGAAACTCGGTCTATTGCTTTGAAAAAAAGATGATGTATTTGCTCATGCAATGGGGCACCGTACGTACCACTCATGCAATGAGTGCAGACCTCCAGCTGAGCTACATTGTGAAATGCCACTGAGCATGCGGAGCTCGCTTCACTTCTCTTCACCAAAGCTTGGCATCAATGGGAATACTGCGCGCGAGCGTGTCAGCAGGCTCAGCCCCTCCCCAATCCCCTGACCTCCGAGGCTGACGGATGTTCAGCTGAGTGAGGGCATCACTCATGTGGAAAAGATCAATGCATTGGATTTCAGGACATTTAGCTTGCAACACAGACACACAAAAGCAATTCTTATCAATATTCTGACTGATTAATGTGTGCAAGAATGAACATAACATTCAAGAATGATAGTCCTAAGTTAACAAAAAATAACTCATCCACCTCCCTGTCAGTAATGGCCTACTCCGGTTTCGCATGCAGTCACACTTCCACGTGCGGAGAGAGTTGAAGAGCACTGTCCTCTGTTGATATAGCTATCCACGTTTCATTAATAAATCTATCATGTACTTTTCACCAATTTGAAATGAGTTCCAACTATGCTAAATGATCATTTAAAAAGGCGCACTAAGGAATCTGTAGTAAATGAGCTGAACTTCATTTCTCCTCATAATGTTTAATTGTCTGTCACTAAAGAATACATCTGCATTATGGAGAATTCGAGAACCTGAATAGAATATAAACATGTTCGCTGTTCAAAAATTTCAGGTGTAAGAATCAGATATCTTGCATCATTAGGCTTTGCGTATATAACTTTGCCACTATCTTCTGTTACTGTTACACTTCAGTGCATTTGCAGCTGACATTATGGGACCAAGTTTGCCCCCTCTGATAGAACGGTGCACCTCCATGAGGTGCCCGGACTTTGTAGTACAGAAATGGCGCCGATTTCTTACTTCCGTATTCTCCCCATTGGTTCCAGGTCTGTGGCCTGTGGCACAGGGCATCGAAACGCGTGGTGGGTGGAGCTACAGCCCTGGGCCGTAAAGAGTGCCGGCAGCTGCGCGCGTGCACAGTAGCTCCTGGCCCTCACAGCGCGTCTTGTCTCCGGGCGACCCTATCTCTGGCTAAAGGGACATACGATGTTCACAACCCCTATCCCGGGCTAAGTGGCCTGCCACATAGGCCGGCCGCTGCCTTCCCGCACTCCCTGAACAGTTCCCATGGCAACACGGCAGTATGGAGCGTGCAGACAGGGAGATTTAGGCCATTTTGTTTGCAGTGCTAAGGAAATAATGTTGGCAGTCTATATAATATACTCCAGTACATAAACTTAATTACTTTGAGCATGCATATATGTCATATTTACCTAGCACTCTTTTCAGGAGGCAGGACCCTTTGTTCTTGGATTAGCAGCCCTGCCAGAACTTACCCCTTTGATGTCTACGTATCTCAAATAGTATCAGCATTTTACACGATGACTAAGTATGCTGTAGTAGGTGAGGTAGGAACTTTTAATTTTTTATTTGAGTTATTGATTGATTTTTAATTTTTTTATTATTTTATTTATTGATTGATTTATTGATGATTGATTGATTTATTGATTTATTGATCATTTATTAGTGATGATGGTTCTTTATTTTTAAAAGTGAAGTGTTTAATGCTTTGGAAAATCCTCTAACTTCCTTCGAACTTCCCTTCCCCTTCCCCCCCACCCGCTATCTCTGGCTACCTGCGTCTGATTTCTAAAGTGTTCGCAAGGATTTTCAGAACGTACAAAAGTGGACACTTACTCTGGCCTAAGTTAGTTTGGAGTAACTACTTACTGGCCAAACTCATTTAAATGGCCAAAACAGACATAAGTGGCTGGGAACACTATCTTTTGAAAAAAAAACTAAAAAAAAACCTAACTAACTCACTTATACTGGCACAAATTAAATGGCCAGAATTGCAACTTAAAAGATACTCCAGAAAAATCAAGTTGCTCCAAAAAAAAACTGAGCAATGCCTGGGGAAATTGGGGCCCATTAGCCTGAACATTCATTAGTGCCATGCCCATTTTACAGACATAACATGGGCGCCTCAGCGTCCGGTATGGTGGGCGGTGTGTGCGCACGCAAATCAAAAACAATCAAGTCACAGCAAAAATTACATTCACCTTTTACATAAAGCAGGGAAACTCAGGCAATATGTGGTGGGATAAAGAGCTGTCTTTGAATAATGATCTATTTACATACATTTTAACACAACAACTTGTATTTATATAGCACGTTTAACGTGGTAAAATGTCCCAAGGCACTTCACAGAAGTATTATAACACAAAACAAATGAATTTGACACCAAGCCACATAAGAAGAAATTATAGCAGATGACCAAAGCTTGGTTTTAAGGAGGAAAGAGAGGTAGAGGCGGAGAGGTTTAGGGAGGGAGTTCCAGAGCTTGACAGCTGAAGGCACGGCCACTGATGGTTGAGCAGTTATAATTGTCATGTATCTCACATTACTGTATATAACTTACCATGCTATACATGACTGTAACTGAATATGACCTGTAACAATAAGCATACCTTACCACCAGGGGTGCACTTGCAGGAGACACTCCATACCTGTCCCACTGAGGTATATAAAGGGAGGTCTCAGGCAAGTGCAGCACTGGAGAGCTGGAATTAAAGGTGCAGGTCCTGAGTGACCTTGACTTCAGCATGTGTCTCATGTGAGTCAGTGCATTAGAGTCAGGACTTAACAGTGGCGACGAGTTAATGGATCACAGAATCCACAGAATAGCTACCAACAGCTCAGATGAGAAATACAATGCTGGAGACAATTGGGATGACTTTATAGACAGGCTCCAGCAAAGCTTTGTGACCAAAGACTGGCTGGGCGACAATAAGGCAGACAAGAGAAGAGCCCATCTCTTGACCAGCTGTGGCTCGAAAACATACGCCTTAATGAAGGACCTGCTGGCATCCGAGAAACCAGCAAGCAAGTCGTTTGAGGAGTTGAGCACACTGGTGAGAGACCACCTGAAGCCAGCGAGCAGCTGACACATGGCCAGACACAGGTTCTACAACTACAGACGCTGTGTGGGCCAAAGCATACCTGACTTTGTGGCGGAACTTCGGAGGCTGGCTAGTTCATGTGAGTTCCCCGATGAACTAAGGAGAGAAGTACTGAGGGACTTTTCTATTGAAGGAATAGGCCACGCAGGCATATTCCGAAAGCGAGACTACGAACTTAACCCGAGAGGCACTGGTCGCACAGACGTTCTTGGCAGGTGAAGAAGAAACGAGGCTGATCTATATTTCGGGTACGACAACCAAGGGGTTCACATTGTGAAACAAACCACTACCCCCACACACAGACAAAGGGAGGAGAGCAGGCCTTCAACAGCAGACAGTGACGCCAGAAGCCAGCAAAATCAAGGGCCACATGAACGGCTGATCACACCTCATCAACCCACAATGCGAGCAATCAACAACAGATTGAGAGAAGCTCAAAGGAGATCAGCCAGACGCAGCTCATCCTTCAGAAACAATGGAAACGGTCTGTGTTGGAGATGTGGGGGAAGGCACTCAACCAGGGTGTGTCGATTTCAGCATGCCATTTGCAGAAACTGCAACTACACAGGGCATCTGGCTCGCATGTGCAGAAAAACAGCAGCTCGGCTGGTATACGAATCGGAAGGGTCGGAAAGCGGACCAGAAGACAGTTAGAACAGTGCACGGGACGCCGAGGTACAGCGGGTTAACACGATCAATGTCCACTGTTCTTATACCAAGACACCTCCAATTATGATGAGGGTTCTACTCAACGGGATACCCGTCAACATGGAACTGGACACGGGGGCCAGTCAATCCCTCATGAGCATTCAACAATTTGAACAGCTGTGGCCTCACAAAAGCAACAGGCCAAAACTCACAAAGATCAACACCAAACTAAGGACCTATACCAAAGAAATCGTCCCAGTCCTTGGCAGCGCCATGCTCTCAGTCACACACAAAGGGATGGTGCACCGACTTTCCCTGTGGATTGTCCCCGGGGATCTCCCAGCCCTGTTGGGGAGAAGCTGGCTAGCAGAACGTAATTGGAAATGGGATGATGTTCACGCCATGTCCTCAGAGGAACGGACCTCCTGCTCAACAGTTCTAAACCGTTTTGAACATCTCTTTCAGCCAGGTGTGGGCACCTTCAAAGGGGCTAAAGTTAGAATCTACATCACACAGAATGCCAGACCGGTCCATCACAAGACTAGAGCTGTGCCTTATGTGATGAGGGAAAAGATTGAAAATGAACTGGACCGGCTTCTGCGAGAAGGCATAATTTCTCCCGTGGAATTCAGCGACTGGGCAAGCCCCATCATCCCTGTCATGAAGCCTGATGGATCCGTGCGAATTTGTGGGGGGTACAAGTCTACCATAAACAGAGTCTCCATACAGGACCAATACCCGCTGCCCAGAGCGGAGGACCTATTTGCCACGTTGGCTGGAGGAAAACTTTTCTCGAATATTGACCTCACATCTGTGTATATGACACAAGAGCTGACCGAAGAGTCTAAGCTACTCACCACCATCAACATTTGTGTACAATTAATGCCCATTCGACATCAGGTCGGCAGCTGCTATATTCCAGCGCAACATGGAGAGTCTACTCAAGTCCATCCCGGGGACGGTTGTGTTTCAAGATGACATACTCATCATGGGCAGGGACACCGACTCTTATCTCCGCAATCTTGAGGAAGTACTAAGTCGATTGGATCGGGTAGGCCTAAGAGTTAAGAAATCCAAGTGTCTGTTTCTCGCGCCTGAGGTTGAATTTTTGGGCAGAAGGATTGCCACTGATGGAATCCGCCCAACCGAATCCAAAACCGAAGCGATTCGCCTGGCGCCCAGGCCCCTGAATGTCTCGGAACTGTGCGCCTTTCTTGGGCTACTCAATTACTTTGGGAACTTTATGCAGAACTTGAGCACGCTACTGGAGCCTCTCCATGTGCTACTCAGAAAGGGGTGCGATTGGTTTTGGGGGGACGCCCAAGAACGCGCCTTCAATAAGACATGCAACCTTCTATGTTCCAAGAGTGTTTTAGTCTTTTTTGACCCAGGTAAAAAGTTAGTCCTTAGTGTGATGCATCAGCGTACGGGGTCGGGTGCGTTTTACAGCACGTCAATGATGCGGGTAAATTGCAGCCCGTTGCTTATGCCTCCAGGTCACTTTCGCGGGCGGAGCGCGGGTATGGTATGGTTGAGAAGGAGGCGCTCGCGTGCGTGTACGGTGTCAAAAAGATGCACCAATACCTTTTTGGGGCCAAGTTTGCATTAGAAACTGACCACAAACTCCTCACGTCCCTACTATCCAAGTGCAAGGCAATCAACGCCAACGCCTCGGCGCGCATTCAGCAGTGGGCACTCATGCTGGCGGCTTACGACTACACGATAAGGCACAGACCAGGCACAGACAACTGTGCCGACGCACTTAGCAGGCTACGCCTGGCGACCACAGAAGGATCCAATGAACAGGACTGTGAGATGGTCATGGCAATCAATGCCTTTGAATCCACAGGTTCGCCCATGACAGCTCGCCAAATCAGAGGCTGGACAACCGGCGACCTCACGTTATCGCTAGTTAAAAGATGCGTTTTAACCGGTGACTGGGCAGAGGCTCACGATGCCTGCTCCGAGGAGGTCAAACCCTTCCATAGGCGCATGCATGAACTCTCACTACAGGCAGACTGCCTGATGTGGGGCAGCCGAGTAGTTATGCACTTAGGAAGCAGGGAGGCGTTTGTCCGGGAGCTCCATCACGAGCACCCGGGGATTGTCCTTATGAAGGCCATAGCTAGATCTCAAGTCTGGTGGCCTGGCATTGACGCAGACTTGGAACTCTGCATCCGTCGGTGCACCATTTGTGCCCAACTCAGTAATGCCCCCAGGGAGGCCCCCCTAAGCCCCTGGCCCTGGCCCACCAAACCGTGGTCGCGGGTGCATGTAGACTATGCGGGCCCATTCATGGGCAAAATGTTCCTCGTAGTCATTGATGCATTTTCAAAATGGATCGAGTGCACCATTTTAAACTCGAGCACCACCTCCACCACTGTGGAGAGCCTTAGAATCATGTTTGCAACGCACGGCATTCCTGACATATTGGTCAGTGATAATGGTTCGTGCTTCACTAACACAGAATTTCACGATTCTATATTTGACCACGCTATAAATCATGTTAAGGTGGCACTTTTCAAGCCGGCCTCCAATGGCCAGGCGGAGCGAGCAGTGCAGATCATTGAACAAAGCATGCTCAGAATCCAAGATCCCACGCTGCAGAGCCGCCTGTCGCGACTTCTGCTGGCATACAGATCTCATCCGCATTCGTTGACTGGGGTTCCCCCCGCGCAACTATTGATGAAACGAACCTTAAAGACCAGGCTCTCGTTAATCCTCCCAGACATGCATGAAATTGTTGAGGCTAAGCGTCAAAAGCTAACTGAGTACCATGACCGAAATTCAAGGTGGAGGTGGAATGAGATAGGGGACAAAGTGTTTGTGCTAAACTATGGCCGGGGTCCCAAATGGCTTGCAGGGACAGTAACAGACAAAGAGGGAAACAGGCTACTCGTTGTACAAATGGACAATGGCCAAACCTGCCGGAGGCATGTAGACCAGGTAAAAAGTAGATTCACTGACAACACTGAAGAACCAGAGGCAGACTACAATGTGGAACTCACACCACACCTGGTGGACAGACAGGTGGAACAACCTGAGGAAAGGGCAGTCTCAACAGACAGCCCAGGTGAGATACCAGCAATCACACCGAACGAAACAGACAGCCCAGGCGAGATACCAGCAATCACACCGAACGAAAAACAGGCACCAAGGCAAACAACTGAACCACAACTAAGACGCTCCACGCGAGAGCGCAGACCACCTGAGAGACTGAATCTATAAAGGCAATAAGACCTTGGGGGAGGGTGATGTCATGTATCTCACATTACTGTATATAACTGTATCTTACCATGCTATACATGACTGTAACTGGATATGACCTGTAACAATAAGCATACCTTACCACCAGGGGTGCACTTGCAGGAGACACTCCATACCTGTCCCACTGAGGTATATAAAGGGAGGTCTCAGGCAAGTGCAGCACTGGAGAGCTAGAATTAAAGGTGCAGGTCCTGAGTGACCTTGACTTCAGCATGTGTCTCGTGTGAGTCAGTACATTAGAGTCAGGACTTAACAATAATCAGGGATGCTCAAGAGGGCAGAATTTGTGGAGCGCAGATATCTTGTATAATGTACTACTTTAATGTAGTTAAGTGTGAAATTGTGCACTTATGGAAATCTTGAGGTAGAGTGGATGCTGCAAGGCATCACGCCGTTGTCTACCAGAAATCAATAAAAGCTGATGGAATATTTAATTGCTGAAATATATTGAAGAAAACAAATGAAGTAAACATCTAGAGCACTGGTCAGGCCACACCAAAAGCATTGTGTAATTTTTTTTATCCATGCTGCTGAAAGGATGTAGCTGAGCTGGAAAAAATATTTAGCACCAGGTGCCTCTTCCCTGAAATATCCACGGGCCAGTGTCCACAAGACCCTTCTTCCCCAACAACCATTCCTTCACTCATGGCCTAACGTCAGGGCAGACAATGAATGTTCAGCACTGGCCAGAGTACATGTAACCAATAGTATATAACTCATGTTTGTTTCCCCACCCCACCTGACAATCACAATGTGGGTGGCAGCATGACTCTAGCCTCCATGTATATCTCATCACCCCGACAAAAATTAAAATGTAGAGCACCAGCAGTGATTCTGCAGCTTTGGGCAAGATGAAACAAAAAGCATCTAAAATTCAAACAAACTATTCTTGTACAGCTAGTTTCAGCAAATTCAAAATACCAGAAACTTTTGTAGTTTCTGCCCAGCTTAGCATTTCAGAAGTATGGGGAATTGTTGGGCCGAATGACTTGTCTACGTTAAAGGCGCTATATACATGCAAGTTGTTGTAACACAAGTGTAGAAGCCAAGTACTTAGTGTTATATCTCCACCAGATGTAATGCCCCTATTTAAAAAATGAGGCAGACAAAAAGCAGGAAACTATAGACCAGTTAGCCTAACATCTGTGGTTGGGAAAATGGAGTCCATTATTAAAGAAGCAGTAGCAGGACATTTGGAAAAACAAAATTGGGTCAGGCAGAGTCAGCATGGATTTATGAAGTGGAAGTCATGTTTGACAAATTTGCTGGAGTTCTTTGTGGATGTAACGAACAGGATGGATAAAGGAGAACCAGTGGATGTTTTGTATTTGGACTTCCAGAAGGCATTTGACAAGGTGCCACATAAATGGTTACTGCACAAGATAAAAGTTCACGGGGTTGGGGGTAATATATCAGCATGGATAGAGGATTGGCTAACTAACAGAAAACAGAGAGTCAGGCTAAATGGTTCATTCTCTGGTTAGCAACTAGTGGGGTGCCGCAAGGATCAGTGCTGGGACCCCAACTATTTACAATCTATATTAACGACTTGGAAGAAGGGACTGAGTGTAATGTAGCCAAGTTTGCTGACGAAACAAAGATGGGAGGAAAGGCAATGTGTGAGGAGGACACAAAAAATTTGCAAAAGGACATCGACAAGCTAAGTGAGTGGGCAAAAATTTGGCAAATGGAGTATAATGTTGGAAAGTGTGAGGTCATGCACTTTGGCAGAAAATATCAAAGATTATTTCAATGGAGAAACATTGCAAAGTGCTGCAGTACAGCGGGACCTGGGGGTACTTGTGCATGAAGCACAAGGATAATATGCAGGTACAGCAAGTGATCAGAAAGGCCAATGGTATCTTGGCCTTTATTGCAAAGGGGATGGAGTATAAAAGCGGGGAAGTCTTGATACAGCTATACAGGTGCAACGTCCCGAATCCGGAACCCGCGGGACCGAGGCCGTTCCGGATTTTGCGATTTGCCGGATTTTGGAACGCCTTTCTGATGTCACGAATCCGGAAACACCCGAGCCCAGGTTCGGGTATTTCTGGATTTTGGAACGTCAGATGAACTGTTCAGGTCGCCAGGTAGGGTCTCGCCGCCGTGGAAGTGTTCGGGCGGTGCACCGCTGAGGAGATATTTGCACGGGTCCCGCTGAGCAGATGTTTGTGCAGGTCCCCGCCGCCTAGAACCTGATCGGGCGGGGCCCCGCCGCCATGGAGTAGTTCCTTGTCTGGCCCGAAGTAGGTGGGGTCGGGCAGCTGAGATAAAGGGGAGGGAGGGGAGCCGGGGCGAAGTCAGACCGGAGCGAAGTCGGTTCGCCGAGGCGAGGGGAGTCCGGATATCAGAACATTTTCTGATTTCTGGACGACCCCGCCACGGATTGGCCCAGTGTCCGGATTCCGGAACATTCTGGATTCCGAAAATCCGGATTTTGGAGGTCGAACCTGTATAAGGTATTGGTGAGACTAAACCTGGAATACTGCGTGCAGTTTTGGTTTCCATATTTACGAAAGAATATACTTGCTTTGGAGGCAGTTCAGAGAAGGTTCAATCGATTGACTCCGGAGATGAGGGGGTTGACTTATGAGGAAAGGTTGAGTAGGTTGGGCCTCCGCTCATTGGAATTCAGAAGAATGAGAGGTGATCTTATTGAAACGTATAAGATTGAGGGGGCTTGACAAGGTGGATGCAGAGAGGATGTTTCCACTGATCGGGGAGACTGGAACTAGAGGGCATAATCTTAGAATAAGGAACCGCCCATTTAAAACTGAGATGAGGAGAAATTTCTTCTCTCAGAGGGTTGTAATTCTGCAGAACTCGCTGCCTCAGAGAGCTGTGGAAGCTGGGACATTGAATAAATTTAAGATAGAAATAGACAGTTTCTTAAACGATAGGGGAATAATGGGTTATGGGGAGCAGGCAGGGAAGTGGACCTGAGTCCATGATCGGATCAGCCATGATTGTATTAAATGGCGGAGCAGGCTCAAGGGGCTGCTCCTAGTTCTTATGTTCTTATCTTGGGGGGTTGCGAGACTGAAAGAGATTACAGAGATAGCGAGGGGTGAGGCCATGGAGGGATTTGTAAACAAGGATGAGAATTTTGAAATCGTGGCCTTGCTTAACCGGGAGTCAATGTAGGTCAGCGGGCACAGGGGTGATGGGTGAGCAGGACTTGGTGCGAGTTAGGATATGGTCAGCCGAATTTTGGGTAACCTCAAGTTTACATAGAGTAAAATATGAGAGGCCAGCTAGGAGTGTGTTGGAATAGTCATGTCTTGAGGTAACAAAGATATGGATGAGGGTTTCAGCAGCAGATGAGCTGAGGCAGAGGCAGAGACAGACAATGTTGCGGAGGTGGAAATACAGCTGACAGTCCTCATTTAGATCAAGGAAGGGCTTTTTCTTTTATTAGAAATTGTTGTTTGAAACATTAGGATGTAAACAGTGAACCTCTGTCCACTAGTTTAATGGAGGCATTTATACTTATAGTACAATTAGCTGTTTCTAGGCTCTAACCTCTCTGTCCCAAATCTGTCCCATAAATAGGGATATAACGGGTCCCATTTCTGCTGTGTGCCTTAGCTGAGAAATCAATTCAAAGTTATGAAAGACTACAATATTACTTAAACCTCTGCTTTTGAGAGGACTGATATATGGGGTAGTTTTCTTGCTGCAGTGTGCAGTGCAAAACTAATCTTGCATATTGCATGTGAAAACTGGAAGGAAATAAAGGCTGAACATAATTCTAGTCAATAAACAGATTTTTTTCTGTATTGGAACAGTCACATCTGCTTAAAAACTAACATTTATTGTTATATTTTCCTAAATAAAATTGAAACAGAATTGGTTAGTATTGCAGCACAAAATAATTAATTCTACTCCACAGTATTCTGCTCAGTGTAACAATTTCAACCTAGTAGACTGCAACTTAACCGGAACCTTGAATAAAGAATATTAAAAACAAACCTAGAGATTCTAACAATGTATAAAATCCCTTTAAATGACTGAGATTTATGTGACAAACTGCTAATTTGAGAATTCATTGCTTCCTGAAATGTAGTACCCTGTACAGCACTCACTTAGTAAATTTCTAAATGCCTACCTAAAAAGATCTTGGAGTGTGCATGTTTTAAACACAGCTAATGAAGACCTATTGTAAAATTCAGTCCCAATTATGCAGTTAATGAAGTCATATCTTCATGATACTCTCCTGTGCTGTAAAAAAAAAAATCAGGAGTGTCTACAAGTTTTGAACGTAACTTAACAAATCCACTGAATTTACAATATCCAATATTAACAGACAAACACAGCACTCATGTGACTTCCACGCAAAATAATTTGGTGTTTGTGCGCTAATATCCCAAGTTACAATTTCAGGGGCAGGATATTAAGTGTCTGTCAGGTTAACCTATCTCTCCCACTTCATAATGTAGTTCCAGATTTTTTTTCCGAAGCAGAGAGGTTTTCCAGTTTTAACAGAAAATGCATTCTTGAAAATCAGAAATCTCTAGTTCAGAGGCCCTGACCTTACCCCGTGGGACACTGGAATACAAACATTTCACACAATTGTTTGCTATTTTCCATTGGACATAAATGTGTTAAACTGTCTGCTAAGATAGTGATGAGAGGAATTTCAGATGAATGCATTCAGTGCTTAATTAGCATGTCGGTTTGTCATTTCAGGATAAATTGTTATGGGGCCGAAATTGCCCCGCGCTGAATTTGCAGCGCATAATTCGAATTAGTGATGCGTTTTGTGCCGGCACGGGAAACAACGGAGCCGGTGCGGATTTGCCTTCTTTTGGAGAAAAAAATGGTGGGGGTGGTAACCATGCATTCTTGCGGCACTCCTGCGGCCTCATGGCGCGTGATGTTCAACACCACGCTACTCACATCAGCGCGGTGCATCACCGCTGCATCGCAATGTCCTTCCCCTTCTCTTAAAGGGGAGGCCTGCTGCGATCTGAGCAGCACTTTCAGTGCCGTCCACTGGTCCACCAGACAATGTGACAGCCAGGCCAGTGACCCGGCAGCCAAGAAGGAGTGCCGGCCTGCCTGCCTAACCAGCGATTGCCATTATCGGGCTGACTGAAAAGTCGGCCGACACAAAAAAGATGGCGTCTGCAGCGGTGGCACCTCCCCTTTAAGGGCGGTTGGGGCGCCACAGTCATCGCAGCTTCCCGCACCGAGAAGCTGCCAGTGGCATCGCCCCGCGCCGACCTCTCTCCCGCGGGGCAATTCCCCCCATGAGCCACTAAGGGGTCAGCACGGGGCGATAAGGGGTTGGTGCACATGGCGATGACGTCATCACCAGGTGCAGTGCAAACCCCTTTTCACTCGCCAACCCATGGGGGCAATTCCGAGAGGGAGCGCTCTGTGCACAGCGCTCTGGCGAAAATCCTTTAGAGCACCATTATCGCCCACCTCCGGCGCTAAGGGCAATTATGGCCCCTAAGTCTCTGCTAAGTTAACCCTTTTCTTCACTTCTTAATATACTAACCTTACAGGTTTTTCCTAAATAAATAAAAGATTAGTTTAATTCTTGTATTGGACTCAAAATTGGCCTTTTTTCGGTGCACTCACCAGAGATGCGCCGACTTTGTGGGCTGAAAACGGCGCCGATAAATTGTCCCCCGATTCTGGCCACTGTGTTGCCTCTCCGGTGGCTTGGCGCGGCATGGCCAGTCGACTGGGAGGTGGAGCTATGGCCCTGCGGCAAAAACAATGCCGGCAGCTCTCCACATGCGCGTTGGATTGTGCGCGCATGCGCAGTAGCTCTTGCCCCCAGCCTCTGTGTGTGTGCTGCAGCGTGGGACCCAATTCGTCCCGCCCCTAACCCGGGCCGAGTGGCCTCCCGCACAGGCCGGCCCATGCCTTCCCGGGCTAGAAGGCCACAACAAGCAGTTTGGTGCGGGGCGCAAGCCGGGGCGGCAGGGATTGGGGGGGGAGGGAGTTTTGATCCCGGGGGAGGGGGTGGAGGGGGAATGGGGAGTGGGGTGGGAGAGGAGAGTTCTGATCCGGGGGTGGAGTTTTGATCCGGGGGGGAATTCCAAACCGCAGGGTGGGTTCGATCACTGACCCCATGGGGGTAGGGGGTTCTGATCCCATCGGCAGTACGATCCCCAACCTCTTGGAAAGATCTGATCCCCAGACGTGTCCGATCTCTGACCCCAGATGCTGTTCTGATCCTAGAGGGTCTGATCCCCGACCCCGGGAGGTAAAGTCGTTTGTAAAGGGCGGGCTGATAGTGGGTGAGCTTAGGTGGCTGGGAGAACATAGGAACATAAGAATTACGAGCAGGATGTACTTCTATTTTTTATTTGGATTTTTTGAAAAAATTATGTAAATATGTTTTTTCTCTTTACTTCTTTTATTTTTGTAGTTTAAGATTCCATGAATCCTTCTGTTGTATAGTAAATTAACTTTGTGAATTTTGTCATATGATGTCCTGTATAGCTGTTTGATCCTATTCACATTCTTTAGTCAAGTCATTAGGTTCTGCTGGCCTCCAATCTACCTACCTGCGCTGATCTCTTAACTCTCTGCAAGGGTTTTCTGTGCGGCCACAAGTGGCCACATACGCTGGCCTAATTTAGTTTGGAGTAACTATTAGCTGTCCAAAGTGGCCTAAATGGCCAAAACGGACGTAGGAAACTGGTAACGCCCCCTTTTGAAAAAAACTAAACTAAATTTTAAAAATCCTAACTAACTCACTTACACTGGCACAAATTGAATGTGCAAAATGGGGATTTTTAAGATACTCCAGAAAAATCAAGTTGCTCCAAAAAAAGCAGAGCAACTCCTGGCCAATTTTGAACCCATAACTCCAGTAACAGGTCCATAAACAGTATCTGATTATGCATCGGATTTCATGCCTGAATTTTGTTAACCCTAAACAAATTACAGTCCACAATGCCACAGGGATTTACATCATCAAATAAGCCATTTAGATGAATATTTCGTGATGTGTGAATGGAACTTGTAGAGTAGCTATTGCTTTCAAAAAGCTGTTCGAACATAAGAATTAGGAGCAGGAGTAGGCCATACTGCCCCTCGAGCCTGCTCCCATCAATAATAGTCAATAATGGGCAAAACTCTTTTTAAAACTGCTAGAAATGAGGTGCAGAGCATTGAGCTGCTCATGAGAAAAAATAAATCAGTTGCTTGTACATTGAAATAATCCTGCTGAGCTGACTCCGAGAATTCTGATTGAATCTCTGCAATTCAGAGAATGTTGCAGAATGGTTCTATTTCAAAATTATCTCCCAATAACATAGATTTAAAAAAAATTGGATTGTGCATTATATTGGCCGAATTTGTCATTGCAGTTATCAGTAGATCATCGTTTAATTCTCTCTCCGCTATCTTAACTTGATTATCTTAAATAGATTATCTGGTCATTATAGCATTGCTGTTTGTGGGAGCTTGCTGTACGGAAATTGGCTGCCGCATTTCCTGCATTACAACAGTGACTACACTCCAAAAAATACTTCATTGGCTGTAAAGCGCTTTGAGACGTCCGGTGTTTGTGAAAGGCGCTATATAAATGCAAGTCTTTCTTTAACACAGGCATTAACCTGATAATTTTACATGGGTTAGTTCCTCCACTAAACTACCGGACAGAGGAATGTCATGCATTCATCCATTAATATTGCCAACAATAGGGTATTGCAATAAATTGTAGAGCAAATTTAACTTTCTAACGGTTAATATTCCTTTTTTTTTTGTCAGTTACTATTATTTGTTACACAGACAATGCCACATAAATATAGGCCTGCCCTTTGCACAATGCACTGCAAATCCAATGGAGCTCCGTTGACTTCAATCATATAGAACTCACGATTCTAGCACAAGATGCTTCTTAGTTCAGTCATCACAGTAGACAAAGCCAAATCCACGACCCAATTGCACTGGAAGACAACTGCATCATGTTCAGTGACATCTGTCATTTTTGTTTTAGTTTCGTTTAGAACCCTCGTTCATGCCTTTGTTACCTCTAGACTTGACTACTCCAACGCACTCCTGGCTGGCCTCCCACATTCTACCCTACGTAGGAAATCATCCAAAACTTGGCAGCCCATGTCCTAACTCGCACCAAGTTCCGTTCACCCATCACCTCTTTTGCTCGCTGACCTACACTGGCTCCTGGTTAACCAACACCTCGATTTGAAAATTCTCATCCTTGTTTACAAATCCCTCCATGGCCTCGCCCCTCCCTATCTCTATAATCTGCTTCAGCCTCGCAACCCCCCCGAGATGTCTGCGCTCCTCAAATTCTGTCCTCTTGAGCATCCATGATTATAACTGCTCATTGGTGGCCACGCCTTCAGCTGCATGGGCCCCAAGCTCTGGAACTCCCTCCCTAAACCTCTCCTCCTCTCTACCTCTCTTTCCTCCTTTAAGACGCTCCTTAAAACCTACCTCTTTGACCAAGTTTTTGGTCATCTGCTGTAATTTCTTATGTGGCTCGGTGTCAAATTTATTTGTTTTGTGTTATAACACTCCTGTGAAGCACTGTGGGACATTTCACCACGTTAAAGGTGCTATATAAATACAAGTTGTTGTTGTTGTTAGTTGGTAACTGAACAATTAAACGGGCTGCAATGCACAGATTTGTTGCTCTGGTGAGCATAAATCCTAATGCAAGCATCAGTTTGGCAACCTAGCCACACGCTTCAATGTTATAGTGG
Organism: Pristiophorus japonicus; assembly: GCF_044704955.1. NCBI lineage: Eukaryota > Metazoa > Chordata > Chondrichthyes > Pristiophoridae > Pristiophorus > Pristiophorus japonicus. The sequence goes on from NC_091990.1 coordinate 115,974,615, forward strand.
CACACTTATTTTATACTCGCGGATCTCCTATGGTGTTACATTCTTTTGCAATGTCCCCGGAGCATTATACTACATATAATACAATGTATTCATCTGCTGCTAAAGCAAGATGGGTTGAGAAAAATGACCTTGCATTAATATAGCATCTTATCACGTCCTTGGAATGTTTCAAAGTCCTTCAGAACCAGTGAATTACTTTTAAAGTACGGTCACTGCTGTTATGTAGGTAATGCAACCAATTTGCACACAGCAAGATCCTACAGACAGCAGATGAAAAAATAACCAATAAACGTGTTTCTGGAGCTGTTTGTTGGGGCATGAACTGACCAGGGCACTAGGAGAAATTCCTGCTCTTCTTCAAATAGTACCATAGGATTTTTTTAGATCCACCTGAGCAGGCGGATGCCTTGCTTTACTATCTCATTAATATCGTCTTTCAGATGACATGTTAAACCGAGGCCCGTCTGTCCTCTCAGGTGGATGCAAGAGATCACATGGCATTATTTCGAAGAAGAGCAGGGGAGTTATCACCAGTGTCCTGGACAATATTTGTCCCTCAATCAACATAACAAAATCAGATTATCTGGTTATTATCACATTGCTGTTTGTGGGAGCTTTCTGTGTACAAAATGGCTGCCGCATTTCCCACATTACAAGACGTCCGGGGGTGGTGAAAGGCGCTATATAAATGCAAGTCTTTCTTTTTTCTTTCTCATCTGAAAGGCAGCCCTTCCCTCAGCGAAGTGTCAGATTAGATTATATGATCAAATTTGTAGGCGGGTGTGAATTCACAACTTTCTGAATCAGAGATGAGAGCACGAACAACTAAGCCAAGATGACACTATCGAAGCTGTCCCTTAAAACCACAAACTGTAACTTCTGTTTCTCCACAGATGCTGCCTGACCTGCAGAATATTTCCAGCTTTTTTCTATTCCATTTCCAGATTTCCAGCATCAGCTGTATTTTTCTCTGAGCAGCTTTGTGGAATTCAGTCAGGTCAGTTCCTATCAAAAGGCTACGTGATAGCCAATGTTCCCCTGAGGTGCGCGGTCATGCACCAATCAATCGCAAGGTCCCATGCAGGCTGCTCACCAGCTCCTGCCGCTGCAAGAGATACCGTGCATGCGCAGCAAATTTAACGGGAACACACGCAAAAAAAATTGGAGGGAACATTGGTGGTACCACATCATAATCCAAGAGATGCTAAAAACAATAACAATAATATTGTACGTTACAGTCCCTTAATGTTGAAGAGCCATGAGAAAGGTGAAAGGGTTTTATCCGTATTTTTGGCAGATAAATGGGGTGGCCCATTTAAAACAGAAATGAGGAGGAATTTCTTCTCTGAGGGTCGTGAATCTTTGTAATTCTCTACCCCAGAGAGCTGCAGAGGCTGAGTCATTGTATATATTCCAGGTGGAGATAGGCAGATTTTTGAACTACTAAGGAGTGAAGGGTTATGGGGAGCGGGCAGGAAAGTGGAGTTGAGGCCAAGATCAAATCAGCCATGATCTTATTGAATGGCGGCGCAGGCTCGAGGAGCCAAATGACCTATTCCTGCTCCTATTTCGTATGTTCTTATAAATGTATTTCTAGTTTCAGATACGATCATTAAAATGCAGCAGATTTTCAGCTGGGAGCTGGTTGGGGGGCAGGATCTTCCACCTAAAGGGTGCGGATTTAAGTTTTGCTGCAGAGGAATCACGCTCAATGTTCAACATAAGGGGCCTGTGTGCCATTCAATATAATTCCTGGTCCCACTGCAAGCAATCGTGAATGTTTATCGCTTTTTCAGTTGCCAAGCGGAATGTGGGTTAATTCAACAAAATCACAATTTTGTGATACAGGTACAGTTCTGCTATTGTTCAAAATAAAACTGTGCCAAGAACCCTTAATGCCGACAAGATTCAGATAAACTGCCTTACAAACAACCAGACCTTTTAAAAGAAAGACTTGCATTTCTATAGCATCCTTCATGACCTCAGGACATCCCAAAGCACTTTACAGCCAATGAAGTGCATTTGAAGTGCAGTCACTGTTTTAATGTAGGAAACGCAACAGCCAATATGCACACAGCAAGCTCCCACAAGCAGCAATTAAGTAAGTGACCAGGGGCCCGAATTTGGTCAACCTAATTTCTCGCCGGTCTCCCTGTTTTCTAGGCGCTCTCCCCTCCGTGCGAGTTTGGTGAGGCCCTCATGCCAGCGGTTTGGAAGGATCGCTGGGGAGCATCCGCTGGTGTGCGTCGGCGTACAACGCCGAAAAAAGTCCTCCCGCCCACTCCCGCCCGAGATTCATCCGAACGGTCCTCTGCTCCTGCAGGAGAAAAGACCGCTGCGTGGAAGCAGGTCTTAGCTGAACGGTAGGTATGAAGACCTGCAAGAAAAGCTTTGCATTATTTCTTTTGCAGTGATTTTGTTTGATAGGGTCCTCTGAAAGTTTTGTCATGGTTTGTTTTTTATTTGGTGAAGATTTTTTTTTCCCGCTCCCCCCTCCCTCTAGCCTCAAGGTTACTTTGCCGAGGATTGCATTTGCCGCCCAGAATCCGATCTACCGCCCGCTGCTGCCCAGAATCGCGTGTAATGCCCATTTTTTCTGCCAGGTGTTTTTTTTCCCATTTTTTTCACCAAACCTCTGACGGTAAATGGGCGGAACTTAGGTTTGACCAAACTCAGGCCACAGATAATCTGATGTTGGTTGAGGCATCAATATTGGCCCAGGTCACGGGGACAACTCCCCTGCTCTTCTTTTGAAATAGTGTCTTGGAATGTTTTACCCAAGGGGGCAGACGGCACCTCTGAGAGAGTGCAACACTCCCTCAGCACTGCACTGGGCATGTCAGCCTAGATTTATGTGCTCAAGTCTCTGGAGTGGGATTTGGACCCACAACCTTCTGATTCAGAGCCACTGAGCCACAGCTGACACTTTACAATGGACAAGCAGCCAATGAAGAAGAAAATAATACTTTCTATGAAACATGGAACAGTTTATAGTCTCGTAGTTGCAAATGAAAGTGACAAAAGTTTCAAGAAAGGAGAAGTTGGTTTCTGTTGCTATAGGCAGGCCGACAGAATAATAATTCCCCTCGAGAGCTTCTTGGCTCAGTAATACTGTGAACAGATTCTGTAAATATTAAAAAATAGTTTCTTACAATTGTGTCAGAAATAAATTCAAAGGACCCACTAATCATGGAAGCCTGTGGAAGAAGCCATCAAACAGAAGGCAGGAGCCTCAGTCAATGCTATCTGAAAATATAACATTGCTACCGTCTTGTCTGACACTGCCCCTATCAGAAGATACTGAAATCTAACCCAACTCGGATCAGCTGATTTAGCTTAAGCCAACAATATGAATCTCAGCATTCATTTGAAATAATAATTTTTCTACCTGCCTCCAACGTGTGCAGCCTACGCCATCCCTATTCTCAGCTGAAAATTCCAACAGCTATTGCTGTTTGTGATGGCACGGCAGAGCGAGGGTTTCATGTTGCTCTGCTACTGAGACAGACCACAGATATACTGAGGCTGCCTCTCCTGGTACTCCCCTGTGATACTTTCAGAGAATCCCATGTCTGCAGCTTCAGCAGACATCTTGGGCACACTCCACATCTGGGATTTGGTGTGTTCCATCGCATTCACCATCTTTAATTCTAACCCTGCACCGGAATCTGCAGCACGACAATTAAATTCACATCTGCAGGATGCAAACCCATTCCCCACTGGCCTTGCAAACAGGGGCACTGCTCGAAATGTTTCTGTTGTCAGTACAACAACATTTTCAGCATAGTACAGCAGAGCTAAGACCAAGTGGACTAACTGCACATCCAATAACACTGGCATTGGTCTTGTTCTGTAATTTGCAATGTTACAGGGATCTCACTTTCCAGAATATAACCCTTTTTGCTCATTCCTTTTTATAATGACAAAAAGGGGAGAATTGATTGCTTTGGTTTTCATTTTTAACACTAAAAAACGAATGGAAATTACTGTCAGTAAATTATCATACAGAAACTTAAAACACACATATCAAGTTCCCCTCTTTGCTATTTTTACAGATCAGCCATGATCTAATTAAATAGCGGAACAGGCTGAAGTGGTTGAACGGAATACTTCTGTTCCTGTATGTAAACTCATTAAAGTATCAGAGAGAGGAATCAGATATAAACTCATTAAGAGTTTGTATGATAATATCATCAACAATAATTTCTACTCTATTGTTGATTCAATATCAATAAAGGTCACTTTGTAGTAAGGGTTATTTAATCAGGGCAACTTATTTTAAAAGGCATATATAACATAAGAACATTAGAAATAGGAGCAGACATAGGGCATACGGTCCCTCAAGCCTGCTCCACCATTCGATAAAATCATGGCTGATCTGATCTTGTCCTCAACTCCACTTTCCTGCCTGTTCCCCAAAACCCTTGACTTCCCTATAGTCAAGAATCTGTCTATCTCAGCCTTGAATATATTCAATGATTCAGCTTCCACAGCTCTCTGGGTTGAAGAATTCCAAAGATTTACCACGCTGTGAGAGAAGAAATTCCTCCTCCTCTCCGTCTTAAATGGGTGACCCCTTATTCTGAAACTATGCCCCCTAGTTCTAGATTCCCCTACTAGAGGAAACATTCTCTCGGCATCTACCCTGTCAAGCCCCCTCTGAATCTTGTATGTTTCAATAAGATGACCTCTTATTCTTCTAAACTCAATGAGTACAGGCCCAACCTGCTCAACCTTTCTTCATAAGACAACCCCTTCATCCCAGGGATCAACCTAGTGAATATTTTCTGAACTGCCTCCAATGCAAATACATCCCTCCAAAACTGTATGCAGTACTCCAGGTGTGGCCTCACCACCAGTTGTAGCAAGAATACAAATAACATCTGTGAATAGGGAGCTGTATTGGGATTACAGCTGGTAAATACTTGGGTACGATAAGACACTGGTGATTAAGACATTGAATTAGTAACCCAGACCTCATGAGTTCAGATACCATCACATCAAGCTGTCAAAACTGATTTCAATAAAACTGCTGGTCACTTGCAGGCTGGCACCAGAAAATATGCCCATAAAAACCCAGCTGGTTCATTAATGTCCTTCAGGTACTGGGGAACTGCCACACCTACCTAGGTGGAGCAAAAGGAACCGTTCAGCACATTTTTTCTTGCAGGATTATTGTACTTCAATGTATACTGGAGATAAGCAGATAGATCAATGGAAATATACAACGGGAGGGATGTATATAGAGCTGCCAATTCACTACCACTAGTTTTATACGATTACATAAAGTCAAGATCTGCCCCGCAGTTCCATAGCAATCAGCGGTAGATTACTTCCAGCTAAACCCATGGTAAAGCGGTTGGAAGCTGTTCATCATCATCATAGGCAGTCCCTCGGAATCGAGGAAGACTTGCTTCCACCCTTAAAATGAATCCAAACGTTGCTGAACAGTCCAATACGAGAGCCACAATCCCTGTCACAGGTGGGACAGATAGTTGTTGAAGGAAAGGGTAGGTGGGACAGGTTAGCCGCATGCTCTCTCCGCTGCCTGCGCTTGATTTCTGCATGCTCTCGGCGATGAGACTCAAGGCGCTCAGTGCCCTCCCAGATGCACTTCCTCCACTTAGGGCGGTCTTTGGCCAGGGATTCCCAGGTGTCAGTGGGGATGTTGCACTTTTTCAGGGAGGCTTTGAGGATGTCCCTGTCACGTTTCCTCTGCCCACCTTTGGCTCGTTTGCTGTGAAGGAGTTCAGAGTACAGCGCTTACTGTGGGAGTCGCGTGTCTGGCATGCAAACGATGTAGCCTGCCCAGCAGAGCTGATCAAGTGTGGTCAGTGCTTCAATGCTGGGGATGTTGGCCTGGTCGAGGACGCTAATGTTGGTGCGTCTGTCCTTCCAGAGGATTTGTAGGATTTTGCGGAGGTATTGGTGTTTCTCCAGTGACTTGAGGTATCTGCTGTACATGGTCCATATCTCTGAGCCATACAGGAGGGCATGTATTACTACAGCCCTGTATATGAGCTTGGTGGCAGTTTTGAGGGCCTGCTCTTCAAACACTCTTTTCCTCAGGTGGCCAAAGGCTGCACTGGCGCACTGGAGGCGGTGTTGAATCTCGTCGTCGATGTCTGCTCTTGTTGATAAGAGGCTCCCGAGGTATGGGAAATGGTCCATCTTGTCCAGGGCCGCGCCGTGGATCTTGATGACTGGGAGACAGTGCTGTGCGGTGGTGAAGGACCTTTGTCTTATGGATGTTTAGCGTAAGGCCTATGCTTTCGTACGCCTCAGTAAATACGTCGACTATGTCCTGGAGTTCAACCTCTATATGTGCGCAGACGCAGGCGCCGTCCACGTACTATAGCTCGTTGACAGAGGTTGGGGTGGTCTTGGACCTGACCTGGAGACGATGAAGGTTGAATAGGTTCCAACTGGTTCTGTAGTTTACTTCCACTCCAGCAGGGAGCTTGTTGACTATGAGGTGGAGCATGGCGGTGAGGAAGGTTGAGAGGAGGGTTGGCACAATGACGCAGCCCTGTTTGACCCCAGTCCAGAAGTGGATCGGATCTGTAGTGGATCAAATGGTAAGGATCACGGCCTGCATGTCGTCGTGGAACAGGCGGAGAATGGTGATGAACGTTTGGGGGCATCCAAAACGGAGGAGGACACTTCATAGACCCTCGCCATTGATAGTGTCAAAGGCCTTTGTGAGGCCGAAGAAGGCCATGTATAAGGGCTGGCGCTGTTCCCTGCATTTTTTCTGCAGCTGTCGCGCTGCAAAAATCATGTCCGTTGTGCCCTGTAGGGGACAAAATCCAGACTGTGACTTCGGGAGGAGCTCCTCAGCAACAGGGAGAAAACTGTTGAGAAGGGCTCTGACGAAGATCTGCACTGCGGTTCCACAGCAATCAACAGCAGATTACTTCCAGCTAAATCCACGGTAAAGCGGTTGGAAGCTGTTATCACCCACATGTAACACCATTACACATCAAGATCATGCAGGGATACTGGAGCATGTGCTGTGCTGGCTCCAAACAGTTCCATGGGTGATGGAACCAAAGATGCCCGCCAAAGGCAAGTGTTGAATTTGTTATGTGGGCCCCGGAGGAGCAGGAGTGCAGAGACTCATTTTCTCAATACGGGCCCTGGGCCACTGTTAAAATAACTGGGGAAAGAATTTAATAAAAGCATATTAAGCATTTGAGCTCTAAACTTCACCCAGCAGAATTTTAAAGCCAATGTAATTGTATTGTCTGTTGACAAGAAAAGAAAGAAGGCTTGGATTTATATAGCGCCTTTCACGAACACCGGATGTCTCAAATGAAGTATTTTTGAGGTGCAGTCACTGTTGTAATATAGGAAACGCGACAGCCAATTTGCACACAAGCGAGCTACCACAAACAGCAATGTGATAATGACCAGATAATCTGTTTTTGTTATGTTGACTGAAGGATAAATATTGGCCCAGGACTCCCCTGCTCTTCTTTGAAATAGTGCACGTCAAGAAAAGGTGAGAAACACTTTGGGGTTGAATTTCCCTATGGTTCCTGAGTCTCACCAGAGGATCTGGAGACCCAACTACCCTTGCAGAAGTTAAAGACAGAAAATGTTATGACGTCTGGTTGAATATTGCTGCTTCAAATTGTATTGCTTTGCTAATTCCAGGGGATATCCAATACCGTGGGGCCGTACGGGTTTGCAAGTTAATCCAGTGCCAGATTTAGACTGGGTGCAGGGTATTCAGCCTCTTCCCTTTTAATTCTTCGCCACCTTGGCCCCACGCCTACTCAGGTGTCATGACACTGGCCTAACCGCCATCAATTCCGCTTCTCTCTCTCTCTCTTACCGAGCAGTAGGAGATTATTAAAAATGAGAATCAAACAGTTTGTTTTTAAACGGAAACAGCAGGGGCGTCATGTGAAACCAGAGACCTTTGCTTGGGCCTTGGCTGGAGTGTGGCAGTGGTGTGTTTGGAGCAGGTGGTGGCTGTGAGGTGAGACAATTTTTTTCTTCCCTTCTTATCTTTGATTTTTCAAATTAAAAACAGCAAAGGAGAACAAGCATAAGGAATACAAAGTTAAAGACCTGCATTTATATAGCACTTGAATGTGTTTCTCCGAGGACCATTTCAAACTGCTTCAAGTACAATGAATTACTTTGAAGTGCAGTGTCAATTGTTATGTAGGCAAATGGGGCAATTATTATGTATAAAGCTAGATCCCACAAACAGCAATAAGATGAATTACCAACTAAGCTGTTTTGAATGATGTTGGTTATCAGAGGAATATTTGGCAAGACACAAGAACATAAGAACATAATAGGAACAGGAGTTGCTCATACGGTCCCCGAGCCTGCTCCGCCATTCAGCAAGATCATGGCTGATCTTCGACCACAACTCCACTTACCTGTCCAATCCCCGTGTCCCTTGATTCCCTTAAGAGTCCAAAAACCTATCGATCTCTGTCTTGAATATACTCAACGAAAGAGCATCCAGAGCCTTCTGGAGCAGAGAATTCCAAAGATTCACAATTCTCAGTGAAAAAAAATCTCCTCATCCCAGCCTTAAATGACCAACTCCTTATCTTGAGACTACGCCCCCTAGTTCTAGACTCTTCAGCCAGGAGAAACAGCCTCTCAGCATCTATCCTGTCAAGCCCTGACCACTCCTTGCTTTCCTTTGAATAACGCCTTGAGATGTTTAACACCCACTTGGACCATCAGAACAGGTTTAACAGGTGACCCGAAGGAAAGCACCTCCAACCATGCAATGGCATGTCAGCCTAGATTATTACCTCCCCAACTCCTTCAACCTACAAACTTCCTAATGGGAAGAACATCCAATAAAATCCTGAGGGAACACACTCCAGGAACAAATCAGATTATAAAAATATGTGCATTAGATCTATTGAGAGAACTACAGTCTGGTTCAAGATGAGATCTGGAGGGACCCATAGGACCAGCAAGGCCTAGAACCAGCCAAGATCTCATTACAATTTTTTTTTAACAAAGAGGACAAAAACATATCCACACTAAGGCCGCGATTTCTCCAACTGAGGTGGGTTCGCTGCGGCCGGGGTCTGTAGCGAGGTCCCCGCTCACTGCTGGCTCCATCCTTCTCTGTTGAAGTGATCTTATGATAATGGGACTTATTAAACCCGCCCAGCAAGGTTTCTGGCCAATTAAAAGGAAGCGGATCTGATGACGCCATTTGATACCACGTCATCAGCCGGTTTCCTTAAAGGGACCATGTCCACATTCATTTTGACAGTTGTTCCGTCAGTGTTCTACAGCATTGAGGTGCTGCAAACATTGACAAGCACTGCACAGAGGCGCACGGCTGCATCCAGGCTCTCCCATGACTCTCCATATGCTTATGCAGGGAGTCACAGCACGCAGGGAGATTATCTTCTCTTCCAATGAACGGAAGAGTCCACCCCAGGAGATCAACACAGCCTGGTTGCACATTGCAGAGGAGGGCACAAGCAGGGATGTCGTCAGGAGTACCTGGCTGCAGTGGCACAAACCTTTCAATGATCTCAGTAGATCACGAAACGTTACTGCAAAGCCACATTCAATTTCATCCTGTGTGCCACTCATCACTGACTTTTCTACCCTACTCCTGCACATCCTTACTCACACCAACATACCTTGCATCTCCACCCATCCCTCTCTCTTTATCTACATTATCAGATCCCCATCTCACTAGTCACCCCTCACACTCACTCTCACCCTAGTGCAAGCATATCAACTAACTGCAATAAGGTGGATGAATTAATTGTGCAAATAGATGTTAATAAATATGATGTGATTGGGATTACAGAGACGTGGCTCCAGGATGATCAGGGCTGGGAACTCAACATTCAGGGGTATTCAACATTCAGGAAGGATAGAATAAAAGGAAAAGGAGGTGGGGTAGTATTGTTGGTTAAAGAGGAGATTAATGCAATAGTTAGGAAAGACATTAGCTTGGATGACGTGGAATCTATATGGGTAGAGCTGCAGAACACCAAAGGGCAAAAAACGTTAGTAGGAGTTGTGTACAGACCTCCAAACAGTAATAGGGATGTTGGGGAGGGCATCAAACAGGAAATTAGGGGTGCATGCAATAAAGGTGTAGCAGTTATAATGGGTGACTTTAATATGCACATAGATTGGGCTAGCCAAACTGGAAGCAATACGGTGGAGGAGGATTTCCTGGAGTGCATAAGGGATGGTTTTCTAGACCAATATGTTGAGGAACCAACTAGGGGGGAGGCCATCTTAGACTGGGTGTTGTGTAATGAGAGAGGATTAATTAGCAATCTCATTGTGCGAGGCCCCTTGGGGAAGAGTGACCATAATATGGTGGAATTCTGCATTAGGATGGAGAATGAAACAGTTAATTCAGAGACCATGGTCCAGAACTTAAAGAAGGGTAACTTTGAAGGTATGAGGCGTGAATTGGCTAGGATAGATTGGCGAATGATACTTAGGGGGTTGACTGTGGATGGGCAATGGCAGACATTTAGAGACCGCATGGATGAATTACAACAATTGTACATTCCTGTCTGGCGTAAAAATAAAAAAGGGAAGGTGGCTCAACCGTGGCTATCAAGGGAAATCAGGGATAGTATTAAAGCCAAGGAAGTGGCATACAAATTGGCCAGAAATAGCAGCGAACCTGGGGACTGGGAGAAATTTAGAACTCAGCAGAGGAGGACAAAGGGTTTGATTAGGGCAGGGAAAATGGAGTACGAGAAGAAGCTTGCAGGGAACATTAAGGTGGATTGCAAAAGTTTCTATAGGTATGTAAAGAGAAAAAGGTTAGTAAAGACAAACGTAGGTCCCCTGCAGTCAGAATCAGGGGAAGTCATAACGGGGAACAAAGAAATGGCAGACCAATTGAACAAGTACTTTGGTTCGGTATTCACTAAGGAGGATACAAACAACCTTCCGGATATAAAAGGGGTCAGAGGGTCTAGTAAGGAGGGGGAACTGAGGGAAATCTTTATTAGTCGGGAAATTGTGTTGGGGAAATTGATGGGATTGAAGGCCGATAAATCCCCAGGGCCTGATGGACTGCATCCCAGAGTACTTAAGGAGGTGGCCTTGGAAATAGCGGATGCATTGACAGTCATTTTCCAACATTCCATTGACTTTGGATCAGTTCCTATGGAGTGGAGGGTAGCCAATGTAACCCCACTTTTTAAAAAAGGAGGGAGAGAGAAAACAGGGAATTATAGACCGGTCAGCCTGACCTCAGTAGTGGGTAAAATGATGGAATCAATTATTAAGGATGTCATAGCAGTGCATCTTGAAAATGGTGACATGATAGGTCCAAGTCAGCATGGATTTGTGAAAGGGAAATCATGCTTGACAAATCTTCTGGAATTTTTTGAGGATGTTTCCAGTAAAGTGGACAAAGGAAAACCAGTTGATGTGGTATATTTGGACTTTCAGAAGGCTTTCGACAAGGTCCCACACAAGAGATTAATGTGCAAAGTTAAAGCACATGGGATTGGGGGTAGTGTGCTGACGTGGATTGAGAACTGGTTGTCAGACAGGAAGCAAAGAGTAGGAGTAAATGGGTACTTTTCAGAATGGCAGGCAGTGACTAGTGGGGTGCCGCAAGGTTCTGTGCTGGGGCCCCAGCTGTTTACATTGTACATTAATGATTTAGACAAGGGGATTAAATGCAGTATCTCCAAATTTGCGGATGACACTAAGTTGGGTGGCAGTGTGAGCTGCGAGGAGGATGCTATTAGGCTGCAGAGTGACTTGGATAGGTTAGGTGAGTGGGCAAATGCATGGCAGATGAAGTATAATGTGGATAAATGTGAGGTTATCCACTTTAGTGGTAAAAACAGAGAGACAGACTATTATCTGAATGGTGACAGATTAGGAAAAGGGAAGGTGCAACGAGACCTGGGTGTCATGGTACATCAGTCATTGAAGGTTAGCATGCAGGTACAGCAGGCGGTTAAGAAAGCAAATGGCATGTTGGCCTTCATAGCGAGGGGATTTGAATTCAGGGGCAGGGAGGTGTTGCTACAGTTGTACAGGGCCTTGGTGAGGCCACACCTGGAGTATTGTGTACAGTTTTGGTCTCCTAACTTGAGGAAGGACATTCTTGCTATTGAGGGAGTGCAGCGAAGGTTCACCAGACTGATTCCCGGGATGGCGGGACTGACCTATCAAGAAAGACTGGATCAACTGGGCTTGTATTCACTGGAGTTCAGAAGAATGAGAGGGGACCTCATAGAAACGTTTAAAATTCTGACGGGTTTAGACAGGTTAGATGCAGGAAGAATGTTCCCAATGTTAGGGAAGTCCAGAACCAGGGGTCACAGTCTGAGGATAAGGGGTAAGCCATTTAGGACCGAGATGAGGAGAAACTTCTTCACCCAGAAAGTGGTGAACCTGTGGAATTCTCTACCACAGAAAGTAGTTGAGGCCAATTCACTAAATATATTCAAAAGGGAGTTAGATGAAGTCCTTACTACTCGGGGGATCAAGGGTTATGGCGAGAAAGCAGGAAGCGGGTACTGAAGTTTCATGTTCAGCCATGAACTCATTGAATGGCGGTGCAGGCTAGAAGGGCTGAATGGCCTGCTCCTGCACCTATTTTCTATGTTTCTATGTAACAACACACAAGGGTAAGCACTTGGGTTTTTTAGACAATGTTCATATAAAGTTTCTATTAGTGTGGTGTCAAACATTGAAGCTTTTATTTTCAATTCTTTGCGTTCTTGGACAGATTTGTGTGCATCTTTAGTGAGTTGCAGTGAATGGTGAGACATAATGGTACCCCCGCAATGGTGATGAGTGGAAAAGGAATGGCTTGGGCATTGTAGGGATGTTTTATGGTATTGGTGTGGGGTGGTGCCAACCTGGCACATCATGTGGCAGCATCAAGATGATGTAAAGCTAGCTGTGGTGAGGCCATCCCTGGCGTCCCGGGCAGCAATGTGGTCAGGTGCTGATGCTCTGTGTCCTGTGCAGCATCAGGTGATTGTGAAGAAGGTTGGTGTTATTGTTGGTGCTGCTGGCGTGGCTGGTGCTATGGTGTTGGGGCTGATCGTGATGGGATTCTGAGGACCAAGTTGAGATTTTTGCAAGGGCACCGAGGCTGATGGGATAGCAGGTGAGGTCGAGATGACAGAAGCAATCTGTCAATGGTGAGAAAGCTTGTTCCAATGAGGTCTCACTGGATAGAGAGTTTGCTCCAAATACTTGTCAACTGCATAAAGCACAATCTGTCTTCCAAATGCAGTAAGCAACAGCTTCTGAGCTTGGAAAGTGAACACCTATGGAATGGAAGCTTTTATAGACCATTTGCAGCTGTCAAGCTTAATCATCCCATGCTGATGTAACACCCGACCTCCTTACCTGACGTGATCCCCGAGCCACGGGAAAGCCACTAGCAACCTCTTAAAATCTAAAGGTGAGCTTAAAATAGTTTTTTAAGTGCCTGTTAACAAGCTCTTAATAATCTAAGTTGCCTCCTCCGCCGCTTGTTGTCGGGTCTGTTCAACGCTGACAGACCCAACACCTGGGAGACTAGCGTGGAGGCGAGTTGACCAGCGGGTCAAATTTCACAGCTGACTTGTCTCCAATCCCATCCTCTCAGCGCCCATAAAAATCTGGCCCAAGACTTTTAATTGGAATCTTTTCATTCTTGAGTGATGTCCATGCATGAGGCACAGGAAAAAAGATCCAACATGGCTTATCCCAGTCCAGCTAATCAAGGGGCTGGCTACAGGTGACTATGGACCAGTGAGAGAGAGAGAGAGAGAGTATTGAGGCACATCTCTCATTATACAAAAGGGAAAACATCTGTGGAAAACCACGCACAATTCTGACACAAACACAAACAGCAATGAGATGAATACCAGATGATCTGTTTTATCGGTGATGTTAGTTGAAGCGAATGCAGAATAGGACACCGGGAGAACTCCCTGTACTTCTTCGAAACAATACCATGGGATCTTGGTTTAATGCCACATCTTAAAGGTGGCATCTCTGATAATGCAGCACTCCCTCAGAACTGGAATAAGGCTCAATAAGTGCTCAAGATGTGATGTGGAGTAGCAACCTTCTGACTCAGAAAAGAAAGGTAAAGGAAAACAAACTTATCCATTACAGTTACTTTAGAGTCCTGCAATTTTACTTATCATTTCTGCAGTTCTATAATCTTGTCTTAAGATGTTGCTTGGCTATAATTATATGGGCAAATGAATATCTGGCAGTAAGTGGCACTGATCCTGAAGTACTATGGAATTCTCATTTAGAATACAAACATAATGGGCACACGCGCACCTGTAGAGGCCCCACAAGAGCTGGTCCTTGGTGCGCGATGTGCATATGCCTAAAACCGGCCCTTCCAGTCTGTCAAAATGTCTTTTGACAGTTCCAACGTATCCCCGGGAGAAGGGCCTTTGCAGCGGAGATTTGGGCTATTGGCCCAACTCCTGCCCAGCGAATATCCTTCAAACTCTCATGCCTGGTACCAGTTATTACCGGCATAAGAGCTTTAATAGATAGAAAAATTAAATGTTATTACTTATTTTTATATTTAAAACCCTGTCTATGAAGGTAAGTTTATTTTTAACACAATTAAAAAAAAAAATTTTCAATTTCAAAAAATAAACCTTTCTCTAAAACATTTAATTTAATGCAATTTCTATTAATTTTTAAAAAATGAAGTGTTTTTTAAAATTTATGTTTGTGTTTTATTTGATTTTAGGGATATTCTCATTGATAGTAATGGGAGCTCCGATTACTAATGAATAGAGAATACTACATTGTGATTGGTGGTCCAGGCCCACGTGATCTCAGGATGCGCTTGCGCTCCTGGAATATGTGGCCCTCTGCGCTGGGCTGCCCAGCTAGACCTCGGAGTGCATCTACATTATCTCCGGGACCACCAGGTATTTTCGTTAAAGAAAATTTTGGTCGGACAACAATTTTGGCCCATTATGAATGGGCAGCAATATATTAATTTATGGTACTTCAAAATAGAAACAATACTATTTCTCTGAAAAAGGTAAGAATTGTATCGATTGATAGAAAATTCACACACAAAAATATTGTGCAAAAGATTTGCAGCTTTTCAGAAAGATGAGCCAAAGAGAGTAGCTTCAGAAAGCACCTTGAGTATTGGAAGGTACTGAACTTGTAACATCACATCCAGGAAACTCCAGGTTCTTGGGCAAGAGTTAATCAGAGGGATCTGTTTGAGCCTAGGAACTAAGCAGTTGTGAATATGTAAAAACAAGATAAACCTTGAGCTTTCTAACTGTAGCTTGAAACTACAGCGCAAGATTCAGAGGCAGAAACAAATAGGTCAGAGCTGTATAAAGAAAAGATTGCTTGAATTGGATTACATTAGTTCTGCACCAGTACCTCAGCTGTAGATGGAAACTATCAAATGAAAAGCACTAACCTGACTTGCTGATATGCATGCTGACTTAAAAAAAAACTACATGCAATGAGACAGTTTTAGTTTGATGTCTGAAACCTATTGCAGGAATTGATAGTGATTTCCTGTACAATACTCGTTGGGGTGGGGTGGGGTAATGAAGAGCCCACATGTACAATAACAGTAGAATAAAGAATAGGTAAGTACACGAGGGAGAAAGAAATAGAAAGATAAGTACATGGGTAGAAAAGAATAGGATATGCTGGAAGGGTGAGATGAAGTAGGGTAGGAGGTAGCTCGTGTGGAGCATAAACACCAGCACAGGCCAGTTGGGCTGAATGGCCTGTTTCTGTGCTGTAAATACTATATAACAATGCAAACTGCAATAGGTAGTGGTTTTCTATATTCATGTCCGATCGTCTCACATTAAAATGCTGTTCCGGAGGTTTGACTAAATTGAAAAAAAAAGTCCCAACAATATGTTTGATCGTAGCTATCAAAGAATGTAATTGTATCTAGTGTGCATTTTAACCATCACACTCCAAATGTCACAGAACAAAACTTCTTACAGATTCAAAACAGGATTTGAAAAGGGAAACGCTAGTCGCTTAATGCGGGTCCTGAAACATTTTTTTTAAATTCGCTCTCGGGATGAGGGCGTCGCTGACAAGGCCAGCATTTATAGCCCATCCCTAATTGTCCTTTACAAGATGGTGGTGAGCCACCTTCTTGAACCGCTGCAGTCCGTGTGGTGAAGGTACTCCCACAGTGCTGTTAGGGAGGGAGTTTCTGGATTTTGACTCAGCGACTCAGCGACAATGAAGGAACGATGATATATCTCCAAGTCAGGATGATGTGTGACCTAGAGGAGAACTGGAGGTGGTTTTCCCATGCGCCAGCTGCTCTTGTCCTTCTAGGTGGTGGAGGTCGCAGGCTGAAGAAGCCTTGACATTGTTCACTATGCACAGTTCTTTTACAAAATAGTTGACCTGAGGCTCTGCTCGCTCAACAGCAATTGGTTTTTGAGGCCTTGGACACAAGTTCACCTTGGCAGCAGAATAATACATTGCTTGTTAGATGGTATAATGATACAGTATGTACAACACTGTGTCAACCAATGAAACAGAGATCTGCTAGTTATACAAGTTGCAGCCTTGCATCTATCATGTGTCCAGCACACACCAAATGTCACCCTTTGCTACAAATACAAAATGATCTTAAAAAAAAGGTCAGAAACAAAGCCAAGGATTTAGTAGGAGCCTGAAGTTTCTCCAACTGAATCCAGCAGTGCCTAAAATTAATGATTTGGACCAGTGGCTTTAAAGAAAGACTTGCATTTTTATAGCGCCTTTCACGATCACTGGACGTCTCAAAGCGCTTTACAGTCAATGAAGTACTTTTGGAGTGTAGTCACTGTTGTAATGTGGGAAACGCGGCAATTTGCGCACAGCAAGCTCCCCCAAACAGCAATGTGATAATGACCAGATTATCTGGGTTTTTTTGTTATGTTGATTGAGGGATAAATATTGGCCAGGACACTGAGGATAACTCAGCTGCTCTTCTTCGAAATAGTGGCCATGGGATTTTTTACATCCACCTGAGAGAGCAGACAGGGCCTCGGTTTAACGTCTCATCCGAAAGACGGCACCTCTGACAGTGCAGCACTCCCTCAGCACTGCACTGGACTGTCAGCCTAGATTTAAGTACTCAAGTCCCTGGAGTGGGACCTGAACCCACAACCTTCAGACTCAGAAGCGAGAGTGCTACCCACTGAGCCACAGCTTTAAAGTAACAGGTTAGGTTAGCAGCTAAGCAACGCCGTTAGAGATCAGCTAACATTAATTATTCTTTTCGGGCAATCAGCTGAATAGAAAAGGCAGTACCTCCAGGATGGCATTTTTCACTGACTTCTGAGAGCAGTAAAATGGAGATGTTCCCTGAGATGAACTAGTTGTTCTCTCAACTTCATGTAAAATTCAATAATTGAAGAACATAATTATAGAAGAAATATATGATGGGTACCATTTAATTCTCAGAAACCTAACACATCCTTCAGAGCCCTAAACACTGATTGTTAAACAGCAAAATGTAGTTTTCTTAATGAGGTTATGCTAATGAACCTGCATTATATTTATAGTCTCAGAATTAAAATGGCAAGCCATTTTATTCCTTTACACCCCATATATTTTTTAATGCAGGGACTCTGAAGGAAAAGAGTGTTCAAACAGCCATCACTAAATTATTGAAAGTGCAATAAAGATTAGCAAGTCTTTTTAAATAATTCAGATTGCATCATTATATAGAAAATGAGGTTCTTAAGTAAAGTGTCAGACCACCTTATAAATACTTAATTGACTAGAGTGCACTTTTAAAATTTGGCGTAAAACAAATCTTTTGTTTACGTTTGCAAGTGCAATATTTAAGAAATAGAAAGCAGTTGAGAGGATAGCATAATTTTAAAAAAATCCCCTCTCTCTTACTGCATGCTAATTTTTTTTGTAGAAAGAGAAACAAATAAATGCCAAGTACATCATCAGGACAAATGCCAGGTTTGTCATTGACAGCTGCTCATCCTTAAAGCAGGATACTGTCGGAGTGCGGCAGCAAGCAAACCCCACAGCGCTCTGCAAAGTCACTAGTGGGAACAACAAAGGCCTTTCTGTGCAAGTACCGCAGATGAGCCTGTAGCCAAACTGTCAGAAACGGTTACGATGACAGATACTCACAGTTCATTATTTCCTTATCACAGGTCACTTGGTGACAAGCTGGGTCGGCACGCTTCATCGGCTGCGTGAGGTTTGCCGTCTGATTTAAATAAAGGTGTGTCGCTTGGATTGGAAATCTAATACCCACAAATCACACTCTTCACACCTTCAAGTCCAACAACTGACGTGCATCACAGTTTATAAGAAGCAAAGGAACAGGAGGAGGCCATTCAGCCCCTCAAGCGTGTTCTGCCATTCAATTAGATCACGGTTATTACTATCATCATTGTCATGGTTCTGGGTTTTCTGAAATGTTGCGCCTCTCAGTGGCCGAACAGCGGTTCCCATAAGTGGGCCTTCTTCTCTATATTCTCGAATGATATCTTTTCCATATGCTGTCCTTGCAGATGCACATATCGAAGGAGCTAGCAATAATCGGTTTATTGAATTTAACAATATCTCATCCCACATTCGCAAATAACAACAACTGAAATTTTTATAGCTCTTTAACCAGGGGAAAAAACTGACTGCTAAGCCAAAAGAGGAGCTACCAATAGGGATGGCAAAACGCTGGTCAAAATGCTGGATCTACTACACAGACCTTTGGTGTATAGTCAAAAGTCTTTACAAAGATATCGTAACATGAAGCACAATACTGGGCAATCACTAAATGTACTATAAAAGCAAACATACATACAAAGATCAAATCCATAATGGGACAACCATTCTTCATAACATCCACATAGAAAATAGTTGCAGGAGTAGGCTATTCGGCCCTTCGAGCTGCACAATCATTTAATATGATCATGGCTAATCATGCAACTTCAGTACCCCATTCCTGCTTTCTCTCGATACCCCTTAATCCCTTTAGCTGTAAGGGCCACATCTAACTCCCTTTTAATATATTTAACGAACTGGCCTTAACAACTTTCTGTGGTAGAGAATTCCACAGGTTCACAATTCTCTGAGTGAAGAAGTTTCTCCTCATCTCAGTCCTATATGGCTTACCCCTTATCCTTAGACTGTGACCCCTAGTTCTGGACTTCCCCAACATTGGGAACATTCGTCCTGCATCTAATCTGTCCAATCCCGTCAGAATTTTACATGTTTCTATGAGATCCCATCTCATTCTTCTAAATTCCAGTGAATATAAGCCTAGTCGATCCAGTCTTTCTTCATATGTCAGTCCTGCCATCCCGGGAATCAGTCTGGTGAACCTTCGCTGCACTCCCTCAATAGCAAGAACGTACTTCCTCAGATTATGAGACCAAAACTGTGCACAATATTCAAGGTGTGGCCTCACCAAGGCCCTGTAAAACTGCAGTATAACCTCACTGCTCATATACTCAATTTCTCTCACGATGAAGGCTAACATTTGCTTCCTTCACTGCCTGCTGTACCTGTATGCCTACTTTCAATGACCGATGTACCATGACACCCAGGTCTCGTTGCACCTCCCTTTTCCTAATCTGTCACCATTCAGATAATATTCTGCCTTCCTGTTTTTGCCACCAAAGTGGATAACCTCACATTTATCTACATTATACTGCATCTGCCATGCATTTGCCCACTCATCTAACCTGTCCAAGTCACCCTGCAGCCTCTTAGCATTCTCCTCACAGCTCACACTGCCATCCAGCTTAGTGTCATCTGCAAACTTGGAGATATTACATTCAATTCCTTCGTCTAAATCATTAATGTATATTGTAAATAGCTGGGGTCCCAGCATTGAACCTTGCGGTACCCCACTAGTTACTGTCTACCATTCTGAAAAGGACCCGCTTATACCTACTCTTTGCTTCCTGTCTGCTAACCAGTTCTCTGTCCACGTCAATACATTACCCCCAACACCATGTGCTTTAATTTTGTACATTAATCTCTTGTGTGGGACCTTGTCAAAAGCCTTTTGAATGTCCAAATACACCACATCCACTGGTTCTCCCTTGTCCACTCTACTAGTTACAGCCTCACTTCTACAGTCTTTGTTAAATAATGAACAATACTTGTTATGGCAGGGCAAGCTGGGGTCTTAGAGCATAAGAACATAAGAAATAGGAGCAGGAGTAGGCCACTTGGCCCCTCGAGCCTGCTCCGCTATTTAATAAGATCATGGCTGATCTGATCATGGACTCAGCTCCACTTCCCTGCCTGCTCCCCCTAACCCTTTATTCCCTTATTTGTCTATCTCCACCTTAAATATATTCAATGACCCAGCCTCCACAGCTCTCTGGGGCAGAGAATTCCATAGATTTACAAGAGAAGAAATTCCTTTTCATCTCAGTTTTGTTTGGGCAGCCTCTTATTCTGAGACTACGTCCCCTAGTTTTAATTTCCTTTATGAGTGGAAAAATTCTCTCTGCATCCACCTTGTCGAACCCCCTCATTATCTTATATGTTTCGATAAGATCACCTCTCAATTCTTCTGAACTCCAATTATAGGCCCAACCTACTCAACCCATCTTCAAAAGTCAACTCCCTCATCTCCGGAATCAACCTAGTGAACCTTCTCTGAACAGCCTCCAATGCAAGTATTTCCTCCTAAATAAGGAGACCAAAACTAGGTGTAGCCTCGCCAATACCCTGTACAGTTGTAGCAAGACTACTCTGCTTTTATATTCTATTCCCCTTGCAATAAAGGCCAACATTCCATTTGCCTTCCTGATTACTTGCTGTACCTACATACTAACTTTTTGTGTTTCATGCACAAGGACCTCCAGGTCCCTCTGTACTGCAGCACTTTGCAATTTTTCTCCATTTAAATTATAATTTGCATATCTTCATCTTTTTTCCCAGCCCTCAAACCATGAAACTCTTCACTTCAAGGTATCCAACCAATGACTCTGAAGCCAGATGTCACCCTCAAACCATAGCCCCCGCAATCATAGCCCCCGGAGCCCTTGGAAATGCGAGCCTATTTGCAGTTATGCATCTTTCTTGCTGTTTTATGCACGTAGACCTGGGACGTTAGACTGAACTGTTTTTAGCGCTGGTGGATAAATCTTAATCTGAACATCAAAATCTGTCAGAGCCAGTGACTCGAGAAATCTGAAGAACATGGTTTTAAAACTCAATGGCCCTGAATTTGCAGTCGGTATGATGGCGTACTCTCAGAGTACGGCGTCATACCGCCTCTGAAATTAATCGCAAGTTCGGGATTTCGCTAAATGCCGAACTTGCGATCTGTCAAGTTCCGAATAGAAAGATGATCTGCTGCAACTTTGAAATCCTCATTGTTGGTGAGAAGTTGGGCTGATTGCCCACCAATTACAATGGAATATTTTACGGCTGGTGAAAACAGGCGCAGAAACATAAGAACATAAGAAATAGGAGCAGAAGTAGGCCATGCGGCCCCTCGAGCCTGCTCCGCCATTCAATAAGATCATGGCTGATCTTCTCCCTCGACTCCACTTTCCTGTACTGTCCCCATATTCCTTGATTCCCTTAATATTCAAAAATCTATCGATCTCTGTCTTGAATATACTCAACAATTTTGCAACCACGTCTCAGTAATGGCTATCAGATTAAACCTATTAATTTCTATCTGCGCTATTAATTCATCTATTTTGATGCGAATGCTTCGCACATTCAAATATAGTGCCTTTAGCTTTGATTTTTTTCTATTTCTCCCTGATGTCACCTTAGTCACTGATGCCTTTTTGTTTCCAAAAAGGAGTTTGCTTGCACAGCGCAAGGGTAGGGGAAATGAGAAAATTGCAATTTCAGGTCCATAATAATTAAAAATGAACACCTAAAGGAATATAACAGGCAGCTGTAAAGGCTCGTTGTGAGAGATGAGATCATTTTAATCTTTTTTTTTAAATCTTGCAGCATCTCCAAAGTATTCCCTGTGCTTTTTAAAGCCAAGTACTACACTTGTCAAATAAATCTTTAGTATCACACCATTTAATTCACAAGTTGTAATACACGGGGCTTTCTATGTTTCCTGATTGGCTTGTGGAAGGAGCACTGCTCCACGTGATCCCAGGTTCGCTTACACACAACGGTCCACCCCGAGATCCGTGGGCCACTACGCTGTG
Organism: Pristiophorus japonicus; assembly: GCF_044704955.1. Classification (NCBI taxonomy): domain Eukaryota; kingdom Metazoa; phylum Chordata; class Chondrichthyes; family Pristiophoridae; genus Pristiophorus; species Pristiophorus japonicus. The sequence continues at coordinate 115,996,751 of NC_091990.1, forward strand.
CACAACTCTGTGACGTTTCAAAGCAAGTTTTCGCTTAGGGCCTCGCATGGGGGAAGTGCGGATTTCATTTGGATGTCGGCAGCATATGCCTTAGCTACTTTTCAGGGCCTATATGTTGCTCCTGTGGCTTCTTGGGACATGCCTAAGCGTTCCACGAAGAGAAAAGATCAGGTACCTTTCCCTCCTACTTACAATCTACGGTCCCCACCTCGTATAACAGGCGCATTGGTGTTTATGCGGTTTCCCCACTATACGCGGGGAATGGTAAAACCGATCACCGCTGCTGTGATCCTTGCGGGATCTGCTGGACACTGAAGTATAGATTGGTCTGGGACGCAGCTTCCAGTCATTTCCTGTACGGACCCAGAGAAGCACCAATAGAAATGTGAGTCTGCCGGCAAAGAATGGGAGAGGCACACGGCAGCACCTGCTCTTCCTGGAGTCCTCGTCAGCGATACAAACTGAACATCTCTCATTGGTAAATACTGTACAGGGGTTGGCAAGGTGCAAAGAATGGCCCGAAGCAGCAGGCACATTTAATATGTTATAAGTGGTGCTTTTGTAATTGGCTCCAGTGTTACTGCCAAATGGTTAGTGCAATTTGCCCGATATAGATAGCTGCTCTTGATAAGCGTGGTCGATATAGTGGTGGAGATTGTACTCATATGTTCTCTCCATGCCCTCCGGTGCATCCCTTCATGACACTTTTAGATATCTGGGCCCTACGCTTGCATCTCCCTAAACCTCTCTGTTTATTTATTTTTATTCATTCATGGGATGTGTGTGTCGCTGGCAAGCCCAGCATTTATTGCCCATCCCTAATTGCCCTCGAGAAGGTGGTGGTAAACCGCCTTCTTGAATCGTTGCAGTGCTTGGTAACTTTACCCCCATCTCCTCCTTCAAAAACCTTCTCAAAACCCATCTGCTTGGTTAAGCCTTTGGTCGCTTCTCCTAACTTCTCCTTTCCTGGTTCACTGTATGGTTTTATCCCGCCCACTTGTGAAGTGCTTTGTGGCAGTCTTTACATTGAAGGCACTATATAAATGCAGTTAGTTGTAGTAAAACCAAGCTTGGCATTATCTAATTACTTCTTCTTAGTTTGCCTAATTTTCTCCCTTTCTTTCTTCCTTGCCTACAGCATCCCTACCGTCACCTAACTCAGAACAGAGCAGGAATTGAACACGAGGCCTGCCTTGCCGTACTTATGTAGGTACTTACTGCGTAAACGCAGGGAAGCTTCCCCAACACTTTTCAACTTGCGGGGGGGGGGTTCTGCATTATGGGTCTTGGCCACTGACTGAGATTCCACTATTTAGAAAAAAAGGCACATAATGATCATATCATAGAAAATTACAACACAGAAGGAGGCCATTGGACCCATTGTGTCCGTGCCGGTCAAAAAAGAGTTTTACCCAGCATAATCCCATCTTCCAGCACTAGGTCCGTAGCCCTGTAGGTCATGGCTCTTTAAGTGCACCTCCAAGTACTTTTTAAATGTAATGAGGGTTTCTGCCTTTACCACCCTTTCAGACAGTGAGTTCCAGACTCTCACCACCCTCTGGGTGAAGAAATGTTTCCTCATCTCCCCTCTTATCCTTCTACCAACTACTTTATATCTATGCCCCCTGGTTATTGATCCCTCTGCTAAGGGAAATAGGTCTTTCCTATCCACTCTATCTAGGCCCCTCATAATTTTAGACACCTCAATTAAATCTCCCTTCAGCCACCTCTGTTCCAAGGAAAACAAACCCAGCCTATGCAATCTTTCCTTATAGCTAAAGTTTTCCAATCCTAGTAAAATCCTCGTAAATCTCCTCTGTACCCTTTCTGTTGTAAATAGATGTCCAACAACTTAATGTGTGAACCCATTTTCAACAGAATATTTTCCTACACTAGTAGGTGTCCGTAAACCTAACCCACTGAGCTCTTTAGCTCACGGAATCTCTGAATGCCATTAGCCACAGATTATACACAATCTACTCAAATAATTAAAGCACGCAGATCTCATTGGCAACCTCAGTCAACTAATACTACACACTATCCCATGAATTAATCACAAATTAAATTCTGTTTAAAGCACTGGTAACTGCTAAAATACAAATCAATCATTTTAATACTGACTACAAACTAATCTGAACTGCTCCTATAAATCAACAGCTTTATAATTAAAACACAGGTCAATGAATTAGTTGCGAGCAAGTCTTCAACTTCCAATTAGCACCTTGGCCTGCAAATATAGCTTGTTTGGGCCCAAGTTTGCATCCCCCCCCCCCCGCCCCCATGCTTAGAATCTTAGAATGGCGCACCTCCATGAGGTGCGCCGACTTTGTAGAAGAAAAACCGCGACCAAAAACTTACCTCGTTCTTCTCCCTGCTGCTGGAACATTGCAGGCCCTTGGCGTCGCGCAGCACAAGCTGTAGGGGGCTGAGCCAGGTCCCGGTGCTGAAAATAGTGCCAGGACCTCTGCACATGTAAGCTAGAGTGTACGCGCATGTGCAATAGCTCCTCGCCCCCACAATCTCTGCAGGCTGTGAGGGAGGGACCCGAAGCACACCGCCCCTAGCCCTGGCCGAATGGGCTCCCTCATCGGCTTTCCCTGCCACGTTCAGCTCAAGCATATCATATCAATGACTGAATGATTTCCCGTCTCTCTCTCTCTCGCTGATCCAAAAGACTTTCAGTAGCTTATTAATGATTTAGGTTGCGGCTAGACGGCAGATTCCAATTTGAGATGAGCATTTGACAGAAAGTGTCTGTCAGCTGTCAGACAGGCGGAGAGAAGACCTTCGTTATGCTGCGGACTGACCTCAGTCTGACTGTTGGTGAGATGCAGTGGGAGAGTTCCAGTTCATGTGCGCGTCAGTGTATATTTAGAACTCGAGTTCCCCCGGCAACTCATTTTTAGTGTTAGGGAGGGTACGAGCAGGTACGCCCACTTAGTCGTATTTATTCCATATTAAAACTGCCCAAAGCACGCCCCCACAGCCCTGGCCAAATGGGCTCCCTCATCGGCTTTCCCTGCCACATTCAGCCTCCCTCCCCCACCACCTTTACCGATGCCGCGTTGAGCCTAGCCTCCCGGTGTGCGTCTTACCACCCCTAGCCCTGGCCAAATGGACTCCCTCATCAGCGGCCAGCTGCTAGTGTTTTTCAGCAGTAAAGCTTTGCTGAAGGTAGGACTTCTATTTTTTATTTGTTTATATATTTATTTATTGATTGATTATGTGGTCCTAAATTCTTGTTTGGTTTATATTCAAATTTACTCTTCATCTGCTTGCAAAAGGAATTCTGTAAACTAGTTTGACTGAAACTCTTATTTACAGGACTTGCTATAATGTATTTTCTAGTTTACTGATCTATTTTTAATCTAGTTATCTAGTGCTTTATAAGTCTTGGTGCTTCCTTGTATTTTTTTTTTTGGTGCTTTAAATGTACTTACCTGCGCTGATTTCTTAGCTCACCGCAAGGTTTTTCTGTGCGGCCACAAGGGGCCACATACGCTGGCCTAAGTTAGTTTGGAGTAACTTTTAGCTGTCTAACCTTGCTTAAATGGCCAAAACAGGCGTAAGTGGCTGGTAATGCCCACTTTTGAAAAAAAAACTACACTTAAAAAAAAAAACCTAACTAACTCACTTACACTGGAGCAAATTAAATGGGCAGAATTGCGATTTTTAAGATACTCCAAAAAAAATCTAGTTGCTCCAAAAAAACGGAGCAACTCCTGGGCAAATTTGGGCCCTTTATGTCGTGAGAAGAAAACATAGTGCTTTATGAGCCAGAAATGACTCCTGTCACATGGTCCGTACAAAATAATTGATCCAGTAAATGCACTAATGTTCTGTGTGAGGGGGGCATAACAGAGCTCCCCCTAGTGGACTACTGCTCCACCAAGTGGACTACTGATGTACTGCAACTACTGATGTAAATACAATAAAAGGGTCATGTGGCAAAGTCATATGATGACAGTTTGTGTTAAGAGCCATCTTGTGTGTGTATTTGTGTGCTTCTTGGCGATGTCGTAAGAATATATCACAGGGGGCAGCAACTCACTTCTACAGAGCCATTTACAATTGGGGTCAGGAAGTCACACTGAGGCCACTATGCAACAACTCAGCCTTTTTATCAGAGTGGGTCAATGTTGCTGGTGGCATGTACTCCGAGTGACGGCTGGTTTCCAAGCCACACTTGGAGAGACCTTACAGCAGTGGGGAGGGAATCACAGAATCATAGAATGGTTGCAGCACAGAAGGAGGCCATTCGGCCAGTCGAGCCTGTGACGGCTCTTTGCAAAAGCACTTCAGCTAGTCCCACTCCTCTGCCCTTTCCGTGTAGCCCTGCAATTTTTTTTTCCTTCAGATACTTATCCAATTCCCTTTTGAAAGCCACGATTGAATTTGTTTCCACCACCTTTCCAGGCAGTGCATTCCAGATCCTAACCACTTGTCGCATTAAAACGTTTTTCTTCATGTCGTCTTTAGTTCTTCTGCCAATCACCTTAAGTCTTTGTCCTCTGGTTCTCGACCCTTCCGACAATGGGAACAGTTTCTCTTTATCTATTCGGTCGAGGCCCCCTCAGGGTTTAGAACACCTCTATCAAATCTCCTCTCAACCTTCTCCGCTCTAAAGAGAACCCCAGCTTCTCCAGTCTGTCAACGTAACTGAAGTCCCTCATCCCTGGAGGCATTTTTGTAAATCTTTTTTGCACATTCGATAAAGCCTTCACATCCTTCCTAAGGTGTGGTGCCCAGAATTGGACACAATACACCAGTTGAGATCGAACCAGTGTTTTATAATGGTTCATCATAACTTCCTTGCTATGTACTCTTTACTTCTATTTATAAAGCTTTGGGTCTTGTATGCTTTTTTTAAACTGCTCTCTCAACCTGCCCTACCACCTTCAATGATTTGTGTACATGTGTCCCAGATCTCTCTGTTCCTGCAATCCTTATAGAATTATACCCTTTAGTTTATATTGGCTCTCCTCATTCTTCCTATCAAAATGTAGCACTTCGCACTTTTCTGCATTAAAGTTCATCTGCCACGTGTCCGCCCATTTCACCAGACTGTCCATGTCTTCTTGAGGTCTATCACTATCCTTCTCACTGTCCACGAGACTTCCAAGTTTTGTGTCATCTGCAAAGTTTGAAATTATGCCTTGTACACACCCACGTCCAAGTCATTAATATATAACAAGAAAAGCAGTGGTCCAAGTACCGACCCCTGGGGAGCACCACACCATTCCGCCAGTCCAAAAAACAACCGTTCACCACTACTCCCTGTTGCCTGTCACTTAGCCAATTTCATATCCATGCTGTCACTGTTCCTTTTATTCCATGGACTTCAACTTTGCTGGCAAGCCTATTATGTGACACTTTATCAAACACCTTTTTGAAGTCCATTTATACCACGTCAACTGCATTACCCTCATCAAAAAACTCAATCAAGTTATTTAATTCGATTTGCCTTTAACAAATCTCTGTTGGCTTTCTTTAATTAATCCATACTTGCCCAAGTGACTGTTTTTTTTGTTCCGGATTATCGTTTATAAAAGCTTCCCCACCATCGAGGGTAAACCGACTGGAGTGTAGATGCTGAGTTTATCTTTGTTATGTAGGACCTCAAAAGTAGTAATCTCAGGATTGCTACTAGTGCCACATGCTAGTCAGAGTAGGAACCGCAGGATAGCTCAGATGAATATGTGGCTAGAGGAGTGGTGTACAAGGGAGGGATTCAAATTCCTGGGACATTGGAACTGGTTCTGGGCGAGGTGGGACGAGTACAAACTGGATGGTCTGCACCTGGGCAGGACCAGAACCAATATCCTTGGGGGAGTGTTTGCTAGTGCTGTTTGGGAGGAGTTAAACTAATATAGCAGGGGGATGGGAACATATGCAGGGAGGCAGAGGGAAGTAGAATGGGGGCAGAAGCAAAAGATAGAAAGAAGAAAAGTAAAAGTAGAGGGCAGAGAAACCTAAGGCAAAAAACAAAAAGGGCCACATTGCAGCAAAATTCTAAAGGGGCAAAGTGTGTTAGAAAGACAAGCCTGAAGGCTCTGTGCCTCAATGCGAGGAGTGTTCGGAATAAGGTGGACGAATTAACTGCGCAGATAGGAGTTAACGGGTATGATGTAATTGGCATCATGGAGACATGGCTCCAGGGTGACCAAGGCTGGGAAGTCAACATCCAGGGATATTCAACATTTAGGAAGGATAGACAGAAAGGAAAAGGAGACGGAGTGGCATTGCTGGTTAAAGAGGAAATTAATGCAATATTAATAAAGGACATTAGCTTGGATGATGTGGAATCGATATGGGTGGAGCTATGGAATAGCAAGGGGCAGAAAACACTAGTGGGAGTTGTGTACAGACCACCAAACAGTAGTAGTAAGGTTGGGGACAGCATCAAACAAGAAATTAGGGATGCATGCAATAAAGGTACAGCAGTTATCATGGGTGACTTTAATCTACATATTGATTGGGCTAACCAAACTGGTAGCAATGTGGTGGAGGAGGATTTCCTGGAATGTATTAGGGATGGTTTTCTAGACCAATATGTCAAGGAACCAACTAGGGAGCTGGCCATCCTAGACTGGGTGATGTGTAATGAGAAAGGACTAATCAGCAATCTTGTTGTGCGAGGCCCCTTGGGGCAGAGTGACCATAACATGGTAGAATTCTTTATTAAGATGGAGAGTGACACAGTTAATTCAGAAACTAGGGTCCTGAACTTAAGGAAAGGTAACTTCGATGGTTTGAGGCGTGAATTGGCTACAATAGACTGGCAAATGATACTTAAAGGGTTGACGGTGGATAGGCAATGGCAAACATATAAAGATCACATGGATGAACTTCAGCAATTGTACATCCCTGTCTGGAGTAAAAATAAAACGAGGAAGGTGGCTCAACCGTGGCTAACAAGGGAAATTAAGGACAGTGTTAAATCCAAGGAAGAGGCATATAAATTAGCCAGAAAAAGCAACAAACCTGAGGACAGGGAAAAATTTAGAATTCAGCAGAGGAGGACAAAGGGTTTAATTAAGAGGGGGAAAATAGAGTACGAGAAGAAGCTTGCCGGGAACATAAAAACTGACTGCAAAAGCTTCTATAGATATGTGAAGAGAAAAAGATTAGTGAAGACAAATGTAGGTCCCTTGCAGTCGGATTCAGGTGAATTTATAATGGGGAACAAAGAAGTGGCAGACCAATTGAACAAATACTTTGGTTCTGTCTTCGCAAAGGAAGACACAAATAACCTTCCGGAAGTACTGGGGGTCAGTGGGTCTAGTGAGAAGGAGGAACTGAAGAATATCCTTATTAGTCAGGAAATTGTGTTGGGGAAATTGATGGGATTGAAGGCCGATAAATTCCCAGGGCCTGATGGTCTGCATCCCAGAGTACTTAAGGAAGTGACCCTCGAAATAGTGGATGCATTGGTGATTATTTTCCAACAGTCTATCGACTCTGGATTAGTTTCTATGGACTGGAGGGTAGCTAATGTTACACCACTTTTTTAAAAGGGAGAGAGAGAGAAAGCGGGTAATTATAGACTGGTTAGCCTGACATCAGTAGTGGGGAAAATGTTGGAATCAATTATTAAGGATGAAATAGCAGCGCATTTGGAAAGCAGTGACAGGATCGGTCCAAGTCAGCATGGATTTATGAAGGGGAAATCATGCTTGACAAATCTTCTGGAATTTTTTGAGGAGTAACTACTAGAGTGGACAAGGGAGAACCAGTGGATGTGATGTATTTGGACTTTCAAAAGGCTTTTGACAAGGTCCCACACAAGAGATTAGTGTGCAAAATCAAAGCACATGGTATTGGAGGTAATATACTGACGTGGATAGAGAACTGGTTGGCAGACAGGAAGCAGAGAGTTGGGATAAACGGATCCTTTTCAGAATGGCAGGCAGTGACTAGTGGAGTGCCGCAGGGCTCAGTGCTGGGACCCCAGCTATTTACAATATACATCAATGATTTGGATGAAGGAATTGAATGTAATATCTCCAAGTTTGCAGATGACACTAAACTGGGTGGCGGTGTGAGCTGTGAAGGGGACGCTAAGAGGCTGCAGGTTAGGTGAGTGGGCAAATGCATGGCAGATGCAGTATAATGTGGATAAATGTGAGGTTATCCACTTTGGGGGCAAAAACGCGAAGACAGAATATTATCTGAATGGCGGCAGATTAGGAAAAGGGGAGGTCCAATGAGACCTGGGTGTCATGATTCATCAGTCATTGAAAGTTGGCATACAGATACAGCAGGCGGTGAAGAAGGCAAATGATATGTTGGCCTTCATAGCTGGGGGATTTGAGTATAGTAGCAGGGAGGTCTTACTGCAGTTGTACAGGTCCTTGGTGAGGCCTCACCTGGAATATTGTGTTCAGTTTTGGTCTCCTAATCTGAGGAAGGACGTTCTTGCTATTGAGGGAGTACAGCGAAGGTTCACCAGACTGATTCCCGGGATGGCAGGACTGACATATGAGGAGAGACTGGATCAACCGAGGAGAGAAGGATGAGAGGAATCTCATAGAAACATATAAGATTCTGACGGGACGGGACAGGTTAGATGCGGGTAAATGTTCCTGATGTTGGGGAAGTCCAGAACCAGGGGACATAGTCTTAGGATAAGGGGTAGGCCATTTAGGACTGAGATGAGGAGAAACTTCTTCACTCAGAGAGTTGTTAACCTGTGGAATTCCCTGCCGCAGAGAGTTGTTGATGCCAGTTCATTGGATATATTCAAGAGGGAGTTAGATATGGCCCTTATGGCTAAGGGGATCAAGGGGTATGGAGAGAAAGCAGGAAAGGGGTACTGAAAGAATGATCAGTCATGATCTTATTGAAATGTGGTGCAGGCTCGAAGAGCCAAATGGCCTACTCCTGCATCTATTTGCTATGTTTCTATGTATGTAAACTTTACTAGTGTGTAAGACTTGTCACCAGAGGGCACGCTTGTGAGAGGCCCAAGGGTCACCTGCACACCCAAGGCAAGCAGGTATAAAAAGCAGTCTACCATGCTGCTTCGTCACTCTGGAGTTACATTAAAGAGACCAAGGTCATAACAGTTTGAGCTTACAGTAGAGTCTTGTGGAGTTATTCTGAACAAAGCAATTGGCGACGAATAACAGATCACGAATTTTCACGCGGTTATGGCTGCCATTGGTATTCTTGAAAGATTTGTTGAGGGTGATGATTGGGAAGCCTTCGTTGAGCATCTTGACTGTATTTCGTGGCCAACGAGCTGGATATGGAAGAGACCACGGTCAAGCGCAAGGCGATTCTCCTCACCGTTTGTGGGTCCACGATTTATGGCCTCATCAAAAATCTGCTAGCACCGACGAAACCAATGGAGACAACATATGCAGAGTTGTGCATGCTGGTCCGGCAACACCTCAAGCTGAAGGAGAGCATCTTAATGGCTAGGTATCACTTTTACACGCACCATCACTCCGAGGGCCAGAACGTGGCGAGCTATGTCGCCGCCCAAAGACGCCTTGCGGAACCATGCATACTTGCTGGATTTTTGGAGGAAATGTTGCGGGACTTTTTCGTGCTTGGAATTGGCCACGAGGTCATTCTTCACAAACTGCTGTCTGCCGAATCCCGACATCTGAGCAAGGCCATCACGATAGCCCAGGCTTTCATGTCCACGAACGATAACACTAAACAGATATCTTTGCAGCATCGAAACTCACCCGCAAGTACTGTGCATAAAATAATGACTTCAGCAGGCAGAACTATACATGGCAGGGCCTACGCGCCTGCAGAGGCCAGACCTAGGATGACTCAGAGTCCGCTGCGGGGTATGAATGCGAATCCATTAACACTATTGTTGCCGCTGCAAGGGTAATCATCGGGCCCATCAATGTTGATTCAAAGGCTGCGGAACAATGGGGCACCTCCAGCAAATGTGCAAACGTACTGCGACTCACCACGTGACAGAGTCGGCAGAAGATACCGATCTGGTGCGGATCACACTGAACGAGTAAGAGAGGCAACTCAACCTGAGGCTGAAGAGGAAGTGTATGGGGTACACACCTTCATCACCAAAAGCCCTCCGATAATGTTGAAAGTCAAATTAAACGGCATTCCAGTTTCCATGGAATTGGACATGGGGGTGAGTCAGTCAATTAGGAGCCAGAAGCCTTTTGAGAAACGGTGGGGCAACAAGACACAAAGGCTAAAACTAAGCTTGATTCACAACAAGCTGCGCACTTACACCAAAGAGCTTATACCAGTCATTGGCAGTGCGGAAGTGAAGGTATCGTATGATGAAACTGTGCATGATTTATCACTATGGATTGTAACAGGCAATGGCCGAACGCTGTTCAGCAGAAGCTGGCTAGGAAAGATCCGATGGAACTGGGACGACATCAAAGCACTGTCTTTGGTGGATGATGCCTCGTGCGCCCAAGTGCTAAACAAATTCCCGTTGTTATTTGAGCCTGGCATCGGCAACTTGACAGGCGCCAAAGTGTAGATCCATCTAGTCCCTGATACACGACCCGTTCATCACAAGGCCCGAGCGGTTCCATATATGATGCAAGAGAAAGTCTAGATCGAGCTGGACAGATTTCAACGAGAGGGGATCACATCGCCAATCAAGTTCAATGAGTGGGCCAGTCCAATTGTTCTGGTGTTTAAAAGCGATGGGACGGTCAGAATCTGCGGGGACTACAAGGTAACGATCAACCGAGTCTCGTTTCAGGAGCAGTACCTACTACCCAAAGCGGATGACCTGTTCGCAATGCTAGCAGGGGGGAAATCGTTCACCAAGCTGAATCTAACCTCTGCTTACATGACACAGGAGCTGGCTGAACCTTTGACAAAATCAACACGCACAAAGGACTGTTCATATATCACAGATGCCCTTTTGGGATTCGCCCGGCTGCGGCCATCTTCCAGAGGAACATGGAGAGTCTGCTGAAATCAGTTCCGCGCACCGTGGTGTTTCAAGACGACATCCTGATCAATGGTCGCAACACTACCGAACACTTGCACAACCTGGAAGAGGTTATAAAGCGATTGGACAGAGTGGGACTCAGGCAGAAACGCTCCAAGTGTGTTTTCCTGGCTCCAGAGGTCGAATTTCTGGGGAGAAAGATTGCAGCGGATGGAATCAGACCCACGGACTCCAAAACGGAGGCCATCAAGAATGCATCCAGACCATAGAATATGACAGAGCTGCGTTCGTTTCTGGGACTCCTCAACTATTTTGGTAACTTTCTACCAGGGTTGAGCACTTAGTTGGTATCCTTGCATTTATTGGTTTGGGGTAAATCTCAAGAGACAGCCTTCAATAAGGCCAGAAACTTGTTCTAACAAGTTACTTGTATTGTACGACCTGTGTAAACGTTTAGTACTAGCTTGTGCTGCATCTTCGTACGGGGTTAGTTGTGTGTTACAGCAAGCCAATGTGTCAGGCAAACTGCAACCGGTTGCATATGCGTCCAGAAGTTTATCTAAGGCTGAAAGAGACTACAGTATGGTTGAGAAAGAAGCATTAGCATGCGTATACGGGGTTAAGAAAATGCACCAATACCTATTTGGACTCCGGTTCGTGCTCGAAACTGACCACAAACCGCTCATTTCGCTGTTCTCAGAAAGCAAAAGTATTAACACCAAAGCTTCGTCCCGCATCCAAAGATGGGCACTAACGTTATCTGCGTATGGCTATGTAATCCGCCACAGACAAGGCACTGAGAACTGTGCTGATGCCGTCAGTCGGCTACCATTGCCCACCACCGGGGTGGAAATGGTGCAACCCCGCAGACTTGCTTCTTGTAATGGATGTTTTTGCGAGTGAGGGGTCACCCGTCACAGCTCGCCAGATCAGGACCTGGACTAGCCAGGATCCTGTGCTCTCACTCGTAAAAAGCTGCGTCCTTAATGGGAGCTGGTCGGCAGTTCCCAGGGAAATGCAAGACGCAATTAAGCCATTTTACTAACGCAAGGATTGTCTCCTATGGGGAATCGCGTAGTTTTGCCAAAAAAAGGCAGGGAAACATTTATACGCGACCTACACAGTACCCACCCAGGCATAGTCATGATAAAGGCTATTGCCAGGTCGCACGTTTGGTGACCCAGCACTGACTCGGAATTGGGGTCATGCAGACACCAATGTAACACTTGCTCACAGTTGAGCAATGCACCAAGGGAGGCCCCACTGAGTCTATAGTCATGGTCCTCCAAACCATGGTCCAGGGTCCACGTAGATTTCGCTGGCCCCTTTCTAGGAAAGATGTTCCTTGTAGCAGTGGACGCTTACTCTAAATGGATTGAATGTATAATAATGTCATCATGCACGTCCACTGCCACATTGAAAGCCTCCGGGCCATGTTCGCCACCCATGGTTTGCCCGACGTCTTTGCTAGTGACGATGGACCATGTTTCACCAGCTCGGAATTGAACGAGTTCATGACCCGCAATGGCATCAAGCATGTCAGGTCTGCCCCGTTTAAGCCCGCATCCAATGGTCAAGCGGAACGGGCAGTCCAAACTATCAAGCAGAGCTTGAAATGCATGACGGACGGTTCCCTGCAGACCCGGTTATCTCGGATTCTGCTCAGCTACCGGACGCGACTCCACTCGCTGACTGGGATTCCCCCTACAGAATTGTTAATGAAGAGAGCACTCAAAACCAGGCTCTCCTTAGTCCACTCGGATCACAATGATCATGTAGAAACCCAGCGTCACCGGCATAACGTGTACCACGATCGCGTGGCTGTACCGTGTGACACTGAGGTTAATGACCCTGTGTTTGTTCTTAATTATGGTCATGGTTCCAAATGGGTTGCTGGCACTGTTTTAGCCAAGGAGGGGAATAGAGTGTTTGTTGTCAAACTTTTGAATGGGCAAACGTGCAGAAAGCATTTGGATCAGACCAAACTGTGATTCACTGACAACCAAGCACAGGTTGAAGAAGACATTACCATCATTGATCCACCAACACACACCCAACCAGCAATCGACCTTGCGGTCAACCACGAGGATGAACCCACCATGCTCAACAGTCCGATCAGACCAGCCGCGCTGCAGTGCAGCAATGATCCAACCAACTCATCCATGCCAGGACTTCAACTCAGGCGATCAATCCGGGAACGTAGAGCCCTGGATCGCCTCAACTTGTAAATAACTTGTATCTAAGACTTTGGCGGGGGGGGTGGGGGGGGTGATGTTATGTATGTAACCTTTACGAGTGTGTAAGACTTGCCACCAGGGGGCGCACCTGTTGGAGACCCAAGGGTCACCTGCACACCCCGGGCAAGCAGGTATAAAAGGCAGTCTACCATGCTGCTTCCTCACTCTGGAGTTGCATTAAAGAGACCAAGGTCACAACAGTTTGAGCTTATAGTATACAGTCTTGTGGAATTATTCTGAACATAACAATCTTTACATCCTTTTTTAAACAACGGTAACATTTGCAATTCTCCAGTCCTCTGGCAGCACCCCCATAACTAACGAGGATTAGAAGATTTTGGCCAGTGCTTCTGCATTTTCCACCTTTACTTCCCTCAGCATCCAAGGATGCATCTCATCCGGTTCTGGTGACTTATCTACTTTAAGTACAGCCAGACTTTCTAGTACCTCCTCTTTATCAATTTTTAGCCCATTCAGTATCTTAACGACCTCCTCTTTCACTATGACTTTGGCAACATCTTCCTTGGAAAAGACAGATGCAAGGTACTCATTTAGTACCTCCCTCTGCCTCCATTCATAGATTTCCTTTTTGCTCCCTAATCGGCCCCACTCCTCCTCTTACTACCCATTTATTATTTATATGCTTATAGAAGACTTTTGGATTCCCTTTTATGTTAGCTGCCATTCTATTCTCATGCTCTTTCTTTGCCCCTCTGATTTTGTTTTTCACTTCTCCTTTGAACTTTCTATATTGAGCCTGGTTCTCACTTGTATTCTCAACCTGACATTTGTCATACACTCCCTGTTACTGCTTCCACTTAAGGCCACTTTTAGAGTGGAAGCAAGTCTTCCTCGATTTCGAGGGACTGCCTATGATGATGATGATTTACTGCTTCATTTTACTCTCTATCTCTTTCATCATCCAGGAAGCTCTGGCTTTGGTTGACCTACCTTTCTTCCTTGAGGGAATGTACCTTGACTGTACCTCAATCATCTCCTCTTTAAAGGCAGCCCATTGTTTGATTACAGTTTTGCCTGCCAATCTTTGATTCCAATTTAACCGGGCCAGATCCATTCTCAACTCACTGAAGTTGGCCTTCATCCAATTAAGTAGCTTTATTCTAGATTGCTCCTTGGGAGGGGGGATGAGGGAGGTGAATGGGAGGGAGGCCCAAGTCCCGATTTTCGCCCGGGAGCCCATTCGGCCAGGGCTAGGGTCGGGCCCCTCCTAGGCAGCCTCAGGGTCCTGGAGCTACTGCACATGCGCGTACACTCTAGCGCGCATGTGCAGAGATCCCGGCACTATTTTCAGCGCCGGGACCTGGCTCCGGCCCCTACCCCTTGTGCTGCGAGCACGAAGATGTCCTGAGGAGACTGGAGAATCACAAGGTAATATTTTGGCACCCTTTTTATTCCAGAAAGTCGGCGCACCTTATGGAGATGCACCGTTTTTCCAGAGGGTGGAAACTTGGGCCCATGATTCTTGCATGTAAGAGTGCATGATTCTTGTCTGTGGAAAGAGGGTACAATGATACAATGACAACAACCTGCATTTATATTGCACCTTCAACATAGAAAACCATTGAGGGTGCTTTACCACAGGTATAAAGAAAATAGACATCGAGCCAAGGAAGGAGATTTTAGGAGGGGTGACCAAACGTTTGGTCAAAGAAGTGACTTTTAAGCAGGGTCATAAAGGATGAAGGAGGTGGAAAGGTGGAGGGGCTGAGGGAATAAAATTCAGAGAGTGATCCATAGGCGGCTGAAGACACGGCCCGCCAATGGTATGGCAAGGAAAGGGGGGAGTTCACAAGATCAGAGTAGAATCTTACTTCAGTGCGCAAAACATACCTCCTGGAAGACTAATAAATGATATTAATGACGTCTTCCAAGATCTCGTATCAGCAGAGACCTCCAGGAACTGTATAAACCTATCCTTCAACTGCCAGTATCTGTGACGATCTCCAGGAACTGTATTGTCCTATCGTTCCACTGTCAGTATCTGTGACGATCTCCAGGAACTGTATTGTCTATCGTTCCACTGTCAGTATCTGTGGAGATCTCCAGAAACCTCATTGTCCTATCCTTCCACTGTCAGTATCTGTGGAGATCCCCAGGAACTGGATTGTCGTATCTCCAAACTAATGGTGGTCTTGAGATAAGAGATTTTTTTTTTTAAACACACAAATTTTGCATGTCTTACAAGTAGACGGGCATACAAAAAACAGATTTTGGTAAAACTTCACATGGCTAAAACTGAAAAGGGTTAATCAGTGGTTTCCGAGGGCCATATACATAGATTTTCTCTGTGACATATGGGGGTAACTAGATACAATTTCTTAAAAGTACAATCATTACTTTCGGGCCTTTTGTCAGATTTTGCTCCAATCAGGTTTATGCCTGACCACAGTAGTAAAACGGTCCTCATCAAAGTCACAAATGACATCCTAAGTGACTGTGACCATAGTAAACTATCTCTCCTCATCCTTCTCGACCTGTCTGCAGCCTTTGACAAGTTTGGCCACACCAGCCTCCTCCAATGACTGCTGGATGGGACCGCACTTGCCTGGTTTCATTCTCATCTATCCTGTCATAGCCAGAGAATCACAAGAACAGTAGCATAGTGATTATCTTACTGCATGAGTAATCCACAGGCCTGGACTAATGATCCGGGGCTGTGAGATCAAATCCCACAATGGCAACTGTGGAATTTAGACTCAGTTAATTAAATAAATCTGGAATAAATAGCTAGGGGGAGAAATTCCCCAGCGTCCCGATTGGGGGCAGTAAACGGCTCGGGGCGGGACTTCCTTGCCGGCCACGAAATTGCAGTTACCGCGCGTCAGAGGAAGTGGAGCGCCATCTCGCGCGCTCCACTTCCTCTTGGGACGGGTTAAGGGCGCGATCGGCAGTGCCATGTGGATGCTCCACGTAGAGCTGATGTGATTCAACGACCCTCCCTTCCACTTAAAGGGGAGGGCGGCTGTGCACTATGTCGTGCCTCAGATGGCCTCCACTAGGCCACCAGGGCAACGAGGTGCCAAGGGCACAGCCCGACACTCAAAATGGAGTGCCGGGCTGCACGATGGCGGCCCGGACCATGCAAGAGGAGAAGTCAGACCGACCGGTGAGTTGGCAAGACTGCCAAGTGGCGGCGCAGGGCGCTCCTGTCGTCCCCTTTAACTTCTGCCCCGTGAGCGGATGTCGACCTCGTTTGCGACCCACAGGGCGCAGGGCAATATCCGCCATGGGGCAGAAAGGGGTCAAAACTGGGCATCCATGAGGCGCCGTGGGCCATCAACAACAGCAGAATTGTATTTCACCACAATCTATAACCTCATGGCCCGGCATATCCATCACTCTACTACGGCGCAGTCCCAGCCTGCAAAATCATCAGCAGGGCGGGGCCATTAGAGGGAGCAGCGTGCGGCGGTATGCTACTGCAGGAGGGCGACGGCTGACTGCAGTGCGGGCTGGTACAGCAGGGGTGGCAAGGTCGGGGCGAAGGAGTGACAAGAGTTCGTAGAGGGATGTGATCGGGGCCCTGGAGAGGCAAGAGTTCGGGGCCCAGAAGAGGTGAGGGCCAAGGGGCAACATGGGCCAGCCCACACTGCCCACACTGCGATATGTGTGCGCGCACTAGGTCCGTGCTGCAAGAGTCATCTTGGTTAATCCTTGCCACTGGACCAAGACCTAGCTCTGTCAAGCCCGTGTGGTGGCTGGTGTGTAACAGCCACCACACATTTAAAAAAATCCACGCACAGGCATCTTCCACCCTTCAACATGTAGTTCGGGATCAGGAATATTAGGTCCTTTATTGAAACACCTGTGAACTCATCCCTTTTTGGCGTGGAAGCAGGTCATCTTCATTTCGAGGGACTGTCTATGATGATGATGACAGGCATTACAATCAAGCCAGGGGACCAACCCCAGTTCAATAAGGAGTGTAGAAGAGCAGGTCAGGAGCAGCACCAGGCATCCTAAATGAGGTGCCAACCTAGGGAAGCTGCAACACAGGACTACATGCATGCTAAAAAGCAGAAGCAACATGTTATAGAGAGGGCTAATCCCACAATCAACAGATCAGATCTAAGCTCTGCAGTCCTGCCACATCCAGTCATGAATGGTGGTGGACCATTCAACAACTAACGGGATGAGGAGGCTCCATGAATATCCCCATACTTAATGATGGTGGAGCTCAACACGTGAGTGCAAAAGACAAGATTGAAGCGTTTGCAACCATCTTCAGCCAGAAGTGCCAAGCGGATGATGCATATCGGCCTCCTCCTGAGATCCCCATCATCACAGAAGTCAGTCTTCAGCCAATTTGATTCATTCCACGTGATATCAAGAAATGGCTGAGCGCAACTGGATACAACAAAGGTTATGAACCCTGGTTAGAGGTGCTCCAGAATTAGCCGCACCTCTAACCAAGCTGTTCCAGTACAGCCACACAGCCACAACCGAAAATGTGGAAAACTGCCCACAAAAAGCAGGACAAATCCAATCCAGCCAATTACTGTCCAATCAGTCTACTCTCAATCATCAGCAAAGTGATGGAAGATGTCATTGACAGCGCTATCAAGTGATACTTACCAATAAACTGCTCACCAATGTCTCGGTTCCACCAGGATCACTCGGCTCCAGACCTCATTACAGCCTTGGTCCAAACACGGACAAAAGAGCTGAATTCCAGAGGTAAGTAGGGAGTGACTGCCCTTGACATCAAGGCAGCATTTGACCAAGTGTGGCATCAAGGAGCCCTCGTAAAACTGAAGTCAATGGGAATTCGGGAGAAAACTCTCCACCGGTTGGAGTCATACCTAGCACAAAGGAAGATGGTTGTGGTGGTTGGAAGTCAATCATTACAGCCCCAGGACATCTCTGTAGGAGTTCCTCAGGGCAGTGTCCTAAACCAAACATCTTCAGCTGCTTCATTAATGACCTTCCCTCCATCATAAGGTCAGAAGTGGGGAATGTTTGCTGATGACTGCACAGTGTTCAGTGCCATTCACAACCCCTCAGATATGAAGTAGTCCATGCCCGCATGCAGCAAGACCTGGACAACATTCAAGCTTGGGCTGACAAGTGGCAAGTAACATTTGTGCCACACAAGTGCCAGGCAATGACTATCTCCAAAAAACGAGAGTCTAACCACCTCCCCTTGATATTCAGCAGCATTACCATCGCCGAATCCCCCACCACCAACATCCTGGAGGTCACCATTGACCAGAAACTTAACTGGACCAATCACATAAATACTGTGGCAACAAGAGCAGGTTAGAGGCTTAGTATTCTGAAGTTAGTGTCGCACCTCCTGACTCCCCAAAGCCTTTCCACCATCTACAAGGCACAAATCAGGAGTGTGATAGAATACTCTTCTGGATGAGTGCAGCTCCACACCATCCAGGATAAAGCAGCCCGCTCCCCATCCATCATCTTCAACATTCACTCCCTCCACCTCCGGCACACCATGGCTGCAGTGTGTACCATCTTCTTCGGTAGCACCTCCCAAACCCGCGACCTCTACCATGTAGAAGGACAAGGGCAGCAGGTGCATGGGAACACCATCACCTGAAACTTCCCCTCCAAGTTACACACCATCCTGACTTGGAAATATATCGCCGTTCTATCATCTTTGCTGGAGTTTCCTCCCTAACTGCACCGTGGGAGTATTTTCACCACACGGACTGCAGCAGTTCAAGAAGGCAGCTCACCACCACCTTCTCAAGGGCAGTTAGGGATGGGCAATAAATGCGACGCCCACATCCCGGAACGTATAAAAAACAGAAGTGCTTTCGGACTGAAAGAACTTCATCTTCATTGAGTTTTTCATATTGAAAGGCCTGTATTACCTACGCAAATTACCTACCACAGAACTATTACTTACCTGGTTGCTGTCAAGTTGGATAAGCACTAAAAGCACAACGTAAAATTTAGTCGGCATAAAGAGCAAGTAGGAAGCTTTCAGCATATTAGAGCCCAATTATGGGCATTATAGTTATGAAAAAGAATGTAGCCATTAAAACTCAGTAATATCAGTATTAAATGCCTTTGAAGGCTATTATAGGCAAATTGATTCAGAAAATGGCAGTAAACCATTCCTATCAAAGTAACGATGTATTTCCTTGATGCAGGGCAATATGTTCCAGCAAAGGGTTTTGAAAAGCAGCAGGTTGTATTTTGACACAGGTGCTTTAATGAGAATTGCTGTGTTTTTCTGGAATCTTTCTAAGGAACTCGAAGCCCTTCTGCACAGAACCTGATGTATTTTACTCCATTTACGGTGGTAGATGCATACCTGCACCTCCTAGAATTCGCTTTGATCCTCACGGTGTAGATGAAAGAAGGCCGAAATTGTCTCTTTCCTTAAGGCCTGTTACCACCGCAAATCGGCGGCCACGCTGCAGAGTGGAGTGGCCGCCGATTTTTGGTGGAATGGCCGCGGATAGCCTAATTGCCCTCCCAAGTTTTTCCGGCTGTGCCCCGATCCCCCCCCCCCTTACCGCTCCGCTACTGCCGATTGGTGCTAAGCACGTCATCACCGTGCGCACTATTTTAACCCCCGATAGTGACATTACCCTCGGAAAATCTTCGGCCCGCCCAGCTCTGCCAAAGCAAGCTTTTTCCCGGTGGTCCAGTGAGGGTTCCCTTAAAGGGAAGGGCTCACTGCCGCTGCCGCCATGGTTTTTTTTGTCTGACAATTATGCCCCTGGGTTCGGTCGGGCCGCCAACGGGCAGCCTGACACCCCTTCTTGGGTACCAGGCCGCTGGCCTGGCCGAAACCCTCCCTGGTGGCCCAGTGGGCCGAAGTTTAAAAATCGCGAAGGCTCTCCTCTTTAAGTGAAGGGGAGAACCGTGGTGACACGGTGCCATAGTAACGTCATTGCAGCGGTAACTCCGCACCGCCCCCAACTTCCACCCCTCAGTTGCTGTTACCATCGCATCTTTGGCCCTCAGTTGCTGTCACCGCCCCCATTTACACCGACTTCCGGATCAAAACAAAAAATAAGAGCTCAATTTCTCAAGTCGACCTGAATCGCAGCTGCGGTAAAAAAACATCGAAAGAGGAGAGCGGGGGGCAATTTCTACCCCAAGGTGTCCAAACTACAGCCAGTGGGCCTCATATAGCCCCTGCAGCCTCGGCAAGCCCAGGAAGCTCACGTCTATTTAATCTTATATTTCCTATGTCCTGTTTGAACCTCGGGAGGTTTTCAGAGGCCTATTCTCAGTACTGTTGATTCTATGATGGATAGATCTTAAATTAGAACATCAAGGCCCCGAAATTGCCTCTTTCCTGAAGACTTCTTAACACCGGAGAATGGTGGCCAAGCTGCGGAGTGCAATAGCCACCAACTTTTCATGTAATAGCCGCCATTATCAATATTTATCCCGGTGGTGGCCCACTCCCCCCGCCCGCCCACCGCACACTGCCGATCTAACCCCCGATGGCGAAATTCCACCGTGAAAAGCTTCAGCCCGCCCGGCGGTGCCAAAACAAGCTTTTACCCAGCGGTGCACTGAGGCTGTGGCCTTCTGTAATGGTGGTGCGGCTTCCTTTAAAAGGACCGACTGCCGCTATGTTTTTTTTTTGTCGGCAGACTGTCATGTCGGCTCGACAATTATGAATCCCCCGGGTTCAGGCAGCCTGGCTGCCAACATGCAGCCTGGCCTCCCCTCTTGGGTGCCAGGCCATTGGCTGCATGTTGGCAGACTGTGACCCCTGGTTCTGGACTTCCCCAACATTGGGAACATTCTTCCTGCATCTAACCTGTCCAATCCTGTCAGAATTTTATATGCTTCTATGAGATCCCCTCTCATTCTTCTAAATTCCAGTGAATATAAACCTAGTCGATCCAGTCTTTCTTCATATGTCAGTCTTGCCATCCCGGGAATCAGTCTGATGATCCTTCGCTGCACTCCCTCAATAGCAAGAATGTCCTTCCTCAGATTAGGAGACCAAAACTGCACACAATACTCAAGGTGTGGTCTCACCAAGGTCCTGTACAACTGCAGTAAGACCTCCCTGCTCCTATACTCAAACCCTCTCGCTATGAAGGCCATCATGCCATTTCCTTTCTTAACTGCCTGCTGTATCTGCATGCCGACTTTCAATGACACCCAGGTCTCGTTGCACCTCCCCTTTTACTAATTTGTCACTATTCAGATAATAATCTGTCTTCCTGTTTTTGCCACCAAAGTGGATAACCCCACACTTATCCACATTATATTACATCTGCCATGAATTTTTCCACTCACCTAACCTGTCCAAGTCACCCTGCAGCCTCTTAGCATCCTCCTTACAGCTCACACTGCCACCGAGCTTAGTGTCATCTGCAAACTTGGAGATATTACATTCAATTCCTTCGTCTAAATCATTTATATATATTGTAAATAGCTGGGGTCCCAACACTGAACCTTGCGGTACCCCACTCGTCACTGCCTGCCATTCTGAAAAGGACCCGTTTATTACCACTCTTTACTTCCAGTCTGCCAACCAGTTTTCTATCCACGCCAATACATTACCCCCAATCCCATGTGCCTTAATTTTGCACACTAATCTCTTGTGTGAGATCTTGTCAAAAGCTTTTTGAAAGTCCAAATACACCACAGGCCACTGGTTTTCCCTTATCCACTCTACCAGTTACATCCTCAAAAAATTCCAGAGGATTTGTCAAGCATGATTTACCTTTCATAAATCCATGCTGACTTGGACCGATCCTGTCACTGCTTTCCAAATGCGCTATTATTACATCTTTAATAATTGATTCCAGCATTTTTCCCACTATCAATGTCAGGCTAACTGGTCTATAATTCGCTGTTTTCTCTCTCCCTCCTTTTTTTAAAAAGTGGGGTTACATTAGCTACCCTCCAATCCATAGGAACTGATCAAGAGTCCATGGAATGTTGGAAAATGACCACCAATGGATCCACTTTTTCGAGGGCCATTTCCTTAAGTACTCTGGGATGCAGACTATCAGGCCCTGGGGATTTATCGGCCTTCAATCCCATCAATTTGCTAATACCATTTCCTGACTAATAAGGATTTCTCTCAGTTCCCTCTTCTCGCTACACCCTCGGTCCCCTAGTATTTTCAGGAGGTTATTTGTGTCTTCCTTAGTGATGACAGTGTGGATATCTGAACGGAATATATGGAATTAAGGACAGTAAAGTAAACGGGATATATGAAAATGTATAAGCCATGGAAGAATAGCTGGGAGAATGTCAGATTGCAAATAGTGCAACATCAGCATAGCTAACAGTCTGTCTCAAGGTTTCAAGTCACTAATCCTGCCAATAATATATAATTGTAACATGAAATACATCTGCAGAATTGCAAGGTCTCAGTAAATAGTCACACCATTAGATTGAAACATTTAGAGGCAATACTTGAGCTTTCAAGAAGAACATCTCATATAGATTGACTAATGAGTGGCTGAGTTAGACTGTCAATCCATTTGTATTTTGTTATCTGATTTCAAAACTGTATAACTGTTAACGCTTTACGATGTAACTTCACCTATCCGTAGGGAGTGTGTACGCTCTATCCAGAGAGTATATCTTCTGTCTGATAGGTCTTACTGGCCGGTAATAAAGACTGCTTTGTTCAAAGCACAAGAGGTATTCGACTCAGTAATTTTACTGAACCAGATTGAGGTAAAAGAATCCAGGAATTTACATTTGGTGTCAGAAGTGGGATCTCAACGGACGACTGCCGAAAACTTGCGAATTAAGAGCCAGACTAGCCTTGGACGAGACGAGGGGAAAATGGCCACTGGAGTGAGTATGATTTCAATACTGCTCCAGTTTCCCCCGGTTTCAAAAGTCTGAGGAAAGTTTAGCCACTCGCTGGTTCTCAGGTAGTGTCTGAACGAGATCCAGGACAATCTGGTGAATACCTTTCAAACTTAGAATAGGGATAGAGATAGGGAAATTGTGCGATGACGCAAACCAAGCGGCGACTTGGAAAGATAGTTAGAGCTAGATAGGGATAGATGATCAATCATGGATCCAAAAAAAAAAAAAAAAAAATTAATAGGAAAGAAAAGAGACTCTTGTGAATGTCTGTTTAAATGAGAAATGCTTCTGTGACTTTTACTGTAAAAAAAAGCCGGGGAGTTGTGGTTTGTTTTATCTCAAACAGAATGAAAGTTTGTTTTAACCCTTCGTAGTGTTGTCCTGTATGTGGGAAGTTTAAGAGTGTGAACCTTATTGAATTACGTATATTCGGATGATAAGTTACGGAGCCAGGAAATGCCCAAAGGATAGGTTTGTTAAAAAAAAAAAGAAAAAATTACATGGTCCCGGTGGTTTAAAAAAAAAAGAAAAACTTGTTGAAAGAAAACATTCAGAGAAGGCACAGCAAAACAACTGAGAGGGATTCAAAAGGATTTTTAAAAAAAATTATATTAAATAACACGACCTTGAGGCTGGAACAATTGAGATAACGAAAAGCAGTCCACAGCCTACGTGCCAGACTTCTCTCTAGTTATACAAAAAAAAGTAACGTACTAAATAGGTGCTAAAAAAAAAATTGTTCTGAGATTTTAAATTATGGAAAAAATTCCACTGCAGTAAAAAAAAATAAAATCACTCCTGTCCAATTGGTAGAAAAACTCCATTAAATTAGGGCTTTCATTGACTGATTGAATTTAAACTGCGCAGTAACGCGAAAGGATAGGGAAATTTGGAGACTGAAAGAAATTAATTGAAACATAGAAACATAGAAAATAGGTGCAGGAGTAGGCCATTCGGCCCTTCTAGCCTGCACCGCCATTCAATGAGTTCATGGCTGAACATTCAACTTCAGTACCCCATTCCTGCTTTCTCGCCATACCCCTTGATCCCCCTAATAGTAAGGACCTCATCTAACTCCTTTTTGAATATATTTAGTGAATTGGCCTCAACAACTTTCTGTGATAGAGAATTCCACAGGTTCACCACTCTCTGGGTGAAGAAGTTCCTCCGCATCTCGGTCTTAAATGGCTTACCCCTTATCCTTAGACTGTGACCTCTGGTTCTGGACTTCCCCAACATTGAGACTCATAAGAAATCAAAATTAGAAAATTAGGCTCACAGGGAATAAAATGAGGATTTAAATAGAGGATAGGTCTTCAACTCAGGTACGACGAAGGGACCTTAAATATATCACTTGGCCCGTCTAGGCTCTGATTGAATTTAAAAAAAAAACCCCCGCAGCAACTCGGAAGGTAGGGCCGAAGCGAACGCGCAGTGACGTAGATGCGCGGTGACGTAAACGCGCAGTGACGCCGACGCGTAGTGACGCAGAGGCGCAGCAACGCGAATCGCGAAAGTCAGTGCTAATGGCAGTAAGTCTGTAAGTCTTAAAGTGTTTAGAGTTTTAAGTAAAGTTTTAAGTATTGAGATCGCGCGGCGACGCGGACCGTGCGGCGATGCGGGTAAGTGTTAGAAGTCTTTGTCTATTTTGTAGATCGCGCGGCGATGCGGACCGTGCGGCGACGCGGGTAAGTGTTAGAAGTCCTTGTTTACCTTTTAAAGTTAAAGTATCTTAACTCGCGCGGCGACGCGAGCCACGGGTCGACGCGGATCGCGCGGCGACGTGAACTGCGAGGCAACGCGGATTGCGCGGCGACGTGAACTGCGAGGCGACGTGGCAGTTTAGTATTGAGATCGTGCGGCGACGCGGACCGTGCGGCGATGCGGGTAAGTGTTAGCATTAGTAAAGTTTGGTTATTTGGAGTTAGTTAAAGTCCGTGTTAGTTCTGTAAAGTCTGTGTCTATTTTTAAGTTTGTTTAAATTGCATGACGACACGAACGCGTAGCGACACAGTAATACGAGGGGCAGTGTGAAAATGGGTAATCAGTTAGATAAAACCACGGATGCGGATAATCCGCTACAAAAGCTATGTGAGGAATTCCCTGAAAGAGCTGAAGACTTTAGAAAATTATCAGGAGCCCTGAACAAATTATTAGGGGATGACCAGTGGCCTCTAAGTGACACTAGAAGCGTAGAGGTAAAAAAAAAGCACAGGGATTAATTTGGAGAAGGGGACGAGGAAAAGGGGATAAAAAAAATTTAATTGCAACCTGGCGACATTATTGTCAGAAATTAAAAGATGCATCACTTCTATCGAGTTGGCAAACAAATGCTATTAAATTAGGACTTGCATTGACAGAGGGAACACATGTTAAAACTGTAGACGTCTTTAAAAAAAAAAAGAATGAATGTGCGCACGAGAAACTTGCTAAGAGATCCTCTGGGACTTCTGAGAAAGGTATTGATCAACTACAAGTTAAAATGGCTGGCTTTGTGTTAACCGAGGCTGATGATGAAATTGATGAGTGGCCACTGACTCAGCGCCCAACGGCGCCTCCCGCACCCCCTGGCCTCTTGCTCCAGTCCTCTTCCCCCAGTCCTCTTCCCAACACCCTCCACCTAACACTCCGGTAAAAAGAGTTCGGAACAACCACATATCACCAAAGCAACAAACCCAAACTGACTCCTCATCCTCTGATAGCGATTCGGATCCCCAGTTTACAAGCAATATAGCCGAAAGGACCAGATCTCACACTCGAAAGGGCAGAACTATATCTCGACATCACAAACAGTCCCGTAAATCTTCTAGTCAACCTACCAGTCCAAGTTGTGAAAGACATAGCAAACACCCCCGCCGATCGAGACGCAGAACTGTCAAGCAGTCAGACAGCTCTGAAACATCCTCCGGCCTAGAAATAATTTCCAAGATCCCAAAGTCCCGACACCAATTCCCTGTCAGACCAATGCCAAACCCTGATGCACAACAAGCTGCAGACCACCTCTCTATAGATGTCTGTGATCTTCAAACAACTATTTGATTGCTCACGCTATCCGGACAGATGGAAAGGGCAGTTAGATATTATTGGCAGAAAAAGAAAGGGGAGGGGGGAGGTGCGCCCCCAACCCGGGTCAAGACTGAATACGTGACTAGAAAGGAAGAGCCATCTCGGGAGGAAGGATCAATAGAACCGCAGTGTTGCATACAGGATTGGATGGATAAGCAAGGATACGGTTATACTAAACAACCAAACGGCCCGAGCCCTGCTAATAAACCTCCCTATTGTCCCCGGCATGGTATGGGAAGAGGCCGGGACTGGGTAAGAGGAATTGACTGTTTTAATTGTGGGCAGGAAGGACATTGGAATAAAAATTGCCCCTACTGTCAGCATGGAAAAGGAAGAGGAGGAAGAGGAGGGGGGCAAGGGGGGAGAGGAGGATCTTACACTAACTTCTCCCAGAACAACCCCTTTGGTCAATTGTCCCCCGATTGACTACGCAGCTTGATTGTGCAGGGATCCTCCCCGGACGACGAACCCATTCTGAATGAGTGGCAACCCTTTTTGATAGATACGGGAGCCTTCATGTCTTCTGTACAATCAAAGCTTAAACTCCCTGCTTCTACTGAAACACAGGAACTTTCAGGATTCCTGGGACAAATCTCGACATTCCCGGTGTCAGAACTAGTTAAAGTGGGTTACCAAGAAGAATTGGTCGAACATCGATTTGTCATCACTACCAATCTGGACTGTAACTTGATGGCTAGAGACCTCCTTTGCAAATTCCAGTTGCATTTGGAGTGTGGAGATAATGGGATTATTGTAAAACAGGAAACCCTTAAGCGGCAGTATTATACCACTAGAACCCCTCAGTGGTGGTCTCTGGACCTGCCGCAGGCACCCTATCACGTGACCCTAGCATACGATCCCAGTGGAAAGAATCAGGACCTGCAGAACTTTTATCAGGATCACGAAGGGGAAGTGAAGGGAATTCTATTAAGGGCTAGAGTGACTGGACTGGAAAGAGAGGCAGATTTTGTGGAAGTGGATAAGAATCTGTGGAAACAGCCCCTAACAATGGCACCGCAAATTGCTCGTGAAGTATTAGCCCCTCACCATGCTAAAGATTTGGGAGTTATGGTACGTAAGGCCATAGATGAGGCTGACCCTACCATCCGGGATGTGCAAATCGTAAAACATGGCCGAACAGTCCAATTTCATGGGGACCCCGAGAAGGTCTTAACGACTCTACAGCATCATACTGGCTCGGACATACCTGACTATGTGGATCCTCATGTGTGGGCAGAGGACCCCTCCCAAGTGGGTTATACTCCCATTAATTGAGATCCCAGTGCAGGGCAATGTGGACTGGCCCTCTATCCGACAGAATCCACTGAAATCACAGGCAATCCTGAACTGACTTTTCGGCACTGTACTGCAATTAATCCGGCCTGTATTCTTACTGAGCCACCCCAAGATGAGGAAGAACCCAGTCATGATTGTTTATGTTTGTTGACGGAAGTACTTCTATTAATCCAGAAGATACACAAATCTCAGGATACGCCATAGTAAACCAGGAGAATCAGGTCTTGGAATCTGCTGCTTTGAAACCGCCTATTCTGCTCAACAAGCTGAACTATTCGCCCTCACCCAAGCCTGTATCTTGGCCAAAGATCTCAAAGTCAATATCTATACCGACTCTAGGTATGCCTTTGGGGTGGCGCATGATTTCGGACAATTATGGAAAAATAGGGGATTCCTAACCTCACAGGGGAATGTGATATCTCATAAACAGCTAGTATCCGATTTGTTGCAAGCCCTCATGTTCCCCAAACTCATTGCCATTGTACCAAGAGGCCAAACAGGCCTCTCGTGACCAACAGATGGTAGTGCCCAAAATTATGAGTCAGACTAAAAATCCTGCGAAGGATAAGTTAGCCTCGGAAAAACCAATGCCAACCATCCAAGATGTTATAAAAGCACAGGGGGACGCTCCTGAAAAAGATAAACTGTTGTGGAAATATTATGCATGTACTTATGACAATGTTTCTAAACTCTGGACCACTCCCGCGGAACAGACTTGCATGTCTGACGAGTTGGCCTCATGGGTTATAGAATGTCTGCATTTTGCTACTCATTGTGGAGCAAGGACCACGAGTGACACACTTTTGGCTACTTGGTGGCACCCTAAACTCCAGGCGCTCACCCAGAACATCAGTAGTCGTTGCCTGGTTGGCCAGCAACATAATCCAGGGAAGGGAGTCCCCTGTGATTGGGGTAAAACGCCCCTACCCGAAGGTCCCTTTGAGACATTTCAGTTGAACTACATTGAGTTGCAAAAAGTTCAGTGTTACAGATATGTGTTAGTAATAGTAGATGTGTTTAGCAGATGGATTGAAGCCTACCCTAACCTGGACAATAAGACTCAGGCTGTTGTTAAGGTGTTAATGAGGGAAATTGTTCCTAGATATGAGATCTCAGCTAGACTGATGACCACCTATGTTCTTTCTCTGACTCAGGCTCTGCGACTAGTTCACAACCAGGTTCAAGATGCTCACCTCGACCTCCCAGTTTTACCCGAATTGTCCCTCGTGGCACCAGGGAAGTATGGATTCGGAAGGGATTAGAGCCACAATAGGAGGGGTCTTTTTAGGTGTCACTCACTACCCCCACTGCAGCCAAGGTTGAGGGGAAAAGTGCCTGGGTTCACCTGCACCACTGCAAGCTCATCACCATTTAAACAAATTTTGCTGGTTAGTCTAATTCCTGTTTCTGTTCCAGATCTCCTCCTCCCTATAGCTGAACAAGGCAGTTGAAGGAGGATCAGTTTGAACTCTTACCTGTCAGACAGCCAAATACACTGACGGAGACCTGAAGGGAAACGTGAAAACAGAACTCTTTTTATCAGCTAAATAATTGGACTATTTATAAGATAAGACTGTGTCTGTATGCTACTGTCTGCATAATAGTGTTGATATATGACAGTTTTGGTGCACGGGAAGGAAGACAAAGGCGAGAGCTCCATGTAAACACCTTTTTGTATATGTCTTACGTTTATGCGGAAAAAGGGCACTTCACTAGATGCTGGGTGTGTTCACATATCCCTATACATTCTAAAGGGGGAATTCCTTTGCGCACTGTTCCCCTGACCCTAACTGAGACTGTTAGATGGATTCAAAGAAACGATATTGGAACAGGTAGCTAACCGCACTGCTGAGGCTCTGGAGGGCATCACAGCTGAAATGGTAGCGATAAGAACCGTAGCATTACAAAACCGAATGGCCCTCGATTACCTGTTAGCTGAGAAAGGGGGAACGTGTACCCTGATAGGATCTGAATGTTGCACTTACATTCCTGATAGTTCAGAAAACATAACCCACCTTGCCGATCACATAAGGAGGGAGGTGAAAAAGTTATCCACACCAGCAAAAGAACTTAGCAGGTTTGATAGGTTTCTGGGTGGATCTTGGACATCCTATCTAATACATGGGGCAATTGTTCTCATCATAATAATTACCTGCTGTTTGATTGTTGGTTGCCTTAACCTCTGCTGTAAAGCAATGACAAGATTAGCAGACCCTCTTGTGGTCAAGGGTTCCCGGGTTATGATCCAACAAACTAGAGAACTACTCAACAATGCAATACTCATAGAATGATCCTAAATGTTATCATAGAATGATAAAAGGGGGGATGTGGATATCTGAACAGAATATATGGAATTAAGGACAGTAAAGTAAACGGGATATATGAAAATGTATAAGCCATGGAAGAATAGCTGGGAGAATGTCAGATTGCAAATAGTGCAACATCAGCATAGCTAACAGTCTGTCTCAAGGTTTCAAGTCACTAATCCTGCCAATAATATATAATTGTAACATGAAATACATCTGCAGAATTGCAAGGTCTCAGTAAATAGTCACACCATTAGATTGAAACATTTAGAGGCAATACTTGAGCTTTCAAGAAGAACATCTCATATAGATTGACTAATGAGTGGCTGAGTTAGACTGTCAATCCATTTGTATTTTGTTATCTGATTTCAAAACTGTATAACTGTTAACGCTTTACGATGTAACTTCACCTATCCGTAGGGAGTGTGTACGCTCTATCCAGAGAGTATATCTTCTGTCTGATAGGTCTTACTGGACGGTAATAAAGACTGCTTTGTTCAAAGCACAAGAGGTATTCGATTCAGTAATTTTACTGAACCAGATTGAGGTAAAAGAATCCAGGAATTAACAACAGAACCAAAGTATTTGTTCAATTGGTCTGCTATTTCTTTGTTTCCCATTATAAATTCACCTGATTCTGACTGCAGGGGACCTACATTAATCTTCACTAATCTTTTTCTCTTCACATATCTATAGAAGCTTTTGCAGTCAGTTTTTATGTTCCCTACAAGCTTACTCTCATACTCTATTTTCCCCCTCTTAATTAAATCCTTAGTCCTCCTCTGCTGAATTCTAAATTTCTTCCAATCCTCAGGTTTGTTGCTTTTTCAGGCCAATTTATATGCCTCTTCCTTGGATTTAACACTCTTCCTTTGTTAGCCACGGTTGAGCCACTGTCCCCATTTTATTTTTACACCAGACAGGGATGTACAATTGTTGTAGTTCATCCATGTGATCTTTAAATGTCTGCCAATGCCTATCTACTGTCAACCTTTTAAGTATCATTCGCCAGTCTATCCCAGCCAATTCACGTCTCATACGATCGAAGTTACCTTTCTTTAAGTTCAGGACCCTAGTCTCTGAATTAACTGTGTCACTCTCCATCTTAATGAAGAATTCTACCATATTATGGTCACACTTCCCCAAGGGGCCTCGCACAACAAGATTGCTAATTAATCCTCTCTCATTACACAAGACCCAGTCTAGGATGGCCTGCTCTCTAGTTGGTTCCTCAACATATTGGTCGAGAAAACCATCCCTTATACTCTCCAGGAAATCCTCCTCCACAGTATTGGTACCAGTTTGGTTAGCCCAATTTATATGTAGATTAAAGTCATCCATGATAACTGATGTACCTTTATTGCACGCATCCCTAATTTCCTGTTTGGTGCCATTCCCAACTACACTACTACTGTTTGGTGGTCTGTACACAACTCCCACTAACGTTTTGTGCCCTTTGGTGTTTCGCAGCTCTACCCAATCAGATTCCACATCATTCAAGCTAATGTCCTTCCTTACTATTGCGTTAATCTCCTTTTTAACCAGTAACGTTACCCCACCTCCTTTTCGTTTCTGTCTATCCTTCCTGAATGTTAAATACCCATGGATGTTGAGTTCCCAGCCTTGGTCACCCTGGAGCCATGTCTCCGTGATCCCAATTACATCATATCCATTAACAACTATCTGCGCAGTTAATTCATTCACCTTATTATGAATGCTCCTCACATTGAGACACAGAACCTTCAGGCTTGTTTTGTTAGCACTCTTTGTCCTTTTAGAATTATGTTATAATGTGGCTCTTTTTGATTTTTGCCCTTGATTTCTCTGCCCTCCACTCTTACTTTTCCTCCTTCCTACCTTTTGCTTCTACCCCCTTTTTACTTCCTTCTGTCTCCCTGCATAGATTCCCATCCCCCTGCCATATTAGTTTAAACCTTCCCCAACAGCACTAGCAAACACTCCGCCTCGGACATCGGTTCCGGTCCTGCCCAAGTGCAGACTGTCCGATTTGTACTGGTCCCACATCCCCCAGAACCGGTTCCAATGTCACAGGAATTTGAATCCCTCCCCCTTGCACCATTCCTCAAGCCATGTATTTATCTGAACTATCCTGCTATTCCTACTCTGATTAGCACGTGGCACTGATAGCAATCCTGAGATCACTACCTTTGATGCCTACTTTTTAATTTAACTCCTAGCTCGCTAAATTCAGCTTGTAGGACCTCATCCCGTTTTTTACCTATATCGTTGGTACCTATATGCACCACGACAGCTGGCTGTTCACCCGTCCCCTCCAGAATGCCCTGCAGCTGCTCCGAGACATCCTTGACCCTTGCATCAGGGAGGCAACATACCATCCTGGAGTCTCGTTTGTGGCCGCAGAAACACCTATCTATTCCTCTTACAATAGAATCCCCTATTACTATAGCTCTCCCACTCTTTTTCCTGCTCTCCTGTGCATCAGAGTCACCCCTGGTGCCATGAACTTTGTTGCTGCTGCCTTCCCCTGATGAACCACCTCCCTCTACAATATCCAAAATGGTATATCTGTTTTGGAGGGAGGTAACCGCAGGGGACCCCTGCACTACCTTCCTTCCCTTGCTCTTCCTGATGGTCACCCATTCCCTATCTGCCTGTGTAACCTTTACCTGCATTGTGACCAGCTCACTAAACGTGCTATCCACAACGTCCTCAGCATCGTGGATGCTCCAGAGTAAATCCACCCACAGTTCCAGTGCCGCAATGCGGTCTGACAGGAGCTGCAGCTGGACACACTTCCTGCACACATAGTAGCCAGGGACACTTCTCACATAGCACAGGAGGAGCATGATATGGCTTTGGGCTCTTTTGCCATGATTTAACCCTTAGATTAACTTAATTTGGCAACAATGCCAAAGGTTTCCTGCTGATAAGAAAAGAAAAAAAAATGAAGAAAAAATACCAATCAACCAGCCAATCACTTATCCGCTTGGCTGTGACATCACACTTCGATTTCTTTTTAATTCTATTTTGCCTTTTGTCCCTGCACCTGCTAGCTGCTCCCTACTGCTGCTCCTCCGATTGCTGCTCGCCTTTTATAGGCCTCGAGCCTCCCGCTCCTGCTGGCTGCTCCCGACTGCTGCTCCTCCGACTGCCGTTGGCCTTTTATAGGCCTCAAGCCACCCACTCCCGCTCCCACTGGCTGATCCCGACTGTGGTGACATGGCGCAGTGATGACATCATCGCGCCGGCCACGCCGCACCGCCCCTCTTGAGTTATCACCGCTGCATATCTGCCCCATTAAGTGCGACTTCCGGATCCGAATGAAAAAAAAAACAAGAGCGGAATTTCGCTCAAGAGGCCACCTCAACCACCGTGGCAGTAAATACCATAGAAACAGGGTGCATACGCCCCGTTTCGGGCGTGGGGCAATTTTGGGGCCTAATTCTTTTAGTATTAGCCATCTGAGATTAAAGCACATTTAAGGGATTCACGTATTTCCCACGAATCTCTGTGTTATGAACTGAAGCAGCCCACAAAGACAAACACTTTGGAGACTTCTGGTCTAAATGATACAGAGTGGCACATCGAGATCTCATACTGACATGAAAGTGCCCCTCTCTGAGCGTATGCGTTGGAAGGCACTCCATTTCAAAATTCTTATCCTTATTTTCAAATCCCTCCATGGACTTGCCCCTTCCTATCTCTGTAATCCAGCCCCACAACCCACCCCCACCCCCCACCCCCACCCCACTGAGATGTCTGCGCTCCTCTAATTCTGCGCTCTTGAACATCCCTGATTATAATCGCTCAACCATTGGTGGCCGTGCCTTCAGTTGCCTAGGTCTCTGCGTAAACCTTTCCACCTCTCTACCTCTCTTTCCTCCTTCAAGATGCTCCTTAAAACATACCTCGTGACTAAGCCTGCGCTAATTTCTATTTATGCGGCTCAGTGTCAAATTTTTATTGCATAATACTCCTGTGAAGCGCCTTGGGATGTTTCACTACGTTAAAGGCACTAAATATAAATTGTTGTTGTTGTGTTATAGCCAGTGTTGAAGTCAATCCTCTGTCTTTCTTTAGTTTAGTAGCTTGTGAGCATGAGACAATCCATACGATATTAAAAATTCTACATCCAGACACACTTCTTGTCTACAAAACCTTACTTCCTATTAGTAGGTTTTCGTAACTCTTTTGTGTCAACTTGTTCCATTCTAAATTCGTATGTCACATTTATAATGGAAACTCCCCATGTAAACTTATCATGCTTTAATAACACCCTTCCACCAACGAGCGCGCTGTGACACTTTAGTCTTGTGTCTCCCAGCTGCTCGGGTTTTACTGCCGACAAACATATGAGCAAAAACATTTTTACGCAATGAGTGGTGAGGATTTGAAATGCATTGCCTGGTAGGGTGGTGGAAACAGATTTAATCGCAGCCTTCAAAAGGGAATTAGATAAATACTTGAAGGAGAAAAAAATTGCTGGGATATGAGAAAAGAACGGGAGAGTGGGACTTACTGGATTGTTTTTCGAAAGAGCCAGCACAGATTCATTGGGCTGAATGGCGTCCTCCTGTGATGTAGTATTCTATGAATCTTCTGCTGCAACTAACTTCTTCCCCAGATTACTGTAAGTTTTGTTATTGAACTATAAATATTCATATAAAAATCAAACCCTCATATAACTGATAAGTACAGAATGTATGACTTTAAAATGGGGACTGAATTATATTTGTGTGCCCTGATCCAATTATACCCCTACCTTCGAACCCTGCTTCACTTGTTCTGCACACCCCAATCGCAATGCAATGGGAGATCATTTGCTGTTTCATATATACTGTAATCAGTATTTTCTCTGCAACATCTACCTTATAATGGCCATGCAACTAGAATAGCTGATACTCTAAGGATTCTCCACAACCTTTCTTGTGCCACTCCTGGCATAGACAGAAATTTATGTAGCCTTTCTCATAAATAAATTATCATTTTCTTTCATTCCGAATAACTTGTCACAAAGTGATGCTGCTACAGATTCTGTGGTTCATAGAATCAAAGAAATTTACAGAATGGAAGGAGGCCATTTCTGCCCATTGTGTCCGCGCCGGCCGCAACAGCTATCCAGCCTAATCCCACTTTCCAGCTCGTGCCCTGTAGGTTACAGCACTTTAAGTGCACGTCCAAGTATCTTTTAAATGTGGTGAGGGTTTCTGACTCTACCACCCTTTCAGGCAGGGAGTTCCAGACCCCCACCACCCTCTGGGTGAAGAAATTTCCCCTCATATCTCCTCTAAATCTCCCCCCAATTACTTTAAATCTATGCCCCCTGGTTGTTGACCCCTCTGCCAAGGAAAACAGGTCCTTCCTATCCACTCTATCTCGACCCCTCATAATTTTATACACCTCAATCAGGTCTCCCCTCAGCCTCCTCTATTCCACAGAAAACAGACCCAGCATCTCCAATCGTTCCTCATAGCCAAAATTCTCCAGTCCAGGCAACATTCTTGAAAATCTCCTCTGCATCCTTTCTAGTGCAATCACATCTTTCCTGTTGTGTGGTGACCATAACTGCACACAGTACTCCAGCTGCGGCCTAACCAGTGTTTTATACAGTTCAAGCATAACCTCCTTTTTTTTTTTTTAATTTTTCGTTGCCAATCGTTCCAATTCTTTGTCAAATCACAAACACCAGAGGTCACCTTGCACACATCAAGGATCACTCTGCGCCAATGCTCTTAGCCAAAAGGCCTAGAGCCACTGCACCGTTCCTGGAAGTACTGCAATACCAGGTTCGTGCCATGGAGGTGGATGGGTCAGGCCCCCCACACACCTCCGTGGAGGTGGATGGGTCAAGCCACCCCACCCACCTCCTATTTCCAAAAAAGCAAGCATATACCTTCCTGATCCAGGGAGAACCACCTTGGGGTTATGGTGGTTACTCCCCTGTCAGGTCAGTTACGCATGATCTTAGCCAAAAGGCCGAGAAGCAAACATAACCTTTTTTTTTTTGAAATTCGTAGCCAATCGTTCCAATTCTTTGTCAAATCACAAACGCCAGAGGTCACCTTGCACACGTCAAGGATCACTCTGCGCCAATGCTCTTAGCCAAAAGGCCTAGAGCCACTGCACCGTTCCTGGAAGTACTGCAATACCAGGTTCGTGCCATGGAGGTGGATGGGTCAGGTCCCCCACACACCTCCGTGGAGGTGGATGGGTCAAGCCACCCCACCCACCTCCTATTTCCAAAAAAGCAAGCATATACCTTCCTGATCCAGGGAGAACCACCTTGGGGTTATGGTGGTTACTCCTCTGTCAGGTCAGTTACGCGTGATCTTAGCCAAAATCCTGCAAATTCATTGGCAGGATAGGCGCACCAATGTTCTCTCTCAGGCCAACATCCCCAGCATCGAAGCACTGACAACGGTTGATCAGCTTCGATGGGCAGGCCACATTGTCCGCATGCCCAATACTCAACTCCCGAAACAAGCACTCTACTCCGAGCTACGTCACGGCAGGCGAGGCCCAGGAGGGCAGAGAAAATGCTTCAAGGACACCCTCAAAGCCTCTTTTAAAATATGTAACATCCCCACCCTCTTGGGAATCCCTTGCCTGAAACCAGAGAGGAGAAGCATCTAAAAAGGGGCCGAACACGTCCAGTCTCGTCGCCAGGAGCACGTGGAAGCCAAGCACAAACAATGGAAGGAGCATACGAAAAACCAAGCATCCCACCTACCCGTTCCTCCAACCACCATCTGTCCTATTGTGTTCCTAACACAGATGAGACTGCACACAGGGAGATTAAAGTAACAGTGACCTCAGTCTTTATTAAGACACTCCAGAGTGCGGAACAGGCCTTTGGGACCGGCTTATATACAGTGCTCCCAAGCAATGCTGGGATCACTTGGGACTTCAGGGGATGCACTCTCTGGTGGCGGAACATGGAAGTGCATGCTTTACAGATACATAACATCACTCGGCCCCGCAAAGTCAAAGTGAAAACTATTTACAAGGTGAGGTGGTCAGGAGCCTTTCTTTCCCTAGTGGACCGCCTCGATACAAATGTCTGTTCTGGTGTGTTGGCTGTGCCCTCGCTGGGCTGGCATGCTATTGGCCCTGCAGGGCTACTGGGTGAGCCTGGCCTTGCTGGGCTGTTGGGCATGATGGGTTCGATTTCCTGCTCTTGGGTGGTGTCGTTGATCCTTTGGGTGTGTGTTGTGGGCTCGAAAAAAGTGGTGTCTGCTGTGAACCGCAGCCTCGTTTGGTCCAGGTGCTTTCTGCAACTTTGTCCATTGTCTAGGTTGACTACAAACACCCTACTCCCTTCTTTAGCTATCACTGTGTCCGCGATCCACTTGGGACCATGTCCATAGTTTAGCACATACACAGGGTCATTCAGATCAATTTCCCGTGACACAGTGCCGAGACCATCGTTTACATTTTGTTGCTGCCGCCTGCTCTCTACCTGATCATGCAGGTTGGGGTGAACCAGCAAGAGTCTGGTTTTAAGTGTCCTTTTCATGAGTAGCTCAGCAGGGGGCACCCCTGTGAGTGAGTGGAGTCCGTGCGGTAGCTGAGCAGTACTCGGGTCAGGCGGGTTTGGAGTGAGCCTTCTGTGACTCATTTAAGGCTCTGTTTGATTGGAGGCTGGTTTAAACGGGGCCGAGGTGACATGTTTGATCCCATTGCGGGTCATGAATTCTTTAAATTCGGCACTGGTGAAACATGGCCCATTGTCACTGACCAGTATGTCAGGCAGGCCGTGGGTGGCAAACATGGCCCTCAGGCTTTCAATGGTGGCGGTGGCGGTGCTTCCCGACATTATTTCGCTTTCAATCCATTTTGAAAAAGCATCCACGACCACCAGGAACATTTTACTCGGCGAGAGGCCTATAAAGGCCAGCGGGAGTCGAGCAGTTTGAGCAGTCAGTCGAGGAGGCGGGAGCTCGGAGCAGCGCGAGTCCGGGGTCGGCGAGAGGCCTGTAAAGGCCAGCGGGAGTCGAGCTGTTCGAGGAGGCGGGAGCTCGAAGCAGCGCGAGTCCGGGGTCGGCGAGAGGCCTATAAAGGCCAGCGGGAGTCGAGCAGTTCGAGCAGTCAGTCGAGGAGGTGGGAGCTCGGAGCAGCGCGAGTCCGGGGTCGGCAAGTGGCCTATAAAGGCCAGCGGGAGTCGAGCAGTTCGAGCAGTCAGTCGAGGAGGTGGGAGCTCGGAGCAGCGAGAGTCCGGGGTCGGCGAGAGGCGTACTTGTGCAGCTACAGGGAGAAGGCAAAAAAGAAGTCGAAAGAAACAGAAAGGTGACGTCACAGCCAAGGGGGTAAGTGATTGGCTGGATTAGTGAGTAGTTTTTCTTTTTTCTCTTCTATAACAGTCAGTAACTTTTAACATTGTTGTTGCCAATTTAAGTGTATCTAAGGGTTAAGTCATGGCAGGGGAGCTCGGTCACGTGATATGCTCCTCCTGTACCATGTGGGAACTCAGCGACGCTTCCGGTGTCCCTGACGATTACGTGTGCGGGAAGTGTATTCGCCTCCAGCTCCTGACGGACCACGTTGCGGAATTGGAGCTGAGGGTGGATTCACTCTGGGGCATCCACGATGCTGAGAACGACGAGAGTAGCACGTGTAGCGAGTTGGTCTTACCGCAGGAGAAGGGTCCACAGCCAGCTAGGGAATGGAAGACCAGCAGGAAGAGTAGTGCAAGGAAGGTAGTGCAGGAGTCCCCTGTGGTCATCCCCCTGCAAAACAGATACACTGCTTTGAGTGCTGTTGAGGGGGATGACTCATCAGGGGACGGCAGCAGCAGTCAAGTTCATGGCACCGTGGCTGGCTCTGTTGCACAGGAGGGCAGGAAAAAGAGTGGGAGAGCGATAGTGATAGGGGATTCAATTGTGAGGGGAATAGATAGGCGTTTCTGCGGCCGTAACCGAGACTCAGGATGGTATGTTGCCTCCCTGGTGCAAGGGTCAAGGATGTCTCGGAGTGGGAGGACATTCTAAAAAGGGAGGGAGAACAGCCAGTTGTCGTGGTGCACATTGGTACCAACGACATTGGTAAAAAAAAAAGGGATGAGGTCCTACGAAACGGATTTAAGGAGCTAGGAGCTAAATTAAAAAGTAGGACCTCAAAAGTAGTATTCTCGGGATTGCTACCAGTTGCCACGTGCTAGTCAGAGTAGGAATCGCAGGATAGCGCAGATGAATACGTGGCTTGAGCAGTGGTGCAGCAGGGAGGGATTCAAATTCCTGGGGCATTGGAACCGGTTCTGGGGGAGGTGGGACCAGTACAAACCGGATGGTCTGCACCTGGGCAGGACCGGAACCAATGTCCTCGGGGGAGTGTTTGCTAGTGCTGTTGGGGAGGAGTTAAACTAATATGGCAGGGGGATGGGAACCAATGCAGGGAGACAGAAGGAAACAAAAAGGAGACAAAAGCAAAAGACAGAAAGGAGATGAGGAAAAGTGGAGGGCAGAGAAACCCAAGGCAAAGAACAAAAAGAGCCACTGTACAGCAAAATTCTAAAAGGACAAAGGGTGTTAAAAAAAACAAGCCTGAAGGCTTTGTGTCTTAATGCAAGGAGTATCCGTAATAAGGTGGATGAATTAACTGTGCAAATAGATGTTAACAAATATGATGTGATTGGGATTACGGAGACGTGGCTCCAGGATGATCAGGGCTGGGAACTCAACTTCCAGGGGTATTCAACATTCAGGAAGGATAGAATAAAAGGAAAAGGAGGTGGAGTAGCATTGCTGGTTAAAGAGGAGATTAATGCAATAGTTAGGAAGGACATTAGCTTGGATGATGTGGAATCTATATGGGTAGAGCTGCAGAAGACCAAAGGGGAAAAAACGTTAGTGGGAGTTGTGTACAGAGCTCCAAACAGTAGTAGTGATGTTGGGGAGGGCATCAAACAGGAAATTAGGGGTGCATGCAATAAAGGTGCAGCAGTTATAATGGGTGACTTTAATATGCACATAGATTGGGCTAGCCAAACTGGAAGCAATACAGTGGAGGAGGATTTCCTGGAGTGCATAAGGGATGGTTTTCTAGACCAATATGTCGAGGAACCAACTAGGGGGGAGGTCATCTTAGACTGGGTGTTGTGTAATGAGAGAGGATTAATTAGCAATCTCGTTATGCGAGGCCCCTTGGGGAAGAGTGACCATAATATGGTGGAATTCTACATTAGGATGGAGAATGAAACAGTTAATTCAGAGACCATGGTCCAGAACTTAAAGAAGGGTAACTTTGAAGGTATGAGGCGTGAATTGGCTAGGATAGATTGGCAAATGATACTTAAGGGGTTAACAGTGGGTGGGCAATGGCAGACATTTAGAGACCGCATAGATGAGCTACAACAATTGTACATTCCTGTCTGGCGTAAAAATAAAAAAGGGAAGGTGGCTCAACCGTGGCTATCAAGGGAAATCCGGGATAGTATTAAAGCCAAGGAAGTGGCATACAAATTGGCCAGAAATAGCAGTGAACCCGGGGACTGGGAGAAATTTAGAACTCAGCAGAGGAGGACAAAGGGTTTGATTAGGGCAGGGAAAATGGAGTACGAGAAGAAGCTTGCAGGGAACATTAAGACGGATTGCAAAAGTTTCTATAGATATGTAAAGAGAAAAAGGTTAGTAAAGACAAACGTAGGTCCTCTGCAGTCAGAATCAGGGGAAGTCATAACGGGGAACAAAGAAATGGCAGACCAATTGAACAAGTACTTTGGTTCGGTATTCACTAAGGAGGATACAAACAACCTTCCGGATATAAAAGGGGTCAGAGGGTCTAGTAAGGAGGAGGAACTGAGGGAAATCCTTATTAGTCGGGAAATTGTGTTGGGGAAACTGATGGGATTGAAGGCCGATAAATCCCCAGGGCCTGATGGACTGCATCCCAGAGTACTTAAGGAGGTGACCTTGGAAATAGCGGATGCATTGTCGGTCATTTTCCAACATTCCATTGACTCTGGATCAGTTCCTATGGAGTGGAGGGTAGCCAATGTAACCCCACTTTTTAAAAAAGGAGGGAGAGAGAAAACAAGGAATTATAGACCGGTCAGCCTGACATCGGTCGTGGGTAAAATGATGGAATCAATTATTAAGGATGTCATAGCAGCGCATTTGGAAAGAGGTGACATGATAGGTTCAAGTCAGCATGGATTTGTGAAAGGGAAATCATGCTTGACAAATCTTCTGGAATTTTTTGAGGATGTTTCCAGTAGAGTGGACAAGGGAGAACCAGTTGATGTGGTATATTTGGACTTTCAGAAGGCTTTCGACAAGGTCCCACACAAGAGATTAATGTGCAAAGTTAAAGCACATGGGATTGGGGGTAGTGTGCTGACATGGATTGAGAACTGGTTGTCAGACAGGAAGCAAAGAGTAGGAGTAAATGGGTACTTTTCAGAATGGCAGGCAGTGACTCGTGGGATACCGCAAGGTTCTGTGCTGGGGCCCCAGCTGTTTGCACTGTACATTAATGATTTAGACGAGGGGATTAAATGTAGTATCTCCAAATTTGCGGATGACACTAAGTTGGGTGGCAGTGTGAGCTGCGAGGAGGATGCTATGAGGCTGCAGAGTGACTTGGATAGGTTAGGTGAGTGGGCAAATGCATGGCAGATGAAGTATAATGTGGATAAATGTGAGGTTATCCACTTTGGTGGTAAAAACAGAGAGACAGACTATTATCTGAATCGTGACAGATTAGGAAAAGGGGAGGTGCAACGAGACCTGGGTGTCATGGTACATCAGTCATTGAAGGTTGGCATGTAGGTACAGCAGGCGGTTAAGAAAGCAAATGGCATGTTGGCCTTCATAGCGAGGGGATTTGAGTACAGGGGCAGGGAGGTGTTGCTACAGTTGTACAGGGCCTTGGTGAGGCCACACCTGGAGTATTGTGTGCAGTTTTGGTCTCCTAACTTGAGGAAGGACATTCTTGCTATTGAGGGAGTGCAGCGAAGGTTCACCAGACTGATTCCCGGGATGGTGGGACTGACCTATCAAGACCTATCAACTGGACTTGTATTCACTGGAGTTCAGAAGAATGAGAGGGGACCTTATAGAAACGTTTAAAATTCTGACGGGTTTAGACAGGTTAGATGCAGGAAGAATGTTCCTAATGTTGGGGAAGTCCAGAATCAGGGGTCACAGTCTAAGGATAAGGGGTAAGCCATTTAGGACCGAGATGAGGAGAAACTTCTTCACCCAGAGAGTGGTGAACCTGTGGAATTCTCTGCCACAGAAAGTAGTTGAGGCCAATTCACTAAATATATTCAAAAGGGAGTTCGATGAAGTCCTTACTACTTGGGGGATCAAGGAGTATGGCGAGAAAGCAGGAATGGGGTACTGAAGTTGCATGTTCAGCCATGAACTCATTGAATGGCGGTGCAGGCTAGAAGGGCCGAATGGCCTACTCCTGCACCTATTTTCTATGTTTCTATGTTTCTATGTTTCTATGTTTACCGAGAAACGGGCCCACATAATCGACATGGATCCTTGACCATGGTCTGGAGGGCCAGGACCACAAACTTAGTGGTGCCTCTCTGGGCGCATTACTCATCTGAGCACACACGCTGCATTGCCGTACACAGGACTCTAAGTCAGAGTCGATACCGGGCCACCACACGTGGGATCTGACTAACGCTTTCATCATTACTATACCCGGGTGTGTGCTGTGGAGATCCGAGATGAACGTCTCCCTGACCTTTTGGGTATAACTACGCGGTTACCCACAACAGGCAGTCTGCCTGAATGGACAGTGTTGTGTATCTGTAAAGCATGCACTCCCATGTTCCGCCACCAGGGAGCTCATCCCCTGAAGTCCCAAGGGATCCCAGCATCCCTTGGGAGCACTGTATATAAGCCGGCCCCTAAGGCCTGTTCCTCACTCTGGAGTGTCTTATTAAAGACTGAGGTCACTGTTACTTTCACCTCCCTGTGTGCAGCCTCATCTGTGCTAGGAACACAATAGACAGCTCGTCCTTTCGCCGCTGGAACGGCTTGATTAGCTCTTGGATTTCAACGGGGATGCTGGCCGAGCTCCCATGCAGTACACCATTTTTTACGATGGACAGCAGAGTATAAAGTCCTGACCCTGCAGTACAGACTTACACGAGGCACATGCTGAAGTCAAGGTCACTCTGGACCTGCACCTTTATTTCACAGCTCTCGAGTGCCACACTTGCCTGAGACCTGTCTTGATATACCTGTGTGGAACAAGTATGCAGTGTCTCCTGCAAGTGCACTCCTGGTGGTAAAGTATGCTTGTGGTTACAGGTCATATCTAGTTACAGTCATGTATAGCATGGTAAGATACAGTTATATACAGTAATGTGAAATACATGACATCACCCTCCCCCAAGGTCTTATTGTCTTTATAGATTCAGTCTCTCAGGTGGTCTACGCTCTCGCTTGGAGCGTCTTAGTTGTGATTCAGTTGTTTGCCTTGGTGCCTGTTTTTCTTTCGGTGTGATTGCTGGTATCTCGCCTGGACTGTCTGTTTCATTCAGGATGATTGCTGGTATCTCGCCTAGGCTGTCTGTTGAGACTGCCCTTTCCTCAGGTTGTTCTCTCTGTCTGTCCACCAGGCATGGTGTGAGTTCCACATTGTAGTCTGCCTCTGGTTCTGCAGTGTTGTTGGTGAATCTACTTTTTACTTGGTCTACAAGCCTCCGGCAGGTTTGGCCATTATCCATTTGTACAACCAGTAGCCTGTTTCCTTCCTTGTCTGTTACTGTCCCTGCAAGCCATTTGGGACCCCTGCCATAGTTTAGCACAAACACTTTGTCTCCTATCTCATTCCACCGCCCCCTCGAATTTCGGTCATGGTACTCAGTTAGCTTCCGGCGCTTTGCCTCTCCAATTTCATGCATGTCTGGGAGGATTAACGAGAGCCTAGTCTTTAAGGTCTGTTTCATCAATAGTTGAGCGGGGGGAACCCCAGTCAACGAATGCGGACGAGATCTGTATGCCAGCAGCAGTCGTGACAGGCGGCTCTGCAGAGTGGGACCTTGGATTTTTAGCATGCCTTGTTTAACGATTTGC
Organism: Pristiophorus japonicus; assembly: GCF_044704955.1. Classification (NCBI taxonomy): domain Eukaryota; kingdom Metazoa; phylum Chordata; class Chondrichthyes; family Pristiophoridae; genus Pristiophorus; species Pristiophorus japonicus. The sequence goes on from NC_091990.1 coordinate 116,040,378, forward strand.
ACTGCTCGCTCCACCTGGCCATTGAAGGCCAGCTTGAACGGTGCTGTCTTAACGTGATTTATGCCATGGTCAACGATAAAATCCTGAAATTCTGCACTGGTGAAGCACGGACCATTATCACTGACCAATATGTCAGGAATTCCGTGCGTTGCAAACATGATTCTAAGGCTCTCCACTGTGGTGGAGGTGGTGCTCGAGTTTAAAATGGTGCACTCGATCCACTTTGAAAATGAATCGAAGACTACGAGGAACATTTTGCCCATGAATGGGCTCGCATTGTCTACATGCAACCGCGACCACGGTTTGGTGGGCCAGGGCCAGGGGCTCAGGGGGGGTCTCTCTGGGGGCATTACTGAGTTGGGCACAAATGATGCACCGTCGGATGCAGAGCTCCAAGTCCGTGTCAATGCCAGGCCACCAGACGTGGGATCTGGCTATGGCCTTCATAAGGACGATCCCCGGGTGCTCACGGTGGAGCTCCCGGACAAACGCCTCTCTGCCTCGCAAGGGCATGACTACTCGGCTGCCCCACATCAGGCAGTCTCCCTGTAGTGATAGTTCATGCATGTGCCTTTGGAAAGGTTTGATCTCCTTGGGGCAGGCATCTCGAGCCTCTGCCCAGTCACCAGTTAAACACATCTTTTGGCTAAGGATAACGTGGAGTCGCTGGTGGTCCAGGATCTGATTTGGCAAGCTGACATGGGCGAACCTGTGGATTCAAAGGCATTGATTGCCATGACCATCTCACAGTCCTGTTCGTCGGACCCTTCCGTGGTCGCCAGGGGTAGCCTGCTAAGCGCGTTGGCACAGTTGTCTGTGCCTGGTCTGTGCCTTATGGTGTAGTCGTAAGACGCCAGCATGAGTGCCCACCGCTGAATGCGCGCCGAGGCGTTGCCGTTATTGTCTTGCACTCAGATAGCAGGGACGTGAGGGGTTTGTGGTCGGTTTCTAACGCAAACTTGGCCCCGAAAAGGTATTGGTGCATCTTTTTGACACCGTACACGCACGCCAGCGCCTCCTTCTCAACCATACCGTACCCGCGCTCCACCCGCGAAAGTGACCTGGAGGCATAAGCAATGGGTTGTAATTTACCCACATCATTGACATACTGTAAACCGCACCCGACCATGTACGCTGACGCATCACATGTAAGAACTAGCTTTTTACCTGGGTCAAAAAAGGCTAAAACACTGTTGGAACATAGAAGGTTGCGTGCCTTATTGAAGGTGTGTTCTTGGGCGTCCCCCCAAAACCAATCGCACCCCTTTCTGAGGAGCACGTGGAGAAGCTCCAGCAGCGTGCTCAAGTTCTGCATAAAGTACCCAAAGTAATTGAGTAGCCCGAGAAAGGCGCGCAGTTCCTAGACATTCCGGGGCCTGGGTGCCAGACGAATTGCTTCGGTTTTGGATTCTGTTGGGCGGATTCCATCAGCGGCAATCCTTCTGCCCAAAAATTCAACCTCGGGCGCGAGAAACAGACACTTGGATTTCTTAACTCTTAGGCCTACCCGATCCAATCGACTTAGTACTTCCTCCAAATTGCGGATGGGAGTCGGTGTCCCTGCCCGTGATGAGTATGTCATCTTGAAACACAACCGTCCCCGGGATGGACTTGAGCAGACTCTCCATGAGGCGCTGGAATATAGCAGCTGCCGACCTGATGCCGAATGGGCATCGATTGTACATAAAAAGGCCTCGATGTGTGTTGATGGTGGTGAGTAGCTTAGACTCTTCGGTCAGTTCTTGCGTCATATACGCAGATGTGAGATCTAGTTTCGAGAAAAGTTTTCCTCCAGCCAATGTGGCAAATAGGTTCTCCGCTCTGGGCATTGGTCCTGTAGGGAGACTCTGTTTATGGTAGACTTGTCATCCCCACAGATTCGTACGGATCCATCAGGCTTCAAGAGGGGGACGATGGGACTTGCCCAGTCGCTAAATTCCACGGGTGAGATAATGCCTTCCCGCAGAAGCCGGTCCAGTTCGTGTTCAATCTTTTCCCTCATCACATAAGGCACAGCTCTAGCCTTGTGATGGACCGGTCTGGCATCCTGTGTGATGTAGATTTTAACTTTAGCCCCTTTGAAGGTGCCCACACCTGGCTGAAAGAGATGTTCAAAACGACTTAGAACTGTTGAGCAGGAGGTCCATTCCTCTGACGACATGGCGTGAACATCATCCCATTTCCAATTTAGTTTTGCCAGCCAGCTTCTCCCCAACAGTGCTGGGAGATCTCTGGGGACAATCCACAGGGGAAGTCGGTTCACCGTCCCTTTGTGTGTGACTGAGAGCATGGCGCTGCCAAGGACTGGGATGATTTCTTTGGTATAGGTCCTTAGTTTGGTGTCGATCCTTGCGAGTTTTGGTCTGTTGCTTTTGTGCGTCCACAGCTGTTCAAATTGTTGAGCGCTCATGAGAGATTGACTAGCTCCCATGTCCAGTTCCATGTTGACGTGTATCCTATTGAGTAGGACCCTCATCATTATTGGAGGCGCCTTGTTGTAAGAACAGTGGACATTGATTGTGTTGACCTGCTGTACCTCGATGTCCCGGGCACTGTCCCCATCGTCTTCTGGTCCGCTTTCCGACCCTTCCGATTCGTATACCAGCTGAGCTGCTGTTTTTCTTCACATGCGAGCCAGATGCCCTGTATAGTTGCAGTTTCTGCAAACAGCATACTGAAATCGACACCCCCTTGTTGAGTGCCTTCCCCCACATCTCCAGCACAGACCGCTTCCATTGTTTCCGAAGGATGAGCTGCGTCTGGCTGATCTCTCTTGAGCTTCTCTCAGTCTGTAGTTGATTGCTCGCATTGTGGATTAATGAGGTGTGAATGGCCGTTCATGTGGCCCTTGATGGCTTCTTGCACCACTGCCTGCTGTTGAAGGCCTGCTCCCCTGCCTTTGTCTGTGTGTGGGGGTAGCGGCATGTTTCACGCTGTGAACTCCTTGTTCCGATGCTTCGTTAGTTGTCGTACCCGCAGCATAGATCAATCTCGTTTCTTCTTCTCCTGCCAAGAATGTCTGTGCGACCAGTGCTGCTGCCTCTAGGGTCAAGTTCTTGGTCTCTATAAGCTTTCGGAATATGCCTGCGTGGCCTATTCCTTCAATAAAAAAGTCTCTCAGTACTTCTCTCCTTAGTTCATCGGAGAACTCACATAAACTAGCCAGCCTCCGAAGTTCCGCCACAAAGTCGAGTATGCTCTGGCCTACACAGCGTCTGTAGTTGTAGAACCTGTGTCTGGCCATGTGTCGGCTGCTCGCTGGCTTCAGGCGGTCTCTCACCAGTGTGCTCAACTCCTCAAACGACTTGCTTGCTGGTTTCTCGGGTGCCAGCAGGTCCTTCATTAAGGCGTTTGTTTTCAAGCCACAGCTGGTCAAGAGATGGGCTTTTCTCTCGTCTGCCTTATCGTCGCCCAATCAGTCTTTGGTTACAAAGCTTTGCTGGAGCCTGTCTATAAAGTCCTCCCAATTGTCTCCAGCATTTTATTTCTCATCTGAGCCGTTGGTAGCCATTCTGTGGATTCTGTGATCCCGTAACTCGTCGCCACTATAAAGTCCTGACCCTACAGTACAGACTTACACGAGGCACATGCTGAAGTCAAGGTCACTCTGGACCTGCACCTTTATTTCACAGCTCTCGAGTGCCACACCTGCCTGAGACCTGCCTTTATATACCTGTGTGGAACAGGTATGCAGTGTCTCCTGCAAGTGCACCCCTGGTGGTAAAGTATGCTTGTGGTTACAGGTCATATCTAGTTACAGTAATGTATAGCATCGTAAGATACAGTTATATACAGTAGTGTAAGATACATGACACAGAAGATCTTGGCTGGTCCAAGTCCTAATCTGGCAGGCCGTAACAGGTGATTTATCATTTGCAAACGCTTCCATGACCATCAACAAGTCTGCGGGCTGCGCCACCATCAACACGTTTGCAGGCTGTGCCATTTCCACCCCCATGGTGGGCAATGGTAGCTGACTGAGAGCACCCGCACAGTTCTCGGTGCCTGGCCTTCGGCGGATGGTATAGTTATACGCTGATAGCGCGAGTGCCCAGCTTTTTTTGCAGTATTTATTCCCTTGTTTTCAGCGAACAGGGATATTAGGGGCTAGTGATCGGTTTCCAGCTCAAATTTGAGGCCAAACAGGTACTGATGCATTTTCTTTACCCCGAACACACATGCTAATGCCTCTTTCTCAATCATGCTGTTAGCCCTCTCGGCCTTAGACAAGCTTCTGGAGGCATACGCGACAGGTTGCAACTTCCTCGCAACGTTAGCTTGTTGTAATACACACCCGACTCCGTACGATGACGTGTCACATGCTAGCACAAGTCTTTTACTTGTTTTTTTTCCCCATACCCAGTTCTCACCTTTACGCAATAACACATGTAGGGGCTCTAAGAGAGTGCTTAACCCCGGAAGGAAGTTACGAAAATAGTTGAGGAGTCCCAGGAACGACCGCAGTTCCGTGACCTTCTGTGGCCTGGGCACATTCCTGATAGCTTCTGTCTTGGCGTCTGTGGGCCGAATGCCATCCGCCGCGATCTTTCTCCCCAAAAACTCCACTTCTGTTGCCATGAAGACACATTTCGACCTCTTCAGCCGTAGCCCTACGCGCTCCAGTTGCTGGAGGACCTCCTCCAGGTTTTGTAGGTGCTCGGCGGTGTCCCGACCTGTGACCAATATATCGTCCTGAAAAACCACTGTGCCTGGTACCGACTTGCATAGGCTCTCCATGTTTCTCTGGAAGGTCGCTGCAGCCGACCAAATTCCAAATGGGTATCTGTTGTAGATGAACAGTCCCTTGCGCGTATTGATGCAGGTGAGGCCCTTCGAAGACTCCTCCAGCTCCTGCGTCATGTAGGCCAAAGTCAGGTCGAGCTTGGTGAACATCTTGCCTCCTGCCAGCATCGCAAATAGGTCGTCTGCCTAAGGTAGCGCATATTGGTTCTGTAGTGAGAAACGATTAATAGTTACTTTATAATCACCGCAAATCCTGACCGTGCCATCACTTTTGAGTGCTGGAACAATCGGGCTGGCCCACTCACTGAATTCCACTGGGGAGATGATGCCCTCATGTTGCAGCCTGTCCAGCTCGATTTCCACTCTCTCCCTCATCATGTGAGGTACCGCTCGCGCCTTGTGGTGAATGGGTCGTGCCTCTGGGACCAAGTGGATCCGCACCTTCGCCCCGGAAAAGTTTCCAATGCCTGGCTCAAAAGGGAAGGAAATTTGTTAAGAACCTGGGTACATGAGGCCTCATCGACATGTGATAGCGCTCGGATGTCATCCCAGTTCCAGCGGATTTTGCCCAGCCTGCTCCTTCCAAGCAGTGTGGGGCCATCGCCTGGGACAATCCAGAGTGGCAGTTCATGCACCATGCCCTCGTAGGTGACCTTGACCATGGCGCTGCCCAGGACAGTGATAAGCTCTTTGGTGTACGTTCTCAGTTTCGTGTGGATGGGGCTCAGGGCTGGTCTGAGTGCCTTGTTGCACCACAGTCTCTCAAACATCTTTTTACTCATGATGGATTGGCTATCGCCAGTGTCCAGTTCCATGGCTACGGGTAAGCCATTCAATTTTATATTTAGCATTATAGGTGGACATTTTGTCGAAAATGTGTGCACCCCTTGTACTTCAGCATCTGCCTCCTCTCTCTGAGATTCGAAATTGCTTTGATCCACCATGAACCGATCTTCCTCTGCCAGGTGGTGGTTATCAGGTTTTGCAGAGCTTGCATCTCATCTGCAAGCTCGTTGGAGTTGGAACATTGTTCCACAGCTCTTGCAATCATACCCTTTGAAACGGCATGAATAGGCTGAATGGAAGCCTCCACAACGCCAACAAGGTGTGAATTGCCTTGCATTCATCATTTGTTGCGGACTCTGAGTCATCTGGATCACCTGAGGCCTGCTGGCAGTTGCAGACTCGTGGTTTCTGCCCTGTACATTTCTGCTCGCAAACACAGTTCCAGTTAATTTATGAACATTGCTAGCACTTGTGTGCTGAGAGATTTGTTTGGTGTTATCACTGGTGGACATAAACGCCTGTGCTATCGCAATGGCCTTACTGAGGGTCGGTGTCTCTACAATCAAAAGTTTTCATAGGATGGTCTCGTGGCCAATGCCCAGTACAAAAAAGTCTCTGAGCATTTGCTCCAGGTAGCCATCAAACTCACATTGTTCTGCAAGTCACCTTAGCTTGGCGACGTAGCTTGCCACTTCCTGACCTTCAGATAGCTTGCACGTGTAGAACCAATACCTCGCCATCAGCATGCTCCCAAACCAGTGTACACCACTCCTCATATGACTTATCTGTGGGTTTCACCGGAACCAGAAGATTCTTCATGAGGCTGTAGGTCAGTGCCCCACAGACCATGAGGAGGACTGCTCTCCTTTTTGCAGTGCTTCCTTCTCCATCCAGCTCGTTGGCTACAAAGTACTGGTCTAGCCATTCGACATAGGTTTCCCAGTGCTCACCCTCTGAGAACGCCACCAGGATGCCCACAGTTTGCTGCATCTTTGCATTGGATTCGTATACTCGTCGCCAGTTATTGTGTTCCTAACACAGATGAGACTGCACACAGTGGGGTTAAAGTAACAGTGACCTCAGTCTTTATTAAGACACTCCAGAGTGAGGAACAGGCCTTAGGTGCCGGCTTATATACAGTGCTCCCAAGGGATACAGGGATCCCTTAGGACTTCAGGGGATGGAACATGGGAGTGCATGCTTTACAGATACACAACATGCCCCACCTGTGATAGAGACTGTAGATCTAGCATTGATCTAATCAGTCACCTTAGAACTCATTTTAGTGTGGAAGCAAGTCATTCTCAACTCCGGGGAACTGCCTAATAAGAGGAGGGAGTTTGTAGGTCACTTTTGAACTTAGTGTCGAGATTGCAAACAGCATCATGAACTTTTCCGCAGCAGAGGAGAAGCCTTGATTGAGCACGTGTGTTGCAAATGGGCTCAGTACTTTTGATTCAGAGCATGACTGCTCTCCCTGCAGTGGCAATAGGAGGTGTCAGTGCCACTCACAGTCCCATGATCTTCAACTTCCCATGCAAGCTTTCTGATTATCGTCTTGTTCAATGACATTATGAAAGCCAATGGAATTAGCATGGGCCCATTGACAAGGTAAGGTTTAAAATTAATATTTCACTAAGGTCACTATATGGAGCAATAGAATCGCAGCCTGTTTTGATCAGTACACAAATACAATTTCTTTCCAATAGCGAAAGAAGATGCAAGTTCCTCTGTTCCGCCTCAAACGAACTGATAGCTCAGTAGTGCTTGGAGAATGGAGAAATCACAAATTTTCCCGTATTTAGGACTAACGGCAGGTGATAAGTTATAACATTTGCTAAGTAATTCTCACTTATTTCTATTAACTAATAACAGCCGAGATCTCAGGTTAGATATCGGTTGCTGTATTCTTATGAAGCCTGCTGATTCTGTTATCAGCCCAAGAATAGTGTAAACAGAGAATCGCTGGGCAATGACAAATCCAATTTGAATAAAAATGATTTTAATTGAATTCACTGGCCTGTGTTGTGACCCTAGGGAAGGACATAACTACAGTGTCTCAGTTCACATGATATTCCTTTCCCGGCACAAATACATGGGGTTCATTTTCTGCCCAGTAATATTCCCAAACAAACATTTAATGCACTTGTACTAAATCCATCTGCACTAAAAAGTGCTCAGAGGGATTTAGTACGAGTCTGTTAAGCACTCGAATAGGAACAGGGCTGCTCAGAAAATAAATCTATTGCATCATAGCGGTTTGCAGCAAAGCAAGAAGCCACTGAACTGATTGGGTCAGTGTCAATTCTTCGCTAGGGCAATTTAAAACTGATCCCACTGTCCTGCTCTCTCCCCATCACCTCTGAGTCAAAAGGTTGTGGGTTCAAGTCCCACTCCAGAGCCTTGAGCACAAAAAATCTAGGCTGACACTCCCAGTGCAGTACTGAGGGAGTGCTGCACTGTCGGAAGTACCGTCTTTCAGATTAGGCATTAAACCGAGGCCCTGTCTGCCCTCTCAGGTGGCCGTAAAAGATTTCATGGCACTATTTCGAAGAAGAGCATGGGGAGTTCCCCCGGTGTCCTGGGCCAATATTGATCCCTCAATCGACATCACCAAACAGATTATCTAATCAGTATCACCTTGCAACAGCTTTTGTGGGAACTTGCTGTGCGACAATTGGCTGCCGCATCTCCCACATTACAATTGTGACTACATTTCAAAAAGTACTTCATTGGCTGTAAAGCAGTTTGGGACGTCCGGTGGTCGTGAAAGGTGCGATATAAATGCAAGTCTTTCTTTTTTCCCTGTACCATCCTCTGCTTCAAATATTTCTCTAATTTTCACTTATAAGATGCAGTGGCCTCAATCAATTCTCTGTAGCGAAGGATTTCATGCTCCAAGCACCCTCTGTGTAAAGAAAAGCCAGCATCTTAAATGTGATATACTGAGAGGTGGCATGACAGGTTGAGAAAGTGGTTAAAAAAGCATATGGGATCCTGGGCTTTATAAATAGAGGCATAGAGTACAAAAGCAAGGAAGTTATGATGAATCTTTATAAAACATTGGTTCGCAACAACTGGAGTATTGTGTCCAATTCTGGGCACCGCACTTTAGGAAGGATGAGAAGGCTTTAGGAAGGTTGCAGAAAAGATTTACAAGAATGGTTCCAGGGATGAGGGATTTCAGTTACGTGGATAGATTGGAGAAACTGGGGTTGTTCTCCTTAGAGCAAGAAGATTTAGAGGAGATTTGATATACAGCGGACATCTTAAAGCGCTGGAGAAGTACCACCAGCGCTGCCTCTGCAAGATCCTGCAAATCCATTGGCAGGACAGATGCATCAACGTCAGTGTTCTCGCTCAGGTCAACATCCCCAGCATTGAAGCATTGACCATGCTCGATCAGCTCCATTGGGCGGGCCACATCGTCTGCATGCCCAACACAAGGCTCCCAAAGCAAGCGCTCTACGGCACATCAAGCAAGCCCCAGGTGGACAGAAGAAATGCATCAAAGACACCCTCAAAGCCTCCTTGACAAAGTGCAATATCCCCACAGCCTCCTGGGAATCCCTGGCCCAAGACCGCCCAAAGTGGAGGAAGAGCATCCGGGAGGGCACTGAGCACCTCGAGTCCCATTGCCGAGAGCATGCAGAAACCAAGCGCAGACAGCAGAAGGAGTGTGCATCAAACCAGGCTCCCTGACCACCCTTTTCTTCAATGACTGTCTGTCCCACCTGTGACAGAGACTGTAGGTCCTGCATTAGACTTCTCAGTCACCTGAGAACTCACTTTTAAAGTGGAAGCAAGTCATCCTCGACTCCGATGATGATGATGATTATAGAGATGTTCAAAATCATGATAGGTCTAGACAGAGTAGATAGAGAGAAACTGTTCCCATTGACGGAAGGGTCGAGAACCAGAGGACACAGATTTAAGGTGATTGGCAGATGGTCCAAAGGTGTCAAGAGGGAAAACTTTTTTACGCAGCGCATGGTTAGGATTTGGAATGCACTGCCTGAAAGAGTGGTGGAGGCAGACTCAAATGTGACTTTCAAAGGGAAATTAGATAAGTACCTGAAAGAAAAAAATTGCAGGGCTATGGAGAAAGGGCGAGGGAGTGGGACTAACTGAAATGCTCTTGTAGAGAGCCGGCATGGACTAAACGAGCTCAATGGCCTTCTTCTGTGCTGAAACAAACGATTCTATGATAGAACCCCCAAGTATTATGTACAACAGCAAATTGTAAAACTGCACACCAATTTTAAATAAAAATATCTCTGTCTCATTGACCACTGCAAGATGTTACCATCGCAATGGCTCAGTAGAGTTGGCTTGATTTGCAGCGAGTAGCACCTCAAAGATAGCGTGCAGGAAATTGCCAAAAACAAAACAGACTTTCCTTCACCTCCAACATATTTCTCAAAATACCAATTTAATCACTCAGCATAATTTGCTGGTTCCATGAAAAATCACGCTTCTGTCCCAAGCTGTTGTAGATTCTGCCCTTTCAACGCAAGAGGTATGTCACCAAATTGTTCTACAGGGTAACAAATTCTGTGCTGTGTCAGCTGTGACTCTTGCTTCTGAATCAGAAGGTTGGGGGTTTAAGTCCCGCTCCACAGAGACAAAAATCTAGGCTAACACTCCAGTGCAATGCTGAGGGAGTGCTGCACTGTCGGAGGTGCCGTCTTTTGGATGAGATGTTAAATCGAGATCTCGTCTGCCCTCTCAGGTGGATGTAAAAGATCCCATGACACCATTTCAAAAAAGAGCAGGAGAGTTATTCCCGGTGTCCTGGTCAATATTTATACCTCAATCAACATTACTAAAACAGATTATCTGGTCATTATCACATTGCAGTTTGTGAGAGCTTGCTGAGGGCAAATGGGCTGCCGTGTTTCTGACATTACAACAGTGACCACACTTCAAAGGTACTTAATTGGCTGTAAAGCACTTTGGGACGTCCTGAGGTTGTGAAAGGCACTATATAAATGCAAGTCTTTCTTTCAAGAAAAAGTGTCATACAAGAGATCTTAGTGTGACTATAGAAGGAAGCAATGATGTTTCTGCACTACTGTTTGCATCTAATGTTACTTATGTATTTTCTGGACTTCTGGGGGCCAAAATTTCCCACTCGCCCGAAATTGGGCGCGTTTATGGTTTTTACCGCCGCGGTGGTTGAGGTGGCCTCTTGAGCGAAATTCTGCTCTTTGGGTTTTTTCAGAGGAATCAGAAGTCGCTCATAAAAGGAGCCTAAGTTGGGGCAGTGAGTACACCAGAGGGGCGGAAGTTGGGGCGAGGAGCAGAGTGGCCACCGCTGTCAGTCATCAATGTAGCGCTGATGACATCATCATGGCACCGCGTCACCACGGCTCTCCTCTTCACTTGAAGGGGAAGCTTCCGTGATGCTTTAACTTCAGTCCACTGGGCCACCAGGGAGGGTTTCTGCCGGGCCAGCGGCCTGGCACCCAAAAGGGGGTGCTGGGCTGCCTGTTGGCGGCCCGGCCGAACCCGGGGGCATAATTGTTGGCCCGACATGCCAATCGGCTGACAAAAAAAAACATGGCGGCAGTGACAGTAGGTCTTCCCCTTTAAGGAGAGCCATACCGCCATTACAGAAGGCTCAGCCTCACTGCACCACCGCGAAAAAGCAGGTTTTGGCAGCGCCCGGCAGACCGAAGATTTTCACGGCGGAATTTCGTCGTTGGGGGTGGGGTCGATCGGCGGTGCGCACTCTGATGACACACTTGGGACGGATCGGCAGCAGCAGAACAGTAGCGGGGGTGGGGGGGGTGGGAGAGTGGGTCACTGCCAGGATACCGCTGGAGTGGAATTTTAATAATGGCGACCATTACGCGAAAAGTCGGCGGCCTTTGCACACCGCAGAGTGGCCGCCGATTTCTGGTGTTAAGGGGCCTTAAGGAAAGGGGAAATTTCGGTCCCCTGTTGTTTTAATTAAAAAACACATCTGGAAAATGTTTATCAAAAGCTTTCAGTGCAAACCATTACATGCCTACAAAATGCGGCTGGCTGTATCAGCAAACTAATGCTCAATACCACACGTATGATACACTTTGTCCGGTATTTTAGTGGAGGTGTTAACACCTGTGTTAAAGTAGTAGGCAATATATAAGCACATTAAGCACTTCCCTGCTAATTTTGCCAACAGTAATTTCTAAGATATGGGATCCTCAAGCTCAAGCTTGCTGCTGCTTCCAAAATGGTCATATGGAAGCAGCATTTTTGAAATGCTGGCCCTTGTTCCAATAATGTTCCTTTAAAATGTAGAGGTGGAAATATCCATCTGTGTGTGTGTGTGTGTGTGTGTGTGTGTAGATTATCCAAGTTCAGCTACTGGTGTGGAGCCTATCCGACCGACGTAAATAAATTTTTGGCGTAAATTAAAATATCCAAGTTTCCGCAAAGTTTCTGCGCCAATGTAACTCAGTTAGATATGATTTTTTTAAGTCAGTATTTTTTTGCGTCATAAGGAGCGTAACCTGATGTTTGCACCAATGCTTGGACCATTCAGAAAGCTACTTCTAATACTCCCAAGATTGTCGGTCAGTTCACTGTTGTCTGCTGCATGCTGCATAACTTAGCCATCATGAGGCAGCAGCAGCTGGTAGTAGAAGACCCACTGAGGTGAGAGTGGCTGATGATGAGGAGGAAGAGGCAGTTGACGAGGAGGAAGAGGAGGAGGACAAGGAAGCCATGCAACTACCTGAAGCTGGAGCACGACGGCGGAGGAGAGCGGGATGTCATGCCCCTTTAACGACTGCTCGAGCCTTGCACCAGCAACTCATCCGTGAACACTTTGCTGCCTGAAGGCTCAGCGGCAACTATTCCAAATGGACTGTGTTTACTGTTTGGACCTGTTCCGTAATGTTGTGTTGTGTTAATGGAACAAATAATAGAAATGATTCTTCTTCAGTTAAAAAAATTGTTAATAATGGAACAAATAATGGAAATGATTCAGTTACAATTTAAAATATATTTTATTCAAAAGTTTAACTTTAATAAAAATATTTTTGTATCAAACTTTAAAGTTTTCAGTTAAGATCACTTACAAACTCTAAGATCACTTAAAAATATTAAGATCATTCACAAACCTTAAAACTTGTAAATTTATATAACTTACAAAAAACTTTTAATTGAGAACAGGTACGACAGTAACAACAATAATAATAACAACAGCAGCAAAGAAAGGCTGCACAAATCTCTCCTCCACCTTATTTTAAGACCGCCCGCTGCGCTTGGTCTTGTTGACACCACCCCTGCCCGCAGGTGGTGGCGCAGTGTTTCTCGGGTTGGTACCAAGCTTATTCTTTCAAACATCTCGGGTAATGGGCACTCCTTGATGGCAGTGGGGGGATGGCAGGAGTAATGTGGAAGGCCCAGCTTGGGCCTCTTCAGAGGCTGGTCTAGGGATTGGAGTGGGAGTGGCAGTTGATTCTGTCAATGGCTGTGGGATCTGAGCGTGTAACCTTATTGCAGCAGCTAACTTAGAAATTCACACCCTCATGTGCCCTGACAGTGTATCAACTACCTGCAACATTCTCTCCCTCATGTTTGCCGACAGTGTATCAGCTACCTGCAACATTCCCTCCCTCATGTGCCCGGACAGCGTTCCCATTTCTCGTGAGAGTGTTGTTACTTCTCCCGTCAGTCCCGATACCTCATCACCCATCCCACTGATGGTGTGATCGCATAAGGTCAATGTTCTCCGCATTCATTGCCATCACTTGAACCGCATCTTTTAGATCCTGCACCTCAGGAGAGCACTGTCGAGCTCTCCTTCCCCTCCACACCTTGGGTGTGGCTCGCTGCATCCCACTGGGACCCGCAGCCTCGGACGGTGGGGCCCTGGGTGTGCCTCGCTGCACCCCACTGGAATCCTCAGCCTGAGAAACCATAGAATGTCCCAACACTCGTACCACTCAGGAAAGGGCCTGGCACCTCAATGGGTGGCACCTGCACCTCCTCCAGTGAGTACAACAGTGGCGGCTTCATCCATCCCCTCCCCCTGCCCCTCACCCCCATGCTCTTGGTCTGGAAGCTGTTCTCCTCTTCAGGCTCGTCCACGTCTGAATCTTCTTCTGCATTGACTTCAGCCTCACGTTCTGCAAAATATAACAGAACAGACAAATGGTTGGCAGCAGAGGAGGGGGCAGGATGGCACGAGTACCACACAGGTTGGCACACAGTGCAGGCAGCAGGCTTATTTGAAGGACCACGATGAATGATAGCACATTGCATCAACCACAGCGTAACTGACGGAGACATCCCCATGAGCCGAAGCATGGCTAGCCCACGCAGTACTGAACATTTAGCAAAGCCAGACTGTGGAATTTGCAGGACTTACCCTCTCCCTCGAGTGTGGGCCCAGCTTGTGCAGTGGTGGTTGCTTTTCTCCAGGTAGGACCCATCAAATCAGCGACCCTGTCTTCCAAGTGTGTCAGTGGGTGCAGATTTGCCAGGCCTTCTCCTGTTTGAGTTCTTTTCCTTTTGGTGTGTGCCACCTTCCTCTGCAAAGATAAAATTATAACTTTTTAGAGAGGCTGTCTTTCTGCTGGGTGGGACATATACAGATAGTCACATTTACAATTTCAATTCCACTGAAGAAATGAAAATATTACTTACACTAACTACTTGACCAAGGTCCTGCCACTTCTTTTTGCACTGGCCTCCATATCTCAGGATGGTCACCATTGCACAGTAATCTTCTGCAACTTGGTTCCAGTGTTTCTTCATTTCTTTTGGTGAGACTTTTATGTGACCTCTGCTAGTGTCCAGCTCATGCCATCTGGTCTCAATTACAGTAACCAGTGCCGCCACTTCATCCTGTGAGAAATTCTTGGTCCTTGAGCTACGTTGCATATTGTATTGCAGCTCCTATTTTTCCCACTGAGATTTAAAGTTCTCACACACAACTGGCTCCTTAAAAATGGCCTAATGAAGACTGGGAGCTGTACTGGGCATGCACGCCCATAGCAGTCATGTCAAAAACATCATTTTTTTTGTCGCGCATGCACAGAAGGAGGGGGCATTGTTTTTTCAGCGCAGACATTAGGCTTCACCCCCCGAAGCTAAAGGACAGGCTGCGCGGCGCTAATTTCAAAAATTAGAATGGGGAAACTTGCTAGTTATTTTTTTTGGAGTAGTCGGGGCCAAAAATAACCGTTGTAACTCTGGCAATACGCCAAAAATCGGCATGGGGAAAATTGAGCCCATAGAACCTCACTGGACAGGAGCATGGGTTTGAGATATAGTTATGATCCTACAGGCTGATACTGGGACCCAGATCCCTGTCTCATGAAGTGCCATGCCAGGGGCAGTGCCTTACAGAATTTCCCCCAAAATGGTTGCACAAGGAGATATTATGGGCCAGAAGCATCTGCTTAAGAAACTCTTACATAAGAACATAAGAAATAGGAGCAGGAGTAGGCCATTTGGCCCTTCGAGCCTGCTCCATTCAATAATATCATGGCCTCAACTCCACTTCCCTGCCTCCTCCCTGTCATGTATGTAACCACAATGTAACACCACAGTATTACTGTATACACACAACCTAGATGCATACCTTGAACACAAGGGATGAACTTGTGGGAGACACTCCTTACCTGATCTCCCAGGTATATAAAGGGAGGTCCCACGCAGGGTCATCACTTGTGGAGTGCTGTGAATAAAGAGTTGAGGTCACAGAGTGACCTTGTCCCCAGAATGTGCCTCGTGTGGTTTCATGCTGTAGAGTAAGGACTTTACACTCCCCATAACTCTTGACTCCCTTATCGTTCAAAAATCTTGATTACGTAAATTTTCCAGAATTCCCACACAAAGGAACATTTATCCAATAATTATTTAGAGAAGTAACTAGAACTATCACCACAGAATAAAACGGAATATATAGCTGCAAAAGATAAAAGGGGCCAAAATTCAGTGTCTCAGAAAGATCCGTTACTGCCCGTTTGCAGCGGTCATACGGCGGAATCCCGTGGCCACTGTTTTATGGTCAACTAGCCCTCCGACCCAAATTCAAGAGGGGATTTTTATGCCTGGATCCAATTCTGCCCCACGCAGCGCCGCTCTCCCTCACCTGAAAAATACACCGACCCAAATTCAGTTTTTAAAAATCGCTGCGCAGCTGCGAGGTGCCCACGACAGATTTTTCTGTTGGTGCACTTTCTCCTCACTGTGTGCAGCCAGACTTCCCGATCGGCCGGCAAAATAGTGCCCACAGGTTAGACCGGGCCACCAACTTGGGTGGGAGGCTGTTGGCCCAGTGGCCGAAGATATAAAGTGACGGATTCTCTCCCCTTTAACGGAGAGGAGAGGAGAGAGCGTGGTGACGCACACGCGCTGTGACGTCACCACTGCTCCACCACTGAGTGACAGCAGTAGATTTCCGGTCTCGCCCCAAATTCAGCCCCTCAACCTACCTTACCGCTGAACTCCCGTCCCCACTATGACTGACTTCCGGCCCAATGTCAAGAAAAAACCTAAGTGATGAAAATCAACGCACTCGACAAAAAAACAATTTTTTTTAAAAGGTAGCTGCGCCAGCTTTCTTGCGGCCCTGAATTTCGGCCCCAAAGTATTCTGGAAAAATTGTAATTTTCCACAAACAGCTTCATGCTTCCACAGGTTAAAAAAAAACAAATCCCAAATCTTTACATCCTTAAAGGAGAATAGGAAATGAAGGCAACAATTTTTCAATAACCGGGGGTGGCAAAATTATGGTACAGATTACCAGCAAGGGTTGAGCAGAAAGCCAATGGCAGCTTTTATCGAAGGATGGTGTACTATTAAGAGAGGGGATTACAGGGTGTAATTCATTCCATAATTACAGTATGGAATCTGATTTTAGGTTTGGAAAGGTTAGGCTCGGATCAGAGAATCTGAGAATTTTACAGCACAGAAAGAGGTTATTCATCCCAGTGTATCTATGCTGGCTCTCCAAAAGACCTATCCACTTAGTTCCACTCCCTCGTCCCTTCCCCATACCCTTTAAAAAATTATTTTTCAAATTCTTCTTCCTTCGTATGGTAGTAGCAAAGCATCTCAAATGTCAAGAGCCAAGTTGGATATCCAGGTCAAAGCTTCCGTTGTAACAGCGTGGATGTCTTATAGGCTGCCTGCGAATTTCAAATATTTATCTACTTCAAAGCTACATCACCTGATGGTCTTCTCTCATCCAAAATATTATGTTACTATGGGCTAGAATGTGCACTTGTTCACCGCCTGGTTTCTCAGCGATATTGGCCGTTTTGGGCGAGAACCTGGTTGGCGAAAAATTCCCCAGCTGAGGCACGCCAGCGGTTTCAAAGTACTGCTGGGGAACGGACCGCCGGTGTACAACATCCACAGATCGCCCTGGTGCAATTTTTGGTTGAGCAAGGACCCGTAGGTAAGTATGAAAAAAAAAATTTTAAATACCCTCGAGAATCAGCGGAGCTGGGCAATAGGTAAGTAGGTCTGCAAGATAAAGGTAAGTGATTGGTTTTTTACCAGTTATTTTCAAAATCTGTTGGAGTGATTGAAGTTAAAAGTGTGTTGGGAATGTTTTTTGGATTTTTTAGTTAGGTTTTTTGAAAAATTATTTTTATTCTTTTCCTTGTGTTAGGCCTAACCCGCAGCCTCGGTGTAAATTTTTGTAGATTTTTTAATTTTTCGACCATTTTCTTTAGGCACAACCCAATCTAGCTGAAATTGCACTTTTTCACCCAGACTGGGGGTGCAAGGCCCATATTTTTCACTGGGCAGACTTAAAAAAATTTTTTTTGAGAAGTTTTCGCCGCCGATATTCTTCCCAGCCGTAGCGATTTTTTGGGTGAAATCGGGTGCTGGCGGGCCTTGGCGAAATTCTAGCCCTGGTATTGTACTTCCAAATAAAGCAACGTTGAATCTTTGACAAACTTACTCTAAAATTGGAAAGGAAGTCGCCCGTGACAGCGAGTCACCAGAGAGGCACGATGCCCCATTTAAGCTCTCTGCAGCGATAATTGGTAAATATTGAACCAATAAGTGCTTCGCAACAATGCCCAGAGCCCCCACCGAAGTTGTAACAGTCATTTTCACCTAGATTTGTTCCAACATCTGTCTTTGTTGATGATGCCCAGCCCCAGGGCTTCAAAGGTATTTCAAAAATATCCAGAACATCAATCTCACATGAAACCGAAGGAAAACATCGAATGTCATTGAACAATAAATATCAGCACTGTCATCAGCTTACCTCTGGGCTGCAGTCCAAGGGTGTTTCTCTTCCAGTTTTTTTAAGAGTGCTGCAGTCAGCTGCAAATCACCCTCGAGGGACCCTCCCGGTATTAATTGGACTTCTGAAGCCCTGCAAACTTGATTGTGAATGCCCTTCCTGGGACTATTTGCAGAGACCTGAGTTTGAACACAATTATTACAACTTTTCATTAAATGGATACATGATTCCCTTTAATAAACAGTCATACTATTACAGTATTTAAGTCTCCATAAAGCACTCAAAAGGCACTGGCGTAATTACTTATCATGCTTCTAAAATCCTTACGGCTAACTGGCACAATTACTCACAATATTTCCCCAGCTAATGAAAGTAACTGAAGGCAGTGTGGGCAATTCTACGGTAATTAAAAAATCTTCAATCAGAGCCATTTTATGGAAAGACACTAATAAATGTATCACTGCAGATCAGACTAACTAATCCTAACTGACTTCATTTCCAACTAATTGGCATTTTGGGGGCACTATGGTAAGAGCAGTCAAATTGCTTGCAGTTGTGTGTATTTAATAGAGAAACTCAGGCACTCTCGTATCTCTGAACTTCAATGATATTGTTAAATGCAACCGATGTATTAAATGCTTAAAGTCAGCTATCATTTTGTGTTTTGACATTTTTTTTTAAAGAGTTAATATTGCAAAATAAAATATTATGATAAACACTTTGCAGGTTTAAAAAAAAACTCATCAAAATATTATTTAAAATAATGTTATTTTATCTAATAACTGCAGCATAAAAATCTTAAAAGCTCCAGATAAATAGAGAAGGAAGAAAGGAGAGCAGTGAATATTTGTTTCAAATTCATTCCTCAGGATGTGGGTGTCGCTGGCAAGGCCAGCATTTATTGACCATCACTGGTTGCCCTGAAAATGTGGAGGTGGGCTGCCTTTTTCTTGCGAGGCAACTTCAGAGAGCAGTTAAGAATCAACCATGCGGGTGAAGGACAGGAGTCACATATAGACCCAGACCGGGTAAGGATAGCAGGTTTCATTCCTTAAAGGGTGTTAATGAGCCAGCCGGATTTTTACGACAATCCAGCTTCATGGTCACCACAACTAATATCAGCTTTTTACATCAAGATTTCTTGAATACTGAATTCAAATTCTCAGACTGCTGTGCTGGGATTTCTAATCCCGTTCTCTGAATTATAATTATACAAAAATGGTGGGAAAATGGTGTGTGTCCCGCCGCCCCCCTCCCCCCTCCCCTCGGCCGCCCTCTGCAGGTTTCTGGAATTTCTCTGCTTTGGCCCTACACCTAGGTTTCTCAATGAATTAGAGAAAAGAGATAGGCTTAGCAATGTAGATATTATTCCATGTCCATGTTTAATGCTAAAATGTATTATCGTTTGACTCAACGAGAATGGTAGCTTAGTGGTTGTGTTACCAGACTAGTAATCCAGAGCCCTGGACTAACAATCCGAGACGTGAGTTCATAATCCCACCAAGGCAGCTGTGCAATTTAAATTCAGTTCATGAAATAAATTCTGGAATAACAAGCTAGTATTAGTAATGGAGACCACGAAATGACCAGACTGTCATTAAAAAAAAACCATCTGGTTCACTAATATCCTTTAGGGAAGGAAATCTGCCGTCCTTAACCAGTCTAGCCTATATGTGACTCCAGATTCACAGCAAACTGGTTGACTCTTAACTGCCCTCTGAAATGGCCTAGCAAGCCACTCAGTTGTATCAAACTACTCGGAAAAACCTCCACCTCATGGACTGCAGCGGCTCAAGGAGGCAGCTGACTTCTCAAAGGCAGTAAGTGATGGGCAATAAATGCTGCATTGCCAACAATGCCCACATCCCATGAATGAATAAAAATAAGTTAGGAAAAGATAGTTATAATTTGGCAGACAAATGCTCCTGCACTTTTCCAAGTGCTAATGAGCCATGAAAAATGTACAGACATTACATTATTTGTGTTACTTTTTTAAATAAATAAATACTTATAAAGTTGTGCCCTTCAGAAGGTTGCACTGCCATTCTACACATGCTGCTGCCTCCATCGAGCCCTGACAACATTATATCAGGCATGAATTTGGAGTCTGACTAAACAAATTGACATCTCTTGCTGCATGTTTACCAGACAGGTTATAAAACCGCTAGTCAAAGTCTTTCTGTCGAAATTATTTGAAGAAGAAATAGCTTTATTAAAACAACAGCCACTCGCATTATTAGATGATTTCTTCAGAAACTCAATGCATTTCTGACCACTTCATTACCCGAGTTAATGGGGTCTGAACACCTGTTCTTAAATGGAGCATTCTGGCTGGCTAGCCAACAATTGGTCAAGTTATGAAACAGAAAGGGGGTTGCTATTATTCAAGTGAGGGCACAGTGACATTATCGCATACCCAATCTCAGATACCACAGATTTATTGTTTAAAATCCTAGTTTTATGATATTTTAGAAAAATGTGCACGAGTTTGCATTTCAGCAGACATATAAAGGCCAGAAATGACATTTCAGTCAGCTACGTAACACGTTCCCATGGTGTTCAGTTGTTCACTATCGTAGGGAAGTTATTAACCCATTGAAAATAAACAGATAAATGTCTGTGTTAAACTAGCGGAGAAAGGAATGCCGTCCAGATGCTTTAAATGTTCGCACACTTGCATTACACCGTAATTTTTTAACTATAATGCTTTCTACGAAGTTGAGGTTTGCAGAGTGGGTCATCCCAGGGATAAGCACTTATCAAAACCTCTGCAGTGAGATGACGAATGCTATTTTAAAACAAGCCATAATTATTACCATTAAAAACAGAAAATGCTGAGAACGCTCAGCAGGTCGGGCAGCGTCTGTGGAAAGAGAAAAACCAAGAGTTAACGTTTCAGGTCAATGGCCTGATAGGCCAACAAAGGTCATCGACCTGAAATGTTAACTCTGTTTCTCTCTTCATAGATGCTGCCTGACCTGCTAAGTGTTCCCAGTGTTTTCTGTTTTTATTTCAGATTTCCAACAACTGCAGTGTAATGTTTGCACTGCGGCATTGTGAGTGGCTTAGCCAGTCACGTGATGTCCACAAGACTCAATAAAATCCAAGTCAGTTGGGTCTAGGTCATCCACGATGAGGTATGCAGTTGTGAGCCTAGTGGATGAACTGGTAATGTGTAGTGTGATTGTTAAACCTTTGTTAATAAACCAACTAGTTCTGAATAGCAATTTGTTGCCATTAATTCTTAAGCAAAGAATCCATGAAGCAAATACATTACACACAATATTTTGCTTTTGTTTTTAAATCATTACATGGTGAGCTGCATTTCAGACGGTGTTTCTATTTTGCAGGTTGCTTCTTTTCGTTTCTTGTAGTTCAATCCAAAACTAAGTATATAATTCTCAGAAAAGCAAGCTGGATTTACAGTGAATTATAACGTGCACTTGATCTCTCTTTATGGCTTTGCCTACAATTTCAGTCTCTCTTTTCCAACGCTGACCTCTTCTTCAAAACTGCCTAGCCATCCATGGACTAGGACTCAAAACGTACCTGGAACTCAGTCTGGGTCACGTCCACCTTTAACTTCAGTTCCCCCAGGTATGTGAGAGCCATTTCAGGGTAAGCCTGCAGGAAAAAGACACAGGAAGCTGAAGGGAACAGCTGGGACGTTACAGTATCTGTACAATTGGGCCAATACATAATTAAGAACAAAGAGAAAATACTTTCACTGGATGTCATCTACAGACTAACACGACAAAATGTTGGAAATAAAATTTCCGTCTTAGCGGGTCAGAATTTTGGCGACAGAAATTTTTTTTTTAAAAGAAAGAACTCACATTTATATAGCACCTTTCACAATCTCAGGAAATTCCAAAATGTTTCACAAATAATGAAGTAGTGTTGCTGTTGTAATGTAGGGAAACACAGCAGCCAATTTGCACAATGCAAGGTCCCATAAACAGCAATGAGATAAATAGTCAATTACGCTGTTTTAGTGATGGTGGTTAGATAAATATAGAACTCCCCTGTTCTTTTACGTCCACCTTAGCGGGCAAAAGGGGCCTCAAGTTAACATCTCATCTCAAAGATGTCATCTCCAACAGTGCAGCACACCCTCAGTACTGTATTGGAGTGTCAGCCAAGATTACATGTTTAAGTCCTGTAGCGGAATCTTCTGACTCAGAGGCTGATATCTTTTGGGAAGAATTGGATTTCATTCAGAGAATATAGAAATGTTCTTTACCTCCATTTAATCCTAGTTTAAAATATTCAGAGTATATTTGATTTGGTATGACCGAAAACTGCATGTCTGTATTAAAATTTAGCAGACGATTTCAGTTCTCGCTTAATTAAATAATAAACAGATAAATACTATAGTCTAGAAACTACTGTTCATGATATTAGTGGGCAAACAGCCAATTCTTTTCTACAGCATTTCACTGTCTGATATTTCAACACAGGCATTAACCCTCTGCTAAAGTAACAGGCAGCTGGATGTCGCATGAACGCGTGTCCGCTAATATCACCAAGAATAATTTCTAGGCTTCTAATCTTTCTGGTGTTCCTAGAAGTGCTGGGATATAGGTATAAGCTATACTTTTTACACAGTGTGCATGTTTTCTGTGGAGTCCCTGATGTTTCCCAGTGGGGACCCAGTGTGTTTCATCAGAGACTCCTGAATCTATGTAGAACGGTTGTATCAAATACATCAGGTTTCTTGCCTCCTTCCCCAATTTCATAGATCATCAGGTACTCCGCAAGAAATACACCCTCCATGCAAAATGTACAGCCCTAGGCAAAGACCATAGTTCCTCATCGGAATCCCTGGGGAGAGAAGAGTAACTGTATCACAGGGAGAGTGGCAAGATTGGCCAGCGAGCTTCATCTCCAGTACTTCCTAGTTACAAAAAAAGCTGGGTGCCTGGAAGCAGGATGCCTGCCTGCCTCCCTCTCACCCATAGAGTGGTACAATCGAGAGATGAGCCTTTAGATGGGCTAAATGTACGTTCTAACAGTATGGGGAGATGTTCAAAATGAATACTTAAGATTTTTCTAGTGCCCAGTGAGAATGAAAAAGACTTGGATTTATATAGCGCCTTTCACGACCACCGGATGTCTGAAAGCACTTTACAGCCAATGAAATGCTCTTGGAGTGTAGTCACTGTTGTAATGTGAGAAGCGCGGCAGCCAATTTGCGCACAGCAAGCTCCCATAAACAGCAATGTAATAATGACCAGATTATCTGTTTTTGTTACGTTGATTGAGGGATAAATATTGGACAGGACATCGGGGAGAACTCCCCCTGCTCTTCTTCGATATAGTGCCATGGGATCTTATACATCCACCTGAAATGTCAGGTGGGGCCTCGGTTTAACTTCTCATCCGAAAGGTCTAAAATAACCAATTCCCTCCTGGATTCCTTGATTTACTGATCTAGAAAAATATTTTAATTGCATTCCATGAATTGTTCTTCTGCACTATTTCTGCAAATTTGGTTTGCCCAGTCTATGTGATGGAGTGCTATAAGTAAAAGCTATACTTTTTACACAGTGTGTGCATTTTCTGTTAGATGGGCTAAATGCACATTCTAAAAGTGTGGGGAAATGGACAAATGAATACTTAGAGTTTTCTAGTGCCAAGAGAGCGCCAAATAAATTCCAAGTTGTACAAACTATGTAAAGCTTTGTTACAATATTTAAGAAATATGGGACAGGATTTCCTCTGGGTTCACTGTTTGTAGTGAAATTGTCGATGCATTTGTCATGGAGATGCTTGTGGTTTCACTACAACTAGTGAACAGAACACATCTGACCCCTGTGAAAGAGATTGTGATATGACAGAAACAGCATTTACTGCAGTGATTACATTAGAGCTCTTCATTTAAATGAATTATTTCAACATAGGAGACGCAACACAAACCATGGAGTAAATGTGACCAGCTGTGCTAAACCCCCATTGCTGATGCGGACTTTGTCTCATTCTGTGGAAAGGAAAATGAAAGAAAGGGTAAAAATCTGAGTTGCATTGAGAGTATGGAGACTGTCTTACTTGCTACAGTAGTGCGGTGGTTATAGAACTGGATTAGCAAAGTAAAAGTCAGGAGTACAAATACCACCTTGGCAAGTTATGACGTTGAACTCAATGGGGTAGAAGTTTATCTTGGGCGGGTGAGCAAAGCGGGTGGTGACGTACTGAGGGCCCATTATAGGCCCCGCCTGTAATGTATGCACCTGTGAATATGTTCACAGGTTTGTAGAGCTGTTGCATT
Source organism: Pristiophorus japonicus (assembly GCF_044704955.1). Classification (NCBI taxonomy): domain Eukaryota; kingdom Metazoa; phylum Chordata; class Chondrichthyes; family Pristiophoridae; genus Pristiophorus; species Pristiophorus japonicus. Next base: position 116,064,386 of record NC_091990.1, read on the forward strand.
GTGAGTGGCTTAGCCAGTCACGTAATGTCCACAAGACTCAATAAAACCCCTGTCAGTTGAGTCTAGGTCATCCAGGATGAGGTATGCAGTTGTGAGCCTAGTGAATGAACTGGAAATATGTAGTGTGATTTTAGTGTAATAAAATAAAACCATTTTATTTAGTGTAATAAAAAGGTTTATTAACCTTTGTTAATAAACCAACTAGTTCTTAATAGCAATGTGTTGCTATGAATTCTTAAGCAAAGAACCCATGAAGCAAATATATTACACCGCCCGCTACTGAGTTCTATTGACGTTAATGGAACTGAATACCAGGCGGGGAGTATAACAAGCAGTCCATAGGATAGCGTCCCTTAGTACGTTAACCCCCAAGACACATTTTTACCCCAATAAATCGGGTAAATTTGTGGGCTGGAAACAATCATGACAGCTGCCAGACTGTTGTTAAAAAGCCAACTGGTTCACTATTGACCTTCAGGGAAGGAAACCAGCCACCTCTAACCAGTCTGGCTTACACTCAAATCCACCACATGATTGACTCGTCATGCCTTCTGAAGTGGAGCAGCTAGCGACTGAGTTGTAAAGTTCAAGGAGAGGAATGCTCACCATCACCACCTCAGGACAGCTAAGGATGGGCAATATATGTGGTTTTGGTCAGTGCCACCATAGCCCAAGAATAAATAAGTAAAACTTATGCTGACTGTAACAACTACAGGGTAGAAACTCCTGTTGCGGGTGATTTCCTGCATTCAACGCACTTATAACAAATTTTTCTCTCTGCTATTTTAATAGAAGTATGAACCCATTTATTTTATCCCATTTAAAGTGAATGGGCTAATAGCATCGCCATTAAAATACTGCACAAAGATATTGGTTATGTGCGTTCAGCATTTGTATAGTATTGTCAACAGTAATTTCTATCCCATAAATCTAAGCCTACTGGATTGAAATCATGCTGTGTTATAATCATAACAAACATGGTAACAGAGAGGAGCTCAAGAGCAGTATGGATAGTGGACTAGCAGCAGCCTCCTTTCTTTCGGTCTGGGCTGTTATTTGGTACTGGGCGCAGGAACAGAACCATGCTACAAGCTTAAAAAAAATGTTTGGTCTGTTTTATTTTGGAAGGTAGTTCTGAACGTGCTCACTTTCTTTCAGATTCCTAAAGAAAAATAATATTCACCCTAAGGTGCAATTGTGAACAAACTGCTCTGGCAACTTTTCTTTGTGTGAATTTGCTTCTGGGTCTCTGGACATCAGCCTCCTGCGGAGTGTGTCTCAGAGCAGTCACGGTTGCCAAAAAGCAGATGTTTACAAATGAGGGAACACGGCAGGAGGCCACAGACACAAAAGGGTTAAAAGAAACACAGCTCTAACCCAGATGACCCATGTATTTGGTATAAGTGGATGTTCACCCAATGGTGTCAAGTTGATATTGTGACAGAGCCACAAGTCAGTGAACATTACTACTAGCGATAATAGCAGATGAACGTTCAGAGTGTGAGGATGGCAATCCCCTGTTCACTACTTTAATGGAGGTGTTAAACTGGTAATATCTCCATGAAAACAGTGGATGAAGAGAGTCACATGAAATCTGTCTGCTATAATCACCAATGGTAATTTGTATCCTGCAGTCATCTCATTATCATAATTTTATGAGTCAGGAACATGTAAATACAATTTTTTTTTAATTCCACATTTATTGAACTGAAGACAGAAAGTACTGAATAATTCCTTTCTTCAAATAACAAGTAGATGCTGTTGGATGGATTGTCTGTGTATATATTTATACTGTTTTTTAAAAAAATATTCATTCACAGGATGTGGGCGTCGCTGATAAGGCCATAATTTATTGCCCATCCCCAATAAAAGGAGATGGTGAGCCGCCATTTCAGAGGGGCAGTTACGAGTCAACCACATTGCCATGGGTCTGAAGTCACATATAAGCCAGACTGGGTAAGAACGGCATATTTCTTTCCTAAAGGACATTAGAGAATCAGATGGGTTTTTTATGACAATCTGGTAATTTCATGGTCACCATTACTGAAAATAGCTTTTTAATTCCAGATTTATTTATTTAATTAACTGATTTTAAATTCCCCAGCTGCCGTGGATGGGATTTGAACTCATGTCTCCCGGATCAGTCATCCAGGCCTCTGGATTACGAGTCCACTAACATAACCACTATGCTACCTGTATGCATGGTTATATCATAATCAGATTTAATGATTTTATTAGTGACGAAACTCTGTACCTTTTCTGCACAACTAACTTATATCCTTCCAAATCCAAGTTATCTTTGTTCTTCAACCGGATCTGTTGATCACTAACAGCAAGGCAGAGCTGTGGGACAGCGCGACACAGGATCATTCCAGCCTTTGCATCCAGTCCACAAAAGGAAAGTTGAGTAAGAGAAAAGAAGCAGAAGGTATGGTGAGGTCATTATGCTTAGATGGGTCAGGACATTACTATTCACAGCAAGTGAAACATCATACTCAACTCAACAGTTATTGAGGCCTGTTTGTAACCAGTGACCTCCCATACAACTATGGTGGCATTTTAAAGTTTACTACAGGCCTCTCTCTCGTCACGTGACTAGACATGACTATTCCATCGTACTCCGGCTGGCCTCCCACGTTCTAACCTCTGTAAACTTGAGGTCATCCAAAACTCTGCTGCCCGTGCCCTGACTCGCACAAAGTCCCGTTCATCCACGATCTCTGTGCTCGCTGACCTACATTGGCTCACTATCTCAATTTTAAAATTCTCATGCTTGTTTTCAAATCCCTCCGTGGCCTCACCCCTCCCTATCTCTGTAATCTCCTCCGGGTCTGCAAACCTCCGAGATATCTGTGCTCCTCCAAATCTGGTCTTTTAAGCATTCTCAATTTTAATCACTCCACCATTGGCGGCCGTGTCTTCAGCTGCCAAGGCTCCAAGCTCTGGAAATCCCGCCCTAAACCTCTCTGCCTCTCTTTCCTCATTTAAGACGCTCCATAAAATTTACATCTTTGACCATCTGCCCCAATATCTCCTTACGTGGCTCGATGCCAAATTTTGTTCAATAGTGCTCCAGTGAAGTGCCTTGGGACGGTTTACTACTTTAAAGGCACTACATAAATGCAAGTTGTTTTTGTTTCCTCTGGTCTTTGTTTTCTATTTCTTTTCCTCTTTGGTGCAAATGATACAAGGGCAACACAGAAATCTGGAACACCTGCTCCAAAAAGCTGTCAAGGCTGGGGGTAAATTGCAAATTGTAAAACTGAGATTGATAGCTTTTTGATGGGCAAGGGTATTAAGAGTTATGGAACCAAGGCAGGTAGATAGAGTTAAGATACAGATCAGCCGTGATCTCACTGAATGGCGGAACAGGCTCGAAGGGCTGAATGGCCTCCTCCTGTTCCTGTGTTTCTGTCACTTGATACTGTCCTTCACATTTGCACACTAGCCACAAAACACCACAGGATTAAAAAATGAGTTTCCCGTTTCAATGGGGAGCGGGAATATTTTATTGATCCTTGGGGATTTGGAAGCAGAAGTTTAAGATCCCTAGTGGCATCTTACAATTTATCGGGAGAAGACTCGTTAAAAGCCCAGGCTACGTATCCCTGTTCCTCGAAGTCTGTGGGTGAATTCTGAAAGTAAAACACCAGAGCTCTCCCCAGTTCTGACGAGTGGCCATCAACCTGAAATGTTAACTCTCTTTCTCTATCCACAGATGCTGCCTGACCTGCTGAGTATTTCCAGCATTTTCTGTTTTTATTTCAGAGCTCTCCCAATGTTATCTTACCTTAGCCCTGTGTAGAATGGAACATATTTTCTCATTGGCCCAGTTTTAGCACAAACTCTTAATACTTTTGCACCAAATTCCTGTCTGTTTTAATGCAGCCATTAACTCCATTGGAAAATATACCCCTATACTTTATTTCAAAAAAGCTCTTCACCACCGATGTCAGCGGCATCTTTAAATGATTCTGCCATCCAAACTCATCCAGTTGATCATAGAATGGTTACAGCTCAGAAGGAGACCATTCAGCCCATCGAGCCCGTGCCGGCTCTCTGCAAGATATAGTTTGTAGGAAAATATTCTTTCAAGGAAAATGTTTCCAATTCTTCAGGCCTCCCTCTCATCACATGACTAGACATGACTATGCCAATGTGCCTCCTGGCCTGCCTCCCACGTTCTACCCTCCGTAATCCTGAGGTCATACAATATTCTGCTGCCCGTGTCCAAACTCGCACTGATCCCTGTTGGAACATGGTTCCACAGGCACTGGCAGTCTGCTGATACCTTGCTCAAGTGGCCACTCATAGCAATGATTGTCAGCTGGCTGTTTTGTCTTAAAGGGGCCCATGACAATGCAGCTCAATCCTGCCCTCACAAGCATATTTCACTGGATAGATGTCTTTTTCCCCCCTGAAATATTCTCTTAATTCTTTGGATCCTCTTTGAAACAAAATGTTCTAGAATATGAGATACAAACAACATGGCATTGCAACAAAAAAATATTTTTACAATGCTTTTCTTCTCCAAATATTCCTCATAGACCCAAAGACGTTTACAGCACAGAAGAGGTCACTTGGTCCGTGGTGTCTATGCTGGCTCCTTGCTAGAGCAATTGAAAGCCAATCCCACTGCCTCGCTCTCCCTATAGTCCCATATCTTCCTCTGATTCAAATATTTATCCAATTTCCCCTTAAAAGATGTAATGCTCTCTGCCTCAACCACACCCTGTGGCAAAACATTCTCTGCTCCAATAGAACATAAGAAATAGGAGCAGGCGTAAGCCATTTGGCCCCTCGAGCCTGCTCCAACATTCAATAAGATTATGGCTGATCTTCTACCGCAACTCCACTTTCCTGCACGATCCCCATAAACCCTGATTCCCTTAATCTATCGATCCCTGTCTTGATTATGCTCAACAACTGAGCATCCACAGTCCTCTGGAGTAGAAAATTCCAAAGATTCACTACCCTCTGAGTGAAGAAGTTTCTCCTCATCTCAGTCCTAAATGGTTGACCCCTTATTCTGAGACTGTGACCCACTGTGTAGCCCACTGTGTAAATAGTTTTTTCTTAACCTTTCACTTCACTCTCTTTGTGACAATTTTAAACTGATTCACTTGTGACATTTGCTTCACCCCTCTCGGATATGTTCGACAATATTGCGAGAGTCACCAGCCTTTTAAAACCTGAATCTAATCAATCCGACATCAAGTATTTGACTAGTTCAGTACCTTTGCAATGACCCACATATGAGATAAAGACAACCTTGACGGTCCTACTAAAGTCTTGTTTTTCTTTTGCTCCTTTTTATCGCAAGCAGCTTTCTCGTTCCTCTTTTCAATAGTAATCGAAGGGTATATGACCAGCTGGGGATCGTTCTGTTCGCAAAGCATAAAAGAAGACACTGAGTTGGCATTTTTTTTTTACGTCCCCGTCCTATTTTCACTGGCTCTCACCTTCTTCTTCTCTGCGTGCTCCACCACACCATCCGAAGCCTCGTTTCTGGCTGCTCATTCTCTCCCTAACTTCCATTTAAAATGGTACTTGTCAGCCGCAGCGAAGATAAACACATCACAAAGCAGTATTGTTTATAGCACAGGAGACACCAAACAGCGGGTCAGAACACAAAACGCTACAGCTTTACAATCAGACAAACTGCTGGAGTCAGCAGCTTGCAGCTACACGGCAGCACAGACTAATTATAAGCTTATTTTTCAAGAGAGAGAAAAGAAACATATTGAAATACTTGTTAAATATGGGGAAAAAAGGGGGAGTTAAATCTAGTTGACATGGGGAGGCAATGCAAAGTGTAATTGTATCAGCAGGCATTTTGTTATTGCCAGTGATAATGCCAGGCACATTCTCTAATATGGCTAACCATTAACCAGTTAAAGCTGCAATCTCTCCCATGTTTTACAGTTTAATAAAGTACTTGACAAAATACCACTGTGAAAACCAAGGGGTCGAAATTCGGTCACGCCATTTTTGAGGCGGTGTCACCGCCTGAGTGCTGATTTTACTGCCAGGCGTTGGGCGCAGGCTCCAACGGCCAAATTCATTTTTACACCCAACGATAAGAGAGCAGTGCTAAAAAGAGGCATTGCACACTCATCCTCGGGCGAGAGCTCAGGAGGTCGACTGAATCTCACACCAGGAGGCTGCCGCCATGCTAGCTGGAAAACGGGAAGAAAAGGTAAGAAAGAAAAAAACCCTCAAACTTCTCCCACACACACACAAATTTCCCCACTATTAAAACTAATGAAAAAATGAAGAAATAACTAAAGAAAAAAAACGTACTTTGCTCTCTGGCCGATTCCACCCGAGTTCTGCTGTTTACTCACCACTATTTCCAGGCTGTAAGAACGCCTGTCGGGAAAGCCGACGTTCAAACTAAATATCACGATAGAGGCGCCAAGGATGTGTTGCACACTGGATGACGTCACCACGCGGGTGGCATTAGCCGGCACAGCGTTGCCTCTTGGCGACTCTACCAAAGAGCCAACCGAATTTCTCCGGCGCCGTGGATGCTGCTTACCGTTGAAGGTAGGCCTTTGCTGCCCGTTAGCCGCCTAGCACTGGTGCTAACGGGCGGCGATATAAAGCGAATTTCAACCCCCAAATCAGTTTGAAAATGTCTTCTGTTATGGAAAGCTTGTTGTAGCCCCGTCACTTTTCTGTCAGTCAATTGAGCGGGAATGGCTTAATCTACGCTGGCTTCTGTCGCTACTCTTGAATGCCTTCCTCCCCGCCCCCACTCCCAATACATAATGTGAGAAGTAGATGATGTACCGTGCTGTGAAAACAAAATAGGCCAAATGTCTATAACTGTCTTTCACCTAATATCTACGCTGTTATGCCGTAAGCTTTGGCCTGGATGTCTAACTCAGATATTGACATTTGATTTGCTTTGCTACCATATGAAAGAAGAAGACCGAATGATGAGATCCTGATCTGGAATCTACCATCATGGAGAGGCAATGAGCATAGGCTAGGCCCTTTCCCAAAGAAAGACAGGTGTAATATATTTGCTTGATGGGTTCTTTGATAAGAATTCATAACAACGCATTTCTATTAAGAACTAGTTGGTTTATTAACAAAGGTTTAACAATCACACTACACATTATCAGTTCATCCACTAGGCTCACATCTTGTCGTGGACCCCCTGAATCCAACTGGCTGGGGTTTGATTGAGTCTCGTGAACATCACGTAACTGGCTAAGCCACTCCCAACTCAACAGCTCAACCAACCTGTGAGCATCCTCACAGATGTATACATTACAACAGGATAAGTTGACGGGCCAATCACTCTCAGCTGCACTTGAGCATTTCCTCGGTGATGACAATAAAGAGGCTTTGATAGAGGCCTGGGAGAAGGTTGACTGTTGGTGTACTGGCCTCCAGATGGCGATGGAAGTAGGAGGAGGAGGGAGGGCCCATGAAAGGAAACTGGCCTAGCCCTCCAAAGATGGCCAAGGGGTTGATGGAAGACAGCATGGGGTCTGGGCAACCTTCCCCCCCACCCCCCCAAATGTGGCCAGGCATTGGATTTTCTGGTTGGGCAGGACAGATGGGCACCAGACATGCACCTGTAGTGCCACAGGAATATGTCTGCTCCATGCATCTGAGGTGCCCTCCCACCCTGCAAATTCCACCAGGGTCTGTGTTGGAGGGCACCTATGGGCATGATCCTGATGTAACTAGTGGGACTATGTCCCGTGGATTTTCAGGGGCAAATGCCTTCAAAACAAAGAAAAGGATTTGCATTGATAACATAATTTGTAATCATCAGGTATATTTATGTGAATCGCAAGTTAACTGAAATGCCCCACGAAACGCAGGTCTTGAATCTGTTAAAGCAAGAGTGGAAAGGTTCAAAAGCACTTGAGAATCACCTTTTGCTGTCGCTCATGGGTAGTCTGGAGTCTGGAGCGCAACTGTAATACAAAGCTGCTGACCAGTCTCTTTAAGGCCACTGCTGAAGGGTATGGAGAGAGGATGGGAGAATGGGATTAAATGGATAGCTGTGCTGAGAGAGTGCTGCACTGTCGGAGGTGCTGTCTTTTGGATGAGACGTTAAACCGAGGCCCCATCTGCCCTCTCAGGTGGAAGTAAAAGATCCCATGGCACTATTTCAAAGAGCAGGGCAGTTATACCCGGTGTCCTGGCCAATATATATCCCTCAATCAACATAAAAACAACAGATTATCAGTTTGCTGTTTGTGGGAGTTGCTGTGCGCAAATTGGCTGCCGCGTTTCCCACATTACAACACTGACTACGCTTCAAAAAAATAATTAATTGGCTGTAAAGCGTATTGAAACGTTCGGAGGTCATGAAAGGCGTTATATAAATGTAAGTTTATCTTTCTTTTCTTATAGAGTGCCAGCAAAGAAATGATGGACCAAATGGCCTTGTTAAGATTCTGTGATTTTATACCCTGTGGGCAATGGTCTGATTCGGCAAATCAAGTGAGCTGTAGCTGCTTGTAAACTTCAGAGGTCAATTAGAGCACAACTGTAACTAAGTGTAAATATCTGGCTCCAGGTCAGAAGAAACCCTCACGATATGGCCAGTTTTCGTTTCCTATTTTTAGGCCTCTGGTGTGACATTTGGAAAGTGAAGTCGTAAGTGTGACACACACACACACGACGTAAGATTTTTACATACATATAGATGGAGTCGCTAGCAAAAGAGAAAATAGAACCCATCTTTTCACCCATTCGTTCTGCGTTATCTGATCAAGATAAAGCCAGAAAAAAAAATCAATCTGCACTGCTCTCACCACCTACTGGGTTATTCAACGCAGCCCAGATATGATTCTCAACACACATCTTTCACCCATCTCTCAGCAAAGGAATACTATCAGATATTGGGATATCCGGGAACAGGCAAATCGTGGATAATATATACAATACAAATTAAAGTAGTACTGTCAGTGTCACTGCATCAATCCACAGAGCAGGTCATGCAGATCGAAGGCCTTATCACAACCCAACTTTACATTATGCTTTGCACACTCTGCCAAACAGCTGCCGCAAAACATACAGATAAAACAGTGTCTTTACTAATATTAATAAAGAACGCTGGAGCCAAATATTCTCTGCCCCCAACGTCAACCCCTGGGCGGAGATTGGCGCAAAAGGTCCGATGAAGGCGGATTCTGATAGGACCAAGGAGCGATGGCTTCGGCACTGATGACAGATACTGGATTGCACCCCATATCCCATGCTCCCTCTAGCGGGTACCCAAGAAGTGCCAATGCTTGCATGGTTATCTATTGAAGATATTTAAATCAGTTGACTTTGGCCTGACCCTAAGCGGGGTCAGGAACAGAGGTAACCAGTGCCCCTACTGCCACACTTATATCAGTGGAGTAGGGCTGAAGGGTTTCAGCTCCAGTACAGCAAACATCACAATTAAAACTAGGCCAGATTTAGTTAGCAGTTGAACCAGAGTATTACTCACCTTCCATTGAAGGAATTGGCACTTCCTTGTCATATCCATCTTTCCATGACAGAGCTGATTCATTTGTGCCCAGTCATACTTTTCTGGGAATTCTGTGCACACTTCCCAAGTCTCACACCTACAAAGTCAATCATGAGTTGAGACCTTTAATTTTTTTGTGCATTCTATCAACCACAAGATTTCCTCATTTTAACTAATTCTTTAAGATTCTTTTTCATCTTAAAATTTGTCTTTCAATTTACGACAGCATTTTCTTCACTTAAATAGAACAACATAAAAACACAAACGGTCGGAAACTTCCGAGGTAGCTGTGAAACTTCCTCGTGCCAGCTCTGGATCAGTTGGTAGCACCCTCGCCTCTAAGTCGGATGGTTGTGGGTTCTAAGTCCCATTCCAGGGACTTGAGCACATAAATCTAAGCTGACACTCCAGTGCAGTGCTGAGTAAGTACTGCGCTGCCGGTGGTGCCGTCTTTCGGATGAGAAGTTAAACCGAGGCCCCACCGAGGTGAACGTAAAAGATCGCATGGCACTATTTCGAAGAAAAGTTGGGGAGTTAGCCCCGGTGTCCTGGTCAATATTTATCCCTCAATCAACATAACAAAAACAGATTATCTGGTCATTATCACATTGCTGTTTGTGGGAGCATTCTGTGCACAATTAGGCTGCCGCGTTTCCCACGTTACAACAGTGACTACACTCCAAAAATACTTCATTGGCTGTAAAGCGCTTTGTGACTTCCGCTGGTCATGAAAGGCGCTATATAAATGCCAGTTTTCCTTTCTTTAGGTAGAGGTGTTGGAATCTATCCCACTTACAAGGGAAAAGACACAACAAAAATTTGGTTTTCAAGCTCTTACTGTCTCTATTTGTTATCAGCTTCATTATTTGGTAGCACTCTTTCCTCTGAATCAGAAGGTCATGAGTTCGAGCTCCACGATACACATAATGTATACTGACACTTCAGCACAAGATTGAGGGAGTGCTACATTGTCATAGCTACCATTTTTCAGATTGTTAGGGTGGACTTTACATAGAATCTTGGGAGTACAGAAGGAGGCCATTCGGCAGTACAAATGTGTAAAATTTTCCTTAGGCGGGGGGGGGGGCCTTGGGGAAGTCTAACTCTGTGTGGGTGCTGTTCTTCCAGATTAAAATGGCCAGTAAGCAGCCTCCAAATGGGAAGCCGGTTTTAAAGAAAGACTTGCATTTATATAGTGTCTTTCACATCCTCAGGATGTCCCAAAGCGCTACACAGCCAATTAATTACTTTCTGAAGTATAGTCACTGTTGTTTTGTATATGAATGTGGAGGCCATCCTTTGTATAGCAAGATCCCACAAACTGCACCGAGATGAGTATCCCATTAATCCACTTTGGTTGACGGGCAATGAGAGAACTCCCTGCTCTTCTTTGCACAAGTGTCACAGGAACACATGAACAGGTAGACAGTTTAACATTTCATCTGAAAGACGCCACCTCTGACAGCGCAGCACTCACTCAGTGCTGCATTGGAGCATCAGCCCGGATTATGTTTTCAAATCCGAGACTGAGACTTCCAACACGTTATGTAAATCAAGTCCTTATTCCCAGTTGGGGCTGGTGTTAGGGACGGTTGGGAGGAATGCTTAACACTGCTCTTAACATTGTAAATGGGATGGATCAAATCTTGAGGAAAGATCCCAGATTATCCCATAAAAAAGTATACCATTGTTTTCATTGGAAAACTCTTATCCATACGTCATGGGTTTCACTCATCAGTGGCTGGATGCACGACTCCATGTGTAAAGCACTAGGATCCTGCCAGTGATGCACATTAACATATAAATAGATGCTTATTATCAGTTAGGGGGGGAAGCACGTTCTCATTAACTTGCACGGATCTAAGGCTGTGGATACTAACAACTTGATTTAGGATCTATCCACCAATGAGGGAATAACAACAACAGCAACTTGCATTTATACAGCACCTTTAATGTAGTAAAACATCCCAAGGCATTTCACAGGAGCATTATCAAACAAAATTTGAACAGCACTAAGAACACCCCTTTCCAAATCCCCCGGCTAAGCCAGTATAAAAGAAAGACAAGTGCAAATAAGACTGAGTTCCCAGGGTTTAATGAGCTGGATTGGCAGGGATGGTCACCACATATAGACAACCTAGCCTTCAACCACTGGGAACTCAGTCTCTGCTGGTATTCTGTGAACAACAACAGCAACTTGTATTTATATAGCACCTTTAATGTAGTGAAACGTCCCAAGGCGCTTCACAGGAGTATTATAGATTAAAAATTTGACACATAAGTAGAAATTAGTGTCGGTGACCAAAAGCTTGGTCAAAGAGGTATGTTTTAAGGAGCGTCTTGAAGGAGAAAAGAGAGGTAGAGAGGCAGAGAAGTTTAGGCACGGAGTTCCAGAGCTTAAGGCCTAGGCAACTAATGGTTGAGCGATTATAATTATGGATGTTCAAGAGGGCAGAATTAGAGGAGCACAGACATCTCGGTGGGGAGGGTGGAGGGGGGTTGTGGGGCTGGAGGAGATTACACTGATAGTGAGGGGCAAAGCCATGGAGGGATTTGAAAATAAAGACGACAATTTTGAAATCGAGATGTTGTTTAACCAGGAGCCAATGTAGGTCAGTGAGCACAGGAGTGATAGGTGAGCGGGACTTGGTGCAAGTTAGGACACAGCTGAGTTTTGGATCACCTCTAGTTTACGTAGGGTAGAATGTGGGAGGCCAGCCAGGAGGTCGTTTAAATAGTCAAGTCTAGAGGTAACAAAGACATTTCCAATTCGAAAAAGCCATAAAAATGAACGGAATAATAGAACAGGTTATACGGCACCTGTTATTCCTTTGTTCCTGAGAAAGAACTGCATGCTTGTTGGGTTTATGGGGCCTTTGCACTTACAAAAATATGGCAATAGTGTAAAATCTTGTCTAGATCTCCTAGCACTCCTGTAAAAGGCCATCGTGACGTCCCCGTGCCAGCAGAACAGATGACTGATGAGTCTCTTATAACCAATGAGATAGTCTCAATTCAACGGCTTTCACATTTAATACTGTAATTCATTAAAGCATGTCTTAATGTAAAAAGGGTGATCTAACATATTAATAAAATGTGGTCAAAGCATCATACTTTTCCAAGCCAGTTAAGGGGCCATCGTATTCCAGAGGAGTTTTATAAACCACCTTCTGGTCCTGCTCCATAACTCCTATTACCCGTTCAAACCTCACACAGAGAAATGGTTTGCTGATGCTCCTGTAAAACAGACAGACAGCAACAAGTAATTGTCAAGTTTTCAATTTTTTTTGTCTTTCCACCGCAAAATGAAATTACAAAAGAAATAAAGCAATTAACTCCAATGCACACGTGAATGTTATTTTATGAAATGATTCAACTACGTTATCGTTAAGAGCCCTCAATTCCAATTATTTATACATTTAAAACAATCTATATAATTAAGGATTCCAAAAACAAAACAAGAGTTAAAAAAAAATTGATGAAATGGTAAAATAATTGAAATAATTACTTTTAAAATTTTCAGTGACCTCTACATTTATATTACCACAGGACTCTGCCCGAGGATTATTTTTTGTCTCAGTCTGTCCCTTCCTTGACTATTTTACACTCCTTGCATCATAATTGTACTGCATATAATATAGTTGACATGGGTAGCTAATTGGAATAAAAAGAATATATACATAATTACAAAAAATGAACTATTGGAGCTTTCAAATTAATGAATGATCTAATTTGCAAGATTAGACATTATGCAATCCTTTACATGATAAATTAATTTGGATTGCAGCTCGATTCCGTCACAGAAATTGTACACATCGTACAATAATAATTCTATGTACATTTAAAAAAAGGTTTTAACCCTTCAGGTGTCACATGTACAAATTTTTGTCATACTTAAAAAAAAAAGCAATTAGCCTGTAGTTGATTTTAGGATATGCCCAACAGCAATTAGCCTCTCTAATTGACCTCAAGACATATCTATTCAAAGCAATTAGTCCTTGTGACCTTTAAGGCACAGGCTGATTAAAACGCCGATCCACCTTAGCAGCAGAATAATACATTGCATACTACATGATGTAATGCCCTTGTCTTTATAAAACAGTACATGTTCCAGCTTCCAATGTGTGGGAGATCTGCTGGTCCTTCAATATTTTTTGTGATAGTTTAGAAATTCTACATTAGCAATAGTTCAGTATTTATAATAACTTTCCTGGTGTTGAAAGTCCAAAATATAGATCAGAGAACTTTCTAAATGGTGAAAAGCTAGAAACAGTGGAGCTCCAAAGAGACTTAGGAGGTCCATGTACATAGATCATTAGAATGTCATGGACAGATACGTAAAATAATCAAAAAAGGTAATGGAATGCTGGCGTTTATATCTAGAGGATTAGAGTACAAAGAGTTAGAAATCATGCTGCAGCTATACAAAACCCTGGTTAGACCACTCCTGGAGCATCATGTTCAGCTCTAGAAGGATAAATGGGCTTGGAGGGAGTGCAATGTAGGTTTACCAGAATGATGCCCGGAATCCAAGGGTTAAATTACAAGGAGAGATTACACAAGGTAGCGTTGTATTCCACGGACTTTACAAGATTAAGGGATGATTTGATCAAAGTTCTCTCGATATTAAGGGGAACTGATAGGGTAGATACAAAGAAACTATTTCCGCTGGTGGGGACATAACTTAAAATTAGAGCCAGGCCTTTCAGGAATAAAGTTGGCAAACACTTCTACGCACAAAGGGTGGTAGAAGTTTGGAACTCTCTTCCGCAAACAGCAGCTAATGCTGGGTCAATTGTTAATTTTAAATCTGAGATTGATAGCTTTCTGTTAACGAAAGGTATTAAGAGATATGAGCCAAAGGCGGGTATGCGGAGTTAGGTCGCAGATCAGCCACGATCTCAATGAATGGCAGAACACGCTCCAGGAGCTAAATGGCCTCCTCATGTTCCTATGTTCCTATTGTGTTTAATTCCAGAAATAAAGATTGCAGAACACCAATAAAAAATGCATATTAAATTTATTTATTTAATGAAACTTCAGGGAGACATCGAGTTGTCCTCTCCTAAGCTTAGTGACACAAGCTTGTTCGTTAAAATAGCTGGCAGAGGGAAGCTCAATTTTGAGACACTGCAGTTTGGCCATGTCACACTCTTCGCTTATACTGGTACAGGGTTCATACAGAACTGCTCTAAGACTTCACACTGCATATTCTCATTCACTTTTAAAGACTCACAATTTTCATGAAAAAGCATGAGACAAAGATCCCTCTCCCCCTCCTTGTTCACAAACACACATCGCAATAATATTACACATCTTAATAACAGCGTGAAAAAGATGATATGCCTTTATCTCTCCGCAAATAATAAAAGGTTTTCAAGGTGCTTTACATGAACGCGATGTATAATTGTAACATATTCCCTCAGTTCATGATCCTGGTCAGTTTCAATCCCCTTATTTTTTTTTTAGGGACAATTGAAAGAAAGTAAATAATTTACTGACACAAGCACCGAGGGGGTTCATTTTTAAACGGTACACCGGCGGAAAGCATTGTCTACCCAGTAAGAAACCCGCCTGATTTTCGACCTGCTCCTCCGGTTTACCAGCCAAGTGGTGAAGAGAAAAATTACCCACTGAGCCAACAAGGAGTCCACTATATCCCCTCACTTGCTGCTGAAAATGGAAATGAACGGAAATGAACAGCACTGGCTTTTTTCCTCAAATCTGCCAGAACAAACTGTGTTCTTCATTCTTTCCCAGTCATAATTACTCCGTGAATAGAAGATTCCAACCTTGCATTTTTAGCAGGTTATAATAACTCAATTCAGAAGAATCTCACTGATAAAGCCTGTAAAAAATAAAGTACAAAAACTATACAATATGAAGCTGCTGATATATATTTTTTTCTTTTTGATCTTAGTTCAAGCATCTCTCTCTTAAAAAAATAAAATGTCAGATTTGCAGCCAAGGTTTGTGCTTGTCAAGCCACTCAGTTTGGATTTGTGCTTTGGTAGTTAATTGAAGGACTAGTGACACACACCATCGTACTGCTTCCCCCTTCTCTTATAAGTAGATTGCATCGCATCAGAAGGCAGGCACAGAGAATTCGGGTCCCATCTATTTGTCATTCCATTTATTGTCACTGGTGCATAAAAGGTTAAGACGTTATTGGGAGCAACACAAACAATGGGGACTGTGTTGTCAGAGGGTTTGATAAAAATTCACTTCAGATACTTTTCAATTACTGTCCATTTCGCCTTAAAAAAATGGACAAAATACGAATGCAGTGGAACAGGTCAGCGCAGCCCCTCAACATCGACAGGATGATGGGCTATGCCCCCTGTAGTGTTTCCATCTGCCATCATTAAGGTGACTATTCAAACATGAAAAATTCCTTCTCGGAGTGCTGACAGGCAGACATCAGGAACTATGACAGGGCTCTATGGATAAAGCTAGACAGACAGAGATGTCATGCTTCCTCCAGTACGTCTGGAGACACAACCCCAGAAAAGGAAAAAAAAATGCCAGGGATGTAATAAAAAAGTTATTACCTGGGGTTGTGCATTCCCCTTTGCAGCGAGGTAACCGAAGGGAAGGTCAGCCCGCGATTACACAGAGATAACAATTGCATTTTCATTTTACCTGTAGTCCTCTCCATAAGACACCCAAACCTTCTGATCGTTTTCAAGAAAAAGGGGATTTGTTATTTCTTGTCCATTTTCATCAAACAGCCGAGTAGGACTAAGGTTGAGACCTGAAGCATGGTATCCCGGGGAGCACTGAAGCCTTTGGCAAATCATCTGAAGCAACTGGGATAGGGCCGGAGAAAAAAGAGAATGGTTTGAAAAATTGCTTCAGGTCTTGTGCAATTGTAATCCTAACACATATTAATTAAGTTCAAAAAGAGTGCTCGGGGAGTGTGAAATGATTGAATTGTTTATCTTGTTGTACGAAACCAAAGAGAACACAGGCTTTTTACCAGCAGGGGGTGCAACAGTATTACCATTGGCTCTGACCCCCAGCTCCTGTGTGCTGGTTTACACACAGGGGATTGCTCAGTGTTATCATTAGTTACCTGCTCTTCACTTTACTCTTCTCCTCAAGACTGGGTTCATGATGTCGACCCCATCCAGCGCAGCCTATATATTCATTTTTCCTCGGAACCAGCGCACAGGCAGACAATGATACTGAGAAACTGAGATCGGGTCCTTGGGGGGGGGGGGAGGGCGGGGGGTGATTGTCGGCTGCCAGTCGCCCGTTTCTAGCCTGAATAACAGGCGGCCAGTAATTGACAATCGGGGAGGAAAAGCACCATTGACACGAAAATCCCACCTGATGCAATAATCAGGCCGCTCTTAAATATGCAAATTAGGTTCCTACACGGTTGCTAAAACCATCCAATTGCAATTTTCAGGTACAAAGCGGCCCAGGTAATTAAAAAAAAAAATTCAGTTGGTTTTGATTGTGCAGGAGTGCTCCTGCGCTCTCCCCTCCAAAAAACTCCGGACCATAGCCTTCTCGTTCAAGGGCACCCCACCTTCGATGACATCCCACCCACCTCATTCGAGGGCACCCCCCACCCCCGCGCTGCTCATTCGAGGGCACCCAGCTACTCCCCCACCTACCTTCTGAAATCTGACTAGCCAGCTGGCACACTGTATGAGGGGCTGGGAATGTAGCATAGTGGTTATGTTTTGGGACTAGCAATCCAGAGACCTGGATTAATGATGCAATGCTGTGGAGAATTTAAATTCAGTTTGTTAAATACATCTGAAATTAAAAGCTAGTATCAGGAATAGTGACTATGAAACTACTGGATTGTCATAAAAACCATCTGGTTTGCTGATGTCCTTTAGGGAAAGAAATATGCTGTTCTTGCCTATATGTGACTTCAGAGCCACAGCAATGTGGTTGCCTTTCAACTGCACTCAGTTGTACCAAATTGCTACGATAAAGTCAGCACTGTGCAAGTAACTTCACCTCATGAGCTGCAGCGGTTCAAGAAAGTGGCTCACCATCACCTTCTCGAGAGCAATTAGGGATGGGTAATAAATGCCAGCGATGCCTGAAGGAATAAAAAAAATCCGGCGCTCCCACAACTAGTGAGCTGCAGTTCACTGGTGGCATGTCAATGAGGCCAACCACACGCTGGGGCATAAGTTGAATATCATACCCCAACATAATGGATGAGGAATTGACTGCCGTGCGATTCTTTCCCTGTGCCTATTTGGGTGATAATGCTATGGAATGGAGCATCCTCCATTTTACGGTCAGATTATAGCAAAGTAAAGCTCCCTCCATCATGCCACAACAATGTACCAGTCCCTAATTCAGAATCGTCTTACACCAGTCTGACAGTTTTCTATTTCCTACAGTCCATTATAGCCTCTCTAAGTGAGGCCAGTTTAGTGTCAATTTGGGTCCTTTTGCACTGTGGCCCATGCCCTCAAGGAATTGTGTTGAGGGTGCCAAAGCTCATTTCACATAGGGTCATTACATCCATCCGGCACAAGAGGCCTCCATCCCATCAGTCTGCTGGATTGAAATCTATGTCTGTAATGTATTTGCATCATGAGTTCTTTGCTGAAGAATTCATAGCAGCACATTGCTATTAAGAACTGGTTGGTTTATTAACAGTGGAGTGGAGGAAGTGCATCCGGGAGGGCACTGAGCACCTCGAGTCTCATCGCTGAGAGCATGCAGAAACCAAGCCCAGGCAGTGGAAGGAGCATGCTGCAAACCAGTCCCACCCTTCAACGACTTTCTGTCCCACTTGTGACAGAGACTGTAATTCCAGTATTGGACTGCTCAGTCGCCTAAGAACTCACTTTTAGAGTGGAAGCAAGTCTTCCTTGATTTTGAGAGACTGCCAATGATGATGGGTTTATGAACAAAGGTTTAACAATCACACTACACATTACCAGTTCATCCCCTAGGCTCACAACTGTATACCTCATCGTGGATAACCTAGACCCAACTGACTGGGGTTTTATTGAGTCTTGTGAACATCACATGACTGGCTAAGCCACACAATGCAATAGCTCTACAGCATCCTCACAGGTGCATACATTACAATGTCCAATGTTGTAAGGCTCGTGCTTAACTTACTGCACCACCCAGTACCCATAAAAGTGAGATTGAACAGCTTTGGTTCAAGTTCAAGAAATACTAGGGGTAAAATTAAACTTCAGTAGGGGCTCACAATGCGTGGTGGCAGATTGGCTGCCCATTATACACCCAGTCTGATTTTAGTTCCTATTGAGTCTATTGGGCAGCCGATCTGCGACTGCCCGTTTTACACCCCTGCCAAAGTTGAACTTTACCCCTCAAAACCAGTCCATACAGAGTATCCCTTCCCCGCAGAGCTGGATGGGGAAACATCAGTGAACCATTCTGGGCTCCTCTCCGGTGCCTCCAAGTGGACGGCTATAGAGCAGCAATTAACTAAAGTGGCAGCCGGTAATCTTCTTGGGAATAGCGCACACTGTGAGTTGTGAAGGAGGATAGAAAGAGACCAGAACAAAAAAAAAGAATTGCCAAATGTAAATTTACATGTGTTAGAAACCTGCGCAGCACAGGTGTAGAATCATCCTAGAGTCTTAGATATTCATAAAAAATATCCATATAATATTCAATATTGAATGGTTACAGCACGGAAGAGGGCCATCAGCCCATCGAGCCCGTGCCAACTCTCAGCTAGTCCCACTCCCCCACCCTTTCCCCAAAGCCCTGCAATTATTTTTCCTTCGAATACTTAGCCAACTCCCTTTTGAAAGATAAAATTTCCTCTACCTCCGCCACTCTTTCAGGCAGTGCATTCCAGATCTTAAACACTTCCTATATCGACCAGGCACAATGGTGCGGTTCCAAAGAATGAAGCTGAATAATTTAGATCTTAAATCTGCTTTCTCATTGTTCAATAAATGAAAGCTTTAAATGGTTGGACTCTATCTCAACGGGATACCTACAGTAAGCGAACGCTGTAAAATTATTAATCACGGCAGCTTTTCCAGTGGTTATCACAGAACGCTAACTTAAATATAGAAAGGTTATGAAGGCAGATAGAATATGTTTCCTATTATACGGTGAGCACCCGGCCAAAGCGAGTTCTCAGCGCCTCTTGTTGTGAGGCAAACCAACTGCAGATGTGGGCAGCCAACAGTAGAGACTAAACAGACAATTTGTAAAGAGGGTCAATTTAACCTAACTCCCTTGGTGGGAAACCCAAGGGATCGGGTGAAACTCCAATTTGACACCCAGCCCGACACGACTCTCCGTGGATTTCAATGGAGAGTAAAATCAAGCGGGGTGTAAACCAGCATTGCACCCAATCCCATCAGTTTCTCGATTGCCGAGTGTAATGTATTTGCTTCATGGGTTCTTTGCTTAAGAATTCATAGCAACACATTGCTATTAAGAACTAGTTGGTTTATTAACAAAGGTTTAACAATCACACTACACATTACCAGTTCATTCACTGGGCCCACAACTGCATACCTCATCGTGGATGATCTAGACTCAACTGACTGGGGTTTTATTGAGTTTAGTGAACATCACATGATTGGCTAAGCCACTCACAATGCAACAGCTCTATAAACCTGTGAGCATACTCACAGGTGCTTACATTACACCGAGTTTGGTTAAAATGTTATTTTATTTAACCAACACTATTATCATTATTGCAATAATATATTTTTTAAATCCTTACTCTTTCCATCATGTATTTGACATTGTCAGCCTCTTTCCCAAAGTTCTTCATGTTAATATAGATGAGAACCTCTCCTGTGCTCTGACCATTCCGATACACCTAATAAATTAGTCAAACAAAAGTGATTACTGTCTGCATGTGTGTTAATATCCAGTTACAGTGTGGCATTTCCTGGAGTGCTTTACGGTATTTTGAAGTGATAAGGTGCCATATGAGTCCAAGTGTTATATTTCTAGATGTTGAAGTTTTCTCATCTGCCAGTGTTACTTAACAATGTAGATAGACAGATAGAACTTGCATTTCTACAGCACCTTTCATGACCTCTAGACGTCTCAAAGCGTTTTACAGCCAATGAAGTACTTGTTTGAACTGTAGCCACTGTTGTAATATAGGGAATCACAGCAGCCAATTTCCACACAGCATTCTCCCACAAACAACAATGAGATAATAACCAGATAATGTGTTTTTTTCAGTGATCTAAATATTGGCCAGGACACCGGTAGAACTCCCCTGCTCTTTTTCAAAATAGTGCCTCTGGGTCTTTTATGTATACTTTGACAAGGTAGATGGGGCCTCAGTTTAACGTCATTAGATTGCATGATCAAACCTGTTGTGGGGCTTGAACCCGTGACCTTCTGACACAGAGACAAGAGTACTACCAACTGGGTTAAGCTGGCACTTGTAGATAGATAGATGGACCAGTTTATGTAGCTTGATGGTCATTTAGGCGAAGGCTGATAACTCATTAACCTATGGCGCACCAGCCAATCAAGCTTCATGCAGACAATTGGCTGGCACACTGCTGAGTGAGTTCAGCAGCAGCTAAACTGTAAGTGTGCCAGATACCCAGTGAATGTAAGACAGAGTTGCAAGAAAGTTGAAAATATTGTCAGAGAGCAGGGAATGTTATCTACAGAAAGGGTAAATGGAGCACACAGAATTACCAATATGGTGTTCAAAATCTGAAGAAGGGCTGCATAACAACAACAACTTGTATTTATATAGCGCCTTTAACATAGCGTAAACATCCCAAGGCGCTCCACAGGAGTACTATGAGATTAAAAAAATTTGACACTGAGCCGCATAAGTAGAAATTAGCGCAGGTGACCTAAAGGTAGGTTTTAAGGAGCGTCTTGAAGGAGGAAAGAGAGGTAGAGAGGCGGCGAGGTTTAGGGAGGGAGTTCCAGAGTTTGGGGCCTAGGCAACAGAAGGCATGGCCACCAAATGATGAGCGATTATAATCAGGGATGCTCAAGAAGGCAGAATTAGAGGAGCGCAGACATCTCGGGCGGGTTGTGGGGCTGGAGAAGATTACAGAAACAGGGAGGCTATGGAGGGATTTGAAAATAAGGCTGAGAATTTTGAGCCATTGTTTAACCAGGAGCCAATGTAGGTCAGTGAACACAGGGGTGATGGGTGAGTGGGACTTGGTGCGAGTTAGGAGAATAACAGTGGTAACATCACTCTGTTCAAGTACTGCAGTGATTTTCTGTCCGAAAGGTTTCCCATTTTCAGTTTCAGTAAATTCCCATTCCCAGTTTCATAAATACAGACACTGCCAGGCCAATACTGCCCACATAGGTCAGAAGATTAGCTTTGCATTGCAGGCCATGCATGCATTCAAACTCTAAATCAGTGGGACAGAACCAGAAGAATCATTAACAATTAAAAAACCATCATAACAGTAATTGAACAAAGATCAATGTCATTAATAAATTTTAGACCACTTAGCGACAAATACATTTTACTGACCCGTTGACATGCAAACAGGAGACTGGTCACATTTCCACCTCTGTCTTGTTTTGCAAGCCACAATTAGCCCCAAGCATCCCTGAAATTAACCCAATCCGGTGCAATTCAAGTCAGTTTGGCTTCAGAATTCTGTTCAATACTCGCCTGCAATACTAAGTATATCAAACCTCCTAGTGTTCTCATTGACTTTTGGCCTTTGAGGTAATGATGAAGCTGGCATGTTGTGAATTTCATTTCCTCTTTGTTATTTATATTATTCGTTCATACTTTTCTGTCACTCGACAGCTACGTTTCTGATGCCGGTAATACCAAGTAAAACTAGACATATACCTTGAACCCCAAAATAATTTGTTTCATTTCACTGAGTAAAGCAAATTTCTAATCTTGTTATATTTTCCATTTTCGTTTGGAGATCATGATTACAATCATTTTCACTTCAGTGGTATCTCCATCTACATCAAATATTCCCTGTAACAATGGCCAGGAATAAATATGACTCTTGCTCTTCCCAATAGCCTTTCCCACTGGACTCTGTCTTCCGCCAAGTCTGTAAGCCTTTGATCTATATGATAATGTCCACTGTCTTAAAGAGATTGCAAGTATGGGCCAAGACTACATTAAATCCAGTAAACACATTATAGCAACATGGGCAATGTTAACTCTTTTGGTACATACCTCTGCAATGAGAAAGCATAAGAAAAGTATAGCCCTGCGTCATTGGTGACAAGGCTAGCTTCAAGAAATCATTATGAGGCCACTCAGGGAATATATGGTTCCATCAAAACCCAAACCCAAAACTTGTGAACATCATTTATATCGGAAGGAATTCTTCGAGGCTGGATTTATGGTCCATCTACAGAAACTCCCCTCTTTCTCTAAAGGCAATAATTATTCCATGAGCACCAATAGCCCTTGGATTCCTCGCCCAAGCGGCAACTTTCACATGTGAGCCTGGACAATGTGTGCGCGAGTATGCTATCCAATCATGAGGGGCATTGTAGCCAAACCTGATCCACTCCTCATCCAACATCAGTAATTAGCTGATTTTCCCCTCCATAGTCCAAAGTCCCCAAAGCCAATGATGGGTTCCCTGGGTTAGTCCAATCTTAGGTTTCCTACGTCAGTCCAATCATAGTTCCCTGGGTTAGCCCAATGTTGTTTCCCCAAGTTAGTCCAATCTTTGCTTTCCCAGGTTAGTGCAATCTTAGGTTCGCTCATTTACTCCAATATTGGATTCCCTGTGTTGGTCCAATCTTTTCTCAGTTGGATTGTACAAGAGCACACGAAAGGCACTAATCGTAGAAATTTACAGCAAGGAAGGAGGCCATTTCAGCCATCATATCTGCGCTGGCCAACAAAGAGCTATCCAGCCTAATCCCACTTTCCAGCTCTTGATCTGTAGCCCTGCAGGTTACGGCACTTCTAGTGCACATCCAAGTACTTTTTAAATGTGGTGAGGGTTTCTGCCTCTACAACAATTTCAAGCAGTGAGTTCCAGACCCCCACCATCCTCTGGGTGAAGATATTTCACCTCAAATCCCATCTAAACCTCCCCCCAATTACTTTAAATCTATGTCCCCTTGTTGTAGACCCTTCTGCTAATGGAAATAGGTACTTCCTATCCACTCTATCCAGGCCCTCATTTTATACACCTCAATAAGGTCACCCCTCAGCCTACTCTGTTCCAAAGAAAACAAACCCAGCCTATCCAATCTTTCCTCATAGTTAAAATTCTCCAGTCTAGGCAACATCCTCGCAAAACTCCTCTGTATCCTCTCCAGTGCAATCACATCTAATGTTCTACATTGCCAACAAGAACCTAGGTGTCATTTAACAGGGGGTACGAGAGTCCTGCCTGAGGTGTATATGCTACTTACAGAACTAACTACTCTTTTTTAAGATTGTTTTCCGTCAGTAAAAAATGTGGGCCTAAAAATTGGGGAAGGTTGGAAACCTGTCAGTAACATTGGCGGCCAAGGATAATGGCCACTGGCCGAGAGAGCACCGACAGTACGGGCATTTTGGGCCTGCTTGCTAATTATTATCAGTGTGGCGGTGATTTGCTTGTGCATTGCACTGTTTGCAGCGCTAATGTCAGAAGGAGGTCAAAGGTCGCCTCGGTCTCCCGTTCACAGTGTAGGGCAATGGCGAAAGAAGGAGCGACCCAAGCAGTTGCTGTACGTGCTCCAACTATATTCGCTGCTGCCTGACGTTTGTCAATCTTTTGTTTGTTTATGACACGAATGCAGATAAAAGAGATCTTATCATAGATTATCTTCAATCACTGCAATAGAGTTCATCCATTGATTTACTGACCCACAAACACTGCAGGCCTCCTGGAAAGATGCCAGAAAATGCAACACCCTGCCACTCCGCCACTGATGAGCAAAAAATGAAAGTTTAAAAGAAGAACCTTGGCAAAGGAGGCGTTTCGAGTTTCGGCATCCATCCTCATAAGTTCTGCCTGACTCCTCACTGTTGTTATCGCCGCCGAAAGACCTTTTAGCGGCAGCTAATCTTGCCATGATTTAGCGCGGGCGGCAATGCGAGCGGAGAACTTCAAAATAGATGAGCTGATGTCAACCCAGCGTTGCACATTGATCGACGTCATGTTCCCCGTCATTACTCATTACTCACACTGATATCAGTTAACGGCAGCAGTGGCGACCTGCCGAAATTGGCGGCTGCCATGGTACCCGCCACCAGCTGGTGGAAGAGCACCGGACGCCATTACATGCCGCCAACAGGTGGATTTCTAGGCCAATTTGTCTGGAGTGATAGATTTGGAGTGTGGGTGTCTGATGCATTCTGAAATACTGTCTGTTAAAATAGCGCACTGGGGAATGCTTCACAAAAATGTTAAGTACTTGTACGCTAAATGTTGACGACATCCTAATATGAACAGAAAATACGAGAAAAGTAGCTTCTAAAAAAGCAAGATGAAAGACACTTAGAAAGTGGCTATTCTGCTGAGCTTTCAGATTGTCACCAAAGGCAGTTGCCTTTTTTACCTGTGCACTGGACGAGTTGCTAAATGTTTCTATCACGTCACTTGCAATCACCTTGCGCGAACCAAACTGCCAACGTGAAGAAACTTTTTCGTACATTAAACCTGTCTGTCGATTGTCACCAGATGTGACTGCGATGAACCAGTAACACAAACACTCCCTGACAAGTCACTAATTGGGAAGGAAAAACAAAATAAAGTGGGAGGGCAAACACACTTCTGTGCGGGTGTTCATGGACTGTAGGTTGAGTGCTCACATTTAAACCATGTGTCTGTCCACTGGGATAGTGTTGCAGCTCGGTTTTTGACTGCCTTCCCGCCGGTTGCCCTGCTGGTATTTCCTAGGGCAGCTTCAGGATGTCACAGACAGGAAAGGACCTACCCCATTCCAATGGTCAGGCAGACATTTTAAACAAATTCAAGACCTGAACAGTCCAAATCGGATTAGTAACATGATATTTTCCACTGGGTGACATGCCGAGATGAGGGAAACATTGCCTTAGGCTGGTAATGACAACTAATCGCTGTTTGTGTGTTTTATCTGCTTTCAAAGCACAAGCAATAAACTTTCCCCGCGCAAGTGCTTACACCTCTAAAGGACACGGAGATTTAAAACCTGGGCAGTTCACAACTGAAAGGAAGTTATTTGTTGATTTGTAATGTACAGCAATGGAAAAAAACTATTTACTTAAACCTTGACATGTCTTTTCTCATTGCAGCCAAAGACTAATTGATGCCACACAACAGCTGGGGTTTGGGGAGATGGGTAATACACAATATGAATACCTTTAACTCAAGAGGCTGTAGATTCTCAAATAGACAAAAGCATTAATAATCAGCTAAAGTAATTAAAATTTAAGAAGATATAATCATGTCTTCTCTGCCATAAAGCAACACCCAAATTGTTAATGTGATTGGGGAATGGGACAATATGAACATAAGAAATAGGAGCAGAAGTAGGCCATACGGCCCCTCGATCCTGCTCCGCCATTCAATAAGATCATGGCTGATCAGATCTTGGCCTCAACTCCACTTTCCTGCCTGTTCCCCGTAACCCTTGACTCCCCTATAGTTCAAAAATCTGTCTCTCTCAGCCTTGAATATATTCGATGACTCAGTTTCCACAGCTCTCTGGGGTAGAGAATTCCAAAGATTCACGAGCCTCTGAGAGAAGAAATTCCTCCTCATCTCTGTCTTAAATGGGCGACTCCTTATTCTGAAACTATGCCCCATAGTTCTAGATTCTCTTACGAGGGGAAACATCCCCTCAGCATCTACCCCCTCAGAATCTTGTGTTTTAATACGATCACACCTCATTCTTCTAAACTCCAATGAGTATAGGCCAAACTTGCTCAACCTTTCCTCATGAGATAACCACTTCATCCCAGGAATCAACCTAATGAACCTTGTCTGAAGTACCTCCAATGCAAGTATATCTCTCCTTAAGAAAACTGTACACGGTACTCTAGGTGTGGTCTCACCAACACTCTGTACAGTTGTTGCAAGACTTTGCTACTTTTATAGTCCATCCCTCTTGCATTAAAGGCTAATATTATATGTAGGGAACAGGGATGGGGAATTGAATAAGTGGTGCAGTGGAAATGAAAACTGGACCATAGCATGTAGGGAACCAAGGATTTGTCCAAACTGTGTAAAGGGACACAGAATAAATGCAACTTAATCACCTTGAAACTGAAACAGTTGGTTAGCAGATGTAGTTGTTTAGATACATTGAAGATAATAGACAGGCTGTAGAACTTGACCAAGATTATTTTTAAAAATAGCAAAGGACAACTAAAAAAATAATAAAGAGAGGGAAGATAGATTATGAGTAAACCAGCAAAAAATATAAAAGCAGATTGTAAGAGTTTCTACAGATATATAAAAAGGAAGAGACCAGCTAAAGTAAATGTTGGTCCCTTAGAGGATGAAATGTGGGAATTAATAATGGGAAACAGGGAAATGGCAGAGACTTTGAACAAATATTTTGTATCTGTCTTCACGGTAGAAGATATTAAAAACAGCCCAATAATGGATAACCAATGGGCTATGGGGAGAAAAAGTACTCAATAAAAAAATGGGACTAAGGTGGACAAGTCCCCCGGACCTGATGGCTTGCATCCTAGGGCCTTAAAAGAAGCAGCTCCAGAGATAGTGGATGCATTGGTTGTAACCTACCAAAATTCCCTGGATTCTGGGGAGGTCCCAGCGGATTGGAAAACCGCAAATGCAACACCCCTATTTAAAAAAGGAAGCAAACAGAAAGCAGGAAATTATAGACCAGTTAGCCTAACATCTGTCGTTAGTAAAATGCTGGAGTCAATTATGAAGTAAGCAGTAGCAGGACATTTGGAAAAGCATAATACAGTCAAGCAGAGTCAACATGGTTTTATGAAAGGCAAATTTGCTGGAGTTCTTTGAGGATCAAACGAGCAGGGTAGATAAGGGGGAAGCAGTGGATGTGGTGTATTTGGATTTACAGAAGGCATTCGATAAGGTGCCACATAAAAGGTGACTGCACAAGATAAAAGCTCAAGGGGTTGGGGGTAATATATTAGCATGGATTGCGGATTGGCTAACTAACAGAGAACAGAGAGTCGGGATAAATGGGTAATTTTCCGGTTGGCAAACGGTAACTAATTGGGTGCCACAGAGATCGGTGCTGGGACCTCAACTATTTACAATTTATATGAATGACATAGATGAAGGGACCGTGTGTAATGTAGCCAAGTTTGCTGATGATACAAAGATGGGTGGGAAAGCAAGTTGTGAGGAGGACACAAAAAAATCTTCAAAGGGATATAGACAGACTAAGTGAGTGGGCAAACATTTCGCAAATGCAGTATAATGTGGGAAGGTGTGAGGTTATCCACTTTGGCAGGAAAAATAAAAAAGCAAATTATTATTTAAATGGAGAGAAATTACAAAATGCTGCAGTACAGAGGGACCTGGGGGTCCTTGTGTATGAAACACAAAAAAATAATATGCAGCTACAGCAAGTAATCTGGAAGGCAAATGGAATGTTGGCTTTTATTGCAGAGGGGATGGAGTATAAAAACAGAGAAGTCCTGCTACAACTGTACAGGGTATTGATGAGGCCACACCTAGGGTACTGTGTACAGTTTTGGTCTCTTTATTTAAGGAAGGATATATTTGCATTGGAGGCAGTTCAGACAAGGTTCACTAGGTTGATTCCTGAGATGAAAGGGTTGACTTATGAAGAAAGGTTGAGTAGGTTGGGCCTATACTCATTGGAGTTTAGAAGAATGAGAGGTGATCTTATTGAAATATATAAGATACTGAGGGGGCTTAACAAGGTAGATACAGAGAGGATGTTTCCCCTCGTGGATCTAGAACTAGGGGGCATAGTTTCAGGATAAGGGGTTGCCCATTTAAAACTGAAATGAGGAGGAATTACTTCTCTCAGAGGTTTGTAAATCTGTGGAATTCTCTGCACTGGAGAGCTGTGAAGGGCTGGGTCATTGAACATATTTAAGGTAGAGATAGACAGATTTTTGAGCAATAAGGGAGTGAAGGGTTATGGGGAGCAGGCACAGAAGTGGAGCTGAGCCCAAGATCAGATCAGCCAAGATCTTATTGAATGGCGGAGCAGACTCGAGGGGCCAAATGGCCTACTTCTACTTCTATTTCTTATGTTCCTATGTTCATTGTCATACTAATACCACCTTTAAACCAGCTTGGCGTTCGTGGGATCCTACTGTGTGCAAAATGGCTGCGGTATTTGTCTACATGACAACAGTGATTACACTTTCAAAAGTATGTGAAGTGCTGATGGATGTCCTGAGAGATATGATCAGATTATTTATAAATGCAAGTTCTTTATTCCTTCTTGGGACTACAGGACCGAGTGGGTGGCTATAACTGTGGGAAGTGAGTGAGTCAGTTCAGATAGATGATCGGAACAAACACTTGGTGAGTCTTTGGAGAAAAAATATGTGGATAGATATCCACCAACATGACACATAATTCAAAATGAAGGTGGAACATTCTGACCTTGTGTGTATATAACAATGAGATAAGTGACACCCACTTTTAGCTGCAGGCCCTTTGGAAGAGTGGTGGCTGCCGGAAGCTTTTTAATGTGCCGGGACACAAAGCCACCTTGCTGCTCCCCTTCAGCCTGTAATTGTGGGCTGAGTTTGGAGAGCTGGCCATTGTGCTTCTTGATAGCGGCTCGCAGTTCATCAATCAAGTTGTCCAACTAAAGGGGTTAAAATACAAGAGGCTGTTAGCAAGGGATAATTATTGAAGTCACACCTATTACACTTTTTAGATGCTATTTCTGTCGAGAAAGTTTTACACAACTTGAATCTGGCAATCTTCTGACAGCGATGCACCTCCCAAGATTTGACATGTGTTGTAGGGTGCATTATATAGCTGTTGCCCCTCCATTGACTCCTTTTGACTTCATCTCTCACTGATTAGAGTCTACATCAGTCACAAAAATAATCTATGTCTTCATATTTCACTGACTGCTATGTGCAATGCGAGTTGTCCATCTGGATTTTTGTAAAGTGTCATAAGCAGGAAGGAGAAAATATAACTGAGTCCAATCGTTTGCTGTTGTTTAAGAGTTATTTACAAAACTTAATCTCACAATGGCTATTGCTGTATACTTTGGTAAATTAAATACGCAAGTCCTGAAATTACATCGTGGGATATGACACTACATAGAAACATAGAAAATAGGTGCAGTGTAGGCTATTCAGCCCTTCGAGCCTGCACCACCATTCAATAAGATCATGGCTGATCATTCCCTCAGTACCCCTTTCCTGCTTTTTCTCCATACCCCCTGATCTCCTTAGCTGTAAGGGCCATATCTAACGCCCTCTTAAATATATCCAATGAACTGGCATCAACAACTTTCTGCGGCAGGGAATTCCACAGGTTAACAACTCTCTGAGTGAAGAAATTTCTCCTCATCTCAGTCCTAAATGGCCTACCCCTTATCCTAAGGCTATGTCCCCTGGTTCTAGACTTCCTCAACATCGGGAACATTCTTCCCGCATCTGACCTGTCCAGTCCCGTCAGAATCTTATAAGTTTCTATGAGATCCCCTCTCATCCTTCTAAACTCCAGTGAATAAAGGCCCAGTTGATCCAGTCTCTCCTCATATGACAGTCCAGCCATCCCTGGAATCAGTCTGGTGAACCTTCGCTGCACTCCCTCAATAGCAAGAACGTCCTTCCTCAGATTAGGAGACACAATATGCCAGGTGAGGCCTCACTAAGGCCCTGTACAACTGCAATAAGACCTCCCTGCTCCTATACTCAAATCCCCTAGCTATGAAGGCCAACATACCATTTGCCTTCTTTACCGCCTGCTGTACCTGCATGCCCACTTTCAGTGACTGATGAACCATGACACCCAAGTCTCATTGCACCTCCCCTTTTCCTAATCTGCCGCCATTCAGATAATATTCTGCCTTCGTGTTTTTGCCCCCAAAATGGATAACCTCAAATTTATCCACATTATACTGCATCTGCCATGCATTTGCCCACTCGCCTAACCTATCCAAGTCACCCTGCAACCTCTTAGCGTTCTCCTCACAGCTCACACCGCCACCCAGTTTAGTGTCATCCGCAAACTTGGAGAGATTACACTCAATTCCTTCATCTAAATCATTAATGTATATTGTAAAGAACTGGGGTCCCAGCACTCCACTAGTCACTGCCTGCCATTCTGAAAAGGACCTGTTTATCCCGACTCTCTGCTTCCTGTCTGCCAACCAGTTCTCTATCCACGTCAGTAGATTACCCCCAATACCATGCGCTTTGATTTTGCACATCAATCTCTTGTGCGGGACCTTGTCAAAAGCCTTTTGAAAGTCCAAATACACCACATCCAGCGGTTCTCCCTTGTCCACTCTAGTTACATCCTCAAAAAATTCCAGAAGATTTGTCAAGCATGATTTCCCTTTCATAAATCCATGCTGACTTGGTCCAATCCTGTCACTGCTTTCCAAATGTGCTGCTATTTCATCCTTAATGATTGATTCCAACATTTTCCCCACTACTGACGTCAGGCTAACCGGCCTATAATTACCCGTTTTCTTCCCTCCTTTTTACAAAAGTGGTGTTATATTAGCTACCCTCCAGTCCATAAGAACTGATCCAGAGTTGATAGACTGTTGGAAAATGATCACCAATGCATCCACTATTTCTAGGGCCACTTCCTTAAGTACTCTGGGATGCAGACTATCAGGCCCCGGGGGTTTATCGGCCTTCAATCCCATCAATTTCTCGAACACAATTCCCCTCCTAATAAGGATATCCTTCAGTTCCTCCTTCTCACTAGACCCACTGTCCCCTAGTACATTCGGAAGGTTATTTGTATCTTCCTTCGTGAAGACAGAACTGAAGTATTGGTTCAATTGGTCTGCCATTTCTTTGTTCTCCATTATAAATTCACCTGAATCCGACTGCAAGGGGCCTACGTTTGTCTTCACTAATCTTTTTCTTTTCACATATTTATAGAAGCTTTTGCAGTCAGTTTTTATGTTCGCTGCTAACTTCCTCTCGTACTCTATTTTCCCCCTCTTAATTAAACCCTTAGTCCTCCTCTGTTGAATTCTAAATTTCTCCCAGTCCTCAGGTTTGTTGCTTTTTTTAGCCAATTTATATGCCTCTTCCTTGGCTTTAACAGTATCCTTAATTTCCCTTGTTAGCCATGGTTGAGCTACCTTCCCCGTTTTATTTTTACTCCAGACAGGGATGTACAATTGCTGAAGTTCATCCATGTGATCTTTAAATGTTTGCCATTGCTTCTCCACCGTCAACCATTTAAGTATCCTTTGCTAGTCTATTCTAGCCAATTCATGCCTCATACCGTTGAAGTTACTTTTCCTTAAATTCAGGACCATAGTTTCCGAATTAACTTTGTCACTCTCCATCTTAATAAGGAATTCTACCATATTATGGTCACTCTTCCCCAAGGGGCCTCCCACAATAAGATTGCTAATTAGTCCCTTCTCATTACACATCTCCCAGTCTTGGATGGCCAGCTCTCTGGTTGGTTCCTCAACATATTGGTCAAGAAAACCATCCCTAATACACTCCAGGAAATCCTCCTCCACCCTATTGCTACCAGTTAGGTTAGTCCAATCAATATGTAGATTAAAGTCGCCCGTGATTACTGCTGTACCTTTATTGCACACCTCCCTTATTTCTTGTTTGATGCTGTCTCCTACCTCACTACTACTATTTGGTGGCCTGTACACAACTCCCACTAGCGTTTTCTGCCCTTTGGTATTCCGTAGCTCCACCCATACTGATTCCACATCATCCAAGCTAATGTCCTTCCTTACAATTGCATTGATTTCCTTTTTAACCAGCAACACCGGCCCGCCTCCTTTTCCTTTCTGTCTATCCTTCCTAAATGTTGAATACCCCTGGATGTTGAGTTCCCAGCCTTGGCCCCCCTGGAGCCATGTCTCCGTGATGCCAATCACATCGTATCCGTTAACTGCTATTTGCGCAGTTAATTCATCCACCTTATTCCGAATACTCCTCGCATTGAGGCACAGAGCCTTCAGGCTTGTCTTTTTAACACACTTTGCCCATTTAGAATTTTGCTGTAATGTGACCCTTTTTGTTTTTTGCCTTGGGTTTCTCTGCCCTCCACTTTTACTATTCTCCTTTCTATCTTTTGCTTTTGACTCCATTTTATTTCCCTCTGTCTCCCTGCATAGGTTCCCATCCCCCTGCCATATTAGTTTAACTCCTCCCCGACAGCACTAGCAAACACTCCCCATAGGACATTGGTTCCAGTCCTGCCCAGGTGCAGACCATCCGGTTTGTATTGGTCCCACCTCCCCCAGAACCAGTTCCAATGTCTCAGGAATTTGAATCCCTCCCTTTTGCACCACTCCTCAAGCCATGCATTCGTTGAGCTATCCTGCGATTCCTACACTGACTAGCACATGACACTGGTAGCAATCCTACTTTTGAGGTCCTACTTTTTAATTTAGCTCCTAGCTCCCTAAATTCGTCTCGTAGGACCTCATCTCGTTTTTTACCTATATCGTTGGTACTTATATGCACCATGACAACTGGCTGTTCACCCTCCCTTTTCAGAATGTCCTGCACCTGCTCCGAGACATCCTTGACCCTTGCACCAGGGAGGCAACATACCATCCTGGAATCTCAGTTGCGGCCGCAGAAACGCCTATCTATTCCCCTTACAATCGAATCCCCTATCACTATAGCTCTTCCGTTCTTTTTCCTGCCCTCCTGTGCAGCAGGGCCACCATGGTGCCATGAACTTGGCTGCTGCTGCCCTGCCCTGATGAGTCATCCCCCTCAACAGTACCCAATGCGGTGAATCTGTTTTGCAGAGGGATGACCTCAGGGGACCCCTGCACTACCTTCCTTGCATTGCTCTTCCTGTTGGTCTTCCATTCCCTATCTGGCTGTGTACCCTTTACCTGTGGTAAGACCAATTCACTAAACGTGCTATTCACGTCATTCGCAGCATCGTGGATGCTCCAGAGTGAATGCACCCACAGCTCCAGGGCCACAATGCGGTCCGTCAGGATCTACAGGCGGATGCACTTCCCGCACATGTAGTCGTCAACGACACCGGAAGCATCCCTGACTGCCCACATATTACAGGAGGAGCATAACACGTGTCCAAGCTGTCCTGCCATGACTTAACCCTTAGATACACTTAAATTGGCAACAACAATGCTAAAAGTTATTTACTGATATAGAAAAGAAAGAAGAAAAGCTAGTCACCAATCGCCAGCCAATCACTTACCCCCTTGGCTGTGACGTCACCTTTCAATTTCTTTCTACTTCTTTTTTGCTTCCCCGCTGAAGCTGCTCCAGCTGGGCCTTTATAGGCCTCCCGACTCCACGAACTCCCGCCTCTCGGACTGCCACCGCCTCTCGCTGCTGCTGGGCCTTGAAAGGCCTCCCGACTCCACGAACTCCTGCCTCTCGGACTGCCGCCGCCTCTCGCTACCGCTGGGCCTTTATAGGCCTCCCGACTCCACGAACTCCCGCCTCTCGGACTACAAGTGCTTAATGTGTTCATTTAAAATTCTTTGCTCTACCATTTTAGAGATGCTAACCCAATTAAAATGTCAGAGTAATATTCGCTATTTATTAATTCTGCAGCTGTCACAAACATGTATATATAAGCATTTGACTAAGCCCAAAGAGATGTTGGTATATCCAACTGCAATGTACCAAAATCTCCTTTATTTAATTAAAAGGGAACCCCAAATAATACATTTCTATTGTGTCTTTCATGACCTCAGGACGTCCCAAAGCGCTTTACAGCCAATTTTGTGGTCACTGTTGTAATGTAGGAAAAGTGGCAGCCAATTTCCACACAACTAAATCCCACAAACAGCAATGTGATAACGACCAGATAATGGCCCTGAAATTGCGGTCAAAAAATATTTACGAATGTACTTGGTGGTCCTGGAGGAATGAACACTTCTGCTATGAGGCCTTCATTTGCAGCCCAGCGCATAGGCCCACATATTCCAGGAGCGTATATGCAGCCTGGGATCACTTGGGCCGGACCAACCATTGAAAATGGCGCAACCCCATTCATAGTAATGGTGTGTTACCTTTGTACGGAGATCACCATTTCTATGAATGGGGATACCCCCCAAAACACAAAACACTTCATATATTTAAAATTAATTGAAATTGAAATTGAATTTAATTAAATGTTTTAGACAAAAATGTATTTTTTTGAAATTCTTTTATATGTTTTAATAGTGGTAAAAATAAACTTACCTTAATGGACAGGGTTTTTAATATAAGAATTATTGATAATATTTTATTTTTCTTTCTTTTAGGGTGGTAAAAGCAAACCTTATGCCTGCTTTTATAGGTACAAGAGTTTGAAGGACAGTCGCTGGGCAAGAGTTGGGCAAATAGCCCAAATCTCTGCCCACGAAGGCCCTTCTCCTGGAGATGCGTTGGAACTATCAAAAGCAATTTTGGCAGTACGCAAGTGCCGGCTTTAGGTGCATGCACATTGCACGCCTAAACCCGGAACTTGCAGGGCCTCTTCGGGTGCATGCACTCATCGTACACACCCGGAGAGGGCCAATATGTTTTAGTGATGAACGATACTGTAATGTACGCACCTGTTGCATTGTGAGTGGCTTAGCCAGTCACGTGATATTCACAAGACTCAATAAAACCCCAGTCAGTTGAATCTAGATCATCCATAATGAGGTATGCAGTTGTGAACCTAGTGGATGAATTGGTAATGTGTAGTTTGATTGTTAAACCTTTGTTAATAAACCAACTAGATCTTAATAGCAATGTGTTGCTATGAATTCTTAAGCAAAGAACCCATGAAGCAAATACATTACAGATACAGTTTTTTTCAAACAGGCAAGACAGTTCCATGATGGACTGAGTATTCTTGTACTGTAGTATAAAACAGTTTTTGCAAAGTAGTATACAAGTCCATTGTAAGAATAGTCTTTGCAAAGTGAGGAACGGCTGTTCAACTTTGCAGTTGAATTTTCAGCCGTTCCATCACGATACAGGTGAAGAATGGTGGTTTGCTGTATGTTTACATCGAAAGCTGCATTAACATAGCTGCATACCTCATTATGAATGACCATTAACATTTGTATGTGACAGAGCTACAAATAAAGACTTGCATTTATATAGTGCCTTTCACGACCACCGGAAGTCTCAAAGTGCTTCACAGCCAATTAAGTACATTTTGGAGTGTAGGTACTTTTGCAATGTGGGAAACGCATCAGCCAAATTGTGCACAGCAAAATCCCACAAACAGCAATGTGATAATGACCAGATAATCTGGTTTTAGTGATGCTGGTTGAGGGATAAATATTGGCCAGGACACCGGGGATAACTCCCCTGCTCTTCTTCAAAATAGTGCCATGGGATCTTTTACGTCCACCTGAGAGGGCAGACGGAGCCTTGGTTTAACGTCTCATCCGAAAGACGGGACCTCCAACAGGCAGCCTAGATTTTTGTGCTCAAGTCCCACGAGTGGAACTTGAACCCACAACCTTCTGACTCAGAGGCGATGCTATCCACTGAGCCACAGCTGACAAAGGTATGAGATAAATTATTCTTCAGCTACAGTTACAACAACATAGGCCCCAATTTTAACTCTCCCTGCCTGCTAAAAACCTCATGAGGAAGCTTTGGGCCTCCCTTGTCCTGGGCTCCCTCCCAATTGTCTTCGAAGTCCCTCCAGCTCCGCCCCTCTCAACTGACTGCCGGGAACCTTTCCCCCTGGTCCCCAACTGCAGCCTCCCACTGCCTAATTCCCACTCCTGCCCGCGGCCAGGTGGTGGATCTGGCCAGGAATCCCGGAAAATTTATGGAAATGAAGCCCAGGCGAGCATCCTCGTCCCCACTCTCCCCAGGTTCGCCACCCGCTGCGGGCTCGCGCAAACCATACACGCGCCCCCCTCCCCTTTACAATCGGGGCCATGAAATCAATACCTGCTTGAGCTGCAGATCAAACCGTCAAAAATCTAATTTGTGGAGGGAATTGGGTGGCCTTTCACCTCTGGCACCTTGGGTCAAATGCAGACCACCCTGGTTGTAAGGTTCCAATGTGAAATGAGCTTGGGAAGTTTGATCCAGTTCCTAGTGGGCATTGGCCTACAGCACAACACTGTCCTTAATTTCATATGAATCTCACTCAGGAATGCGTGGTGTGAGAAATGGGGATGGAAAAGATCACACTGGTGCAGTAGGAGGTTGAGGCTGAAGCATTTTGTTGAGATAGAGAAGAGGGAGCTTTACTTTGTACCTGGCTGACTTGAGTACTGTGTACATGAAATGGGATGAGTTCTATTTCCTCGTACTAGCACTTAGGGGAGGACAAAGAAAAAAATCAAACCTGTCCTACAGATCGACTTCATGCATCCCATCCTTCACAAACTGTCCAGTGACGTATGCCTTTAGGTTCTACTGAGCGATGTATACATTTTTCAAAAAAAAGCCGAGTGATATCTGTTGCTGATATCCCTCAAAAAAAGCTATCCTCTGTTGGTTATTTTAGCAAGGGGATTAATCCATTTAAAGTAAATGGATTAGGCCCTGGATTGAGATTGGAGAGAGGAATATCACTCAGAAATGTATTAAACATTTGCCCGCTAAGATTAAAAAAAGTGACTTCTAGGCTTAGATTTTTTTCTTATTAGAAAAGGTGAAAGGCTTTCCTTACATACTCTGAGGTTTGTGACAAAGCAGGACCTTGACTAGCGTATGGATTTAAGTTCGACTTTTTCAATGTATATTTTAACCCTGTAGATTTGGGAATGGCCGTTATTGGGGAATAAAATCATGTTACTTTTACACTGTGAAGTAACAGAAATTATTTCAGCATTAAATGGGATTATACTCTCTGCAAAATCATACAAATGTCAGAATCAATTTTTTCCACATTCACTGGGTCACAGTGAGCTAATGGTGTAACTATATATGGCTTGTTCCACATTACTCTATTTACAAATCATTAAATATCTATTTTAAATGAAACATACAATGTAACTGTTTTAAATGGAATAACTGATGGTGCTCAGCATGGTATGACTTTTACACATAGAATTGCTGATCATTAATTTACATCTCCAAATATTTATTGCACTTGTGCCAGATTCCTCTATTTTTATGCAGGCATTAACATTTAATTTTAAATAGTGCACTTATATTCCTGTGTGCGCTAAGTGTGCATACAGGCACTCCACAAATCAGAAGTTCCACCTTTTAGTTTTAACCCCAAGGCCCACCACAATTGCTCTGGGGTTTTCCTCTTCATGAGGTAAATGGTCCTCACAAGTGTGGGAATGTTAATCACATATGAGCTATGGCTCAGTAGGTAACACTCTTGCCTCTGAGTCAGAAATTCATGGGTTCAAATCCTATACCAGAGATTTATGTACATAATCCAGACTGACACTTCAGTGTGGTGTTGAGGGAGTGCTGCACCGTCAGAGATGCAGTTTTTTTGGATGAGACGTTAAACTGACGTTAGTCTGCCCTCTCATGTGGACATAAAAGATCCCACAGCACTATTTCAAAGAAGAGCAGGGGAGTTATCCCCAGTGTCCTGGCCAATATTTATCCCTCAATCAACATCACAAAAAACAGATTATCTGGTCATTATCACAATGCTGTTTGTGGGAGCTTGCTGTGTGCAAATTAGCTGCCATGTTTCCTATATTACAACAGTGACTATACTTCAAAAAGTACTTAATCGGCTGTAAAGTGCTTTGGGACGTCCGCTGGTCGTGAAAGGCACCATATAAATGCGATTCTTTTTTTTTCCGTATCACACAAGCCTCCATAAAGTATTCTCTCTGATTTGTAAACTGCTTAATACAAGAAATAATTTTTTTTTGTTAAGTGTCTCTTAAGTCACTCTGAATGGAGGTCAGGAGTTTAGGGATACATTCCTTCATGGGCTTGAGTTTATCTTTAATTTGTTTTCACTTTATTGATTTATTAAATCACTACATTTAAAATCAAAAGACATAAAGCATTCCGCCCTGACGTTGCGATGCAGGATATCAGTGCACAATCCCAAAATGTACTCAAAGTGGTAACCCCATTAAATGGCTCAACACCTCTAGTAGGGAGCGACATTTCAGTGTATTTGTGTCTAAGCATTTGTGTCTAATATCCCACTGCGCAATTTCATGGACTCTACTTTAAATGTCTAACTATTGTGAAATTTGTTATTCAAAATTAATTTCTTCAATACTATAAAAATGATGAAATTGCCTTCTCCCTTTTTTATTTTTCATTTTATGACTTCATTTAAACTACTTGCTGTCCAAACATTTCACTTACATTTTGTTTTAAAGACCCATGGGATTTAATTTTGACAAACTGCAATATCTTAAATGCACACTGTCCATTTCTGATTGGGTTGGTGTGCAGCTTACAAATAAAAACCAAAATCAAACAAAAAAAATGCCCGTCTTGAGTATATTCAACATGTTGTTAAAAGAATATAAACTCATAATTCCTGTACTGCAACGTAACAATAAAGAATATGCACATAAGAATTATAAAAATCTGCTATTAATTATTGAAGACATTGGCTGAATGTTGCACCTGGTGAATTTTAGTGGGGGGGGGGGGGATTATTTTACTTGCAGATTATAAAGTGCAGCGACTAGTTCAGGCTTCACATCTATAAACTGCAATATCAAGAATTCTCTTTCCAGCCAAAGCTCCCCCCATCCTCCACAACCAATCTGAATAGAGTAAAAGACGAAACTTGGCCTTTCGTGACCCCACATAACTAGGCCTGTTCATATTTCAATCTGTTTGTGTGCAAAGGCAGCCAACCACATTAAAACCCTGAGCTCAGACTCAGCCACCTTCCTCCGGCTGCAACTATCCTTTCCTTGGACGCAAGACCAGCTTAAATAACTTGCACCTTTCTTGTGCCACAAGCTTGCCTCGGAATTAGACAAGAGGTACTGCAAAAAATCAGATTCTCATTCCAGCGACACGAATACATTTTCCCAGCTAGCACCTTTTTTTTCGCCCCTCCTCCGTGGGGGCGATTCTCGTACTTTGTTTAATAGAAGATCAATAAAGAAAAATATTCTCACATCTTCACTGATTTTGTACAGTTCTCCTGTAGTCATAGAGAGGAGGCCTTTGTGTGTAACCTTCCGTGCGCATCCATTCAAGGCATGATATATCTAAAAGGAAGTAAAGCAGATTTTAACATGATGGTTCCTCCACCTGATCTGGCTTCTCTTTATTCTGATTTTTTGTTGTTGTTTAAATGCCTAACGTGAACGAACATTTTTTGTCAAAACTGAACTGATTCTGCTGAAACGGGCTTGGGGAAAATTCATGAGCAGTTTACTTTAAAAACTTCCAAGTGCCTTTCAATAAATATTGGTTCTGCCGCAATTATGTCCAAATAAAATCAATGGAGGTTGACACCAAATAAGCTTACAAGTGATTATATGCACAGAGGTTGACTCAGTTAACAGTTCAATTGTTCAGTCTGAGGATTTCTGTGATGACGGGCATGTTGCTGTTTTCATTTGTGATGCCTTTCTACCAACATTTTTGTTTAAATGACACTTTGAATTTCTGGTCATATGCAGACTTGTAAAAATACACATCAAAGAAACTGCTTGCACAGTCGAGGTGACGCTTACAACTTCAACATTTCACAATATGCAAAAACTGTAAACTGAAGAAATATACGCTCACAAAAGCTGAAACATCTGAACAGCTCTCAAATTCTCGACCTTTTTTTCCTTTCGATTTTTGTGATCTATGTTTAAAAAAAAGGAACTCTTCACACAGGTTTCTGCTCTAAAGTAAATTTTCCTATGAGGCATTTTTATTATTATTAATACTGCACGCAGGTCCGTGCAGCTGTGAAAATTACCCAGAGTCAATTTTATTCACTTAGAAGCCAAACTGCTTTTATGCTATGCCAACCCATAATAGTATTTTGTGCTCAATGGACGGTGCCCTGATACAGTTTATGTGGCTTGAACTCATTCGTCGCCGTGAGCACGAAATTCAACAGATTCGCCTCTGGACACGCAGTTTGGCGGAGGAATTCATTTCCTTTCTGTGTTTTGTAATACGAATGTAATTGTTTGAAGAAGAAAAAAAAATAACTTCATATCATGTACACATTTACATTAACTGCCCCAATCTGGTGAAAGACCGATTATGCTCGCATTCATATCTGCCCACATGAAACTCCAATGCCCTGTTGCCGTACAATAGACTGGGACAAATTACTTATTTATATATACAGAACTCGCTCATAATGGCCAGCTGCAGGTATTTTTGGAAAGTGCATTTTAATAAGCCTCCATTCAGGGTGTACAAATGGGGGAGAAACGGTTTACACTCTGGAGTTAAAGGCATAGGGCTTCCCATTCTACCAGCGAAATCAATCATTTGTCCAGACTGTGGGAGTCAGATTTAGTTAGTGAAAAGAGCCCCATATATAAACAAGTCAATAACTCATTGTGCGCCATTGTTTGTCTGAAGCAGTGCGCTTACAAAAAGCTGCCCCACTCCTCTTAGAATGAGTGTCACTGTATTCAGACGCTGGGAGAGGTTCCTTTGTTTCTGTCGGGTACTGGCTGACGTTTATGTATGGGAAAGAGAAGTGACCGATTAGAGTCCCCCCTCCCCAAAAAAAAGAAACCTTGCCACCATCGTACACTTGCGCGTAAGCGTTCTTTATTACATTGGACTTAATTCTGTTAAAATGTGAACGAGTGAATTTAGATGTGCCATTACACCTACTTACCTCTTTAACACTATCATGCCTTTCTGAGCTTCAAATCTACACACTTGCATCAACATAGCCAGTCACGTTGTAACTGCAAGAGATTCTTTCAAAAAAATACTGGGACTGGCTGGTGCAGTTAACATGCTTGATTGAAATACAGGCACTGATGTTACAAACTTTGCAACGTGCTGACAAAAAATACGAAAAGCTAATGGAGAAGTTTTGACAGCGTGTTCTCAATGGTCCCCGGCTGAATCGATTACCTTTTAAAATGTAAATGCACAGTGACTGCTGGATTGTTTGGACC
Organism: Pristiophorus japonicus; assembly: GCF_044704955.1. Classification (NCBI taxonomy): domain Eukaryota; kingdom Metazoa; phylum Chordata; class Chondrichthyes; family Pristiophoridae; genus Pristiophorus; species Pristiophorus japonicus. The sequence goes on from NC_091990.1 coordinate 116,105,922, forward strand.
AGCCCAGTCTACAGTGTTGCATCGCACTGCAGCAACAAGCAGAATTATTTCTGATTTTCTCGCTTGTGATTTTCACCGGTGCTTAAGCGAGCCTCCGCGTTAATCTTGGGGCCGGCTAATCATCTGCCGCAGACTGCAGAGTAATTCTCTCAAAACTGCTGAGGGGACACTAATAACAGAATGGTCTGTGCTGGAGTGGGTGGCTTTTTAATGTTAAACGTTTTGTACTTTGCAACAAAAAAAGCATGGAGCAGAAATTATTAATTTTACAGAACCTTACAATCTTTAATATCCCATTAGGGCAAATTCCTCATTCAGCTCAAGCCCAACTCAATTTTCTTTCTTGGGAGTAATGTATTCTCTCCTCCTATTTTCAGTGAGTCTAATTCTGAACCTTGCAACCACGCCTCCAACCTCAGCCAGGAGGGTATGATAGGGCCAATTGGAGAAAAGCTTTGAGGAAAGTGGGGAGAAGGGACCAATGCCACTGTTTTTGCTCCCCTCCCGAGGCAGACTATTCTACTGGCGTGTAGTGCGCCAACAAGCCAGTCGGCTAAGAGCAGGCAAAAGCTCACTGCAATGGCGGCGGATGGGTTCAAATGGAGACAAGGATTGAGTTGAGCCTCCCAATGCTGTACAGCTAAAATCATTTTTATTTTGCTTCATATTAATATTGGGCCAAAAATTGTGGTCGGAGGCTTCCCGCAGGTGGATGCCACTGACCCAAATTTTTTTTACGCAAGTACTTGATGGTCGCGGTGGAAAGTAGACTTGCGCTCCGAGGCCTAGATGTGAAGCGCAGCGCAGAGGCCCACGCATCCCAGTACGCACAACTCTTTTTGAGTAAACAAAAGAAACATTAGATCAAGTGCCCCCCGATCTGGGGGACACTACAAACATTTCACAAGGCCCTTTTTTTGTTTGTTTTTTTGGTGATTTTTGTGTTTCCCAGTACGCACATCCTGGGATCACGTGGATCTGGACCACCAATCACAATGTGGTATTCTCAAGGGGAGCTCTGAGCTCCCATTACTATCAATGAGAATACCCATAAAAGCAAAAAAAACGCACACATAAATAAAAATAACACTTCACCTTTTTTTAAGTAATTGAAATTAAATTCAATTCAATGTTTTAATTTTTTTTAATTTATTATTTTGAAATAAAAAAATTAATAGTGTTAAACATAAACTTACCTTCATGGGCAGGTTTTTTAATTTAAAAATAAGTAATAAAATTTATTTTTTCTATCTTTTAAAACTCATGCGCTGGTAAAAACAGGTGTTACACCTGTGGTAAAAGCAGGCCGAAGAGTTTTAAGGACATTCGCTGGGCAGGTGTTGGGCAATCGCCCAACTATCTGCCCACGAAGGCCCTTCTTCTGGGGAGGTGCATGATCTGTCAAAAGAAATTTGACAGATCATGAGAGGCCGCAATTTACAACCCAATATCTTTATTGCTATCTCTATTTAAAGTAATTGGTAGAAGGACTAATGGAAAGTTGAGGAGAACTTTTTTCACCCAGAGGGTTGTGGGGGTCTGGAACTCACTGCCTGAAAGGGTGGTAGAGGCAGAAACCCTCACCACATTTTCTTTTAAGTACTTGGATGTGCACGTGTAGTGTCGTAACCTACAGGGCTACAGACCAGGAGCTGGAAAGTGGGATTAGGCTGGGTAGCTCTTTTCTGGCAGGCACAGACACGATGAGCCGAATGGCCTCTTTCTGGGACATAAATTTCTATGATTCTTCGATTCTTCTATATTGATGCACATTCTATTCGTCACAGTCACCGGATAAGAAAAAAAGTTTGACTTGTTTCATGGAAAATAAAGAAAAAAGAACATTGTGAATTTTCATGCAGCTTAATGGAGCTCTGGAGGTACATTTAAATAGAGGTTTTGTTGGTAAATAGCTTCAGGAGAAATTCATTAAAACATAATAAGATTTCTCATCTAAAGACACGTATGAATGCAATGGTGCATAATCCATAGTCTGGAGGTTTCTGTTCCTAAAGTATACAGTGATTCTCCTGAATTAAACTCAACTCCTTTCCTTCCTGTCTTATCTGTCGGTCTAGCTTTTTTTTTTGCTGTGCAGTACAAAGTCTGACCTAGCTTGTGAAGCTCAGAGTTGGCAGCTGTGATTGCAGTGCAGATTTCACACAGTGTAATTACTGCAGTGACACTAGGACTGAGAGGTAGAGAGAAAAAAGACCCTACAGGTTATTAGTACTAAACACTGGGAGAAATCAACGAGAGTCAATGTGTAATTTTGGGGACCATCAAGCCTCATCAGGAACAGCAGGGAGGAAAGTGCTGTACTTCATCATCTCACTCTCCTACTTTTGTTGAAAATTACAGTAATTAAAAAAGAGCTAAGTACTTCTCAGGCAAGGGGTCTTTTTCTTTATCCATCACCTTCTAGTTCACTGCTGATTTTGCCTGACCTTTTCTGGTGAAGTCTATCAGAGTCACCACAGATCTTTGTTGAGTGCTTCTCTAAAAGCTAATTACTATCCACTGGATGATTCAGTATTGATCAGAAAAGGTAGCACGGCAAATGAGAGGACCAACACCCAGGCATTGGCAATCGAAGGGTAATTCCAGTCCCATAGAAACCGGCCCTTCTATTCCACTTATTAGAAGCAGCTGTGATGTTTTCAAATCGATAGGCAGCACTGGATTGATTCTTTTGACGAAAACCTTTCTTCGATGATGGGTACAATCAGTGGCCTAGGACTTCAAAGGCCTTGATCCTAATGCTGTACCCTGAGTCCCTCGGTTTTCTGTTGGCAAACAGCCATAATATGTTAGGAGCAGTGCAGCACTTTAATTTTACATTGGGTCATTGTCGCAGCACTCCCACAATTGTAGCACTAGATTTTCAGTATATATATATTACACACACACACACACACACACACACATATATATATATATTACACACATAGATATACATATGTACATCTATATATATATGTATATATATGTAATATCAAACTCATTTTTTTCACTGCTTTAAATGATACCCTAAAATAAACTGTGATCAAATATATTCTTGATTTTCTCTTTGTTATAAGCACAATCCAAAAAAACCTTTTTCCTGCGTGCATAGTTGTTGATAGGATAAATCCTTCTTGAATGTGAACAGCCATAATCCCCTGCCTCAGAAATGTCACTAAGATCATATAGCCATATTTACATATTTCAATGGCACTCTATACAACACTAATTTAATTTCTCCCTCTATTAAGCATGTGCTCACTGAATCTAAAATACCAGCCGAGAAACAGACAAATGCTCAATGTCCATGTAAGACATTCCCTTGCCCACTGTTTTAACAGAGGCGTTAATTCGCCTAAAACAAGCAGGTAATGCCTGTATTGAAATATCGCACCGAGGAGTGTTGTATGAAACTGTTAAGTATTCATCTGTTAATATCGGCAACAGGCTACAAAGTAGGAGATTGTGGGAAAAAAAAATTATTTGCAGCTGGAAGAGCTGGAAAGTTGCACGGGTAAGCATCCACTGATGTCGAGAATGGCACCTACACGACATTATTTCTAATTCCAATCCCCACCCCCTCCTTTCCAAAGAGCGTTATGCTCCATTCACCTGCACATCCTAACCCCATAGCCTGTACCTGGAGTGCAAAATACTCAGAAGAAGAAGGAGGGGAAAAAAAAACTTCAGTACATAAAAGTGGCTCAACGGGAATTTTAAATCAGCTCCCCGCCACCAAAATAAAAAGCATCAAAGTCGTTTGAAGTCTCGTATGGAAAGAAGCAAGTCACAGAGCACATGTTGAAAAATAATGAAAAGTTACTAATGGTCATGGACAAAGCCAAGCTCCATCAGAACACCAGGTGTAATTTTAGTCTGTCAGTGCATATTTTGATGAACTCTGCTTTATAATAGCAATTCACCCTTTAAATTCTGACTGCTAGCAGCGTGAAAACCTGCACCCCTTCATCAGCCTCTTATGCTTGGTGTGATTTCAGTTCATAGCCTCTCTATTGATACCATGGCAGGTGTTCACCGAACAACTTTATTTCTCTCTGTACCAGAATACAGACTGCACTGAAGTGTAATCTCCCCGCTGCCTGCTTGTGTTTTATTTTATAAGGATCTATACAACATGAAAGACAGAGAGAGAGAGAGGAGGTTGGTGAAAGAGAGCCTCAATAGAATGGGCACACACGTGTTTCGTGCTGGGGACTTGTTAGAGGTTCTCAGATTTCTATTACTGTATTCCCCTGGCTTTCATTTGAATCTCTCCAAAATCTTACTGGAAACAATCACCATTCTCAGCAACCCAAAGAGCAGATAACTTCAGAAAGAACGTGACCCTGGTTGTGCTTTACAGAGTTTTACCCTGTCAAGTGTTCGAAATATGTAAGCTTTTGTTTCAAAGGCCTCAATAAATGTCAATGTTACGTTGTACCACTATTTTCTTTTAATGACAAATAATAAATATTGAATTTGAGAATATATTTCGACAGAAGTAAGAAAAAGTTATATGAAATACATTTTACAAGTTTTAGAAGACTATTGCGGAACTAGAATGATTATTTCTTTGATTTATATTCCTCTATAGCCAGCTTACTGCCATAGTGCTGGGACCTAATTTGTTCAGAAGCTTTCATGCCAGCATAATTTTTTAATTCCAGGCTTTTTTTTGCTACCAATCTCTCTTAAGTCATTTATTTTCCAGCTATTTCTTCTTTTATACATCACTTCAAAAAAATATTGGACCCACTTAGCAGAAGTTCGTAAATATAGGTTGCACCTGCCCTTGAACTGTATGAAGAGGTTTCCTTTCGCACCAATGCTAAATAGTTGCAGTGTAAGGTTAAAGTTCCCAGTTAAACATTGCCTCGATTTTAAAAGTCTCATCCTTGTTTTCAAATCCCTCCATGGCCTCGCTCCTCCCTATCCCTGTAATCTCCTCCAGCCCCACAATCCCCCCCCCCCCCCCGAGATGTCTGTGTTATCCAATTTTGCCTTCTTGCACATCCCCGATTTTAATTGCCCCACCTTTGGCGGCCGTGCCATCAGCTGCCTAAGCTCTAAGCTCTGGAACTCCCTCGCTAAGCATCTCCACCTTTCTACCTCTCTTTCCTCCTTTAAGACGCTAATCTTTGACCAAGCTTTTCGTCATCTGCCCTAATTTCTCTTTCGGTATCAAATGTTTTGTCTTATAACACTACTATGCCTTGGGACATTTTACCACATTAAAGGTGCTATATAAATGCACGTTGTTGTTGTAAGGCACGACCTGATTCCAAGCCCAAGTGAAATGAGACTCCCTCGTGCAGGGAGGCTTATTCTCCTTCACTCCTAAATCAAGGCAGGCCTTCAATCCAGATTTATAGGATTACTTTTATCCAATGTGAAGCAAAGACAAGTGGACAGGAGACACTTGTCTCATTATTACCTCCTTTTGCCTTGCACCATCATCATTTTTGCCATTTAATCACTCCCGCCCTCCACCCACCCCTCCCCTGGCTCTGTACCTGCTAAAAGCAGTTCAGCTCTAACATTTTCCAGTTCTGATGAAAGGTCAGCAATCTGAAACGTTAAATCTGTTTTTTCTCGCTCCACAGATGCAGCCGGACCTGTGGAGTGATCCAGCATTTTCTGTTTTTAGCTCAAGTGGACAGGTAACCTGGCCTCCATTGCTTTGAACAGCTGCCGTGAGTATGCAGCCTTAAGATTTCCTTACTAAAGTGAGTCAGTCAGACTACTGCAGCCACACTAAATGAAGCGAGAAATCCTGTTCTGCAGTTGGGCTTTTGATGTTTAAGTACAGTCCTCATAAAGTGGTCACTTTACCATCAGGCAATATTAATGCTGAAAACACCAAGATAGCCAACATTTGCTATTAGCATAAAGAGGCCATCAATCATAGGAACATAATTGGAAAGCTCATTTTCCTGCCTGCCTGCCTGATTCATTTAGTATAAAAGTTTTACATATAGCAGTTACTTTGAAACACTATTAGACACTGAGGGGTTAGGATTTCAACATCGAAAATAAAATAGCATAAAATTAACTTTTTTTTAATTGATTGCAAGGATGCAGTGGCTTTATATATTTTCTATGAGCTTGGTATACCGAGTTCTGCATTGTGATGTTCAGAATGGGTCGTCAAAATGCAGGTCCTGGTGTGAAATCTGTGAAGGTTTTTCAGGTGGCACAATATACGATAGAATGGTGCGAAGAAAGACTTGCATTTCTATACCGCCTTTCACAACCACCAGACGTCTCAAAGCGCTTTACAGCCAATGAAGTACTTTTGGAGTGTAGGCACTGTTGTAACATGGAAAATGCGACAACCAATTTGCGCACAGCAAACTCTCACAAACAGCAATGTGATAATGACCAGATAATCTGTTTTTGTTATGTTGATTGAGGGATAAATATTGGCCAGGACACTGGGGATAACTCCCTTGCTCTTCTTCAAAATAGTGCCATGGGATCTTTTACGTCCACCTGAGAGAGCAGACTGGACCTCGGTTTAACCTCCTATCCGAAAGACGGCAGCTCCGACAGTGCAGCACTCCCCCGGCACTGTACTGGAGTGTCAGCCTAGATTTCTGTGCTCAAGCCCCTGGAGTGGGATTTGAAATCTTCTGATTCAGTGATGAGTGTGCTACCTACTGATATTAGTTTTCTAGCTGTTGTTTACCCCAGAGGCGAGTTTGTGTCATCGGAGAAGGTGCTGATGAAAGATGAGGCACCTTCACACAGGAGCAGAGGCAGCAGCAGGCATCTGCCTCGTGCTCTTTCGAATACCCAGCTCAATAGTAGGCCTTTGCCAGAGGCCAGGCTGACTGCTCAAGCTTCCGGTTGAGGAATGCTGCACGGCATAGGTGGCACACAGAAAGGGAGCTCTTGGTTATTTTTAGAAAATAAAGCAAATAAAAAAAGACATGAATCAAGTAAGAAAAGGTACCTGTTGTACTGTAAATTCAGAAGGTAGTATGGTTTATCAACTCAATAGTACTGTTCGCTTCGATTTCAAAATTCTCATTCTTATTTTCAAATCCCTCCAGGGCCTCACCCCTCCATATCTCTGTAATCTCCTCCAGCCCCACAACCTGCTGAGATGTCTCGCTAATTCTGCCCTCTTGAACATCCCTGATTATAATCGTTCAACCATTGGTGGCCATGCCTTCTATTGCCGAGGTGCCAAGCTCTGGAACTCCCTGCCTAAACCTCTCTGCCTCTCTACCTCTCTTTCCTCCTTCAAGACGCTCCTTAAAACCTACCTCTGCACTAATTTCTACTTATGCGGCTTGGTGTCAAGTTCTTATCTCCTAATACTCCTGTGAAGAGCCTTGGGACATTTCACTACGTTAAAGGCTTGACAGGGTAGATGCAGGGAGGATGTTTCCTCTGGCTGATGAGTCTAGAACCAGGGGTCACAGTGTCAGAATAAGGAGTCAGCCATGCAGGACTGAGATGAGAAGAAACTTCTTCGCTCAGAGGGTGGTGAATCTCTGGAATTCTCTACTCCAGAGGGCTGTGGGGGTCAGTCTTTGAGTATATTCAAGACAGAGATTGATAGATTTTTGGATATTAAGGTGATCAAGGAATATGGGGATTGTGGAGGAAAGTCTTGAGGTAGAAAATCAGCCATGATCTCATTGAATGGCGGAGCAGGCTCGAGGGGCCGAATGGCCTGCTCCTGCTCCTGCTCCTAATTCTTATGTTCTATGTTCTTATGTTAAGGCGCAATATAAATACAAGTTATTGTTGTGAGCCACTAACAGGGAACATTTGCAATATAAGCAATGTGTTGCAATCCATTTATTAGCAAATTAAGATCCCTTTACCGGAATAAAGATCTCATTTCTGAAAAGCACTGTTAACACCAGTTAAATACACACCTGACATAAATATAATTGAAATTCAAGGATAAAAATTTCCATGTGCCCATTATGTAAAATCCTTGAGCCAGGAGTGCAACATTTAAATGTGCAATCCTGATTCAAGCATAAATGGTTTAGGTTTTCATTGCTCAGCGTGCTGCTTGTCATTCCTGCCACCTTCCGTACACTAATATCTTTGTTGTGAAATATTAGATTTTGCATAATAAAGTGTTTTAATTTAGATTCTGTTGCAGCATGAGTGGTTAAACGGACTGAGGTACCGATGTCATAAATTGGTCATTTACTTCAAGCAGTTTGTGGAATTTGTGATCCAAGCACAAAATATTTTGGCAAACTAGTATAGTATTTATCAGAATTCAGCTGTACAAGCTAGACACTTGACTTTTTGTCGTGACAGAAGATAAAAAGAAAACCGAATGTTAGAAATCTAAACTAATAACAGAAAAGGCTGCGATGCAGTTGGGCAGGACTTGTATCTTATATGGTGCCTTTCATGTCCTCAAAACATCTCAAAGCACTTTACATGAATGAATAACTTTAGAAGCCCAGTTCATGGTTGCTTTGTAGGCAAACCTTTTGCCTGCAGCAAGGTCCCACAAAGAGCAATGAATTGAATGACCAGTTAACCTACTTTTTGGTGCTACTGGTTGGGACATGAATGTAGACCAGGACACCAGAAAAGCCATGCAATCTACTATGTCCACCTGAATGAGCAAAAAGAGACTCGGTACAATAATTCATCTAAAGGTGATATTTCTGACAATGCAGCACTGCCTCAGTACTGGATTAAAAAAAATTCATTCATGGGATGTGGATGTTGCTGGAAGGCCAGCATTTATTGCCGATCCCTAATTGTCCTTGAGAAGGTGGTGGTGAGCCACCTTTTTGAATACAACTGAGTGGCTTGCTAGGCCATTTCAGAGAGCACTGCTGTGGGTCTGGAGTGACATATAGCCCAGACCAGGTAAGGACGGCAGATTTCCTTCCCTAAAGGACATTAGCGAACCAGATATGTTTTTACGACAATTCGCTAGTTACATGGTCACCACTACTGATACAAGCTTTATATTCCACATTTATTCAATTGAATTTAAATTCCCCAGCTACCGTGGTGGGATTTGAACTCTTGACACCAGATAATTAGTCCAGGCTTCTAGATAACATAACCACGATGCGACAGTACCCAATTGAAGCATTAGCCTAGATTTATGGGGGCCAAAATTCAAGGTCCTGATAAGGCCTGTTACTGCCGGAATGCGGCAGCCAGATGGCGGAATCCAAATGCCGCCGATTTCTGGTCGAATGGCCGCCGCCAGCCTAATTCAGCAGTTGGGGGTAATTTCTGGCGGCCCCACTTCCGCCATTTTATTTGTTTTGCCAGCCGACTTCCATGTCGGCTGGACTATTGTGCCCCAGGTTCGGCCGGGCCACCAACAGGCAGTCTGGCACCCCCACTTGTGTGTCAGGCCACTGGCCCGGCCAAAATCCTCCCTGGTGGCCCAGTGGCCGAACCTAAAGGTTCGCTGATTCTCTCCCCTTTAAGGGAGGGGAGAGACATGGTGATGCAGATGCGTAATGATGTCACCACTTCTCCGCTGCTGAGTGACAGCGGCAGAGAATCCGTCCCGCCTCCACTTCCGCCCTCACCAGCACTTACCAGCCCACTTCTGGCCCCATTATGACCGACTTCCTGGCCGCTTAAAAAAAGACAAAGACCTGAATATCGATCAAGAGTCGACCACTTCCGAGACGGCGGTAAAAGCACTTAAAAACGGCTTCAGACATGCTTGAACCCCTAATCTTATGACTCAAAACTGACATTAGTTTCAGTAAACCAAGGGTTGTTGGCATCTGAAACATTGGTTAAATTTATGATGCAGGGTACAATACAAATTTAGATTAAAATTATATTGTCTACTACTCAAAGATGGTGGAAAAACATCTCAGTGAGGCAGGTACAGGGTACAGGTACAGGATAAGTTGCAATGGATTCCTCGACATTTGTCCAAGGAGCAGAAGTTGAGAGGGAAAGGGCACCCAGAGTTAGCCCAAGTGAGCGGTCTAAACAAACTCAAGATATACATTTAGTAGACGTGTTGCACACAGGCTGAGCTTTCTTAAGGTCGATGTTTAGATCAGCGGATCTTCACGAATCATGCCATTCTTGCAAGTAACTCTCTAGACCTGCCTGGAGCACATTTCGAGATCATTCAAAAATTTTTTTTTAAATTTCAAAATATACTTTATTCATATAAAAATTTTTACAGTACATTCAAAAGCAGTTCAGTACATTTAGCTGCGGTCAGCAATCCCATACACTACATTTGGGTGCTGACGGCAGTTCCATTCGATACATTTCCTTGCTTTTCATTTCAAGTACAATTCGGTACAATACGGGATACATTGTAGTACATTCGACAAATTACATTACATGTGTCACTATACAGTACACGGAATGGGTGACGGTACATTTACATTTTTTTTCTTTTCAACGTGCATTACGAAACAGACCTTGCATTGTACATGGCACTACATAGGTGTTTACAGATCATGGTGTTCCATGTACACAAAAAGGAAGTTACAAGAACGGCCCGAGGGGAGTTTTATACTGATTCATGCCCCCGGGTTTACCGTGGCAGAAGGGCTTTAAACTGTGGCCCTTCCCCACCGTGCTTTTGCGGTGGCTGCACCAATTTTAAGTGCGTCCCTCAGCACGTAATCCTGGATCTTGGATTGCGCCAATCTGCAACACGCAGACGTGGACATGTCCTTGCTCTGGAAGACCAGCAAGTTTCGGCAAGACCAAAGAGCATCTATGACCGAGCTGATGGCCCTCCAGCAGCAGGTGATGTCTGTCTCGGTGTGTGTCCCTGGGAACAGCCCGTAGAGCACAGAGTCTTGTGTTACGGAGCTGCTTGGGATGAACCTTGACAGCAACCACTGCATCTCTTTCCAAACCTGCCTTGCGAAGGCGCAATCCTGAAGGAGATGGGTGACAGTCTCGTCCGCCCCGCAGCTGACTCGGGGGCACCGTGCCGTGTTGCTGAGACGTCGACTGTGCATGAACACTCTGACGGATAAGGCCCTCCTCACCGCCAACCAAGCTACGTCTTGGTGCTTGTGTGAAAGCTCTGGCGATGAGACGTTCTGCCAAACGAGTTCGACAGTCCGCTCACGGAACCATCCGACAGGGTCCACCCTCTCCTTCTTTCGTAGGGCGTCCAGGACACTACGTGCTGACCACTGTTTTATGGCCTTGTGGTCAAAGGGGTTTTTTGTGAAAAACTTTTCCACGAAGGACAGGTGGACAGGCATGGTCCAGCTGGTGGGGCCGTTTCGCGGCAGCATGGCCAGGCCCATTCTTCGCAATACCGGGGACAGGTAGAACCTCAGCACGTAGTGAAACTTGGTGTTTGCTTACTGAGGATCTGTGCACAGCTTGATGCAGCCGCACACAAAGGTGGCCATCAAGATGAGGGCCACGTTCGGAACATCCTTTCCTCCACTGTCCAGAGATTTGTACATTGTGTCTCTGCGGACACATTCCATTTTGGACCTCCAGACAAAGTGGAAGACGGCCTGGGTGTGGAGTTAGCTAATTGCATCCAAATTAGAATGGATTGAATATATTCTATAGTCTGGACAGTCCAGTATAGTCCAAGTTGACCAACTTTCTGGTGCTGCTGGTTGGGACATGAATGTTGACCAGGACACCAGAAAAGTCATGGTATTTGCTGGACAAACTGATGAGTTCCATTGAGATTAGTCTGAATATTGGGAAAATCGAAGTTACTGTTTTTGGTTCCTGCCACAAACTCTGTTCCCTAGCCACTGACCCCATCCCTCTCCCCAACACCTGTCTGAGGCTGAGCCTTGGTGTCATATTTGGTCTTGAAATGAACTTTCAACCACATATCCGCAGCATAACTAAGACCGCCTATTTCCACCTCCGTAACATCGCCTGTCTCCGCCCTTGCCTCAGCTCATCTGCTGCTGAAGCTCTCATCCATGCCTTTGTTACCTCTAGACTTGACTATTCCAACATACTCCTGGCTGGCCTCCCACATTCTACCCTACATTAACTAGAGGTGATCCAAAACTTGGCTGCCCGTGTCCTAACTTGCACCAAGTCCCGCTCACCTATCACCCCTGTGCTCACTGACCTACATTGGCTCCCGTTTAAGCAACGCCTCGATTTCAAAATTCTCATCCTTAATTTCAAATCCCTCCATGGTCTCGCCCCTCCCTATCTCTATAATCTCCTCCAGCCCCACAACCGCCCCCCCCACCCCCCCCCCACTCCCTCCCCGAGATGTCTGTGCTCCTCTAATTCTGTCTTCCTGAGCATCCCTGATTATAATTGCTCAGCCATTGATGGTTGTGCCTTCTGTTGCCTAGGCCCCAAGCACCAGAATTCCCAGCCTAAACCTCTCCATCTCTCTATCTCTCTTTCCTGATTAAAACATACCTCTTTGTCCAAGCTTTTGGTCAGCTGCGGTAATTTCTACTTATGCGGCTCGGTGTCAAACTTTTATCGCATTATTCTCCTGTGAAGCACCTTGGGACATTTCACTATGTTAAAGGCACTATATAAATATAAGTTGTTGTTGTTGTTGTCTGTTCCTACTACAGCACCATGCTACGCCACGTTAGCAAATCACAACCACCAGGGTGAGGCTGAGGCTCCAACAATCATTCTGTTGCCACCAATGCCACAAATTTCCGTTAAAGAATATCAATACAGATAAACAACCGAAAGAACCTTTCCCCTCCCAAGCACAAACATAAATATGCACTGTGTGTGTGCGCAAACCAACAGCAGGGCTTATAGGAAAGATACGGCAACCACTCAAAATGGTGGTTAGATGTCAAATGAAATGGCAATAGGTGAAGTAGGAAGCAATAAAATGCAAGCTAAAAGTATAATGTACGGTCGTTGTGAATGAGTAACAGCTAACTTTCATTACTTACTGTTGGTAATACATAGGCATCAACATCACAAAGTTTGGGGACATGAATGCTAAGTTCAAAGGTGACAAAATATGGGAGGCTTTTGGAGGCGTAGATGACGCTCTTCTCTTCGCTTCACTTAGGCAGTACTCGTACCGAGGATGACTTGCTTCCGCACCAAAAAGGGATGAGTTCACAGATGTTTCAATGAGTGACTTAATATTCCAACGCTAGCGTCCTCGATCAGGCCAACATCCTCAGCATCGAAGCACTGACCACACTCGACCAGCTCCATTGGCGGGCCATATTGTTTGCATGCCTGACACAAGACTCCCAAAGCAAGCACTCTACTCGGAACTCCTACACGGCAAGCGAGCCAAAGGTGGGCAGAGGAAACATTTCAAGGACACCCTCAAAGCCTCATTGATAAAATGCAACATCCCCACTGACACCTAGGAGTCCCTGGCCAAAGACCGTCCGAAGTGGAGGAAGTGCATCCGGGAGGGCGCTGAGCACCTCGAGTCTCCAAGAGCATGCAGAAAACAAGCGCAGGCAACGGAAGGAGCGTGCGGCAAACCAGACTCTCCACCCACCCTTTCCTTCAATGACTGTCTGTCCCACCTGTGACAGAGACTGTAAATCACATATTGGAGTGTTCAGTCACCGAAGAACTCACTTTTAGAGTGGAAGCAAGTCTTCCTCGATTTTGAGGGACTGCCTATGATGATGATAATATTCCAGGTCCTGAACTACATATTGAAGGGTGGAATATGCCTGGTGCGTGGATTTTTTTAATGTGTGGTGGCCATTTCACACCAGCGACCACACGGGCTTGACAGAGCTAGGTCTTGATCTAATGGCAAGGATGAACCAAGACGACTGGAGACCAGCTCTGCTGCACAGACCTAGCGCACACACATATCACAGTGTCACTTCACTATCACTTCAACATTCACTCCCTCCACCCCCGGCGCACCGTGGCTGCAGTGTGTAGCATCTACATGATGCACTGCAGCAACTCGCCATGGCTTCATCAGCAGCACCTCCAAAACCCGCGGCCTCTACCACCTGGAAGGACAATGGCAGCAGGCGCATGGGAACACCATCACCTGCAAGTTCCTCTCCAAGTTACACACCATCCTGACTTGGAAATATATCGCCGTTCCTTCATTGTCGCTGGATCAAAATCCCTCCCTAACAGCACTGTGAGAGTACCTTCACTACACGGGACTGCAGCAGTTCAAGAAGGCGGTTCACCACCAACTTCTCAAGGGCAATTAGGGATGGGCAATCCACAAATAAAAACATTTAAAAAATCTACTCCATCAATAATATCGAAGTGAATCTGAGACAGGAGACAAATACATTTTATGATATCAATTCTACAAATGAGGGGGTGGGAAAGGTAGACAACATAGCAAAAGTATCATCCTCTGGTCTTCAAAATGACAGAGTAAAGTCAGCTAAAAGCTACTGTCATGTATGTACTTTTGGGATCACTAGCCACTAGATGGCATCACTGTTGGAGGCCATTGGGCTGCATGCATGTATAAAAGACCAGCCATATATTATTCACTTTGGGCCTTAATAAAGCAGTGTCAAAGTCATACCTCTTGGAGTTAAAAAGTACTCAGTCTAACAATTATTGCATACACAACATTTGGTGACGAGGCAACAAGAAGCTTTGCATGCAAAAATTAGCACAATTGGATTGTTGGAGCGATTTTGTGGAAGGAGAAGATTGGGCAGATTATGTGAGCCGTTTGAGCCAGTTCTTTGTGGCCAACAAATGGAGGAGGTCGACATCGCAGATCGGCGCTGGGCGGTGTTCCTCATGGTTTGCGGTCTGAAAATTTATGGTCTGATAAAGAATCTACTCCTGCCTGTGAGTCCAACAGAGAAGACGTATGAAGAATTGTGTACACTGGTACAGGACCACCTTAAGCCAGACGAAGGCATCATCATCTCGAGATACAGATTTTCCACACACGTTCACTCAGAGGGCCAGAATGCAGCGGAATTTGTTGCAGACCAGAGATGTCTAGCGGGACCATGTAAGTTCGGGGCTGTGTTGGCAGACATGCGGTGGGACTTCTATGTAATCGGCATCAACCACGAGGTGATCCTGCGTAAACTACTAGCGATGGAGACGTTGGACTTGAACAGGGCCACCACAATCACTCAGTCATGCATGACGACGGATAGAAGTCTAAAGCAGATATCAGTGAAAAATTAAAACTCAGCAAGTACTGTAAATATGATTGAATCGGCGTTCGGCAGAGCGGCACATGGCAGGGCCTTTCGACTGTGTACGCAAAACCTGTGGCTGGCCAAAGTCCACCAGCGGGAATGCATCCGATTTCTCCGTGTTGGCGTTGTGGGGGAAATCACCAGCACCAACAGTGCCGATTTAAGCAATATAGTTGCAAAGGCTGTCTGAGAGTGGGGCATCTCCAGCGCAAGTGTCCGCAGATGAGTAAGCGTGCTGCGACACACCACGTGGAGGATGATGGTCAGACTAGCACGGATCCGGATACATAATCCGAGACACCAGAGGAGGAAATGTATGGACTGTACTCGTTCCTAACTAAGAGCAAACCGATAATGATCAACGTGAAATGTAATGGGCTGCCGGTATCAATGGAACTGGACACGGGGACGAGTCAATCGTTAATGAGCCAGAGGGCATTCGACAAGCTGTGGGATACTAAGGGTGTGAGGCCCAGGCTGAGTCCAGTCAATGCCAAGTTGCGCACGTACACCAAAGAACTCATAACGGCGATTGACAGTGCCACAATTAAAGTGTCGTATGACGGTGCGGTTCACGAGTTACCGCTATGGATTGTCCCAGGCAATGGTCCAACGCTGTTTGGCCGGAGCTGGCTTGAAAAAATCAGATGCGATTGGAACGACATCAAAGCATTGTCGTCAGAGAAAGATACATGTGCCCAAGTACTGAGCACGTTCCCCTCGTTGTTCGAACCAGGCATCGGAACTTCACGGGAGCCAAGGTGCAGAACCACGTGGACTCGGATGCAAGACCCGTCCATCATAAAGCTCAGGCAGTTCCGTATATGATGAGGGTGAAGGTCGAAATTGAACTAGACAGACTCCAGCATGAAGGGATCATATCACCAGTTGAATTTAATGAATGGGCTAGCCCCATTGTTCCTGTGCTGTAAAGTGATGGCAGTCAGAATCTGTGGAGACTACAAGGCTACGATCAACAGGGTTTCGAAACAGGATCAGTACCCATTACCGAAGGCTGATGACTTGTTTGCAATGCTAGCTGGGGGCAAGTCGTTCACCAAACTGGACTTCACGTCGGCCTATATGACACAGGAGCTGGTCGAGACGTCAAAGAGACTTACGTGCATTAACAGGCATAAAGGACTGTTTATTTATCACAGGTGCCCTTTTGGAATTCGCTCGGCTTCAGCAATATTTCAGAGGAACATGGAGAGTCTACTGAAGTCCATTCCCAGAACCATCATGTTCCAAGGTGACATCCTGATCACAGGTCATGACTCAGAGGAACATCTGAACAACTTGAAAGAGGTTCTACATCGTCTGGACAAAGTGGGACTCAGACTGAAATGCTCGAAGTGCGTCTTCTTGGCACCAGAGGTCGAATTCCTGGGGAGGAAAATTGCTGCTGACAGCATCATGCCCACAGACACGAAAACCAAGGCCATCAAGAATGCACCCAAGCCACAGAATGTGACGGAACTACGTTCGTTCCTGGGTCTAGTCAACTACTTCAGTAACTTCCTACCTAAATTGAGCACCTTATTAGAATCACTGCACATGCTGCTAAGAAAAGACCACAACTGGATGCGGGGTGCGTCTCAAGACAGAGCTTTTGAGAAAGCCACTAATCTGCTTTGCTCTAACAAGCTGCTGCTACATTATGACCCATGTAAACGTTTAGTATTGGCATGTGATGCTTCGTCATATGGAATTGGTTGCGTACTCCAACAAGCTAATGAGTCGGGTAAACTTCAACCAGTCACATATGCTTCAAAAAATTTGTCTAAAGCGGAAAGAGCCTACAGCATGGTAGAAAAAGAAGCACTAGCCTGTGTATGGGGTTAAAAAGATGCATCAGTACCTGTTTAGTCTTCGGTTTGAACTGGAGACAGATCACAAGCCGCTCATTTCACTGTTCTCTAAAAACAAAGGTATCAATACCAATGCTTCATCCCGCATCCAGAGGTTGGCGCTGACATTATCCACATGATTATGTCATTCGCCATAGACCTGACACCGAGAATTGTGCCGATGCTTTGAGCCGTCTGCCGTTGCCCACACCGGAGGTGGAAACGCCACAACCGGTGGACCTATTGTTTGTTATGGATGCTTTTGAGAGTGAAGGAGTCCCTGTCACGGCTCAACAAGTTAAGAACTAGACTAGCCAGGACCCGATTTTATCGGTGGTGAAGAGTTGCATCCTCAAAGGTGATTGGTCTGCCATACCCAAGCAAATGTGCGAGAAGACCAAACCTTACATTCGTCACAAAGACAAACTGTCTATTCAGTCGGATTATATACTGTGGGACAATCGTGTTGTTATGCCCAAGAAAGGGAGAGAGAAATTTGTACATGAGCTGCATAGCACACATCCCGGCATTGTAATGATGAAAGCCATCGCCAGGTCTCATGTATGGTGGCCAGGAATTGACTCTGAGTTGGAATCATGTGTGCATCATTGCAACACTTGCATGCAGCTCAGCAAAGCACCAGCGGAATCACCGCTGAGTCTGTGGTCGTGGCCGTCCAAACCATGGCCCAGGATCCACATAGACTTTGCAGGTCCCTTCCTGGGGAAGATGTTTTTAGTTGTGGTGGATGCATATTTGAAGTGGATAGACTGTATAATCATGTCATCCAGCACATCCACAGCTGCCACAGAGAATCTCAGTGTCATGTTCGCGACACATGGTCTGCCTGATATCATTGTTAGCGACAACGGATCGTGCTTCACCAGTCAGGAGTTTCAAGAGTTCATGAAACTCAATGGTATCAAACATGTAAGGTCAGCACCGTTCAAACCTACATCCAATGGGCAAGTGCTGTCCAAATCATAAAGCAGAGTATGAAGCGAGTAACCCAAGGGTCACTGCAGACCCGCCTGTCATGCATACTGCTGAGTTACAGGACAAGACCACACACGCTTACTGGGGTCTCGCCTGCTGAACTAATGATGGAGAGGTTTTAAGACCAAGCTATCTCTTGTACACCCTGACTTGAATAATCATGTTGAATATAGAAGACAAAGTCAGCAAGGGTATCACGATTGCGCAGCTGTGTCACGCGATATTTCTGTAAATTATCCTGTATATGTTCTGAATTATAGTCAGGGTCCCAAGTGAATCGCTGGTACTGCCATGGCCAAGGAGGGCAACAGAGTATTTATTGTCAAGTTGAAAAATGGGCAAACATGCAGGAAACATATGGATTAGACAAAGCTGCGGCACACAGACGAACCGGAACAGTCGGAGGAAGAGAAAATCGATGACCAACCAACCTACCCCCAGTCATCAGAGGACTCAGTGGTCATCAGTGAATCGGGACTTTCAATCACTGACATGTTCAATGAAAATAGACTTTCAATCCCTGACATGGCCATTGCCACTCCCATCAGGTCAGCCACCTAGCCACCAGTCACGACAGACTCTGAACACTCACCCAAGGCTGGAGTTGAACTGAGAGGGTCAACCCGGGAGCATGAAACACCAGACTGTCTCAATTTGTAAAAGACTGTTAATATCTCAGAGGTGGGTATTGTCATATGTGTACTTTTGGGATCACTAGCTACTAGATGGCGTCACTGTTGGAGGCTATTGGACTGCATGCACATGTGTGCAGCCCAAGTATAAAAGGTGAGCCAAGGTCATATCTTTTGGAGTTAAACAGTATTCAGTCTAATAGTTATTGCATACACAACAGCCACCAAATGGTTTCAAAAGAATGATTGTAAGTTGTGATATCAATATTTGGTTAAAATGCCCCTCAATCTATTTGAATATCACAACTGGAATTTAGTAATTAGTTCCTAATAAGTATCGATCTACGTGAGTCCACTTCCTTTCATGCCTTTATTTTTTCCCATCCCACAGGCTGTTCAAAGCAAACACTTTCTATGGCACTCTCCAGCCATTTGACTGTGAGTACTAGCTAACTGGCTACTTCAAAGTTCGCAGGAACTTGACTTTATAAAGGAAAAAAAAAGAATGGGCACAGCTTAGCAGTTTTGAAACAAATCAACAGCTTGGTAAATTGTGATTAAGAGAATTGAAAAGAAAACCCACCAAAGCTGGAAAACTGTAATAAAAGCAAGAAAGTTAAAAAAAAATGATTAGCAGGTCTGAAAGAGAAATATAGGCCGTAAATTTCCCATCAAAAAAACGGGTGGGATTGAAGCATGGGAGCAGTTAAATGGTTAAAAATGTGAATTCTGATCTGAACCTGCCTGCCCCCCTGCCCACTTCCTGTTTTCCCGGAGGCGGGACGGGGGGAGGCGACCAACCCGCTGCCAGGGGGCCTTACCATAATTTAAATATTGTAATGAGACTGGAAGTCTCTATTTTCTCCTCCATTTTGTGTTTAATGGACTGGGGACAGGTTTCACACAATTCGTGAAATCCGGCAGTTAAACCGAGGCGGGGTCTGCTGCATCCAGGAGGTAAAGGGCTTTATACCTACCTCCTGAATCCAGGGTCTCTGCCTAATCCACCCCCCATGATTGGCGACAACCTCACAAGGCCTCCGATCGCATTCCCAGGCCTCCCTTCCCCCCTCCGCCCCCAACGATGATGATGAGGCTGGCAATGATCCTCCAGTGGCCAACCCCGATCTTCCATCACCCCCCTCGATCCCTATCCAAATCCCCGCCACCCCCACCGCAATCCCCAATCGACCCTCTTCGCGATCCACACTTGCTTGTCAATCCCCGACCTCCCCAATCCCCAATCACCACCCCATCGCCTGCCGATCCCCGATCCCCTGCCCATCCTGCATCTCCCCTGCCCCTATCCGATTCTCTCTTCTCCCCCCTCTCGATTCCCGACCCCCCCCACCCGATCGGGACCCGCCCCCACCGCTGATTCCAAACCCCCTCCCACTGATTACGATTGTCCCCATCCCCCACGATCCCTCCATCCGACTGACCCCTCGCAACTAAGGCCTATCTGCCTGTAGCCAGCCAGTGTCTCAAGCTGGCTGGTAGCAGAAGGGAAACCAAGGCTTCACAATCAAATTAGGCCCTGACAGTAAAATTGGCCTCCCGAGTTTCCTGCCTGCCTTGGACCCCCCTCTGCCCTCAAGCCACTACCCGAACAAAATTCTGGCCATAGATTAACGTTTTGGATGGAGCCCTTCAGCAGGATCCTTTAGGGTAAATTATTACCCAAAAAATCTGATCTCATGGCACTTTCAGAACCCATTGCATGAATTTCAATGGAAGGAAAATCAGGTGGGTTGCTTTGTTGTGTGTGTTTCTCCTGCCTATTCATTCTACCTTTTGTAAACTAGAGGTAACCCGGCAGCCCGTGTCCTAACCCGCACTAAGTCCCGTTCACCCATCACCCCTGTGCTCGCTGACCTATATTGGCTTCCGGCTAAGCAACACCTCAATTTCAAAATTTTTCTCCTTATTTTCAAATCTCTTCCTGGCCTTGGCCCCTGCCCTCTTGAGCATACCTGATTATAATCGCTCAACCATTGGTGGACATGCCTTCAGCTGCCGAGGCCCCAAGCTCTGGAATCCCTGCCTAAACCTCTCCACCTCTCTACTTCTCTTCTCCTTCAAGACGCTCCTCAAAACCTACCTCTTTGACGAAGCCTTTGATCACCTATGTGACTCGGTGTCAAAGTTTTTATCTCATAATACTCCTGTGAAGCGCCTTGGGACGTTTCACTACATTAAAGGCGCTATGTAAATACAAGTTGTTCTTGTTGTTGCCAGATTTTCCTTTCTGTGCTCCTTCTGGGTGATGCTTATTGCCCAGGTGGTAAAGGTGAATCCTGCTTCTGATGAAGGATCCCAGCCAGAACCTTAACCAGTCTTTCTCTTTCAAATGCTGACTGACCTGCAGTCATTTTTCAGATAGTGACCCGAATGCATCTTCACAACTGTACAACGACGTAAATAATGGGTGGGTGTGAAAAATGCAAAGTTAACCGTAATCGCTGGTTTATTTAAACTAAACAGTGATACACCCAGAGAACAGACTTGATATTTTAGAGAGACGTTTGCGATTTGAGTCAATGAAACATGACAAAAATCAAACAGCAGATCAATTAAGGAATTAAAAAGGCACTTGACTGATTTGGACTGTTTAATAAAAAGAGAGATGAGCAAAGAGTGGCAGCACGCTCAGAAAAAAATATTTGTTGCTGGCAACTACAAACTATTCTACTGAAAATGTTGCCAAACAATTTATTTTCCTACATGCATATTACAACAACAACCTGCATTTATATGGCGCCTTCTAAATAGAAAAATGGCCCAAGCTGCTTCACGGAGGCATCAGCCAAGCCAAAGAATGAGAGATGACCAAAAGCTTGGTTCAAGAAGTGGGTTTTAAAGGAAGGTGTTAAAGGAGGAGAGGGAGGTGGAGAGGCAGAAGTGTTTACGGAGGGAATTCTAGAGTGTGGGTCCTAAACAGCTGAAGGTAGAGCTGTCAATGGTGGGGCAAAGGGAGGGGACTGGGGGATACGCATGAAACCAGAATTAGAGGAATGGAGTGTTCTGGGGGAATTGTAGGACTGGAGTACATTACAAAGATAGAAAGGGATTATTATGTATGAAGAAAGAATCAGTCGGAATACTGTGAGCTCAAAGTAAAGTGTGACCTTAGTTTTTTATTGCAGGTCTCCAGAGTGCCTCTCCAACCTGTGAGGCCTCCTTAAATACCTGTGCTCCCAAGGGATTATAGGATCCCTTGAGACTCCAGTGGATGAGCCCTCTGGTGACTATACAGAGTATATACAAGTTTACATATATAACAGGGACGATGTCAGGAGGGATTTAATTTGGAGGTATTGGGGAAGCAGGAACTAATATAGGTTAGCAAGGACAGGGGTGATGGGTAAGCAGGATTTGGTGCAGCAGAGTTTTGGATGAGCTGAAGTTTATAAAGTGTGGAGGCAGGCCAGCCAGGAGAAAAGTAAATGAATACATTTTCCCTTGAATTTTTATTTGTTCATCCCGAGATGTGGGCGACACTTGCAATGCCGCATTTATTGCCCATCCCTAGTTGCCCTGAGAAGGTGGTAGTGGATCTCCTCCTTGAACTTCTGAAGTTCTTGCAGTGATGGTAATCCCACAACGATGTTCGGCAGGAAATTCCAGGATATTAACCCCACAACAATGAAGGAACAGCGATATATGTCCAAGTCAGGATGATGTGTGACTTGTTTCAATACTCTTTTTAAATGCTATTGCACTATAATAACTAGAGCTTCGAGATTACTGCTTCCAATATCACCGGCATGGACTGGTTGGGCCGAATGGCCTGTTTCTGTGCTGTATATCCGATGTAATCCTGTGTAATATTGGTAGGCAAACTGATATGTTATTCCTCTGTCCACCACTTTTAAATGGGTAAACCCTCCTCTCAAAAGGCAGACAAAGGAATGACAAACATGTGTTAATAATGCTTGCTCTTATCGCTAACAGCAACTTCAAGGCTAATGTTTTGTTTGTTGCTGTGAAAGCATCTCGGATTACCAAATGTGCATATTTCTATCTTATAAGATCTGCTCGAATGAATTTATGTTCAAATAGTTTAAAGGGCTAGAGATACAGAGCCTGCGCAAAGCCTGCTATTTGAGTCGCTGCACGTGACTTCTGCCCCATCATCATAACGATTGTGTATGCCTACTGATGTACTGGTGAAATGAAAAGGTTAGAGAGTTATCTAAAGTGTCCTGGAATAAAATACACAGATGGTTGACTGAGGCAGGATTCATTGGCACTGACATCATTGTCACTGGGACACTACTGTGATCTTGTTGTGATAATGATCTGAATAATATTACCAGAGGGATGAAAATATACAAATTAGAAATTTTGGATTCAAATTATTGTGGGATTTCATTACAATTAAAAAAAAATTGATTAGATCAAATAAACAGGGTCAAAATCAGTTATGACTCCAGGGTATGCACTCATATTTATGCACCAACCCTCCTGTGTGTACAAAGTTTGAAAGTGATGATAAATGTAAGTTGAATTTTACAGCAAGCCTTCTGCACCATTTCAGGAATATAATGAGCTTCACAATAAGATTTTGTTCATCCCCCGTTATGATTTTCAACATAATGCATTTATTAACCCTTATGTCACAGCATTTAGTAAAGTAGCTTCATGGAACATTCTCACTTCAGCAGCATTCTGTGTAACTTTCCAGTTCACTAATTCTACTTTACCATAATCAGGGCTAGTAATAGACAAATAGCCATCTCTCCAGTTATATAATTCTGAGAAAGGTTGAATAACCTTAGAAATACACTAAAGGATTGCAGAATTCAAAAGCATGTTTTGAGCTAAAAAAAAATGCAATTATCCAGTAATTGGAATGAAGCAATGTAAATATCATAGGAAAGTAGAATTTTAGTACAAAAAAAAATCTGGATTTTCAGATCATTTGAATGAAGAGAACTGGGCTGTTTTAAGCATAGCAGAGAACAAATAGATTATGACATTATTTTTCCAGAATCACTATGGTCCTGCTTGGAGTTTATATTATTATGAAACTAGCAACTGAAGTTGAAAGCAAGGGGGAAGATATTCGGTTGTTTAGCGCCACCATTAGCACCAGAAAGGGGCGTTAAGAAGCCACTAATCACCTACTGCCCAAGTGCCGCGCTATGCCAGCCCGCCGCAAACCTCACTGGTGGTTTAGCAGCGGCGCTGTCATTTAGCGCTGCGCACTCTAGCGTCACCCACTTGGTGACGAAAGAGTGTGCAACGCCCCCTTTGCGACGCGCTTCCGAAATTGACTGCTTTCGCCTGCCGTAGCGTCTGGCGCCACTCCCAATAGGGGGAAGCAGAGGTGCACAGAGGATCCCGGGAAGATATCACAGGGAATGAAGAGGTAAGTGTGGGATGTCAAATTCTACTTCCTCTCTTACTTGTGGAAGGCTGTTGGTAGCCTCCCTTCCATTTTTTTTGCAGGTTTCACATGGCTGACCTCACCTCCTCTTTAGGCACTAGGATGCCGGTATCCTAACGCCTCAACTTGAGAAGCGCTACCGCCCAAGATGATTGAGCAATGCTTCCCTTAGTGCTCCACTCTCCTGTTGGGGCGATACAACTGAATATCGCACTTTTAGGCAGTAGACATAGCTCGGCGCTAAACGTAGCGCCCCGGTAGCATCACCGCCGTAAAGCGGGCGATACCGAATTTCTAGCCCCAAGTCTGTATAACCTGGCATTGAAAGAGTGAGGCTTGAGCATCCAGTTTTACATTTCAGTGGAGTTTGGAGTCCTCCATGAAATCAGTACCTAGACTCCAATTTGGTTTCTTAACTCAGGTACTAAACAAATTGATAAAACACTGCCCGCAGGATAGAAAATAGGTGCAGGGGTAGGCCATTTGGCCCTTCGAGCCTGTACCACCATTCAATATGATCAGGACTGATCATGCAACTTCAGTACCCCATTCCTGCTTTCTCTCCATACCCCTTGATCCCTTTAGCCGTAAGGGCCACATCTAACTCCCTTTTGAATATATCTAACGAACTGGCCTCAACAACTTTCTGTGGTAGAGAATTCCACAGGTTCACAACTCTCTGAGTGAAGAAGTTTCTCCTCATCTCAGTCCTAAATGGTTTACCCCTTATCCTTAGACTATGCCCCTGGTCTGGATTTCCCCAACATTGGGAACATTCTTCCTGCATCTAACCTGTCCAATCCCATCAGAATTTTATATGTTTCTATGAGATCCCCACACATTCTTTTAAATTCCAGTGAATATAAACCTAGTCGATCCAGTCTTTCTTCATATGTCAGTCCTGCCAGCCCGGGAATCAATCTGGTGAACCTTCGCTACACTCCCTCAATAGCAAGAATGCCCTTCCTCAATTTAGGAGACCAAAACTGTACACAATATTCAAGGTACAGCCTCACCAAGGCCCTGTACAACTGCAGCAAGACCTCCCTGCTCCTATACTCAAATCCTCTCACTATGAAGGCCAACATGCCATTTGCCTTCTTCACCGCCTGCTGTACTTGCATGCCAACTTTCAATGACTGATGTACCATGACACATAGGACTCGTTGCACCTCCCCTTTTTCTAATCTGTCACCATTCAGATAATATTCTGCCTCCCCGTTTTTGCCACCAAAGTGGATAGATAACCTCACATTTATCCACATTATACTGCATCTGCCATGCAATTTTCCCACTCACCTAACCTGTCCAAGTCACCCTGCAGCCTCTTAGCATCCACCTCACAGCTCACATTGCCACCCACCGAGAATGGAGACCGAGATGGGACTGGACTGGCAGGCCCTTCGGGGTTGGAGGTAAGTTGCTCCTATGTGTTTTTCAATTTTTTAATGTGTTGGGAACTGCTGTATGCTTCACTTTGCAGCCTCAGCTCGCATTGTGTCCCTGGTTCCCATGGCAGCCCTATCTTTTTGCCGCAGATCAAGGCTCCACCCCCAAAACTAAAGGTCGGGTTAGGACATGGCCATTCACTCATTTATTTTAAATCTGTTAATGTCTCCGCTAAACAGAGGAATGTCACAAGTACATAAATGTTCTCCACTAATATCACCATCAGGTTTTTTTTTCTCCAGAAGAAATGTGTACTTTAAAGGTAACCAATAAACGTACCGTGTCTTGTTGAAATTCTACAGGAACCTCAGCCACCAAAGATATATCTATAGAATCACTTTGTAGTCCTAGTATTCTGCTACAGCCCATTTAATGGGCTCAGTTTTCCCCAGTGATTTGTGCCATTCTTTTGGAGTATGCTGCTCTTTTTGGCCTAAGTTGAAAAACCACAGTTTTCCCAATCAATTTGCACCAGTGTAACTCAGTTAGTTACGATTTTTTTAAGTCAGTTTTTTTTTCAGCCAAAGGGGGCGTAACCAACCACCTAGGCCACTTCTGGCCATTGAGGGAAATTTGGCCAGCTGAGAGTTACTCCAGTTCTGATTAGGCCAGCGTATGTGGCCTCGCCAGAAAAACCTTCACGAGAGTTAAAGAAATCGGCGCAGGTAAGGAAAACAATGCAGCAGATGCCCGGACACAATGAAAGAATTGAAAAACACATAGCAGCAACTCACCTCCAACCCCGCTCGAAGGCTGTCCGGTCCCATTCTCAGTCCCCGGTTCACACACACAGTCCGTCCCATTCTTGGTCCCCAGAGAGAGACAGAGAGGGACAGAAAGAGAGAGACAGAGAGAGAGATCTAGAAAGAGAGACAGAGAGAGAGAGACAAAGAGAGAGAGACAGGGAGAGAGACAGGGAGAGAGCGAGAGAGAGAGACTGCGGACCGAGAATGGGGACCGAGAATGGGACCAGACCGGGAAGCCCTTCGGACGGGATTGGAGGTAAGTTGCTCCTATGTGTTTTTCAATTCTTTTAATGTGTTGGGAGCTGCTGTATGCTTCATTTTGCAGCCTCAGCTCGCATTGTGTCCCTGGTTACTATGGAAGCCTGATATTTTTGGTGCAGATCAAGGCTCCACCCCCAAAACTAAAGGTCGGGTTAGGACATGCCAAAATGAAGAAATCCAACGGGGAAACTTAGAACATTTTTTTTTGGCATACTTGGGCCTAAAAAAATTGGGCGTAACTCTTCAAGTAAGCCAAAAAACTGCTTAGGGGAAAATTGAGCCCATTATTTTGTTCTTGTGATATGGGCAACATAGGCAACAGTTGCTCTGAAAAGGTGATGATGGGGCCACTTCAGAAGACATTGAGTCAGCCACATAATGTGGGACACGAGTTACATATTGGCTAGACCTGGTAGGATTAGTAGGTTCCCTACCCTGAAGGATATTAATGAACCAGTTGGGCTTTCACAGCAATCCAGCAGCTTTTATCTGGTACCAGCCCACAGATCTATTAAATTCGCTTTCACATTTGATCATGCTGGGATTTGACCTTTGCTAGACCAGTGCCATATCCACTAGGCTACCATATCCTATAATTCAACATTAATGTCGCTCATTGTGAAGGAATAAAATTCTAAAGACGCAGGCAAAATGATTGTACAGAACTGTTTAACAATATCTGTATAATAATATCTGTATAACAATAACTATAACAATATATCAGGTCTCTTTGACTTTGCTTACCATTTTTTATAAATATCTCAACATGCCAGAGATATATGGCGGATAAAGCTGGATTAGGCATTGAAGTATACGGAACACATTTTTCAAGTAAACAACTTCCTATCCCCCACCAAATGATCTTTGGTTCTGCTAGTCCACCTGCCCAACTCTACTATCAGACTACCATATTTTGTCATCTAAAACAAAAATTCTAGTTCTTGAATAAGCTAGCTGAGGGTTCAAGGCTTACAGTGCAGAATTTCACCAACTGAGATAAATCAAGTTGTAGAGGTTAGGTGATGCCCAGCTTCTATTTCAGAAGCCTGTCGATCGCATGAGGAGGGGGATGCTGAGGGAGGTGAAGAGTTTTAAGGTGACATAAAGAATAGGTTAAAGTAAGAGACAGTACGATGAGTCTAACTTGTAATAGGGTTGAAAGGATGAAGAAGAGCATATAGGGTGACATAATAGGAGTTTAGAAGGAATAATAGAGGAAAGATCAGAGGAACAATAACCGTTGCAAAGAATGACTAAGAAAGCAATAAAGAAAGGAAAGATAGATTACAAAGGTAAACTTGCGCAAAACATAAAAACGGATAGTAAAAGCTTTCACAGATATATAAAACGGAAAAGAGTGACTAAAGTAAATGTTGGTCCCTTAGAAGATGAGAAGGGGGATTTAATAATGGGAAATGTGGAAATGGCTGAGACCTTAAACAATTATTTTGCTTCGGTCTTCACAGTGGAAGACACAAAAACCATGCCAAAAATTGCTGGTCACGGGAATGTGGGAAGGGAGGACCTTGAGACAATCACTATCATTAGGGGGGGTAGTGCTGGACAGGCTAATGGGACTCAAGGTAGACATGTCCCCTGGTCCTGATGAAATGCATCCCAGGGTATTAAAAGAGATGGCGGAAGTTATAGTAGATGCATTCGTTATAATCTACCAAAAGTCTCTGGACTCTGGGGAGGTACCAGCGGATTGGAAAGCAGCTAATGTAACGCCTCTGTTTAAAAAAGGGGGCAGACAAAAGGCAGGTAACTATAGGCCGGTTAGTTTAACATCTGTAGTGGGGAAAATGCTTGAAACTATCATTAAGGAAGAAATAGTGGGACATCTAGATAGGAATAGTGCAATCAAGCAGACGCAGCATGGATTCATGAAGGGGAAATCATGTTTAACTAATTTACTGGAATTCTTTGAGGATATAACGAGCATGGTGGATAGAGGTGTACCGATGGATCTGGTGTATTTCGATTTTCAAAAGGCATTCGATAAGGTGCCACACAAAAGGTTACTGCAGAAGATAAGGGTACGCGGAGTCAGAGGAAATGTATTAGCATGGATAGAGAATTGGCTGGCGAACAGAAAGCAAAGAGTCGGGATAAATGGGTCCTTTTCGGGTTGGAAATCGGTGGTTAGTGGTGTGCCACAGAGATTGGTGCTGGGACCACAACTGTTTACAATATACATAGATAACCTGGAAGAGGGGACAGAGTGTAGTGTACCAAAATTTGCAGATGACACAAAGATTAGTGGGAAAGCAGGTTGTGTAGAGGACACAGAAAGGCTGCAAAGAGATTTAGATAGGTTAAGCGAATGGGCTAAGGTTTGGTAGATGGAATACAATGTTGGAAAGTGTGAGGTCATCCAGCTTGGGAAAAAAAACAGTAAAAGGGAATATTATTTGAATGGGGAGAAATTACAACATGCTGCGGTGCAGAGGGACCTGGGGGTCCTTGTGCATTAATCCCAAAAAGTTAGTTTGCAGGTGCAGCAGGTAATCAGGAAGGCGAATGGAATGTTGGCCTTCATTGCAAGAGGGATGGAGTACAAAAGCAGGGAGGTCCTTCTGCAACTGTATAGGGTATTGGTGAGGCCGCACCTGGAGTACTGCGTGCAGTTTTGGTCACCTTACTTAAGGAAGGATATACTAGCTTTGGAGGGGGTACAGAGACGATTCACGAGGCTGATTCCGGAGATGAGGGGGTTACCTTATGATGATAGATTGAGTAGACTGGGTCTTTACTCGTTGGAGTTCAGAAGGATGAGGGGTGATCTTATAGAAACATTTAAAATAATGAAAGGGATAGACAAGATAGAGGCAGAGAGGTTGTTTCCACTGGTCAGGGAGACTAGAACTAGGGGACACAACCTCAAAATACGGGGGAGCCAATTTAAAACCGAGTTGAGAAGGAATTACTTCTCCCAGAGGGTTGTGAATCTGTGGAATTCTCTGCCCAAGGAAGCAGTTGAGGCTAGCTCATTGAATGTATTCAAGTCACAGATAGATAGATTTTTAACCAATAAGGGAATTAAGGGTTACGGGGAGCAGGCGGGTAAGTGGAGCTGAGTCCACGGCCAGATCAGCCATGATCTTGTTGAATGGCGGAGCAGGCTCGAGGGGCTAGATGGCCTACTCCTGTTCCTAATTCTTATGTTCTTATGTTGCAGTATTGATATTGGCTCATTAAGAAGTGCTGCAGATTGACCCGATTCTACCTCCCTCCCTCCCCACTTGTGAAAATAACTCATGTGGATGCTTTTTATAAACCAGTACAAGGAAAGAAATGCATTGTACCACCTTCAATATTCCAAATAGTATGGGATGAATTACATATGCGAGGTGGTGTCCCTTGTTTGATACTGACGAGACATTGGACAATGTGGACCATTTTCCATACCTCGGGAGCCGACAGTCAGCAAGGCCAGACATCGATGAAGTCCAGTGTGCCGGTCCAGCCTTCGGTTGCCTAAGGAAAAGAGTGTTCGAAAACCAGGATCTCAAACTCAGCACCAAGTTCATGGTCTACAAATCAGTAATGATACCCACCCTACTATATGCTTCAGAGATGTGGACTATGTACAGTAGGCACCTCAAAGCACTGTAAAAGTACCATCAACGGTGCCTCTGCAAAATCTGCAAATCCAATGGCAGGATAGGCGCACCAACGTCATTGTTCTCTCTCAGGCCAACATCCCCATCATTGAGGCATTGACCACACTCGATCAGTTCCAATGGACAGACCACATTGTCCGCACGCCCGATACTAGACTCCCGAAACAAGAACTCTACTCCGAGCTCTGTCACAGCAAATGAGTCCCTGAGAAAATGCTTCAAGGACACCCTCAAAGCCTCCTTGAAAAAATGACACATCCCCACCAACTCTTGGAAAACCCTGGCCCAAGACCACTCAAAGTGGAGGGGAATCATCCAAGAAGGCGCCGAACACCTTGAGTCTCTTCGTCGGGAGCACGCGGAAGCCAAGTACAAACAGGGGAAGGAGCGTGTGACAAACTAATCACCCCACCCACTCATCCCTCCAACCACACCTGCCCCACCTGTGACAGAGACTGTAGATCCCGCATTGATCTCATCAGTCACCTTAGAACTCATATTAGTGTGGAAGCAAGTCATCCTCGACTCTGAGGGACTGCCTAAGAAGAATTGGGGCTTCAATATAGAGAAGCCACTCGGATAAATAAGGTCCAAAACCTAACTCGTGGTTACATACTTGACTTATAATTCACTTAACCCTTCATTTACTCCATATTAAGGTGCAAGTCTATGTGAGAAATCCACTAATTTGTAAATATGATGGATGTTAAAAATTGCAGCTTTCCCAATACAGACTGTTAAGCATTTCACACATTTCCCTGCGAGCAGAGAAAAATGAACTAAGTCAAATATGGCAGTGTAACGTTAGTTAACTCCAGACCTCTAAGCAACCTCATAGTATTACCCACAAATTCTTCACAGGCATTAGCTTCAAATGTTGAAATAAATTATGAATCACGAAAGGAGATCTGTTTGTTGCAGTTCAAGCCAACTGAAATTAAATTGAATATTGCGCTGATGATACAGCAATGCACAGGGGTAAAGATTATTGCCTACAATCTGTTTTAACTACCGCCTCACCGTCATCTACTTGTCAATTTCAAATCAATTTCACAACTTGCTACCAAGTGACATTAAATTAAATTAAATAATCAAGGGAATGTAATTGCAAATCAGATTTTTCACACACGGCTAAAAAGAACCCAAGACAACAGGTGCTTTACATGCTTTACAGCTTATATAAATAGTTCTTTGAAATGTTAACTGATGCCTTTTTGTTGTGTGTCGTGTTTTTCTACAACTAACTGATGGCATTTTAAAGAGTCACTGCTCTGAACTGGGCTGCTTTTAATTTAAGGACACTAGTGCTTCAGATTTAACCAGGGTAGACTCGCATAAGTAGCCCAGTTCACTCAGTGTACCTATTGCCTAATCTGGATTGCTATTCTCCCAACTCCTCTGTTGCCTAGACCGCAAGCTCTGGAACTCCCTGTCTAAACCTCTCCACCTCTCCACCTCTCTACCTCTCTTTCCTCTTTCAAGACACTCCTTAAAACCTACCTCTTTGACCAAGCTTTTGGTCACCTGCGCTTATTTCTACTAATGCGGCTTGGTATCAAATTTTTAATCTCATAATTCTCCTGTGAAGCGCCTTGGGACATTTCACTATGTTAAAGTGCTATATAAATACAAGTTGTTGTTGTTGTTGTTGACTCGTGCATTTGTGATTCTGCCACCAAGATTAGAGAATCGGAATTAGTGGTGGAAATTCAGTTCACGGATTTAAATGTACGTCTGTGTAAAAGTGCCTTCAGTTAAGTGAATTAATTTTCACTTGTGACTGTTTTCTGGCACATTTAACTGTGTAAGGAAGACAACGGGCTCAGTTATACCCTACCCACACAGCGGTAACCAGACTCTACGCAGTTCAAACCAAGCTGGTTAGTTACCCCTGCGGAACGCACCCTTTCCTGTTGTCTACAGGGTTCTACAGACGGCAATGGGACCCAATTGCATTTCATCCCCAGCATGAGCAGGGGAAAAAGATTTGCATTTATATAGCGCCTTTCATCACGTCTCAAAGCGCTTTACAGCCAATCAAGTACTTTTAAAGTGTTGTCATTGTTGTAAAGTAGGAAATGCGGCAACCAATTTTCACACAGCAAGCTCCCACAAACAGCAATGTGATAATGACCACAATCTATTTTAGTGAATGAGGGATAAATATTGGTCAGGACACTGGGGATAACTCCCCTGCTCTTCTTCGAAATAGTGCCATGGGATCTTTTATGTCCAACTGAGAGAGCAGACTGGGCCTCGGTTTAACGTCTCAACAGAAAAAAAAAGGCACCTCCGACAGTGCAGCACTCCCTCAGTATTGCACTGGAGTGGCAGCCTTAATTTTGTGCTCAAGTCTCTGGAGTGAGATTTGAACCTATGACCTTCTGACTCTGAGGCGTGAAGCTCCCACTGAGCCACAGCTGACATTTCCACCTCAGCTGTCCTGCCAGGTGAAAACAGATCGACAGCTGTCAGAAAAGATGACAAGGCAAGAAAAGCAAGTCAGAAACTTTACTTTGTGTGCCCCACCAGGAAAGCCACAGGCTTCCATGCCTCAGACACCCCTGCTTTTCCACCTACAAGATCCTTCCCGAAACTTACCTGGAAGTCGGTGGGCGGTCATGGGCTGTGCGAACTTTGGCTGCTGACAGTTGCTCTGTTCCCTCTACCTTCCTGTTCCGGCTGGGGATTGGACTGACAGTATTTAAATGAGGCCCGGAGGTGAGATCGCCGAAAGCCTCCTGCTGCCACTGGCCCACGGGAAATGAACTCACCCACTCCGAGTTAAAATCCCCTCCGAATCATGTGCATTTGGGTCAGCTGCTTGCATTGTCGTGCTAGCTGATTTGTTTTTGATTACCTGACTGAACAATAGTGCACACTTCATATAATTATATGTCAACGCCCTTATTAGTCAAAAGTGGAGGGAGGAGAAAAAGGAAGTTTTAATCCTTTCGGAACTGCAGCAGCACTCAGGAACATTACAAATTGGTAATTTGTTGAGTCTATAGTGCCAGCAGAGAAATCTCGCTCTCCCCCTGCACCCAACCCATCCATCTGCTCCCCTCCCCCCCACCCCCCGCTGATATTGGAAAATTGCCCGCTATTGTCTGTTATTTGCTGATATCGGCTGAGGTTCTCTGCTTCCAATTACTCCTGTGCGTCTAACAATTTGTACAGTATTAGAAATGTAAGGGTACATTTTCTGAATGAGGCTGTTTTTAGTACGAGTATATAGTGGATCAACACTTTAGATAAAACAGAAATTAGGGTACAAGCACAGAAGACCCTAGCATAAGAAATATGAGCAGGAAAAGCCATTTGACCCCTCGAGCCTGCTCCGCCATTCAATAAGATCATGGCTGATCTGATCTTGGCCTCAACTCCACTTCCCTGCCCACTCCCCATAACCCTTGTCTCCCTATGAATAAGCATTCATAGCAAGATAACACTGGTCGGAATAGGTACTCTGTACTGAAAATCATTTTTATAGACGGTACGTCTAAAGGAGCTATTTTCTGAAAATTACAAATGGCTAATGTAGAGACTTTGGTGCTCAAGTCAATCCCATATAGACCACCAGCCTAAGACATGCAATTTGAATTGCTCACCTTCAGCGTACTTGTCCTTTATGTCCATTAAAGCACCATCTTCAATGTTAGAACCTTTACTGAAGAAATTGCCAACTTAGAAGGGTAAAATGATAACTTAAAGATGAGGATACAGCTGGGGTGGGATGTGGATCCTGAAGTAAATGGTGTAATGTGTGAGAGAATTGAGAGAAATAAATGGACAGTAAAATATGTTGGAGACATATGGCAGAAAAAGCTGTTTAGCCACCTAAGGACTCATTTTTAGAGTGGAAGCAAGTCTTCCTTGATTCCGAGGGACTGCCTATGATTGATGGATGACAGAGAAAATTAAGTAGAAAAACTGTGTTTTAAAATAATATTCTAAATTGACCCGAGTGGAGATTTCCAGGGGACACAACTGAACCCAGCTAAACCATGACCTTTAATGTTTTACTGTCAAAAGTGTAAGGTACCCTCAATCTGTATACATCATACATATGTAGGATTAGGATTTGGGTTAATCTCATAAGATTTTCTTTTCAGTTATAAGTGGCTTGTGGATTTGCACTCTATCTAGAAATAATGAAATAGTTTTAAAGTTGTTCATTCCCAGGATGCTTTAGGGTTTGATGTGTCAAGGTACAATTTAACTGACTATGCTGTTTAGCTTCTGCTGAAAGTGCAGGATGTGGATTACAGGATGTGTGACTCATGCCAGTTGACCACTTTTTGGCACCACACTGTGAAACGAGATATCCAAAGCAGTTTTGAGGTAGGAAGGGGGAAGAATAGGCCAGCATGATAAACTAGTTGGAATCTGGTGTTTTGTAGGATGTAACTCATTTCTAGGAGTCTTGTTCACAATAACACTTGCCATGCCATAATGAATTAGCAAGGACAGTTTGCATGATTACTGACCTATAAAGATCTGACAAAAGGAAAATACTGCAGATGTTGGAATCTTAAGCTTTCCTTAATAATTTGTAGAAAGAGTCAGGATCGAAAGGATCGACTAAGGTTACGTCTCTACCGAGGGAAGCATGGGGATAACTGCATTTATTTCTCTGTATGTCTACTGCTTAAAGGCATTGCATGTATCTGGACTTGGTGAAACACAGTAAAAGGATTACATTGCAACCATTTTTGGTTTGCCAGATTTGAATTGTCTTACAAACGCTTTTTCTATCAAAAGAAAGATTAGGGTTTCACTTAAGGATTTTACCTTCATTACTTGAAGCACTTTGTTTTTCAACAGTCGAAAAAGTTCAGACATGGACAACTGGAAAGACCTAAACCTTCAAATAACCAACCTCATTGAATTTTTTGAAGAGGTAAGAGGGAGAGTAGAGAAGGGTAATGCAGTAGATGTAATTTAACTAGATTTTCAAAAAGCCTTCAATAAGGTACCACATAATAAACTAATGAATAAAGTCAGAGAATGCAGAGTCAGGGGACAATTAGTAGAATGGATAACTAGCTGGCTTCAAGACAGAAAGAAGAGAGTAGGGGTAAAGGGTAGCTATTCAGAGTGGCAGAAGGTGGGAAGTGGTGTTCCACAAAGATCAGTGCTGGAACCACTGTTGTTCACAATTTATATTAACGCATTAGACTTTGGAATCAAAAGCACAATTTCTAAATTTGCCAATAACATCAAATTGTGGGGGATAGTCAATACTGAGGAGAATTCTAATAAATTACAGGAGGACATTAATAAACTTGCAGAATGGGCATATAATTGACAAATGAAATTCAACACAGATAATGTTAGGTATTACATTTTGGTAAGAAAAATAGGGAGGTCACATATTACTTGTAAAATATGAATCTAAATGGGATAGCAGAGCAAAGGGATCTCGAAGTATAAATACACAAATTACTAAAA
Source organism: Pristiophorus japonicus (assembly GCF_044704955.1). NCBI lineage: Eukaryota > Metazoa > Chordata > Chondrichthyes > Pristiophoridae > Pristiophorus > Pristiophorus japonicus. Next base: position 116,141,426 of record NC_091990.1, read on the forward strand.
GTAGCAACACAGGTTAACAAGCCCATAAAAAAGAAAACCAAGCACTAGGCTTTATTTCTAGAGGGATTGAATTGAAAAGTAGAGAAGTTATGTTAAATTTGTATCAAACCTTGATTGGACCATAATTGGTGCACTGTGTACAATTCTGGTTGCATTTTATGAAAAGGATATAGAGGGAATGGAGAAGGTGCAGAGAAGATTTACAAGGATGATACCAGAAATGCAAGGGTATACGTATCAGGAAAGGATGAACAGGCTGGGTCTCTTAACTCTTGAAAAAAGGCGGCTGAGGGGTGACTTAATAGAGCACTTTAAAATTATGAAAGGTTTTGATTGAATAGATACAAAGAGAGCGTTTCCAACTTGTGGGGAAGAGCAAAACTAGAGGCCATCAATACTGAGGAGAACTCTAATAAATTATAGGAGGACATTAATAAACTTGCAGAATGGGCATATAATTGACAAATAAGATAGTCACCAAGAATACAAAAAGGGAATTCAGAAGAAAAGTCTTTACCAGAAAGTGGTGAGAATGTGGAACTTGCTACCACGGGGAGTGGTTGAAGCGAATAGAGTGGTTGATGCATATAAGGGGAGGCTAGATAAGCATAGGTGGGAGAAGGTAATAGAGGGTTATGCTGATAGAGTTAGATGAGGAAAGACGGGAGGAAGTTCGAGTGGAGCATAAATACCAGCATGGACTGATTGGGCCGAATGGCCTGTTTCAGTTCTGTATATCCTACGGAATGTAATCCTATGTAAAACCAAGCTGTCTAGTCCAAGTCCAAATCAGGTCTTGGTTCGTGTTTTGGAGAACTAAATCAGGAATACTAATACTGGTAGATGACCATTGAATTAAATATGGTAGCTATCACGGGTACAGTTGTGCCTGCCTAATGGCTCCTGTCATGTATGTAACCTCTATGTAACACCACTGCAATACTGTATATACTTAAGCAATGCACACCTTGACTACAGGGGGTGAACTTGTGGGAGACACTCCTTACCTGGTCATCCAGGTATATAAAGGGAAGTCCCACGCAGGGTCATTACTTCTTGGTCCTGTGAATAAAGGTTCAGGTCATAGAGTGACCTTGTCCATAGAATGTGCCTCGTGTGGGTTTTGTGCCATTGAGTAAGGACATTACATTGACGACGAGAAACGGGAATCAACGACCCACGAGAATGGCCACCGGTAGCACAGAGGAACGCTACTGTGATGGTGAGGACTGGGACGATTTCATTGAGAGGCTCCAGCAAAGCTGTGTCACGAAAGAATGGCTGGGAGATGCAGCGGCCGACAAGCGAAGGGCACATCTGCTGACCAGCTGCGGACCTAAGACTTATGTGCTCATGAAGGACCTACTAGCACCCGAAAAGTTGACGGACAAAACCTTTGAAGAGCTCAACAAACTAATCGGTGAGCATCTCAAACCGGCGAGCAGCATACACATGGCCCGACACAGATTCTATACCCACCGACGTCATGAAGGACAGAGCATACCGGACTTTGTTGCGGACCTCCGGCGTTTGGCCAGCCTTTGTAAGTTCACAGATGGCTGCAGGTGGGAGATGTTAAGGGATTTCTTTATTGAGGGCATCGGTCATGCGGGGATTATCCGAAAGTTAATTGAGACCAAGGACTTGACTTTGGAAGCGGCGGCGTTGATGGCTCAGACTTTCATGGCGGGGGAGGAGGAAACCAAAATAATACACGCGCGCAATTCTGCCTCCAACGCGGCGGGGGATCAGGGAGTCAATATCATAAACGCGACTCAGAGCCCCGCAGGCAGGCAATGGCAGTTCGATGCACCCCAGGCAGCAATAGACCCCAGAGCAGGCTTTCAAGAGAGACAATGGCAGGCTGAACGGATATTTACGCCTTCACAGAGGCCATTGACACCCACTAACAGGGTGCTCAAGGGCCGTCAAAGGGACAATCAGCGAGGAATGCCGGATCATAGCTCCTCTGTTAACAACAATGGGAATCTCAGCTAATGCTGGAGGTGTGGGGGCAAACACTCTAGGAGGACTTGCAGGTTTCAACAATTCGTCTGCAGAAATTGCAACCTCAGTGGCCATTTAGCTCGAATGTGCAGGAAGCCTGTAACCATGCTAATTTACAAGGTGGATGGACCAGAAGAGGGGTCTGTGATGCAGGATGACTCTTGGGGAAAATCAATGGACACTGAAGTTCAGTGGGTTCATGTGGCAAACATTCACAGCTCAAATACCAAAACGCCACCAATGATGATGAAGGTTTTATTAAACAGCATCCCTGTATGCATGGAGCTGGACACAGGAGCCAGCCAGTCACTCATGAGCGTTCAACAATTCGAAAAGCTATGGCCACACAAAGCCAGTAGACCCAAACTAGAACGCATTGAGACACAACTACAGACGTATACCAAAGAAATCATTCCAGTACCAGGCAGTGCAATGTTGGCGGTAACACACAATGGATCAGTGAACCGGTTGCCACTCTGGATTGTCCCGGGCAATGGTCTCGCACTGTTGGGAAGGAGTTGGTGAGCTGAGATTAACTGGAAATGGGGGGATGTGCACACAATGTCATCTGTGGAGCAAAGTTCGTGCTCACAAGTCCTACAACAATTTGAGTCATTATTCCAACCTGGCGTCGGGACGTTCAAAGGTACCAAAGTAGTGATACGCATCACCCCGGACGCCAGACCAGTGCACCACAAAGCCAGAGCGGTGCCGTATGTGATGCGGGAGAAAATTGAGAGCGAATTGGACTGTTTGCTGAGAGAGGGCATCATCTCGCCCGTTGAATTCAGCGACTGGGCGAGCCCCATCATTCCCGTCCTAAAAGCGGATGGTTCTGTCAGGATCTGTGGTGACTACAAGGCCACTATCAATCGGGTGTCCCTACAAGACCAATACCTGCTCCCGAGAGTGGAGGATCTTTTCGCCATGCTGGCAGGTGGCAAGCTGTTTACCAAGTTGGATGTACTTCAGCCTCCATGACCCAAGAACTGGCCGACGAATCTAAACTACTGACCACCATCACTACGCACAAGGGACTGTTCGTTTACAACAGGTGCCCGTTTGGCATTCGATCAGCGGCCGCGATTTTTCAAAGAAACATGGAAAGCCTGCTTAAATCCATTCCTGGAACAATCATATTTCAGGACGACATCCTCATCACGGGTCATGACACCGAGGAACATCTCCACAACTTGAAGGAGTTGCTACACCGACTGGACCGGGTAGGCCTTCGACTCAAGAAGTCTAAATGTGTGTTTTTGGCTCCTGAGGTTAAGAGGGTTGCTGCAGGTGGGATTCGGCCCACCAAATCCAAAACAGAGGCGATTCTACGAGCGCCCAGGCCCGGCAACACGTCGGAGTTGCATTCATTTCTGCAACTCTTGAACTATTTCGGGAACTTTCTGCCGAATTTAAGCACGTTGTTGGAGCCGCTTCACGTGCTCCTGCGTAAGAGTTGTGAATGGTTTTGGGGGGGACTGTCAAGAACAGGCTTTCAATCGGGCGCAGAACCTACTTTGTTCAAATAAGTTATTGACCCTGTACGACTCCTGTAAGAAATTGGTTCTGACTTGTGATGCATCGTCCTATGGGGTCAGGTGTGTGTTGCAGCAGAGTAATGCTGAGGGCCAACTACAACCTGTGGCTTATGCTTCCAGGTCGCTCTCTCAAGCAAATGAGGATATGGGATGGTTGAGAAGGAGGCACTCGCATGTGTCTATGGTGTAAAAAAAATGCATCAGTACCTTTCTGGCAGGAGGTTCAAATTAGAAACGGACCACAAGCCATTAACATCCCTGTTGTCAGACAGCAAGGCTGTCAATGCCACCGCATCAGCCCGCATACAGCGATGGGCTCTCACGCTGGCTGCTTATGCTACTCCATCCGGCACCAACCGGGCACCGAAAATTGCGCTGATGCGCTCAGCAGGCTTCTACTGGCCACCACTGCGAGGGGGCAGCGGAACAAAGCGCTGAGATGGTCATGGCCGTTGATGCCTTTGACAGCGCAGGCTCCCCCATCACAGCCCACCAGATCAAAATCTGAACAAACAGAGATCCCCTCCTATCTCTGATTAAGAAATGTGTCCTGACTGGGAATTGGGCGCCCGCACACGGAGCATGCCCTGAGGAGGGTCAGACCGTTTCACAGGCGGATGGATGAGCTCTCCATCCAAGCTGACTGCCTACTATGGGGCAGCTGGGTAGTCATGCCCCAGAGGGGCAGGGAGGCATTCATCAGGGAACTCCACAGTGAGCATCCTGGTATCGTTCTGATTAAGGCCATTGCCCGGTGGCCGGGAATTGATTCAGGGTCATCGTGTTCGCAGGTGCACGACGTGTGCCCAGCTGGGTAATGCCCCCAGGGAGGCCCCGCTCAGCCCGTGGCCCTGGCCCACCAGGCCATGGTCACGTATTCATGTAGACTACGCGGGCCCGTTCATGTGAAAAATGTTTCTCATTGTGGTAGATGCGTACTCGAAATGGATCGAGTGCATCATTTTGAATTTGTGCACGACATCTACCACTGCGGAGAGTCTACGTGCGGTCTTTGCAACCCACGGCTTGCCTGACATCCTTGTTAGCGATAATAGCCCATGTTTCACGAGCTACAAATTCCTGGAGTTCATGTCGGGCAATGGCATCAACCATGTCAGGACAGCACCGTTCAAGCCGGCCTCCAATGGTCAGGCGGAACGTGCGGTCCAAATCATTAAACAAGGCATGCTCAGGATTCAAGGACCTTCCCTTCAATGCCGCCTATCGCGCCTCCTGCTGGCCTATAGGTCCCGACCGCATTCGCTTACGGGGTTCCCGCCCGCTGAGCTACTTATGAAATGAACACTTAAAACTCGGTTGTCCCTCATTCACCAAGTCCTGACCGACATAGTTGAGTGCAAGCACCAGTACCAAAACGAGTACCATGACCGAAACTCAAGGGGGAGATGTATAGAAATAAACGACCCCGTATTTGTCCTCAATCACGCCGTGGGGCCCAAATGGCTTGAGGGTACTGTAATAGACAAAAAGAGGGAAACAGGGTCATCGTGGTTAAACTTAACAATGGGCATATATGCCGTATGCATCTGGACCAAGTAAAAAAAAGGTTCAGCATAGATACTGAGGAACCCAAGCAAGATCATGAGATGGTGCTCACACCACCGCCAGTGAACGAGCAACAAGAACATTCAGCAGCATGCACAGTCCCGACGGTCAGCCCGGACAGGCCGGAATCACCACAGGTGACAGACACTCACGCCAAGGCTCAACAATCAGAGCCCCAACTGCGGCGCTCCACGAGGGAGCGTAGACCACCTGAAAGACTTAACCTATGATCCCAATAAGACTTTGGGGGGGGAGGTGATGTCATGTATGTAACCTCTGTGTAACACCACTGCAATACTGTATATACTTAAGCAATGCACACCTTGACCACAGGGGGTGAACTTGTGGGAGACACTCCTTACCTGGTCATCCAGGTATATAAAATGAGGTCCCACGCAGGGTCATCACTTCTTGGTCCTATGACTAAAGGTTCAGGTCATAGAGTGACCTTGTCCATAGAATGTGCCTCGTGTGGGTTTTGTGCCATTGAGTAACGACTTTACAGCTCCAGTGTTACGTACTGAGGCCCCATCTCATGACAAAAGAGTTGCCATGAGTCAGTTGTATCCACAATGCGACTGAGCCAAAGCTTCCTCCAACAACTAAGATTAGACAGTTTAGAATTAAGCCAACTTTTCTTTATCCAATGCCCAACGTTGAGGTTAGTTACATTTGCAAATTGAATGGAAGGGAGTGCTGAAAACATACTAAGTGCCTCCCAAAACTATTAAGAAATACACTGGATTGAGGAGAACCAGACTGATTGCCACTACAAAGGCATCTTGAGACTATCCAAGTTGATGATTTGGCAGCCTCTGCTTCTCTGCCTGTGGTGTAGACATTTGAACATGTGAAATATGTGCCTTCTTTATCAGTCCTAATCCGTTCAGCAGGCAATGGATACCTGATTTACACCCCATCCAATTTTATTCACCATTAATCAATAAAGTTTAAAATTGGGTGGGGTGTAAAATGGGAATCTGACCACAATCAGTCCTGTTCCCATCGAGTGGTTAGGTTAAAATCAGCGCTACTATTTTTGCATATTTTCTTTTCACAAAATTCTCTCTTTCTCTTCAGGCCTTCCTAAGCTAAATGCTGTTCCACAGCTGAGTGGATGGGCAAAAAAGCCTCCTACCAACGCATTCCTTCAGTTTGTCACCAGTGGCTTGATTCAAATGCCTTCTAATTTTCTGTGAAAAATCTTATGTGAAAAAGCAGTTGGTCTTTGCTTATCATCTCACTCAATGGTATAGCTGAGGTCAGGAAATTATTGTGTGTGATTACACTTTGCACATTAAGCCACCAACACTCTGACACTAAGTTCCTTCTACGATAAACACTAGTGAGGAGTTCTGAATAGGGGTCTGCTACAGGGATTGGTGCTGGGGCCTCAAATATTTACAATCTATGTTAATGACTTGAATGATGGGACCGAGTGTACTGTAGCCAAGTTTGCTGATGATACAAAGATGAGTGGGAAAACAAGTTGTGAGGAGGAAACCAAAAATCTGCAAAGGGATAAATCATGATAAGTGAGTGGGCAAACATTTGGCAGATGGAGTATAATGTGGGAAAGTGTGAGGTTATCCACTTTGGCAGGAAAAATAAAAAATAAAATTATTATTTAAATGGAGATAAATTACAAAATGTTGCAGTACAAAGGGGCCTGAGGGTCCTTGTGCATGAAACACAAAAAGTAAATATGCAGGTACAGCAGGTAATCAGGACGGCAAATGGAATGTTGGCCTTTATTGCAAAGGGGATGGAGTATAAAAGCAGGGAACTCCTGCTACAACTGTACAGGATATTGGTGAGGCCACATTTGGAGTACTGTGTACAGTTTTGGTCTCCTTATTTAAGGAGTGATATATTTGCATTGGAGGCAGTTCAGAGAAGGTTCACTAGGTTGTTTCTTGAGATGAAGGGGTTGAGCAGGTTGGGCCTATACTCATTGGAGTTTAGAAGAATGAGAGATGATCTTATTGAAACATATAAGATACTGAGGGGGCTCTTTAAGGTAGATGCAGAGAGGATGTTTCACCTCATGAGAGAATCTAGAACAGGGTCATCATTTCAGAATAAAGCGTCGCCCATTTAGAACTGAGATGAGGAAGAATTTCTTCTCAGTAGGTCATAAATCTGTGGAATTCTCTGCCCCAGAGAGCTGTGGAGGCTGGGTCATTGAATATATATAAGGTGGAGAGAGACAGATTTTTGAGCGATAAGGGAGTGAAGGGTTATGGAGAGCAGGTAGGGAAGTAGAGCTAAACCCAAGATCAGTCATGGTGGAGCAGGCTTGAGGGGCCAAATGGCTACTCCTGCTCCTATTTCTTATGTTCTTATGAATAATGTCAACAAGGAACACTAAAAGATCTAGGTGGCACAGTGGCCTGGGACTCTGGGTTGAAATCTGCCCAGGACTATTGGGCTGAAAGTCGCCTCTGTCTTCTGCTGTAATGGTCCTATGTACAATTTGTTTGGTTACCTCAAACCAGTTCCTAGTGGGTATGGGCCTACAGTGTAAAATTGTCCCTAATTTGACACCAATTAGCAATGCCACTCAGATAAGCCCAATGACTGATGTAGGATATGAAAAAATGTTATATTGATGGAATAAGGTTCTGAGGTTGGGGTTCATTACCCTCCATATTCAGGGCTGAGATAGATAGAATTTTGGACACTAGAGGAATCAAGATAATGGAGATCGGGCAGGGAAAGTGGAGTTGAGGTCGAAGATCAGCCATGATCTTATGATGATGATGATGATGATGAACGGCAGAACAGGCTCGAGGGGCCATATAGCCTACTCCTGCTCCTAATTCTTATGTTCTTATCTACTTTATTTTGCCTGACCAACGCTGGCATTGGGTATCTGAAAAGGGAAATGGGAAGTCTTCCATTTTCCAGTACTTAATAAGCATATTTCTGTTTTTAAAAAGGAGCATTAATGAGAAGAAGGTGAAACTGAGACCATCTCATCTGCTGAGCATCAGCTCTACTGTTGAGGTCATCCAAAACTTGGTAGCCCGTGTCCTAAGTCGCACCGAGTCCCGTTCACCCACCACCCCTGTGTGCTCGCTGACCCAAGTTGGCTCCTGGTTAAGTGCTAACCACTAGCAATTATGCTAGTGCTGGCTCAGCTCTTTGTAATATCTTTAGTAGCTGGTTGCAAACTCAAAATTTCTTGTCTGGGTCCCCGAGCAGTGCAAAATGTACTTGTTTCATTGAAAAGAACAGGCCTGATGCAACAAATTATCTTTTTTGTGTTCTATACCTTCTTAGATTGCTACGGCAGTTCAAAAGTCCCAAAGTAGGATTTCACTGGCTGTTTTACCATGGGACTGTACCCTGTTCAGTGTCGGGACCTGCGAGCAAGGTTATAAAGACCTAGGTGTACGAGTGGCACCAGTTCATCTCTTGATCTTGGATAGTTCGCACCTTACTCTCCATTGCTATATCATGGCTGAACATCTCCACCACCACTTCCTTTCTCAAGGATAACCAGGGGTGGGCAATAAAAGGTCAGCCGTGCACGTATCCCCAAGAATGAAGAAAAAAACCTACAATGTCACTGAAACCCTTCGGGTGCAAATCATACTAAATGGCCCTCCGAGCCAAGGGCTCATGCTGCTGGACATCCCAAAGCTTTAGAATTCAAAATGAAAAAAAAAATGAAAAATGCAATGTGTATTTAAATAATCACGTTACTCAGTTAAAGTACCACTGTCAAGATACAATGAACAGCTACAATCTCTGACCTTTAAAAAACACAATGCCAGGGAACTGACTGAAGTTGATAGCACAGCAACTGAAGGGAAAGTGCAATGATGAAAAAATGGAAGTTACAAAGTTGCAGCGAGAGATTTACACTGAAACGGAGATCATTCAAAACGTGCTTTCTCTTGTGTTTCACTTGTGTCAGCATCATTGCTCAACTGAACATTTTTCAACTGCACACATCATTCTTCATAAGGGCAGGCAGAGTTAACTGGAACTCATATTGGAAAAAAGCCGAATGTAAACCAAACACTACACTCGCTTTTAAATGATTTAGTTGATGACGGAGCATCCAGAAAAGAATATATGGAGAATAAATCTAAACACGCGGCACATAAATAAATATAACTAGCACAGAAAATGATTCCTTTCCTGCAACTATACAATTATACCCTTTAAAGCCAAGAAACTCGTATTTTGATGGCTAAAGTATAAGAAATTAAACAGTGGATTGCATAAAGGATTAGAGGACAAAGTGCTGTTTATCTTGCCTTGCTTTTTACTGGCAAACGCATTGTACCACAAGTATATCAATCAACCTATTAAATGCTAAGTGGTCTTTAGTCCTAACTGAAGGGTCTCTGTAACTGTTGTGCCACAAGTTCTTTCACTGAGGAATCTTAAGAACCATTAAGGCAATTCAACTCATGTCACTAAAGTAGCAATCAATGGAACTCGTTTCCCACTGATTCCAACGGCTTTATTTTATTACTGAATTCCACAATAAAATATCTGTAAAAGGTAAATTCAGCATGTGGTACTTAAAAAAAGAATGGCCATAGTATTTTTCCTGAATATGTAATTCAATGCTTGTCAACTTGGCTTTGATGTTTGTTTCCCTATAGAAATGTGGTTTATGGCCGTTTAATTACTAAGGTAAGATGTCACCATTTACATTTTAAAACATTCAGATATTTACATCTGTTCTTCTTTAAGATATCAATTGTCATTACTTGAAGTACTCCCAAAGATTATAAGTATGTCCTGTGTGGCTGAAATATAATATTAATCAGTATTAATATAGCCTAAAAGACAAATTCTATGGCATATATAACTTATCAAATATTATTATGTATGAAATAAAATTGCATTTTTGGCATTTGTAACTAAGAGGGTGCAACTATCTGAAAACACTGCCCTGCCACTAAAAACATATGGTGCAGAGATTTATAAAATTGCGAATCGGTAAAATTATTACTTTGTCAGTTTGAGCTAAGTCGTGGCCAGATGTTTGGCATGTGGAAGGAGGAAGGTTTCAGAGAGAAATAGGACTACAAAATGGAGGAAGGGAAATATATTAAAACCATATAAATTTTGGATGTTGCTTATACATTTGGATATGTTACACAGTAGCTGATCTCCTGTGGTGTTGCTCACAAGTAATCTGGGGTTTATTGCATGGTTGCAATGTTTAGTTGTTAACCTGGCCTGTCTCTTTAAGGCCACTGTTCAGGTACCTCCTGTGGGAAAGTACTTGGAGGTCAATGAGAGGCTAATTATTGTTGCTTCTCTAGATTGGCAGTGAATTGGCTCCTCTCCTTGTTATCTCAAAAATCTCTCCAGGTTATCTCAAGGTCAGGAAAAAACCATAACTGAGTTTCTTTCGGTTTTTTTAATCTACTTTTTTTTTGTAAGATTGTCCAGTTGTGATTCATGCAAAATGTGAGAGCTGGACTGTGACAGGCGGGCACATTCCAAACCTTTATATAAATACAGGTAAGATATGTGAAAATGTCACTTTATAGATCAGTGTGTTTGGAAAACTTCAAACCAGCCCAACGCTGGCCACAGAAAAAAAAAAACTCAAATCAGTGGCAAAACAAAATGTTCACACGGGTTTCCTAAAACTGGGCTTTTGATTAATTTTATATTGGTTAAAAAAGATGGTTTCATTCTCCATTGCCATATGACATTTATTGCATGGTACAGACTGGGATGCTTCCTCAGAACAGCTGGTAAATTAATCTCCTAGACAACAGCATGAGACACCTTGCATCGATGCCCAACAGCACTGTTCTGTTGCCAGCTATCGCCTCTCTCATGTCACATCCTCGTGCCAGGCACCAAGACAAAATATACCTTCCAACCCAATAATTATGCATAAAAAAAAAAATCACAGATACATGCTGACTAATGTGCAGCCCGCACACCACAGATGGGTTGTGCTTCTGCACAGCAGCCCAGTAAATTTGGCACAACAATTCAAACAAATTCACCTTTAAGGAGCTTGGTGTCTTGCTTTTAACTCAAATTACATAAATAGCATGTCTAATGGCAATAGGGAGGAATCAAGTCTTCATTCTATTTGTGTTTACACAACTCATCCACAACTAAAGTTGCTATTATGTCGACAATATCTGCTTGACTCAGTTGGTAGCACTCTTGCCTTTGAGTTAGAGGGTTGTGGATTTAAGTCCTACTCCAGAACTTGAGCACATAATCTAGGATAACACTTCAGTGTGGCTTTTGAGGGGGTGCTGCATTTTTGGAGGTACTGTTAAACTGAGGTCCTCTCTGCCTGTTCAGGTGGGTGTAAAAGATCCCTTAGCATCATTCTAAGATGAGCAGGGCTGGTTCTCCTTATGTTCTGGCCAACATTGCTCCCTCAACCAAAACCACCAAAAAAAAAATACAGATTAACTAATCATTCATCTCAGTTGATATCTTGGGATCTTGCTGTCTGCATTTGCCTGCATATTCAAAAATGACTGCACTTCCAAAAGTAAATCATTGGATGTGAATCTCCTTGAAATGTCCTGGAGATCTGACCATATAAACACAATTTTTTCTTCCATCTTTCAGCAGTTGTGTTCGAAGCAATGTATTGCCCTCGTTCTCATCAAACATACAATAACACATAAACTAGGCTGATAGTTCAGTATAGTACTGAGGATGGAGTGCTGCATTCTCAGTGGTGCTGTCTTTTGGCAAAGTTAAACCAATGCCCTGTATGCCTGTTCAGGGTCCCATTGCACTGTTTGAAGAAGACACAGTTCTCTCAGTGTCTTGGCCAACATCCATCCCTCAATTAAAATCATCAAAACAAATTAACTTGTCATTTATCTCATTGCTGAATGTGAGACCTTGCTGTATGCAAAGTAGCCATCATATTTGCCTTTACAAGTGACTATATTTTGTAACTCATTAGCTGTGAAGCGCTTTGAAACATCCTGAAGATGTGAAAGGCATTATAAAGATGCAAGTTCTTTTCTTCTATCTATTTGTAAGAACATAAATAATAGGAGCAGGAGTAGGTCATTTGGTCCCTCGAGCCTGCTTCGTCATTCAATAAGATCATGGCTGATCTTCTACCTCAACTCCAGCTTCCCGCACAATCCCTTGATTCCCTTAATATCCAAAAATCTATCGATCTCTGTCTTGGATATACTCAATGACTGAGCATCCATAGCCCTCTGGGGTAGACAATTCCAAAGATTCACAACCCTTTGAGAGCAGAAATTTCTCCTTATCTCAGTCCTAAATGGCTGCCCCCTCATTCTGAGTCTGTTTGTGACCCCTAGTTCTAGATTCCCCAGCCAGGGGAAACATCCTCCCAGCGTCTGCCTTGTCAAGCCCTGTAAGAATTTAATATCTTTCATTCTTCTAAATTCTAGAGACTTAGGGCCCAAATTTGGCCCTCTGGTTTTTTCGGCACAATTACCTGACTTTCTGCTCTCAAAACAGCACCGAAAATATATCGCCATATTCTCCCCGTTCTGTGGACCATCCTAGTGCTTGGCGTGGCATGGCAATCACAGTGGGGTGCGGAGCTAGGGCCCTGCGCCTAAAAGGGTGCTGGCAGCTGTCCGCATGTGCAGTAGCTTCTCCCATGATGATGATGATGCGTGCCTGCAGCATGGGACCCAACGCGTCCCGCCCCTATCCCGGGCCGAGTGGCCTGCCGCACAGTCTGGCTGCTGCCTTCTCGTGCTGAGGGCTACAAGAAACAGGTTGGTGCGGGGTGACTTTTGATCGGGGTGGGGGAAGAGTTTTAATCGGGGGAGGTAGGGGGGGGGGGAAGGAGGAGAGTTTCTTCAAATGATTTAGAAAAAGAACAAGCTGTTCAAATTAGAAATTTGTCCCTAGACTGTCTGCTGATAAGAGCAGTAAGAAAAGCAGTCAGCACCATCAAAATTCAACTGCAAACCATATAATAAACTGCAGAAATTCAGATTTGTGGATTTTAAAGCCAACCCAAGCTGAGCGATTACATTTATGAAGAGAAATGGCCGAGTGTACATAATCCATATAAAGGTTACCTCGTAGAGAACAGAGTGGTTTCACTGACAAGAATTCCTTGGATGTAGATTTAGCCTCAAGGATTGACTGTGCTTCAATATAACTCTATTTTCTGTTCTTGTACTGTGTATTTTGTTTTCCAATTTCACAGTACTGGTAGAATGATTAAAATAATGAAAGTAACAGATCACACTAATAATTGATTCATAAATGGTTTTATGAAACCCTTTATCTTCTGATAAATATGATATTAAAAAGTGCATATTTTATGAAGCTTTATCTAGTGGAATGTGTAAATTATGCAAAAGTTACAGTACAAGATCTGCATTAGTTATTGTGAAGGTGCTTAGTGCTTTGCATGGTCCTCTGTGCTTCCCTTCCCCCGCTCCACGCCCCCCCCACTCCCCCCCCCATCTCTGGCCACCTGCGCTGATTTCTTAACTCTCCGCAAGGGTTTTCTGTGTGGCCTAAGTTAGTTTGAAGCAATTATTAGCTGTCCAAACTGGCTTAAATGGCCAAAACAGGCATTGGTGGCTGGTAATACCCCCTTTTGAAAAAAAAAACTAAACTAAAAAAAATCTTAACTAGCTGATTTACACTGACGCAAATTAAATCTGCAGAATGGGGATTTTTAAGATAGTCTAGAAAAATCAAGTTGCTCCAAAAAATAAACAGAGCAACTCCTGGGCAAATTTGGGCCCTATAAGCTAGCCTCCTCAGTCTCTCCCCATCCCAGGAATCAGTCTGGTGAACCTTCGTTGCACTCCCTCTATGGTAAGTATATCCTTCCTTAGGTGTGGAGACCAAAACTGTAGACAGTTGTGGTCTCACCAAAGCCCTGTATAATTACAGTAGTTTATCCAGGTGTTTCCAGAACAATGTTAATTAAAATTCTAATCGCATAGTTCTGAGCTCAGAGAAGCATTCACATCACCACAGGGCAGAACTTAGAGTTGGCTATGTTAGTGTACGAATGGTTAACATGCTTGCACCTAACTCTTCTCACTGTTGGGTCAATTCCCTGTTAAAATAGTGGAGAGAGGAATTTACCACCAGCCACAGTATAACACTGATAACACTTGCAAACAGAGGTATCAACACATCAGAGTTATGCGTCATTAAAAGAGTAGCGAGAGAAAGCTATGATGATAGCATTGCCTGCACTCATTTCTACCTTCACATTATTTGTTCACCAGAAATTATTAGAACTCATTAAAAGGTTTGGTAAAACCTGGAAAAAACTGTTAACAAGTACATATTTCATGTAGGTGTGTGGCATGATTTTCTTTTCCACTTTACAAGGCTGGTCATAAAATATGGGCCCAGAGTTTGCGGTCGGAGGCTTCCCATGGGCGGATGCTTCTGACCGCAAAAGTCTCTACGAAAGTATCTGGTGGTCCCGGAAGTTCGGAGACTTGTAGTCCTGGGCCTTTATGTGAAAGCCTGCATAGTGACCCACTTATCCCAGGAGCGTAGGTACTTCGTATGCGTCCCTGGGATCATGTGGGCTGGCTCAACCAATCAAAATCGGGGTATTTCCATTCATACTTACGGTGAGTTCCGTTTCTACGGAGCTGCGATAAGCATGAATGGGAATATCCCAAAAATACACAAACACATTCAATATATTTTAAAAACACATTACATATTTAAAATTAATTAAAATAAATTTAATTAAATAATTTATACAAAAAATTATTTTTTGAAATTTCTTTTCATATGTTTTAACAGGAGTAAAAATAAACTTAACTTAATGGACAGTGTTTTTAATATATAAATGAGTGATAACATTTTATTTTTCTATTCTTTAAAACTCTTACACTGGTAAAATGCAGGCCTTACACCTGCTTTAACCAGGCATAAGAATTTCAGGAGCATTCGCTGGGCAGAAGTTTGGCAAATAGCACAACTCTCCACCCCCGGAGGCCCTTGTCCTTCGCATACGTAACCCAGAACTTGTGCGGCTCCCAAGGGCACGTGCGCACCTCGTACGCGTCCATAGGGGCAACGAATTCAGGGCCATCAACTTACGGAATTGATGGGCAGGAAAAGACCAGCTGATCTATCAAGCCTGTCCCACAGACAAGATGGTGGGAGCATCATGACTGGACACTTCCCATCCCTCTGCAGCCATGTCATCTCCTGGGACAGGTAAACAACAACTTCAGGACTTTGTTGCTCAGAAATTTATAGAAGAGTCACTTGTGGAAAAACAAAGTGACATATAAGATCCTTCAAGAATGATCGTTCAAGCTCCATATTCACAAAAGAAGAATGAATGATCTTTACTGCTCCAGGTGCCAATATCCTGTAGCACAAAGGCACAGATATGATGGTGGAAGTAAAAACTCAATTCTCCACTGGTGCATCACACAGTTATCCAAATATATCTCCTTTTTCCAACTGAGAACGAAACTAGTTATAAATGGAATACACGTCATGGCCAGAAGTTTGATGTGATAAATATCTCCTGCACTCACATGCCTGACCATGACTCAGTCATATTAGTCAGATCTCACTGCTGGGCTTGACATAGCAATTTATTAAATGGGTGCTGATGGCATGTTCACAGTCTAAGAACTTAATTTGTTGATTTTAATATTTATTGCGAGGTAATGGGACTAATTGTGTCCATCAATTTGATGGAGGTCAGTGCTTTCTTTGTCAGTATCAAGCACTCCCAGATGATGCGTTGCATGGGTCGGATATTTCGACTAAAGCATTGCCCCACTGTTCTTTTTTCCAGTTCCTAAACCAACAATCATTATGGCCTCTCTAAAAAAAAAAGAGTAACAGTTTAGTGCCACATTATGGATCATTTTATGCTGTGAACTTGTGCCCATTAGGAAATAAGTTGAGATTGTCCAAACTCGTTTCATAAGAACATAAGAATTAGGAACAGGAGTAGACCATCTAGCCCCTCGAGCCTGCTCCGCCATTCAATAAGATCATGGCTGATCTGGTCGTGGACTCAGCTCCACTTACCCGCCCTCTCCCCGTAACCCTTAATTCCCTTATTGGTTAAAAATCTATCTATCTTTGACTTGAAAACATTCAATGACCTAGCCTCAACTGCTTCCCTGGGCAGAGAATTCCACAGATTCACAACCCTCTGGGAGAAGAAATTCTTTCTCAACTCGGATTTAAATTGGCTCCTCCGTATTTTGAGGCTATGCCCCCTAGTTCTAGTCTTCCCTACCAGTGGAAACAACCTCTCTGCCTCTATCTTGTCTATCCCTTTCATGATTTTAAATGTTTCTATAAGATCACCCCTCATCCTTCTGAACTCCAACGAGTAAAGACCCAGTCTACTCAATCTATCATCATAAGGTAACCCCCTCATTTCTGGAATCAGCCTAGTGAATCGTCTCTGTACCCCTTCCAAAGCCAGTATATCCTTCCTTAAGTAAGGTGACCAAAACTGCACACAGTACTCCAGGTGCGGCCTTACCAATACCTTATACAGTTGCAGCAAGACCTCCCTGCTTTTGTACTCCATCCCTCTCGCAATGAAGGCCAACATTCCATTCGCCTTCCTGATTACCTGCTGCACATGCAAACTAACTTTTTGGGATTCATGCACAAGGACCCCCAGGTCCCTCTGCATCACAGCATGTTGTAATTTCTCCCCATTCAAATAATATTCCCTTTTACTGTTTTTTTTCCCAAGGTGGATGACTTCACATTTTCCGACATTGTATTCCATCTGCCAAACCTTAGCCCATTCGCTTAACCTATCCAAATCTCCTTGCAGCCTCTCTGAGTCCTCTACAGAACCCGCTTTCCCACTAATCTTTGTGTCATCTGCAAATTTTGTTGCACGACACTCTGTCCCCTCTTCCAGGTCATCTATGTATATTGTAAACAGTTGTGGTCCCAGCACTGATCCCTGTGGCACACCACTAACCACTGATTTCCAACCGGAAAAGGACCCATTTATCCCGACTCTCTGCTTTCTGTTAGCCAGCCAATTCTCTATCCATGCTAATACATTTCCTCTGACTCCGCGTACCTCTATCTTCTGCAGTAACCTTTTGTGTGGCACCTTATCGAATGCCTTTTGGAAATCTAAATACATCACATCCATCGGTACACCTCTATCCACCATGCTCGTTATATCCTCAAAGAATTCCAGTAAGTTAGTTAAACATGATTTCCCCTTCACGAATCCATGCTGCGTTGTTTGATTGCACTATTCCTATCTAGATGTCCCGCTATTTCTTCCTTAATGATAGTTTCCAGCATTTTCCCCACTACAGATGTTAAACTAACCAGCCTATAGTTACCTGCCTTTTGCCTGCCCCCTTTTTTAAACAGAGGCGTTACATTAGCTGCTTTCCAATCCGCTGGTACCTCCCCAGAGTCCAGAGAATTTTGGTAGATTATAACGAATGCATCTGCTATAACTTCCGCCATCTCTTTTAATACCCTGGGATGCATTTTATCAGGACC
Organism: Pristiophorus japonicus; assembly: GCF_044704955.1. Lineage (NCBI taxonomy): Eukaryota > Metazoa > Chordata > Chondrichthyes > Pristiophoridae > Pristiophorus > Pristiophorus japonicus. Next base: position 116,159,008 of record NC_091990.1, read on the forward strand.
AGGGGACTTGTCTACCTTCAGTCCCATTAGCCTGTCCAGCACTACCTCCCTAGTGATAGTGATTGTCTCAAGGTCCTCCCTTCCCACATTCCTGTGGCCTGCAAATTTTGGCATGGTTTTTGTGTCTTCCACTGTGAAGACGGAAGCAAAATAATTGTTTACGGTCTCAGCCATTTCCACATTTCCCATTATTAAATTCCCCTTTTCATCTTCTAAGGGATCAACATTTACTTTAGTCACTCTTTTCCGTTTTATATATCTGTAAAAGCTTTTACTATCTGTTTTTATGTTTTGCGCAAGTTTACCTTCGTAATCTATCTTCCCTTTCTTTATTGCTTTTTTAGTCATTCTTTGCTGTTGCTTAAAATATTCCCAATCCTCTAGTTTCCCACTAACCTTGGCCACCAATACACATTGGTCTTTGATTTGATACTTTCCTTTATTTCCTTGGTTATCCACGGTTTCATAAAGCCCCCTTATAGCCAGCAGTTAGGGGACACTTTCATCTCATCAGTTTGAGCTGGATAAGGACGCCAGCCCTTAGATTAATTAATTAAGTCAGTATGCTTAAGCCAGTCTGAAATATCCTTTAAAGCATCCACAATGCCATTGTTAATGTGCTTTCGAGATACATGGGAGAAATTTGTTTTAGCCAGGAAATTTGCCGGTGTCACCAGCAAATGGAGTTAACAGCCGGTGAAAATGGCCACAACGCTAACAGGCGCAGCGCTTACCTGCTGGTGGTGTTGCTGGAGGCATCGGAGGCGAAGTTTGTGTGCAGTGCGGCATTGCAGCTTCCCACAGCTTCTGAAATCGAGGCTGTGGAGCTTGAAAAGAATTGTGGGCAATGAAGAGGTCCGAGAATTAAAGGGCCCATGCACACTGAAGCAATACAAATTAAAATGAAGTGAAACAATGCAGTTTTCAGCCCTTTCTGCCTTTTAAAAATATTTAACATTAAAAAAAAGTCCCAAATGTGAATATTCAGCTCTTAAAGCTGAATTCCTGTCATAACCTCAAAAAATGGGGAAAATGCATCAGCACGAACACAAATGGCTCAGCAAGACCGAGGGTCTAGCAGGCAGCACTCCAGCTGTGTGCAACGGGTCAACATTGCAAGACAGACCTTCTGCCCAGAGGCCAGGAGGCCCTCCAGAAAGAACGATGTAGGACCACATCACCAAGGCCATCACTGCCATCCCCACTACCCTGGTTCCATAAGAAGTTTCATAACTACAGAAATTTGTGTGCAGGTGCGGCGGTCAGTGAATGCATCTTCAAAAGCCATCTCCTACCAGTTGCATCACTTTCCTCACACACTGGTCAATGTACGACCCCCAATCACTCACCTACCAACAATCTGCATCAATCACGAGGCACATCTCCCATTCCTAGCCTCATCCCACCCCCTTGGAGGAGATGGTCCAGGGCAAGGCAGGCCATTCTTTGCAGGGGGATGGCGGAGCCCTTGGCCTGCAGCAGGGCTGAAAGGATACAAGATGCTGGTATACTCATAAGTTATCCTCCTTCTGGCATGCACCTCATGCTTTCCCACCCTCTCGTCAACCCCACCCTTGTGCCTTCCTCATTTCACACACCCAAGAAATACAGCCTGCCCAGCCAGTGAGTGACCAAGAAGAGGGAGAGGGGAGTGAAGAAGAACAATTAGAAGATTGATTTGACATGTCCAGCCAGCAGTACCTCAAGTTCAAGCAGCAAGGCCATTTGCAGTGTCCCCCACTGAAAGTCAGCAGCCTGTCATCAACCATGCTGCAGTCGCTGGGATAGCATTGCATGACATCAGTAGGATAGGCAAAGGCGCACACCAGGAGAATGCATATGGGTGATGAGTTGATTTCTTGATGTCACATTGGATGGATAGACATATACAGTTTGTGGTGACTTTTATTTCACATCATGGCCAAGAGGACATTGTGATGGTCAGTAACAGATGGAAGGTAAGGTGTGGGACTAATGTTGGAAGGAGAATTGGGGTTGTGGTCACTGGTACTGCAGGCGGATGATTCCACCCCCCATATTCCAACCACCAAGGGGCTGTCTGGGATGCATCCTTCTGTCTTCTTCCTCCTCTTCTGCTTCTTCCATTTCGGCCACCTCATCTCCTTCTTCTTCCTTTTTGGCTTCCTCCTCTTCTGTGTCTTCCCTTCCATCTGCGAGCGGATGCTGTCAATCTGAAATGACAGCATAAAATGCTGGAAATACTCAGCTGGTCAGGCAGCATCTCAACCTTGGACATGAACTCTGTTTTTCTTTCTACGGATGTTGCTCACCTGCTGAGTATTTGCAGCATTTTCTGTCTTCCCAAAGGTCTTCATTTACCATCCGAGTCCTTGCAAGCATCCAGCAGCTCTACCTACACACTTAAAAAAAACTTTTAGTATCTATTTCAGTGAGCCACTAAAATCAAAAAATAAACACTCCAAAAGCTTAAATGAAAGATGTGTGTGTCCCTTTAAGGATTGCTGATATCGCCACTGACAGCCTGCTTGTACGCCAGGTAAATTCAGCGCTAGGGTCTAAGTTAGCGTTGGTGACGTTAAGTCGGCAATGCACACCGACTGACTTCACCATGTGGCCATTTTTTCCAGCCTGCCGCTGCCAGTTACCGGTTGCTATGGAGTGGCGCTGAGGTGAGCTATTTTTAGCCCATAGTACTTTGAGAAAAGCCTTCTTATGCTACTCATGCCTAAGCTGCCCATTATCCCTTCACTTAACTCAGGTCCTTTAACACATGATCACTGATGTAGTTTTCTTAATGAGCACCAGTGTGCAACAGTATTATTACCAGATTTCTATATAGAAAGGAACAGAGGAGAAAACCCCAAAACAATTTATTCTCTCAACCTTTGCGCTTCTAGCTATGTGGAAGGTACCTCTATGTAAAAGAGGAATTTTATTTCCACAGTCAACTTAAGCAGTGCAAATATAAAAATGATTCCTCAGTTGCTACGTTTTTTAATTTGGAGTCGAATTGCGCAAAGACACCCAACTCCACCCTTGCCTCAGCTCATTTACTGCTGAAACCCTCGCCCATGCCTTTAGTACCTCCAGACTTGACTACTCCAATGCCCTCCTAGCCAGCCTCCCACGTTCTACCCTATGTAAACTTGAGGCCATCCAAAACTCTGCTGCCCATTTCCTAACTTGCACCAAGTCCCATTCACCATCACCCCTGTGCTCGCAGACTTACATTGGCTCCCGGTTAAGCAACGCTTCGATTTTAAAAATTCTCATCCTTGTTTTCAAAGCCCTCCATGGCCTTGTCTCTCCCTATCTCTTTAACCTCCTACAACCCTACAATGCCCCCCACCCTCCCAGTGATATCTGCACTCCTCCAATTCTGGCCTCATGGGCAGCCACGACTTTAATCACTCCACCATTGCCGGCTGTGCCTTCATCTGCCAAGGCCCTAAGCTCTGAAATTCCCTCCCTAAACCTCTCCACCTCGCTACCTCTCTTTCCTCCTTTAAGACGCTCCTTAAAACCTACCTGTTTCACCAAACTTTTGGTCACCTGCCCTAACTTCTCATGCGGATTGGTGTCAAATTATTTATCTCATAATACTCCTGCGAAGCGCCTTGGGACGTTTCACTACGTTAAAGGCACTACATAAATACATATTGCTGTTTTTGTTGTTGTTGTACTTGTTCTTAAAGCAGAGCCGGAGGGCGCGGGGGGGGGGGGGGGGGGCGGCGGTGGGGTGCGGAGAACTAGGCAATGGCCTGAGAGACATTGCCAAGTCATTTTGATTTAACAACAGTGGCAAATATTGCCACAATTGGCTGCCTACATGACTGTGATAAACAGGAACTCAATACTGTTCACACAACAAACACTATGACCAGCGACTAATGGGCAATGAAACAACTTTATCACGGCAGGCGATGTGGTATTGACATAGAAGTGGAAGTCACTGGTGTAGCTCAAAGGGCAGCCATCAGTCCGCCAGTAAATACAATTCTACATTCAACTGGAGAAAACACAACACTGTGGCTTTTCAGCATGCTTGGGCTTGCAGAAATATAGATGGGAAGGGGATTGTCACATGGCAGATACTAATTGTTACGATTAAGGTCTAGCAAGCATGCTTCCCCGCTGTTTTCAGAATGTCTCTAACTTTTGATCCTGACATCTGTGTCTTACAGGAATTTCAGTTCGGTCTGACATTCCTTCTGATGTTGATCCAGGAATTAATGGATTGTGAAAACCTAGCAGGAGATCATTTGAAGAAATAAAATTCTTACTGTAAAAGCACATAAATAGGTAACAGAATTCACACGCGTTTTGTTTTGATGCTAATGAGAATTTCTGTCCACAATAAATGCCTGGAAGGAGGGGTAGAGCAATTCCTGATTCACAAGAACGAGACTAATTTGCTTCACAACCATCTGTTGAGACTAAATTACGATTGTTTTTTCTTAAACCTGTTAGGCACATAAAATAAATTTCTAATCAGAGAATTGGTATGTATTGGAATTACTTATATCCTACTTAGTTGCACATTTTGACAGACCTAAATGAGACTATTATCCAAACCATTTCCCTTATACCTCTTATATACCTCTTGTGTAGAATAGCTGATTCAAAATTGAATTATGCTCATATAACTCCCGCATCACTCAGTATGTTTGCCTACATAAATCTAGGCTGACGCTCCCAGTGCAGTACCAAAGGAGTGCTGCACTGTTGGAGGTGCCGTCTTTCAGATGAGACGTTAAACCGAGGCCCCGTCTGCCCTCTCGGGTGGACATAAAAGATCCGATGGCACTATTTCGATGAAGAGCAGAGGAGTTCTCCCCGGTGTCCTGGGCCAATATTCATCCCTCAATCACCGTCACAAAAACAGATGATCTGGTCATAATCTCATTGCTGTTTGTGGGAGCTTGCTGTGCGCATATTGGCTGCGCGTTTCCCACATTACTATCAGTACAATCCTTAAAACAATGATTAACTGTGTTGAACTCAAAACTGGGATGCCAAGTGAAATCCAAAAGTACTTCATTAACTGTAAAGCGCTTCGGGACATCCGGTGGTCGTGAAAAGCGCTATATAAATGCAAGACTTTCTTTCTTACATAACAACAGTGACAGCACTTTGAAGAAACTTCATTATGTGTGAAGCATTTCAGAATATTTCTCAGAGGTGTGACCATTTCTTTTTTTATACCTTGCCACTTACTGACAGTGATCCATTCAAAATATCGATTTATTTCTGTTTAATTTTATTTTTCTTAACATGATTTTCTTGTTTTGGTTCAAGTTGGTTCACTTGCAGAGTGAGTTGCAAATTTCTAAATAAGCTGCAGGCAAAGATTGGTCAACCGGTTATTTTTACCTGAAATGAATGGAAATCCTGATCCAGCACAAACTACCTTAGAAAAGTAGTGAAACATTTGTCAGGATTTAGCATACTACAGCATTCTGAAATAATGCAACAGAATTTTAATTATCTGAACTGGGAATCAACTGGAACTATACAAGAAACCTTATAGTCTAATATTATACTCTAATGGCCATATTAAAGTTTTTTTTTAAACCAATTTTAAAGATTTTTTTCCTACAAAAAAATACATGATTTTACATATTTCTTCCCAAGCAGTCTGTCAGCACAATCTTTAAAGCAATGGATATAACTGTGTTGAACTCAAAACTGGGATGTCAAGTGAAATCCAGATAAAATGCATCCCTGATTTAAAAAATAACTACAATAAGACATTGAATATCAATGCATGAGGTCATTCCTATTATAAGGAATTTTTGATTCATACAAGATCTTGAAGTAAGCATAAATTGTCTAAGTTTAACAGTTAGCAGTTCTACTACACAAAATCTAGTTAATACAAGTCTTGTTTATCTTCAGTCTATAAACCCATGAACCTAGCATTACATTTCTTAATTAACTAAATATATGTACCATAATTCAACTGTCCAAAAATCCTCTCCACATACAATATATGAATTACTCATTTATACAGTTTTGAAATGAATATTTTCAAAAATGAAATAAATGCTTTGGTTTTCATTCAGTGTGGCACCAAATAACTGCAAAGCAAATCCCCAATTATGCTTTAATTCTACATGAACATATTGCCTTTTTCCACATCACAGAATATCTACCTTGTATTTAATGCTATCACATAATTACTGGATGCCAGTAGATAGAGATTTTTCACACAGATTGTGGTGGGCAGTGGCTTTAAACAATGTGATGGAAGAGATAATAACAGAAGGAAGTAGATTCTGAGCATTCAGTAGTTGGGACGAAGAAGATGTTCCTGGAGATCGATGTGAAAACAAGGAGAGCAGAGAGAGAAGAGGAAGAGAAACAGGAAAGGTAATGCGAAGAAGAAAAGGAAGGAGGTGACTATGAAATATATGATGCGGTGCTCTGAATACACACATACATTAATGCAGGACAACAGGCTATGGTGATGAAGATTTATGGGACAGTGTCTCTGTGGGGAATGCTTTTTCAAAAGTACTAATACCCATGAGTTAAAGAGGTAGGTAAAAAAAAACATTTGTTTTGAGGGATTTATTTTAATAGCAAATGTTTAGTAAATAGCCAAAGATGTGTTCTGAAAAGTGATCAAAAGCGAGATGTCCAATGACTGAACTGCTTTTTTTTTTAAAGCATATCAAACAAGAGAAGAAATCTTGACCCTTTTCAAAAAAAATAAGCCGAGTCTGTCCTATGAGGATGGGATCCCTTTCTCCTTTATTTTTTGACAAAGGCTAATGGTTTGGGATACTGAATGCCCTGTCATTTCCTCAAAGCATGCCATGGCCTTGTACCCAGCCACCGTTCACCCTTCATTAAACTTAACTGTGACAACATTGCTTTATGCCACTCTTCAGAGGGCTGGACGCTGTGTATGTGCACTAATTGCTGGATGGGTGGGTAGAGAGACATGGTTACATGGGAGGTGGAGAGTGGAGGTGGGGGGAAGGGGGAAGGATAAAAAAAACTCACCAAATAAAAGAAGGTTTTAGATGGAGAGCAAAAACGGTAACTTGTCATTCTTTGGATGTTTAAAGCAAAATAAGTGAGCATGAGAACAACGCAGTGGTAACATTATGTTGTAACATTTGTAGCACACATGGCACTTTTATATCTGATATAAAAGTAAATTATATCTTCTGTCATCTTTCGGGGGCTAAATCAACAATCCTGGAGCTTCTGACAAAGATTTTGCTCTCATAAATGTGTAATGCAACATTTTAAATTAGAAACCTGATGAAGTTTTTATTCTGTGTTAGTTGAACCAGGTAAGGCAAAATATATCCTCTAGTTTGACTGCCAAATTCTATTGTGTAGTTTGCAATTTCATAAAGGATCTTTGGCTGAAGATGATAAACACAATCTTTGATAATTTAGAAATATCCTTAATGTGCAGCGCAGAGAGGATTTGAATTGTTGACGGAATGTTGGACTTGCTGAAAGTTTAAACTAGCATAGCTGAAGTGCAACTTTTCACCAGTAATTAGTAAGATGGTAATGCCTTTTAAATTTGATGCTGAGAAGGAAATGTAAGATTCATAATACTTCAACCACGGGCACCTCAGCCTTTGTGTTATTCATGTTGTAGCTTATATGCAATAAGTTTCAATCATATAAAAAAAAGTGCAGCTGCAGATCAACCAACCAAAGATGAAAAGTACAGATTTCCAGAAATGCTGAGTAGTATTTCATTATGCATTTCTTCTCAAATTCTTATGTTTTCCTGTTGGCAATTTTGCTAAAACATCAGATAAAATTCCTGCTGCTGTTTACTGTTTTAAAGGAAGTGTACAGGGTAGAGCCTCCATTAAGATTACACAGAGCAGACTTTTGTATGCGCAAGTTAAGCATTCATAACATAGCATCATAATGTTCCAGTGAAACTACATTTCTATCCAAGTGTATTTTTCTGTACATCACATAATGTTCAAACGATCACACTTTAAACATCCTGATCAACTTAACAGCAGCTTTTTAGGTGCTGATTTCAGCCACAGTGTATTGAACACCAAGTGTTAAAAATGACGACTTTTAGACACTGTGAGGACCATGCAAGCGTCACATTCATTCAGTGATCTGCACTGAGCTGTTCTGCAACATCAGCATTTTGCTGCCAGCAGTTCTGGGGCTAGATTTTCACCTTCGCTGCCTGGGTGGTAATCTGGCCGAGCAGATTGACTGCCCTTTATAGAACCTGCCCAATTGTCACCCCAGTGAAATGAATGGAATGAATCCAGGGCGCGTTCTATATAGGGCGGGCACTACACTCCGCCAGATTACCACCCAGACGGGTGAAGACAAAAATCTGCCCCCACATATTTTGAGTCAATGGCATCAGAACAATCTTTTCTTTTTTTTAAAAACGACAATTGATTATCTGATAAAATGTACCCGCTGTTGTTATCATGTAATAGCCAGGAAAATGACTTGCTGATATTAGCGGTCAAATGTTTAGCACATTCGTATGACATTCCTCTAAGTCAGTTTATCGTCTATTTAAACGAGTTAACGATCCCACGAAAATATTGGACAGAGGAATGTTGTACGAATGTGTTTAGCATTTTGCCTGCTAATATCAAAGGCAGTAATTTCCAGCCTAGTGATTCAGGCACAAATAAATATTCTTTACTAGAAAAATGGCCTCGCTCCTGACAGGAATCTACATCCCTCATTTTGTGAAGTCAGCCACTCTATATAAAATTTTACATTGTGAATGGAAAAAATAATGTCATTGCCTTGCTATCTAAAAATGCTTCACTAAAAATGCTTTACTTAATTTTTCTATTAATGCACTAATTTTGAGCCCTTTCTCAGAGCTCCAAGTTGGCATTAATTTTATATAGAATTTAAATACAACTAGGCACAGAAACAGGCCATTCAACACAACTGGTTTATGTAGTTTACATTCTTCAACAGACAAAATACTCCTTTAAGGTGATTGCTCACAGACATAAGATTTAGAAGTTATATGGGGGATGTTGACATACAAATGCTTACAATCTAGAATCATGGGTCAGAGTCTCAGAATAAGGGGTCGGCCATTTAGGACTGAGATGGGGAGAAATTTCTTCACTCAGAGGGTGGTGAATCTTTGGAATTCTCTACCCCAGAGGGCTGCGAAGGCTCAGTCATTGAGTAAATGCAAGACAAAGAGCTATAGACTGTTGGATATTAAGGGCAATCAAGGGATATGAGGATAGTGCAGGAAAGTGGAGTTGAGATAGAAGATCAGCCACGATCTCATTGAATGACGGAGCGGACTCGAGGGGCCGAATGGCCTAGTCCAGCTCCAATTTCTTATGTTCTTAACGTACTTGTGCAGGACTCCACTCTCGTTGCTCTTTTAAAAGAGCTGGTTTGAAATAAATTTTAACCCTTCTTTGGCAGGGAGAGGAATTTGGTACAAGTATGCTAAACATTCATACAAGATCATTATCAACCAACAGTAATTTTACCCAATAATAACTGAACAAATCAAATTACATTTCTAAGTATATATGTGCATGTTACATAATGCTCAGTATAGGGTATCGCACTGTAAGGATTACTATTAATCACACAAATATGAGTAATATTTGGTTCATTGTGGTCAGATTATATATATATATACACGTATGAGATATTTCATTTAAATCATTTAAATTATGTAGGAATTCCTTGATGGTTAATTTTAACTGGTAACATAATAGTCCGAAAGATTTTCATATGTTTCAGTTTATAGGCTTTCATTGATTTCACAGCACAGAAACATTTCTTTTGATAGGGCAGCAGGAAATGGATAGCAGTAACAAGTTGCAGCACTGTGAGTGAACATATATCGGTTTCTGTATGCCATGAGGCATTTTGTCCTTCAGGGAATGTAGGGGTGTAACAAGCTCAGAGAGAACTATTTGTTGCTGGAGTCTGGAATTTCCAATCCTTTTCTCAGCAACTACTCAGAGTGTTTCAATGATGTTTAACAAAAATATAATAATCTTTAAACAAAATAGAACACTTTCAAGACTTGAGAGTTAGCCACTGTATATTCTTGATGCTTTTTAAATAAAAATGGTTGTACGTTATAAATTTGCATATTTATAGACATATATATTATATATATTACACACACATACATATATAAACTCTGAGGTAAAGGTAATTCCTGGCACCTTAGTGGTCTACATATAAAATATAAATCCAAGGAGATGATAAGGGTCACCTTGATAGTACTGTACTTGGATAAATCCTCACTGTTTACAAAGTTTCAATGAAACTTGATTTTTGAGAAAGGGTTTCTTTTGAACTATAATATAATATTGACTGCATCCTGAACTTGTTCCCCATTAATAACAGCAGGAGACAAACAAGCCCCACTAACAAAGTGCATCAAGTTTACCGCATGCCTTACAAGAGTTAATACATTTTTGGTTATGTGAAGATTTAAATATCACGGGGAGACACCTCTTGACTGGGCCGTCGCACAGAATCATGTAGATTCAGAAAGGAGCGGATCAAGCTTTGATTCCCTCTAGGATTCATGAGCAAGTTCAAAATAATATGAAGTGACATGAAGCAGAAGCATTTGCAGAAGGTCTAGGTCTAATTCCATGTCATTCCTTCTTTAAACGGCCTCAGTTTAAAGTACACACTGCATACAACTTTATTTAACAAAAAGAAACTCACAATTTAAACAAGTTGTTCAAACAGTAAGAGGGAAAGATATATAAAAACAGTTCTGCTGATTAACTATTTAGGGTAGAATTTATACAACAGAAATATCAAATCTAATACTGTTGAAGGCTTGTCATTTGGTTGGTTACATTATTTTATTTGTTCTTTAAAATATTGAGGGCTGCATATTAGGATAACCTTCTTAAGTATCCTCTAATGAAAGTTATTTATATACTTCACTAGATTCAAAGAGTTAATGTGCTATGTAAAGCATTAATAAAGTTCTCATAGACATAATATATTATTAATTCTGTCTAAAATTAGTATTATTAGTCTCGAAAACGAAGGGTGAATGTTTTTTGTTGACTTTTATTACTTTTGACATCAAGTTCCACTGCTATCAGTAATGTTGGATTAAATATTTTGTGACTTCTTTGTTCAGTGACATTTCAACTAATCGTAAAGACATTTTGCAAAATACAGGATTAGGCACTACAAAAATATATACTCAACAGGATAAAGAAAGGGACGAGCACACATTGATGGAGATAAGAAAACAAGGGATCTAAAGAATGTAATCTGTTAAAGATCTAGTGATATGGAGAGGAACTATTTTACTATAGTATATTTAACATTCTACAGACAGGGTGAGAGGAGAGAGAACACAAACCAATAAAGCACAGAGAGACTAAGAGTGATTAAAAGGATTCATTTTATCATCTGTATTTCATACTGACAGTCAAAGAAAACACCATTGAAGGAGCAAAAAAAACACAACATGTCCTACAAAAGGTCTTTCTCTTATTCTACTGCGAAGACAAAAGCAGTTGGAAACCTGCAAAATCAACCATATCTCTGTCCACTCATCACCCCACCCTCAAAATGAAGTGTGGGAGTTTCAGATGCAAGAGTAAAGCACTGCAAGGCTGCAACAGAATAGGCAACATGTCAGGTAAAGATGGAATGTTGTGGCTAGTGTGCCCCTCCACTTGACAAGGGGACTCTTTGTGATGGTTGTCACATGAATAATACCTGTGGGTGTTGAAGCTGTTCAGGCAGAACTGTCAAACCCACACTTCCATTATTGTGACAACCCCAACCCCCCCCCCCCCACCCCCTCAACCCACCACCACCACCATCTCTCTCCCACACTCAAAGTCTCTGCACTAATTTGACAACACATATACCTGTGTAAACTCAAATAGGTTAATACCATATTGCAGGATTTTGCGGACCACCAAAAATTATTTTGCTAAAATTTTCCTGTCAATTTTATTTTTCAAAACTGTGAACTAGATTGAAATAAAATGGAGAATCTATTGTTTCTTTTTACTGCACTTCTCAAAGCCATTAATGGAACTCCTGAACCTGACATATATATTATGAACGGCATTCGTACTAGAAGTATATTCTGTTTTTTCAAATAATAGTCTCTGCTTATTTAGTATGTACATATATAGTTAATATACTTTATATTTCTGGCTATAGCACTGAATGTCAACATGGTATAAGAGAGCACATTGCAAATCCTCAGCGTTACTGATGGAGTACGCACTTACATTTATTTACTTGAGGTCAATAGGGTTCACTAAATCTCCATTTACACTACAGCTGCTAATTTATTTCTGTATCACAATAGCAGCTGTGCCAAATTAGAGGCCATGTTAATCGCAAAAAGTTGCTTGATGCAATAATGTTGTAGAGCTTTTTTTTAATTCAATTTTATTGCCAAGTAAAGAAAGATCGTCCACTGATATATCGCTTTATCACATCTCTCGGAATGTTCCAAAGATTAATATCCATAAAAATTACTGTTGTTATAAAAGCAAAAGCGGCAGCCATTTTGCATACAGCCGAGTCCCACAAACAGCAATGAGATGAAAGACTATATTAATCTATATTAATCTATATTTTTTCTCTCGGTGGTATTCATTGAGGGAAGAATATTTGCTAAGACAGCAGAACAGTTCTGCAATGTATTTGCTTCATGGGTTCTTTGGTAAGAATTCATAACAACCCATTGCTATTAAGAACTAGTTGGTTTATTAACAAAAGGTTCAACAATCACACTACACATTACCAGTACATCCTCTAGGCTCACAACTGCATACCTCATCATGGATGGCCGAGACCCAACGGACTGGGGTTTTATTGAGCCTTGTGAACATCACATGACTGGCTAAGCAACAGCTCTACAACTATTTTAGTTAACAGATAAAGCTGAGTGCCCCCTTATTAAAGAGACACTAAAACACACAAATTAACAATAAAACTTTGTGAACCTTAAACAATCTCAATAGCTCTACAAACCTGTGGCCATACATTACAAGTTCCTTGTTCCTCTTAAAATAATGGCATGGAATCTTTCACATTCCTCTAAACAGACTGATCAGCACTTGGTTTAATATCTCACCCAAAAGACCTCCGATAAAGTAGCATATCCTCAGCGCTACACTGAAGATTACTTGCACAAATGCTGCTTGAAACCACAACTTTTTGACTCAGATGCAATATTGCTACCAATTGAGCAAAGCTGGCACTTGCATGTAAAGAACCCACTGCACGACTCTTTGATGATAACCTAAATTTACTGGATTGCGCCACCAAAGCTGGATGGCCCTGAATCTTTTTCACATGATGAAGGTTAGAGCTGAATAAGCCACTGTATTCATTTCAGAGACAGTTCATTGCTTTCCCCAGCGTAGGAAATTGTTTTAAAAAGTAAACCCTGGTCCATGCTTCTCTTTCCAGATTCTAAGATTGGTCGCAACTGAGGCGATTAGCAGTGATTACTACTACACTATCCACACAAACTGCCTTGACATAGCAAGAATTTAATATACTTCTATTAGAGCCATAATAAAGCTAGTTATAGCATGGTGGAGTGTTATAGTCAGTCTGACTAAGTTGATAGCATTCTTAACTTTAAACTCAGAAGGTTCGGAGTTCAATCCCCATTCCAGGGATTTGACCACATAATCCTGTCACTTTATGGCAGTATGCTCGCTGCGTTGTTGCAGGTGCTGTCTTTCAGATGAGATTTTAGACCAAGGCCTTGTCTACATAGGAACAGGAGGAAGCCATTCAGTCCCTCACCCTGTTCTACCATTCAATCAGATCATGGCTGGTCTGCGCCTCAACTCCATGTCCCTTGATAACCTTACCCAATAAAAAAATCTATCGATCTCAGTCTTGATTTCAATTGAGCCACAGCTTTTGTGGGAGAGTTCCAGATTTGTATTACCCCTTGTGTGAAGAAGTGCTTCCTGATTTCACACCGGAATGGCTTAGCTCTAATTTTAAGATTGTGCCTCTTTGTTTTTGGATTCCCCCAACAGAAAGAAAGAAAGACTTGCATTTATTTAGCACCTTTCATGGCCACCAGACATCTCAAAGTGCTTTACAGCCAATGAAGTACTTTTGGCATGTAGTCACTTTTGTAACGCAGGAAATGCGACAGCAACTTGCATACAGCAAGCTCCCACAAACAGCAATGTGATAATGACCAGGTAATCTGGTTTTGTTATGTTGATTGAGAGACAGATATTGGTCCCAGGACATCAGGGATAACTCCCCTGCTCTTCTTCGAAATAGTGCCATGGGATCTTTTACATCCACCTGAGAGAGCAGACGGGGCCTCGGTTTAACCTCTCATATGAAAAATGACACCTCCGACAGTGCAGCACTCCCTCAACACTGCAATGGCGTGTCAGCCTAGATTATTTGTGCTCAAGTTCCTGGAGTGGGACTTGAAACCACAACCTGCCGACTCAGAGGCGAGTCTGCTCCCTCTACTGAGCCAGTTAGCACTGTAGCTCCTTTGTATCTACCCTATCGAACCCTTTTGTCATTTTAAACACCTTGTTTAGATCACCCCTCCAGCTTCTAAATTCAAGGCAATACAAGTCATGTTTATACAGCTTGTCTTCATAAATTTAACTCATAAATAAGCTCCAGTATCATTATTGTGAATTTCCATTGTGCTTACTCCAAGTCTAATATGTCCTTTCCTGAGGTGCGATGCCCAGAACTGAACTCTGTACTCCATATGGGATCTGAGCAAGGCTCTGTATAACTGAAGCATAACTTTCCCCATTTTGTATTCCAGCCCCCTTGAGATAAAGTCCTTTTGGCTTTTTATTTACTTTCTGTACCTGTGCACTAGTCTTTAGTGATTTGTGTACACACACACACACAAATTTCTTTGCGCTTCCACAGTTCCTCGTACCTCACCATTAGAAAATATTCCAATTTGTTTTTTCTGGTCTACAGGATCAGTTGGACATAAAGGTACTAGTGTACAATTTGAAGAAGAGCAGGGGAGGAGTCCTGGGCAATATTCTTCTCTCGAACAGATTGTGTGCAAATTGTGTTCAAAAGTAATTCATTGCCTATGAAGTGCTTTGGGATGTCCTGAGGCCATGAAAGGTGCTATATAGTGTCAGCTGTGACTCAGTGGGCCATCATCATCATAGGTAGTCCTTCAAAATCAAGGAAGATTTGCTTCCACTCTAAAAGTGAATTCTTAGGTGACTGAACAGTCCAATAAGGGAATTACAGTCTCTGTCACAGGTGGGACAAACAGACATTGAAGGAAAGGGTGGGTGCGGCGTCTGGATTACAACACGCTCCTCCGCTGCCTGCGCTTATTTTCTGCATTCTCTCGGCGACGAGACTTGAGGTGCTCAGCGCCCTCCCGGATGCTCTTCCTCCACTTAGGGCGGTCTCTGGCCAGGGACTCCCAGGTGTCGGTGGGGATGTTGCATTTTATCAAGGAGGCTTTGAGGGTGTCCTTGAAACGTTTCCTCTGCACACATGGGGCTTGCTTGCTGTGTAGGAGTTCCGAGTAAAGCGCTTGCTTTGGGAGTCTTGTATCAGGCATGCGAACAATGTGGCCCACCTAACGGAGCTGCTCGAGTGTGGTCAGTGCTTCGATGCTGGGGATGTTGGCCTGATCGAGAACACTGACGTTGGTGCATCTGTCCTCACAGGGGATTTGCAGGTTCTTGCGGAGACATCGTTGGTGGTATTTCTCTAACGAATTGAGTTGTCTACTGTATATAGTCCACGTCTCTGAGCCATAGAGGAGGGCAGGTATCACTGCAGCCCTGTAGACCATGAGCTTGATGCCAGATTTGAGGGCCTGATCTTCGAAAACTCTCTTCCTCAGGCGACCGACGGCGGCACTGGCACATTGGAGGAGGTGTTGAACCTCGTCGTCGATGTCTGCCCTTGCTGATAATAGGCTCCCAAGGTGTGGAACGTGGTCCACGTTTTCTAGGGCTGCACCGCAGTCAAGTCCACCTACGGCCCAAGCACCCAAGGACCCACCCCACTGCTGGCCAAGAACGGGGAGACACTCATCAAAGACACCGAGGCAGTCAGGACCCTCTGGAAGGAGCACTTCGAAGATCTCCTTAACTGAGACTTTGCCTTTGACTCAAGAGTCCTCGACTCCATCCCGCAGCATGCTACCTGCCACCATCTCAGCAAAACCCCAGCCCTGCACGAGGTAGAAAAGGCCATCCGTCAGCTCAAGAACAACAAGACAACGGGAGCGGAAGGAATCCCTGCTGAGGCACTAAATTATGGCGGAGAAGTACTATTAGCACGAATGCATGACCTCATCTCTCTCATCTGGAAGGAGGAGAGCATGCCAGGAGATCTCAGAGATGCAGTATTCGTGATCATCTTTACAAAAGGGGCAAGTCCAACTGCAGCAACTATAGAGGAATCTCCCTGTTATCAGCCACTGCGAATGTCATCGCTAGAATCCTCCTCAACCGTCTTCTCCCTGAGGCTGAGGAGCTCCTCCCGGAGTCACAGTGCAGATTCCGTCCACTATGGGGCACAACAGACATGATCACTATGGCGCGACAACTGCAAGAGAAATGCAGGGAACGACTCAGTGGGTAGCACACTCGCCTCTGAGTCAGAAGGTTGTGGATTCAAATCCCACTCCAGGGACTTGAGCACATAAATTTAGGCTGACACTCCAGTGCAGTGCTGAGAGAATGCTGCACTGTTGGAGGTGCCGCCTTTCGGATAAGACGTTAAACCGAGGGCCTGTCTGCCCTCTCAGGTGGACATAAAAGATGCCATGGCACTATTTCAAAGAAGAGCAGGGGAATTATCCCCGGTGACCTGGACCAATATTTATCCCTCAGCCAACATAACAAAAACAGATTATCTGATCATTCTGGGAGTTTGCTGCGCACAAGTTGGCTGCTACTTTTTCCACATTACAACAGCGATGACACTCCAAAAATTACTTCATTGGCTGTAAAGCACTTTGAGACGTCCGGTGGGCCTGAGGGGCACTATAGTCCAGTTAGCCTAACATCTGTGGTTAGGAAGATGTTGGAATCCATTATTAAAGAAGCAGTAGCAGGACATTTGGAAAAGCAAAGTTCGGTCAGGCAGAGTCAGCATGGATTTATGAAGGGGAAGTCATGTTTGACAAATTTGCTAGAAGTCTTTGAGGATGTAATGAACAGGGTGGATAAAGGGAAACCAGTGGATGTGGTGTATTTGGACTTCCAGAAGGCATTTGACAAGGTGCCACATAAAAGGTTACTGCACAAGATAAAACTTCACGGGGTTGGGGGTAATATATTAGCATGGATAGAGGATTGGCTAACGAACAGAAAACAGAGAGTAGGGATAAATGGTTCATTCTCGGGTTGGCAATCAGTAACCAGTGGGGTGCCGCAGGGATCAGTGCTGGGACCCCAACTATTTACAATCTATATTAACGACTTGGAGGAAGGGAATGAGTGTAACATATCCAAGTTTGCCGACAACACAAAGATGGGAGGAAAAGCAATGTGTGAGGAGAACACAAAAAATCTGCAAAAGTACATAGGCAGGCTAAGTGAGTGGGCAAAAATTTGGCAGATGGAGTATAATATTGGAAAGTGTGAGGTCATGTACTTTGGCAGGAAAAATCAAAGAGCAAGTTATTATGTAAATGGAGGTGTTCGCGCGCTGGCTTCTCCTCCTTCCCCACAGCCAGTGCTTCCCGCAGATACTGGATGTCCTCTGTGCAGGTCAGCTCAGGGATCCCGGTCAAAATCATCTGCCGGTCAACATCAATATCTGCAAGAACCTGGGCTGGACTATCCAGGCCAGTTGGTGGATTCATATGTTCATGGGGATTAAACAGACTTGAGCGGAGACATGGGCCGAATAGATATGCAAGGAACACTATCCTCAATCTTTCAAGCATCCAACAACAGCAACGACTTGTATTTGTATAGCACCTTTGGTGTAATGAGCCATCCCAGGATGCTTCACGGGTGTATTAAGAGAAAAAAATTTGATGCCGAGCCACATAAGGAATAATTAGGGCAGGTGACTAAAAGCTTGGTAAAAGAGGTAGGTTTTAAGGAGCGTCTTGAATGAGGAAAGGGAGTGAGAGAGGAGGAGAGGTTTAGCAGGGAATTCCTCCGCCACAATCAATCGCCGCTCCTCCGCCACAAACATTCACCACATCTCCGCCACGATCCCTCACTGTTTATCTGCCAAAGATTCGCCTCACCTTCGCCGCGATCTCACACCGCTCCTCCGCCACGATCTCTCGCCGCTCCTACACCACAAAAACAATCACCGTACCTCCGCCACGATCTCTCACTGCTCCTATGCCACGATCTCTTGCCGCTCATCCGTCCCGACCTTCCCACTCTCTGTACCTGGGCCCTGCCGATGTTCATGCCCGCTCTCCAAAACGGCGACCAGGGTTTTGATGATGTCACCCATCTCAAAATCATCGCACACTTGGAGCAGCTCACGCTGGAGATTGAAGTGGTACGCCGCTCCAGCTCTATTATAGACCAACCTGCGGACCAGGGGCAGCACTGGCCAGCCCACACTGCGATATGTGTGCGCGTTAGGTCCGTGCAGCAGAGCAGGTCTCCAGTTGTCTTGGTTAACCCTTGCCACTGGATAAAGGCCTAGCTCTGTCAAGCCCGTGTGGTGGCTGGTGTGCAACGGTCGCCACACATTAAAAAAATTTACGCACAGACATCTTCCACCCCCTCAATTGGAGTTCAGGACTGGAACATCGGGTCCTTCATTGAAACACCTGTGAACTCATGGAAGCAAGTCATCCTCGTTCGAGGGACCGCCTATGATGATGATGATGGTTTAAATGGAGAAAGATTGCAAAGTGCTGCAGTACAGCAGGACCTGTGGGTATTTGTGCATGAAACACAAAAGGTTTGTATGCAGGTACAGCAAGTGACCAGGAAGGCCAATGGAATCTTGGCCTTTATTGCAAAAGGGATGGAGTATAAAAGCAGGGAAGTCTTGCTATAGTTGTACAGGGTATTGGTGAGGCCACACCTGAAATACTGCGTGCAGTTTTGGTTTCCATATTTATGAAAGGATATACTTGCTTTGGAGGCAGTTCAGAGAAGTTTCACAAGATTGATTCTAGAGATGAGGGGGTTGACTTATGAGGAAAGGTTGAGTCGGTTGGGCCTCTACTCGTTGGAGTTCAGAAGAATGAGAGGTGATCTTATCGAAACATATAAGATTATGAGGGGGCTTGACAAGGTGGATGCAGAGAGGATGTTCCCACCGATAGGGGAGACTAGAATTAGAGGGCATAATCTTAGAATAAGGGGCCGCCCATTTAAAACTGAGATGAGGAGAAATTTCTTCTCTCAGAGGGTTGTGGATCTGTGGAATTCGCTGCCTCAGAGAGCTATGGAAGCTGGGACATTGAATAAAGTTAAGACAGAAATAGATGATAAGGGAATCAGGGGTTATGGAGAGCAGGCAGGAAAGTGGACCTGAGTCCATGATTGGATCAGCCATGATCGTATTAAATGGCAGAGCAGACTCGAGGGGCCGTATGACCTACTCCTGCTCCTACTTCTTATGTTCTTATAAATGCAAGTCTTTCTTTCTTTCTATATAAATGCAAGTTCATTCAGTCTTTCTACAAGGCTGCCTTTGGAGCTATAACAGGTTGTAGTGAGGTGGAGAAAGAAGAGGGCTGATTTTTCTCTCCGAGACCCTGTTGATAACATCTGCAACGAAGAGGAAGAGCTAACCTAAGGTTTCTTATATGGCTTAAACCTTTGTTACTCTCATTATAAGCACAGTCATGCCAAGAAACCTTTATGCGTTAATGCAACCCATCCTGAAAGCTCCATCTATATGTTCAGTGGTTTCATGAAATACAATAAAAATGGAACTATATAAGTAATGTGTTATATTATAGGTAAGAGTATGTTGCAGTGAGAGGCCACAGCACTGTAAAAATAGAACGAATCTGGAATAATTTTTTGGCGTGAGCTTCCTTAACTTGTACGTATCCAATAATGAAATAATGTGCAGTTTAAATTGCTTTAATGTACATGAGCCAAAAGATACAGTCCCCGCCACTTAAAGCGGCCGTGTTGGGCTATACGCATTGGCGGTTTAAAGGCGTAGCACTATTACTATTGAACAAGACTGTTATTATCATCATAGGTGGTCCCTCGAACGAGGATGCTTCCACAACAAAAGGGATGAGTTCACAGATGTTTCAATGAAGGACCCAATATTCCAGTCCTGAGCTCCAATTGAAGGGATGGAAGATGCCTGTGCGTGGATTTTTTTAACGTGTGGTGACGGTTGCACATCAGCCACCACACGGGCTTGACAGAGCTAGGACTTTATCCAGTGGCAAGGGTTAACTTGGAGACTGGAGACCTGCTCTGCTGCATGGACCTAATGCGCACATAGTAGCAAGTCACTATGAAGCTGTAACCCCACACCACATAGAGGGGACTAAGTACAACAGAGGTGCTATTTACTTATACAGGTGCAGCATCCCGAATCCGGAACCTTCGGGACCACGGCCGTTCCGGATTCCGCGTTTTTCCGGACTTTGGAACGTCTTTCTGACTTCATGAATCCGGAAACATCCGAGCCCAGGGTTTGGGTATTTCCGGATTTCGGAATATCAGAAGGAGGGAGGGTGGGGTGAGGGGAGTACCTGCCGAGGAGCTGTTCGGGTCGTCCGGGGCCCGTCGAGAGGTGTTTGAGTCAGGCAGGGCCCCGTCGAGGAGGTGTTCGGACGGGCCAGCCCTGCCAAGGAGGTTGTCGGGTGGGGCCCCACTGAGGAGGTGTTTGGGCGGGCCCCACAAAGGAGGTCATAGAAACATAGAAACATAGAAAATAGGTGCAGGAGTAGGCCATTCGGCCCTTCTAGCCTGCACCGCCATTCAATGAGTTCATGGCTGAACATGCAACTTCAGTACCCCATTCCTGCTATAGAAACATAGAAAATAGGTGCAGGAGTAGGATCAGGCGGGCCGGCGAGGAGGCCTCGAGGTAAGGGCAGCAGCGGTGGGGCAAGGCCCGAGGTTGGGAAGCGGCGGGGCCCCGAGATCGGCAGGGTTGTCGGGTCCGGATTTCGGAACATTTTACGAATTCCGGAGGACCCTGCCACTGATTGGTCCGGAGTCCGGATTCTGGAACATTCCGGATTCCGGAACTCTGGATTCTGGGCGCTGCACCTGTAGCACATGTTTGTGTTATTGCAGTCAGTGCTGAGCAGTGCAAGCTGTAAACCAAGGTGAGAGGTGATTAAATATGCAACAAAATTGCACCTTAACGAGGTGCAAACTACTGAGTAAACACCTGTTTCTACCCAAAATACACGACGCACTTAACACCTATAAAACAGCAACTTTGTAATTGACCATTATGGAAATGACAAATGGTTAGCGCTTTTTGGCCAGTTTAATTCATTGCCCGATTTAAACATGGGTCGTTTAAGTGGTGGGAACTGTAGTAAAGAAAGCCTTGGATTTATATAACATCTTTCACGACTACCGGACGTCTCAAAGCACTTTACAGCCAATGAAGTACTTTTGGAGTGTAGTCATTGTAGGAAACGCGGTAGTCAATTTGCGCACAGCAAGATCCCACAAACGCAATGTGATAATGACCAGATAATCTGTTTTTTTGTTATGTTGATTGAGGAATAAATATTGGCTCAGGACACCAGGGAGAACTCCCCTGCTCTTCTTTAAAATAGTGCCATAGGATCTTTAACATCCACTTGGGAGAGCAGATGGGGCCTCGGTTTAATGTCTCATCCAAAAGACAGCACCTCAGACAGTGCAGCAATCCCTCAGCGCTGCACTGGAGTGTCAGCCTAGATTTTTGTGCTCAAGTCCCAGGAGTGGGACTTGAACCCACAATCTTCCGACTCAGAAGCAAGGGTGATACCCACTGAGCTACAGCTGACACGACAGTAGTGCCATGATAGCTTTAATATCTAACAATATGATCTTTACGTCCACCTTAAGATATAGACCTGAAAAAGGAATTGTAATTTTCTTTGGAATAGTCTCTTTACATATTGTGGTTATAGATGTAGAGACAGGTGCAGACAAGACATCAGTTATAGTGGTGGCTATGCTTTGGAGCACCAACAGGCAGTGATATTATAGTAGGGGACTGAAGAGACCACCATATTGCAGAGGTGCTACTTTGAGAAGATACCTCCTCATTACAGAATGGAGCATCACAGAGACAGCCATCTCCAAAGCTACTTCATGTATCCTCTGATGGTTAGCTCAGAGCGGCATTAGTGGGAATCTGCAAAGAATAATGTTGTTCCCATTTCATTTTGAAAATATATCTGGTTGACTAATAGAATTACATACATAGAATTATGTAAAATTTACAGCCCAACTGATCATGTTCCACACCCTATTTCTAACCCTATCAGTACATCCTTTCATTCCTTCCCTCTCATGTAGTTTCCAGCTTCCCCTTAAATGAATCTATGCGATTTGCCTCAATTACTCCATGTGATAGCAAGTTCCAGATTCTAACGACACTCTGGGTAAAGATGTTTCCCTTGAATTCTTTATTGGATTTATTAGTGACTATCTTATATTTATGGCCCTTAGTTTTGAACTCCCCCACAAGTTTTTTTAAATTTGTTCATGGGATGTGGGTGTAGCTTACAAGGCTGGCATTTATAGCCCATTCCTAATTGCCCTTGAGAAGGTGGTGGTAAGCCGCCGCCTTGAACCTTGTGTGGTGAAGTTACTCCCACAGTGCTGTTAGGCAGGGAGTTGCAGGATATTGACCTTACGACAATGAAGGAAAGGCCGTTATATTTCCAAGTCAGGATGATGTGTGACTTGGAGGGGAACAGTGGAGGTGATGGTGTTCCCTGGTCTTCTCTATGTCTAACCTATCAAAACTCTTCATAATTGTAAATACCCCTTTTAGGCCATCCTCAGCCTTCTCTTTTCTAGTGAAAAGAGCCCCAGCCCGTTCAGTCTTTCCTGATAGTTATCATAATAAGTGCAGATGACATTATTAGAATTACTAGCTTGAAAGGATTACTCAGGAATATATAAGCTTTAGTGATTTCATAAAGAGGTAGGTACATATCTTGGAGCATTGGAGGCCGCGATGAAGGTAAACATTTTCTGACTTTGTGCTCTTGCCAGGGAATATCACCCACTGTCCACGCACATCTGAAATCTGGGCAAACACAGCGATTTTACAACCATTTAAAGTTAAAAGTTGGAAAATAACAACAACTTGTATTTATATAGCACCTTTAATGTAGTGAAACATCCCAAGGTGCTTCACAGGAGTATTATGAGACAAAAAAATTGACACTGAGCCACATAAGGAAAAATTACAGCAGATGACCAAAATGCTTGATCAAAGAGGTAGGTTTTCAGGTGCTACTTAAAGGAGGAAAGAGAGGTAGAGAGGCAGAGAGGTTTAGGCAGGAAGTTCCAGAGCTTGGGGCCTCAGGTGCAGAAGGTAAGGCCACCAATGGTTGAGCGATTATAATCAGGGATGCTCAAGATGGCAGAAAAAAAGCACAGACATCTCGGGAGGCTGTGGGGCTGGAGGAGATTACAGAGATAGGGAGGGGCAAGACCATGGAGGGATTTGAAAATAAGGATGAGAATTTTGAAATCAAGGCGTTGCTTAACCGGCAGCCAATGTAGGTCAGCGAGCATAGGGGTGAATGGTGAGCGGGACTTGGTGTGAGTTAGGACACGGGCAGCCGAGTTTTGGATCACCTCTAGTTTACATAGAGTAGAATGTGGGAGGCCAGCCCGGAGTGTGTTGGAGTAGTCAAGTCGAGAGCATGTAGTACACAGCTTCATTTCTCGCTGAAGTTTAAATCCACATTCCCATTAATTTGCGCGGATCTCAAGTTGTTGATTCTATGCAGTTGTTGGGGGTTTCGATTTTGGATTTATCCACCAATGAGGCAACAGCACAGGCAACAATTCCTTCCAAACCTTCAGAAAGACGAATTTTCAAACAGGACAAAACAGCAAGTTAAAAAATAGTTGTGAAAATAGGACTGAGTTACACTGGCTGCATGAGCCAAATTGCCAGGGATCAGGGGCCATCTGTGGACCACAGGCTATACTTTGGCTATCTCTGGTTAACTAGACCCAACACAGGGAAGGAGCTGAATTAACATACACAGCTGGTACTGATTCTTCCCCATGTTTATGGGTGTACCTCTACAAGAAATGGCAGGGGGGGGCGGGATTTCTCCCGCTCATCCTATTTAGCTTCGGTTGAAGATCCACGGAGACTCCAATAAAACAGTGTTTTGCCATTTTCCCGCTCCTCTGCCGAAGTTACACCAGAGGCGCGGGAGTAGAAAAGTAGGGAAATCTTGCTACAACTGTACAGGGCATTGGTGAGACCACACCTACGGCCATATTTTCACGAGGTTTGCGACCAGGTATTCACCGCGATTTGACCCTCCGCACCGAAAACCCAGTCGCAAAGCCCGGGTGGGATCCTCAGGTACCTATTTGCGGCGGCGCTCCCAAGTACTGCCGAGAAGGAGTGCTACGACGCCGATTATGTTTGAGGCTCCCACCCGACCTGTACGCCATGCCCAGAATACAGTCCTGCCAGCAACGGTAAGTATGAAAACCTGCAAAAAAGGTAAGTTAAAGTTTTTATTTTTTCATTTTTTTGCAGCGATTAGATAATTAAGGATCTTGTAATTAATTTTGGAATTGTTTTCCCCCCTTCCAAGGCCTCTCTTGCAGCGCAAACGACCCCGGATTAAAGTTGCTGAAAGTCATGTTTTGTGCCACGAATGCTTGTGCAACGCCTCCCTTACAGCAGACGTAAAGGCCGAAAGTTCGGCCTAAAACCGGTAGCGCAGCGAAAATGGTAAGTTTCACGTATCACTACCGTTTTCGCCAAAAAACCCCGAAAGCCGAAAATCTGGCCCCTAGAGTACTGTGTACAGTTTTAGTTTCCTTATTTAAGGAGGGATATACTTGCATTGGAGGCAGTTCAGAGAAGATTCAATAGGTTGATGCCTGGGTTGAAGGGGTTGTCTTATGAGGATGGTTTGAGCAGATTGGACCTGTACTCATTGGAGTTTAGAAGAGTGAGAGGTGATCTTATTGAAACATATAAGATTCTGAGGGGGCTTGACAGAGTACATGCTGAAAGGATGTTTCCCCTCTTTAGGGAATCTAGAACTAGGGGGCATAGTTTCAGAAGGGGTCGTCCATTTAAGACAGAGATGAGGAGGAATTTCTTCTCTCAGAGGGTCATGAATCTTTGAATTCTCTGCCCCAGAGAGCTGTGGAAGCTGAGTCATTGAGTATATTCAAGGCTGAGAGAGACTGATTCTTGAACTATACGGAGTAAAGGGTTATGGAAAACAGGCAGGAAAGTGGAGTTGAGGCCAAGATCAAATCAGCTATGATCTTATTGAATGGCGGAGCAGGCTCGAGGGGCCATATCGCCTACTCCTGCTCATATTCCTTATGTTCTTATCTTCTTCACCCCCTGCAGAAATTCATCCCCAATAGTTCAGTCCTCAAACCCATCATATCCGTTAACTCCAGATGTTGTGTGGCCAGAGAGACCAAAGGACCTTGGAAAAGATAGAGGTGCTGATAAGCTAAAGAAATTACAAAGAATAAACAAAATGATATAAATGCAGATAGGTAAATTTCAAACTCCGGACAAGAACATCAAGTTGGGCAGTTGGAGATTCACTGGGCTATGAGAAAGTCCAACTGAGCTACACACTTTTTTTTGTTACTAAGTCACACTGGCATTCCAGAATTAGTTCCTTAAACACAATCCAGAGGTTGGTCTAGTTATGGAAGCTTTTCCTCCAGTGCCGGTGTAATCACCTCTGATATACCTCAGGAATTCATCTCTGGTCCCTTCCATTTCATCCTTCACATATTGCCTTAGCATCCAAAACATGGTATCAGCTTCCACATGTATGTCGATGACACTCAGCACTAACCTCTCTGCTTCCTCCATCAATTCCAGGATCAGAGCCTCTCTCTGCAGCTGTCCAACATTATGGCCTGGATAACTCCTTCGAACTAAATATTGGAAAATTGGAAGGTGTTTTATTTAGTTCCCGCATGCACTCGTTTTCAGCCTCCAGTACATCAACCTTCCGGCCTGCGACCTCAGACGTATCCTTGGAGTGCCATTCAGCCTAAGCTCAGCTTCCTCTTCCATATCTGTTATCATGACCACCGTCTTCCACCCACAAAACATTGTCTGGTTCCACGCCTAAATCACCCCCTCCACTGCCAAAATCTGAATCTACATCCACCTCACAGCTCCACTTCTCAACACTTTCTTTGCACACCTCCATGCTTCCACCTCCACAAGCTACAATCTACATGAATAATGTGGTCAATGGCCACCCCCATACAGCGGCAGCCTCCTTCTCACCATTGGATCCCCATGACTTAGAAAATTGACTTTAAGATCTTCATCTTCACCTTCAATCCGTGGTGTCAACCCATCCCACGTTAGTAATCATCTCCCATATGTCCATGTGTGTACCCTCCTCACCGCTGCCTCTGCCGTATTCCTTGCTTCTTACTTGAATTGCTCCTCTATCAACCGGCATTCCTTCTGTTGCTATGGCCTCACTCTCTAGAACATTATCGTTCAAGAACTCTGCATTTTAACCTCCTGCCTGCCTTGAAATGCTTACTAAATACCTTTTTCTTCAAGCAAGTCTTCATCCCCTCATCACAAGCAAGCCTTCATCCCTCCCCCCCAAGCACTCTCTTCCATTCTTCCCTCCTACCCAGAATCCGGTTATCTTGCCCACCACCCTGTAACCTTGCTGATCAAACTGCTCATTTTCTGCTGAACCGGATTAACATGAGACAGAGAATAAGAACATAAGAACATAAGAATTGGGAGCAGGAGTAGGCTATTCGGCGCCTCGAGCCTGCTCCGCCATTCAGTGAGATCATGGCTGATCTTCGACCTCAACTCCAAGCTCCTGCACTATCCCCATATCCCTTGATTGCCTTAATAACTAAAAATATCCAGAATGCTGAAAAGCTACGGATATTAAAAAGTTAGGTATGTTCATTTTTCAAATGGTCCTAGAACTGAAACAATTGAGAGTTTGATTCTCCACCCAAAAATGGCCACTAGAAAGCTGAGTTTTATAATTAGAGTACAAGTGAAAAGAGGCAACAATAAATTTATACAAGACATTGATTAGATCATAATTAGAATATTGTGTGCAGTTTTTGACCCTATTATTGGGCTCAAAATTGGCCAGGAGTTGCTCTGGTTTTTTCTGGAGCAACTTGATTTTTCTGGAGTATCTTAAAAATCCCCATTTTACGCATACAATTTCTGCTAGTGTAAGTGAGTTAGTTAGAATTTTTTTAGTTTAGTTTAGTTTTTTTCAAAAGGGGGCGTTACCAGCCACCTATGCCCATTTTGGCCATTTAGGTCACTTTGGACAGCTAATAGTTACTCCAAACTAACTTAGGCCAGTGTATGTGGCCACTTGTGGCCGCACAGAAAACCCTTGCGGAGAGTTAAGAAATCAGCGCAGGTAGGTACATCGGAGGCCAGCAGAACTTAATGACGTGACTAAAGAATGTGATTAGGCTCAAACAGTTATACAGGACATCATATGACAAACTTCACAAAGTTACTATACAATAAAAGCATTCATGGAAGCTTAAACTGCAAAAGTAAAAGAAGTACAGAGACAAAACATATTTACATAATTTTTTCAAAATATCCAAATAAAAAATAGAAGTACTCCTGTTCATTATTCTTATGTTCTCCCAGCTGCCTAAGCTCACCCACCATCAGCCCGCCCCTTACAAACAACCTTACCTCCCGGTGTCAGGGATCAGACCCTCCAGGATCAGAACAGCATCTGGGGTCAGAGATCGGACACATCTGGGGATCAGATCTTCCCTAGAGGTCGGGGATCGGACTGCCCACGGGATCGGAAACCCCTACCCCCATGGGGTCAGTGATCGAGCCCACCCTGCGATTCTGAATTCCCTCTGCATTCCCTGTGCAGGAGGTCACTCGGCCCGGGATAGGGGCGGGACGCATCGGGTCCCATGCTGCAACACTCACACAGATGCTGGGGGCAGGAGCTACTGCACATGCGCGCACACTCCAACGCGCACGTGGAGAGCTTCCGGCACTGTTTCTGGCACAGGGCCCTAGCTCCGCCCCCCAACTGACTGTCCACACCGCGCCAAACCCCGGGAGAGGCAATGCAGCGGCCAGAATCGGAGGACATTTTATTGGCACCCTTTTCAGCCCACAAAGTTGGCGCATCTCTGGTGAGTGCACCGAAAAAAAGGGTGGGCCAATTTTGAGTTAGATTTACGAGGGAAGACTTGAGATACTGGGACTATTTCCACTGGAGCAGAGAAAGCTCCAAGGAGATTTAATAAAATTTTCCTCAATTATGAAAGATTTTGATAGGATAAAAAAGGGAAAAATGATTTCTTCTGAATGGGGAGTGAGCAATGAGGGGGTCATCAATTTAAAATTGTCGCTAAGAGAGTGAGGAGAGAGGTTAGCAGGAATTCCTTTACAGAGAATTGTTAAAAAATGAAATGCTTCGCCAGAAGGAGTAATTCAGGCAGAGGCCATTGCATCCTTTCATGCAATAAATAATTGAAGCAGGGGAAGATAGTGCGCTGTGGAGAGAGAGCAAGGCAGTGAGATTAGGTTTGGACTGCTGCAGTACAAAGCTGGCAGAGAACGATTCTAAGCTTGATCCCTGTGGGCCTAGTCCACTTAAACTCGACTGCACTATTTGGGTGAGTTCTGTCACCTTTCACTTGAGTCACTGGATGATGGATCATTCGGAAATGTGTAACAGACCATTCTCCACATCAACTGGAAAGCCACACTCAAATCAGAGTAGGTTGGAGATAGGGTTACAACAGCAGCTTGTATTTATATAGTGCCTTTAACGTAGTGAAACATCCCAAGGCGCTTCACAGGAGTATTATTAAAAATTTGACACTGAGCAGTATACGTACAAATTAACCCAGGTGAACAAAAGTTTGGACAAAGATGTATGTTTTAAGGAGCGTCTTGAACGAGGAAAGAAAGGTAGAGAGGAGGAGAGGTTTAGGCAGGGAGTTCCAGAGCTTGGGGCCTAGGCAACAGAAGGCAACACCACCAATAGTTGAGCGATTATAATCCGGAATGCTCAGGCGGGCAGAATTAGAGGAGCGTTGGCATCTCGGTGGGGGCGGCAGCGGGGGGGAGGGGGGGGAGGGGGGCGGGGGTGGTGCTGGAGGAGATTTCAGAGATAGGGAGGGGCGAGGCCATGGAGGAATTTGAAAACAACGATGAGAATTTTGAAATCGAGGCGTTGCTTAACCGGAAGCCAATGTAGGTCAGCGAGCACAGGGGTGAATGGTGAGCGGGACTTGGTGCGAGTTAGGACACGGGCAGCCGAGTTTTGGATCACCTCTAGTTTATGTCGGGTAGAACGTGGGAGGCATGCCAGAAATGCGTTGGAATAGTCAAGTCTAGAGGTAACAAAGGCATGGATGAGGGCTTCAGCAGCGGATGAGCTGAGGCAAGGACGGAGACGGGTGATGCTACGGAGAGGGAAATAGGTGGAAAACAACATTGTAGCTCCATTCTCCGGCCCTGGGTCCCTGTAGGTGCAGTTTCCTAATGTGATTGCAAGATTGCGATTTAACCCTTATGTTAAATCTTGGTTAAAGGAGCTGACCAGCTCACTCTTCACTAACGACACTTCCTATCAAAGAGTGACAGAGGGTTCACTGAGAGCAGACATGGTTAAATCAGTGGATCAGAATATCTCACCCTTCTGGCTGGAGCAGGCTGTGCTGAGTAGTTTGCAAGAGGGATAACCATAGAATTATAGAATGGTTACAGAAGAGAAGGAGGCCATTCAGCCAGTCGAGTCTGTGCCGGCTCTCTGCAAGAGCACTTTAGCTAGTCCCACTCCCCTGCCCTTTCCCCGTAGCCCTGCATTTGTTTCCCTTCAGGTGCTTATCCAATTTCCTTTTGAAAGCCATGATTGAATCTGCCTCCAGAACCTTTTCAGGCAGTGCAGTCCAGATCCTAACCACTTGCTGTGTAAAAGGTTTTTCCTCATATCGCCTTTAGTTCTTTTGCCAATCCACCTTAAATCTGTGTCCTCTGGTTCTCGACCCATCCACCAATGAGAACAGTTTCTCTCTATCTATTCTGTGTAGACCCCTCATGATTTTGAACACTTCTATCAAAACCACGAGATAAAAATACATTTCTTTCTAACTCCTTTACAGAAAGCAGGTCCACATTGCAGTGAACACTTTTATTGTAAACTAACGTGTAGCAAGAAAAAAGAACAAAACAAATTTGAGTTAATCATAGTAATCCAACTCTGAAACAAATTAGAAAATGTCATTTAACATCATGACCTTTGAGGAAGAACTTCATGTCTCTAATCTGGCACATAAGGAAATCAAGAAGCATGAGGCTAGAAATTAATGTTCGTGGTACTGGCTAATGAACATCAGGGGACATAATCTTAAAATCGGAGCTTGGCTATTCAGGAGTGAAATCCGGAAGCACTTTTTCACACAATAAGTAGCAGAAAACTGGAACTCTCTCCCCCAAAAGGCAGTGAATCCAGGGACAATTGGAGCTTTCATGACTGAGATTGATAGATTTTTGTTAGGCAATCATTTCAAGGGATATGGAGCTAAAGTGCAAATCAACCATGATCTAATTGAATGGTGGAGCAGGCTCGAGGGGCAGAATGGCCTACTACTGCTCCTATGTTCCTGACACTACTTTAACAGGGTTGTTAGCCAGTTTGTTTTAAATGGGTTATCTCATCCTCTATAATAACAAATATTGAACATACATTCGCTATTACTGTTGATAGTCATTTCCAGGCTCAGTAGACATACCAGAGCTAATTCTGTGATCCCGCATTCCCAGTGGGAAAGTCACGCTTCCTGTGAGCACGGGTCCTCACTGGAAGTACAGGATCGGGACATTCTCCCTGCTGTTTTTATCCGGGTGTACATTAGTATAGCTGCAAACACTGGTTTACACAACACTGTGTACACTGTGCCTCAAGGTGGCAATGTTGTACCAGATGACAGAGTCGATATAAACCTGCCCTTGCAAAATGCCAACATATACTTACATTTATGCTGTGCGGATCTATAGCCTTTAATTATAAGTGTAATGAAGCAGAAGTTATCGAAGCTTTTATTGATTGCTCAGATCACAAGTCTAGTATCATATGGAATCTGCACTTCAGTTGGTGAAGCAAATTGCTAACACCTTTTTAAAAAGTGACAAGTATATCTATTTCATGACCAGAAATCCATTTTCATCTCTATCAAGACAAGAATACAATTTTCACTTCATTTAACTGATGTTAGGTTTGATACACGCGTGACACCTATTGCAGGCACCAGGATGAGGTTTTAATTTTCCACTACGTATTTTACACTTTATTTTTCTCAATCTGGTACAGTTTGGATTTACGAACATTTAAGGTGCACTTATACTAGAAGTTAACATAAGAACACAAGAACATAAGAAATAGGAGCAGGAGTAGGCCAATTGGCCCCTTGAGCTTACTCCGCCATTCAATAAGATCACCGCTGATCTGATCTTGGCCTCAACTCCACTTTCCTGCCCGCTCCCCATAACCCTTGACTCCCCTATAGTTCAAAAATCTGCCCATCACCACCTTAAATATATTCAATAACCCAGCCTCCACAGCTCTCTGGGGTAAAGAATTCCAAAGATTCACGACACTCTGTGAGAAGAAATTCCTCCTCATCTCTGTTTTAAATGGGTGACCCCTTAATCTTAAACAATGCCCCCCAGTTCCAGATTCCCCCACAAGGGGATACATCCTCTCTGCAACATTAACAAACCCTTGACCTTTAAATGACCTAGAAGGACAAGGGCAGCTGGCGCATGGGAACACCACCACCTCAAAGTTCCCCTCCAAGCCATCCTGACTTGGAAATATATCGCCGTTCCTTCATCGTCGCTGGGTCAAAATCCTGGAACTCCCTCCCTAACTGTAGGAGTACCTTCACCAAACAGGCGGCAGCAGTTCAAGAAGGTGGCTCACCACCATCTTCTTAAGGGCAATTAGGGATGGGCAATAAATGCTGGCCTTGTCGGCGACACCCACATCCCAGGAACAAATATTTTGAAAAATTGGTGTGAAGTGGTTGCTGCTTCACACCAGCGCTCGACTTGTAGGCTGGGGTTTTTTGCTTCTGCGCTCACCAGCCCGTGATTTTCGTCCCATTCACTTTAGTGTAGAGTAAGTGTAGGATGAAGGCTCGGACTATATTTACTCGATAAATATGGCATCCGAGTGAAGCTGATTATAATGTAAATGCAGCCTAAATCTGACTGTAGTGTAAATTCACCCCTTAGCCGAGCAGTGGGTGGAAAAGCTTGACAACCTCTTCATGACCATTAACTTTCACATTTAGTGCTTCCGCAAGATTCGATGGAGTTTTCAAGATCCATTTTAATGGTATTTTCTGTTAGCTGTCTCCAATATTCTAGAAGAACAAGCATAGGTGATGAATGAATGCTCTACCAAAGCAGAGGGGACACTCGCCAAAGAAACCTACTAGTATATTTAACAAAGTATTGGCACCTAGGTAAAATAGATAAGAATATAATATTTATGACACTTTAAGGGGCCAAAATTGGTGAAGGTTGCGCCCGCAGCCGCCGAGATTCCGCCGGAAATGTAGTTTTGCTGGGCGATTCCTCCAGAACCGCCCACCTGCCGTCTACGTTCTGCCCGGCGGGAGATTGGTCATGGAGGGTTCTGTCGGCATGAGGTCATGCCACCCGCCCATGCCGGATGCTGCAAATCGCCTATTTTGGTGAGGGATGCTGGCCTCAGATCGACCTGCTGCCCGCCAGAAGGACCAGTCGCAAAAAGCAGGTCTGAGCTGGCCGTGAGTCGGGCGGCAGGGAGAAGGACTCCAAGTGCTGCAGTGCTGCACATCGCGGCTATAGTGCAGATTCTGGACCATCATGAGTGGGACTGCTGATAAAAAGTTAGGTGGATGTTGCTTTACTTTATTGCTGATGGTCATGTTTAATTTGGATGTGAGAAAAATGACTGAAATGTGTCTAAGCTGATGGAAACTTTTTTCTTTGACCTTGCTGAAAGACCTTCATTGAGAAGCCCAATGGCGAAGGCAAAATAATTATGAATAAGTGAAAAGTCTTCAGCATGTCACATTTTGTGCAGCCAAGCTGATTAATTAATTCTGTGACACAGTCCTTCAAGAAGCTCTCAGGGAAGCACGACATATAACATAGAGGGTGAGACGGTTAGGGTTAGAATGATATAACCTGATGGATGGCCTGATCTATTGTAAGCCTGAGACAGCTGCAGACTCTGACATTTGTCTGGGAGGAAAGGGTATAAAGTTACAGGTATTCAACTTTAGGGGCAGCGCGATTACAGAGCAAACTGAGGAAGGACTACGGTTAACAGAATACAGCAAGAGACAAGCGCGCGGTGACTTAGTGGCCTACTGTTGAGGTTCCAACGATTAGGCTGTCACTAGCGCCTTGTTAATGTGTTTTTCTTTGTACTGCAAGGAAACTACTTCATAAAATCAGTTCTGATTCATCACAAAAGACCTGTATTCAGCGTGCCTTGTTGTGGTGATGGACATAAGTCTATTCCGAGAGATGTAATAAATCTGACATTTGAATAACCCTCACAACAGCACATAAAGAGTAATGTGATGGACCATAACCCGCACAGAAAGAGTTCACATATGTTTCTCCATATGATTCCGTTGAAGGGAAGGTGTGGTGGACAATGAGTAGCGAAAGATGGTAAAGGCTTAGTGGAGATGCCCTCCAAGAGTTATGAGAGCATTTAATGCAGAACATATTTTGGCGCATATTGTGATTGCGCAGAGGGTATGGAATTACGTCAGGCTGAATAGGCAAGAGGAAGATGATGTTAAGAAATGGTGCATCACTGCAACTGATAGTAGAAGAGCATTACATGAGGTATGGAATATGGTAAAAGACATTTAATGTATTGCAATGACCATGACATCTCAGGGGTTGCACTCATCATGTTTGGCGTTGGAAAAAAAAAGGTTGGAGTGCAAGCCTTAAGTTCTGCCCTGCAAGTAGGTAAAGTGAGAGTAATTGAATGGCAGCCTTCCTGCATTGGTGACCCTTCCTTGTCGTGTTGTGATGGCCCGTTGACAGGACCCATTATACAGTGCAGTCATATGTGGATGGGACGATATTTGTGATAAAGCAGAAGACCTGAGGGACAAATGTGTGTTTCTCACAAGGCACCACACATGACGTTTAAATCAGGCACACAGCAAGAGAGGGTCAACAATATGAGTGTATTTACAAGTGTACAATAACAAAGATTACATAACATTATTACATTTACAATCATTTACACCACCAACACCCGACCCTCTACCCAGCACCACCACCTCTTTTCCCCCCCACTTGAAGCGATGCGCAAGCTCCTCTTCCTCGCCCACCTACACCATGGCATGCTGCTCCCCAGTCCCTCATTGCCTCTGGTTGATGAGGTTGTATAGGAGGGCAGTGGGATGTTTGCAGACATGTGCATCTTGGTGAGAAGGCAGGGGGCGTGACCAAATGTGCTGGGATCTCTTGCTCCTCCGGATCTGTCTGCCTTGAGCGTATGGGCTCGGGGACTTGTACTACTGGTCCAGAAGCCATCTCTTGCCTCATCACCTTGACGGTATCGGTTGTGAGCTCCAACACAGTTATGAGCCGGTCCGTCCTGTCATCATGCTGCTGGATGAAGGTGGCGATGCTGCCAGCATATCTCGACCTATCTGCACACTTGTCCATGATAGATGGACCATCTCCTGAATTGCAGAGAGCGGTGCTGCATCCGCAGGTAGTTGCTCGCTCCTGGTGGGTTCTGGCATCTAGCTTGCCTTCACGCCACAGCCTCTGCTCTTGTTAGAGCTTGCCAGTGTGGAGTCCGTTCCAAACCTCAGGAACTCGGAGGCCGATGCCGAGGTTCTGCGGATAGATGGCTCACATGACAGAAGGTTGCTGTCATCTTGTTCCGACTCCTGGAGCTCAAGGGCCACAAAGTCGGACCCTTCTCCCTCCTCTCTCTCCTCTTCTTCGTGGCTCTGGGTAGCGGAGGTGGGAGCGGTGGAAATTGGTGATGGAGGGGTGGGGGGTTTGTGGAGGAAGGATCCACTTTCTTGGGCTGGGGGCAATGTAGGGTGGGAGACTTTGGGGTCTGACGGCTCCTCTGAAGGCCAAAGGTCGATGGTCATTGGTGCTGTCCGAGTCATTATCTGCAAGTAGAGGACAACATTTCAGTCTGTGGTGGGGTGTGGTGCTGGTCAAGCTGAGATGTGAGCTGTGTCATCTCACATTCTACATGGGCACACCAATGCTGGGCAACAAAGTGTGCGGTAAACACCAATTGCCTTAACATCGCATGACCTTTCATGACATGAGTGTGACTCAGACCACAGATTAGTATAACCTTACCATGCTGTAGCACCGGATCTGCAACAACCGTTGTAGTTGCACGGCGGCAGTCACCCACCAATACCAACACACGCTCCTCCAGCCTGCTCAATTCGGCCACCTCTGCTGGCCTCCCTCCCGTCGCATGCAGGCTTGCTGTCTTGGATGCATTTTTCTTCTGCACAAAGAAGCATTACAGCCTTTTTCCCCTTTGCTGATGCCCCCACACACACACACATCTGGCGCACAACCCTTTTGGCATTGGACAGGAGGGGGCAAATAAATTTTTACTCACTCTTGCTGCCGTCACCAAATCGTTCCAATGTTTCAGGCATTGGTCCCCATCCTGCTCAAAGTTGCCCATTGCGGACACAATCTCAGCGATCTCCCTCCAAATGTGTCAGTATTGGGGTGGTGGAGGCTTGCCACGACCATCCCGGGTGAGGTCTTTGTACCTGCATTCCACTTCCGTTACTAGCTCCTCCAATTCATTTTCATTAAACCAGGAAGCTCTGGGCCTGGTTTTGGCAGTTTTCTGGCCACTCGTCGTCAATGATGAAACGAATGCTGCGCAAGAGTTTGAGGGTCTCAATTTCTCTGACTACCCCCTCTGCAATTCAGATTGCCCCCTCTCCCCAACTCCGACTGCTCCGTCTCCAACCTGCAAACTCTCTCCTCTCCAACCTCCAACTCGCTCCTCTCCAACCTCCAACTCTCTCCTCTCCAACCTCACACTCACAGGTGGAATAAAGTGGTGTGCCTTTATGCGCATGTGCAGTTCAGCAATCAGCCTCAAACAGCCCCGAAATGACGACACGTTGGAAGACAAAAACTACAACAAAAAAAACATTACGAAGTCTCGCGCACGTGCATTGGAGGGCCTTCCGAAGATCCCCGAGTGGAGAGGCCTCCAACTGCTGCACACTGATGATGCCGGCTGCTCACTCCTGCCTACTCCCACCTGGCGACGGCCGCTGCCTGCCACTGCCGCTGACGCCCACACAACAGAGCCGAAAGTGGGTCCCGATGGGACCCGGCGGCAGCAGGCGGCAAAAAGGTAGGTGCTGCCCGGGGGCCGCCGAGAAATGGGCAGCGACCTCAGTCTTTATCAAGGAATGATTTTTTTCAATCCAGTCTGATAGGAACCCTTGCTTCAGTTTTTTGGCATAATGTTAACATAGAACGTGAAGCTTGTGCTATTAATAGAAAGAAAGAAAGAAAGTCTTACATTTATATTGCGCCTTTCACGACCACCGGGCATCTCAAAGCGCTTTACAGCCAAAGAAGTGTAGTCACTGTTGTAATGTGAGAAATGGGAAAGCCAATTGCACACAAGCTCCCACAAACAGCAATGTGATAATGACCAGATAATCTGCTTTTGTTATGTTGAGGGATTAATTGAGGGATAAATATTGGCCAGGACACGAGGGATAACGCCCTTGCTCTTCTTCGAAATAGTGCCATGGGATCTTTTATGTCCACCTGAGAGGGCAGATGGGGCCTCAGTTTAACATCTCATCCGAAAGACGGCACCTCCGATTGCATGGAACGTCAGCCTGGATTGATGTTCTCAAGTCCTTAGAGTGGGACTTAAACCCATATAATAGATGTAAAGAAGGGAAAAAAAGGATTCTTTGTTGGATGGTTCAACCTGATAAACCACCCTCTCCAATCGCTCTATTGCTGACTTGAAGGAGGCACAAAAAACCTTGACAAAAGCATCTGTGGCCAGTTTAGGAAAATCTTTGCGATTACTCCCACACTCCATAAGGCTATGGTTACCCGTGATGCATCATTACACATACTTTTAACTAACCCACACACACACAAACGCGCAATGTATTCTAATGTCCTTAGGAACACATGACCGGAACAAAATGCTTCCATCCATCGGCTGGTCCCAAAGATCACAGATTTCCCACCCCACTTTATCCCTCCTATCTTTCAATAGTACTGTCTGCCAAAAAATTGTCCATCACTCTCTTGAAATTCATAAGATTGTCCGCCTGCTCTGCCTATCAGGCTTTTACTGCCAGAGACTGTCAGTAGCGACAGAATGTCAGAACTTTCTTGCCACAGCTTTAATATGAATGCCAGAGCTTTGCGAGAATGAAATTATAATTCTGAGCAACCTCAACATAAATGCGCTAATAAGTCTTCAATGAGTCAGATAAAAGTTATGTCTCACCAAACAGAGTTCCAGATTCTGTTTGCACAATGACTGATGGTTGCTTTTTGAAAAAACATTTAAATTGGTAGAATTGAGACTTTGGGGCTCACTCAAACACACAAATCTATGGAAGGATAAAGGGGGAAAAAAGTATAGATGATCATAGAGAGCCTGGCAAATATCTCACAGTCCCAGAGTCCCTATCCTAATTACCCAAAGACAATGGGGGTGAAATGTATTTAATTTTTTAATTTTTAAGTACAAAAATGGCACAGGGATCGCAGTGCACGATCTGCCGGTGCCCGTTGAAAGGAGTTCAGGCAGCACATAAAATTAAAGCTGCCTGTTACTTTGCATGATTGCAGCGTGCAGCCCAGCGCTGAGCGCACTGCTGACAGGTTGTGTGCTCAGCTAGGTCATGATGTTCGCGCGAGGCTGTGAGGAGGCAGAGGATAAATTGAGTGGGAGGCCCAGAGAGATCGCAGACCAGAGCAGCAAGGAGGCCGAGAACCTCCAGCGAAAACAACAACAACAAAAACAGCAACTGCAAAACTGCTAACGGTGACGGTCACAACCAGAGAAGGAGCTGATTGATGAGTAGCTGGTAAGTGTTTCTAGTTAATAGTCTATTATGTAAAGGCATGGCAGGGCAGCTCAGTCCCATGGAATGCACATCCTATGTCATGTGGGAACTCCAGGAGGCTTCCCGTGTCCTGGACAGACACATGTGCAGGAAGTGTCATTAGCTGGAGGATCTCGAGCTCCAGGTTTGGGAGCTTGAGCAGCAGCTGGCGTCACTGCATCCATGAGGCTGAGAGCTTCATGGATAGCAAGAGGTGGTTTCAGGAGGTGGTAGTGCAGGAGTCCCCTGAGTACTGGTGAGGGTGATGGTTCCTCTGGGGAGTACAGCCAGAGCCAAATCTGCGGCATCACAGCTGGTTCAACTGCACGGGGGTGGGGAAGAAGAGTGGGAAAGCAATAGTGATTCGTTAGTTAGGGGAGCAGACAGGCATTTCTACAGCTGCAGACGTGACTCCAGGATGGTATGTTGCCTCCCTGGAGCCAGGTTCAAGGATGTCACTGAGCGGCTGCAGAATATTCTGAGCGGGGAGGGTGAACAGCCAGAGGTTGTGGTTCATATCGGTACCAACGACATAGGAAGAAAGAGGAATGAGGTCCAACAGGCAGATTTTAGGGAGCTAGAAAAAAGGTAAAAAAAAACAGTACCTCAAAGTTAGTAATCTCTGGATTACTCCCAGTGCCACATGCGAGTGAGTATAGAAATAGAAGGATAGAGCAGATGAATGCATGGCTGGAGAGATGGTGCAGGTGGGAGGGCTTCAGATTCCTGGGGCATTGGGACCAGTTCTGGGGAAGGAGGGACCTGTACAGGCCAGATGGGTTGTACCTCAACAGGGCCGAAACCAATATCCTCGTGGAGGGTATTGCGAGTGCTGTTGGAGAGGATTTAAACTAATTTGGCAGGGGGATGGGCACCAGAATGTAAGGAGACCTATGCATGGAGACAGAGTGTATGGCTGAGGTACTAAACAAGTGATTTGCACCTGTCTTCACCAAGGAAGAGGATGCTGCCATAGACATAGTGAAGGAGAAGGTAATGAAGATACTTGATAGGATAAAAAAATTGATAAAAAGACTTGCATTTATTTAGCACCTTTCATGACCATCGGACGTCTCAAAGTGCTTTACAGCCAATGAAGTACATTTGGAGTGTAGCCAATTGTAATGTGGGAAACACGGCAGCCAATTTGTGCACAAGCTCCCACAACCAACAATGTGATAATGACCAGATAATCTGTTTTTGTTATGTTGATTGAGGGATAAATATTGGCCAGGACACTGGGGATAACTCCCCTGCCCTTCTTCGAAATAGTGCCATGGGATCTTTTACGTCTATCTGAGAGGGCAGATGGGGCCTCAGTTTAACATCGCACCCGAAAGATGGCACCTCCGACAATGCAGCACTCCCTCAGCACTGCACTGTCAGCCTAGATTTTTTTATGTGCCTGGAGTGGGACTTGAATCCACAGCTTTCTGACTCAGTAGCAAGTGTGCTACCCACTGAGCCACATCTGGCATAAAGAGGAGGTATTAGAAAGGCTGGCAGTACTTTAAAAAGTAGATAAATCACCAGGAGCGGATGGGATGCATCCAAGGATGCTGAGGGAATTGAGGGAGGCAATCACGGAGGTACTGGCCATACTATTCAAATCCTCTATGGATACGGGGGTGGTGCCAGAGGACTGAAGAATTGCAAATGTTACATCATTGTTCTAGAAAGGGTGTAAAGATAAACTCAGCAACTACAGGCCAGTCAGTTTAACCTCGGTGTGGGGAAGCTTTTAGAAACAGTAATTAGGGAAAAAATTAACAGTAATATGGATAGGTGTGGATTAATTAAGGAAAGCCAGCATGGATTTGTTAAAGGCAAATCATGTTTAACCAACTTGATTTGAGTTTTTTGATGCGGTAACAGAGAGGGTTGGTGAGGGTAATGCAGTTGACGGACGTGGTGCACATGGATTTCGAAAAG
This sequence comes from Pristiophorus japonicus, assembly GCF_044704955.1. Lineage (NCBI taxonomy): Eukaryota > Metazoa > Chordata > Chondrichthyes > Pristiophoridae > Pristiophorus > Pristiophorus japonicus. Next base: position 116,199,237 of record NC_091990.1, read on the forward strand.
GGGTTCAACATAATAGGCTTGCCAGCAAAGTTGAAGTCCATGGAATAAAAGGGACAGTGGCAGCATAGATACGGAATTGGCTAAGTGATAGGAAAGAGAGAGTAGTGGTGAACGGTTGTTTTTCAGACTGGAGGAAGGTATACGGTGGTGTTCCACAGGGGCCGATTCTAGGACCACTGCTTTTCGTGATATAAATTAATGACTTGGACGTGGGTGTACAGGGCACAATTTCAAAATTTGCAGATGACACAAAACTTGGAAGTGTAGAGAACAATGAGGAGGAAAGTGATAGACTTCAGGAAGACATAGACAGGTTGGTGGAATGGGCAGACACGTGGCAGATGAAATTTAATGCAGAAGTGATGCATTTTGGTAGAAAGAATGAGGAGAGGACATATAAACTAAAATGGTACAATCTTGAAATGGGTGCACGAACAGAGAGACCTGAGGATATGTTTGCACAAATCGTTGAAGGTGGCAAGTCAGGTTGAGAAAGCAGTTAAAAAGGTTTACAGGATCCTGGACTTCATAAATAGAGGTATAGAGTACAAAAGTGTGGAAATTATGATGAACCTGTATAAAATATTGGTTCAACCCCAACTGGAGTATTGTGTCCAATTCTGGGCACCGCACTTTAGGAAGGATGTGAAGGCCTTAGAGAAGGTGCAGAAAAGAAGGTGCAGAAAAGATGAGGAATGGAGGACTTCAATTACCTTGTTAGACTGGAGAAGTTGGGGTTGTTCTCCTTGGAGTAGAGTAGATTGAGAAGAGATTTGATAGAGGTGTTCCAAATCATGAGGGGTCTGGACAGAGTAGATCGAGGGAAACTGTTCCCATTGGCAGAAGGGTCGAGAACCAGAGGACACAGATTTAAGATGATTGTCAAACGAACCAAAGGCCACGTAAGAAAAAACATTTTTACGCAGCGAGTGGTTGGGATCTGAAATGCATTGCCTGAAAGAGTTATGGAAGCAAACTCAATCTTATCTTTCAAAAGAGAGTTGGATAAATATCTGAAGGAAAATAAATTGCAGGGCTACGGGGAAAGGGTGGGGGAGTGGGACTAGCTGGGAGCTGGCACCGGCTCGATGGGCCAAATGGCCTTTTTCTATGCTGTAACCATTCTATGATTATATGAGGTTAAAGGCAAAGCTCACCTCTTAAAAGTGAGCTGCCTTCGGATGGTCAAAAATGTCGAAACTGCTCCAGCACAAACCAAAATGGCTCAACAGGTCAGGGAAAGGGCACTCCGGGTTTCAGACACAGCTCATTTGACCTTTGTGCAGGGGGTGAACACTTGAAGAGAGATCCTCTACCTGCAGGGTACCAGGAAGCTCTCCAGAAACACTGTTAGAAATATGTGGGACCAGAGCGCCAAGGCGGTCACTGCCAGTAGTGTCGCCCTAGAACGTAGCTCCAGTGCCCAAAGACATTTAATGGCCTCAGACAAGTGGTCAAGGTGAATGCATCTTCAAAAGCCATCGCCAACCAACTGCACCACTAGCCTCACACACAATTCATGACCCCCCATCACTCAACTACCACCATGAGGCACACCTCATATTCCTAGCTGCACCTTACCCTCACACACTTACAACTGCTGCAAGCCTCACACGTACATCTCACAGCTTGAACACACTGTCAGTTATTCAACCATGACAGCCACATCACCCAAACACATTACACCACACTCACTGACACATTTCCCTTTCTCTTGCAGGTAAGAGTGGCGCATAACCACGCCAGCAGACTTTAACCGGTAGGGGCCAGGCTCGCCTGCAATACTTTACACCCTTGGAGGAGACGGTGGTGGCCATTCTTGGCACGGGCATGGCTGAGCTCGTGGCCAGTGGCGGGGCTGAAAGAATACATGATACCGGTATCCTCATATGTGACCCTCCTTTTCACATCCCACTTCCCCCTCATCCCGCAATCTCTTCTGATTTACAATCTGCACATGGTCTATGCATGCTCCTCTTGCTTCCACCCTCCCCTCACCACAACTCTATCGTTGTGCCTTGCTCATTTCAGACCCAAGAAATGCAGCCAGCCCAGCCTGTGGTTGAACAAGAGAGAGAGAGAAAAGGGAAGAAAAAAAGGAAGAAACACTGTCACTCGATTTCACACTCCCAGCCACCAACTCCGCAAGGTCGTCCTGCAAGGCCATCTGCAGTGTCCCCCACTGAAATGCTGCTGCCACTGGTGTAGTACTGCGTAGGAGCACTAGGATAGACAAAGGCACATGCAAGACGCTCGCTAAGGGAATGCACAACAGTGATTAGTTGATTTTTTTATTTAATATTGGATGCATATATGGATAAAGTTGGATCAGAAAGTTTGCTTTGTGGTGGCTTTTATTTCAACATTGTGGCCAAGAGGACGCTGTGATGGTCAGTAAGGTGAGGGACTAATGTTGAATAGGGAATTGGGGTTGTGTTCACTGTACTGCCGGTGGGGGGGGCTCAATAAAACCCTGGATATCCCGGCCAGAAATGGGCTGTTTAGGTTGCCTCCTTCCTTCCGCTTCCTCCTCTTTTGCTTCCTCCTCTTCTTCAACCTCCTTCTCCTCCCTCTGTGAGCAGCTTGTCCCCTTTGCTACCTCTGCCACATCTCCATGTGATGCTGCAGCCCTGAGAGCAAGTGGTCTTCTCAGACGCCTTCCCTGAAGAGAGAAAGCCATGCAAACATCCAGCAGCACACCCTGCACTCCATTCACACTTTAACAACTTTTTAAATGTCTTACACCAAGCCACTACTCAAATAAACTGTACAAGAACTAGTACAAAAGCAAAAGGTCAAACTTGCCTCAAAGTTGTGTGTGTCCCTTTAAGTAGCACTGGCAGGGATGGGTGGGGTGGTCATCATCATCATCGGCAGTCTCTCGAAATCGACTCTAAAAGTGAGTTCTTAGGTGACTGAACAGTCCAATATGGGAATTACAGTCTCTGTCACAGGTGGGACAGACAGTCGTTGAAGAAAAGGGTGGGTGGGGAGTCTGGTTTGCCGCACGCTCCTTCCGCTGCCTGTCCTTTCTTTCTACATGCTCTCGGCGACGAGACTCGAGGTTCTCAGCGCCCTCCCGGATGCTCTTCCTCCACTTAGGGCGGTCTTTGGCCAGGGACTCCCAGGTATCGGTGGGGATGTTGCATTTTATCAAGGAGGCTTTGAGGGTGTCCTTGAAACGTTTCCTCTGTCCACCTGGGGCTCGCTTGCCATGTAGTTCAGCGTAGAGCGTTTACTTTGGGAATCTTGTGTCAGGCATGTGAATAATGTGGCCCACCCAACGGAGCTGGTTGAGTGTGGTCAGTGCTTCGATGCTGGGGATGTTGGCCTGATCGAGGACACTGACGTTGGTGCAGTTAGTTATGCAGCTGAATGCACGTTCAGCAGTGCGTGCTTCGGAGAGGGCATACATTTGACCAGCGATGTCCAAAATAGTAGGTCATACATCAAATCAGGATTGCATGCTGATTGACATCATTTTTCTTGCAACTGCAGGCTACAGCCGCGCTACCGATCTGCCCAAAATGGTGGCCGGCGCGAGACGCGCCTGAAGCGAGGCAGCCGCTATTTTTTTTTACCGCTGCAGAAGAGCCTAATTTCACAGCCAGTGCCCGCTATGCAAAGGAACGTAGTGCTATCATTGCAGAAAGCATTGTTTTATTAATGCACACCAACCGAAATAATATGCTTGTGTGTGAACAAATTCAGAAATCTGATGGTAGACTTGACAGAAATCTGATGACCTTACGGAGCCCGGGATCTTCTCGCCACACCCCTTGGGTTCAGGGACCCCACCAATGATTTCCCACTTACAGTCTGCAGGAGAGGGAACCAATAAGGAGAAAAGCAAGATTAGGCAAGAGTGACCGACAACCTGGGCCACTGCATGCAGCTCCTAGTGATCAATTGCCATCGGCAGAGGCATTGTAGCAGGTTGCCTATCAGGGGCAGGAAAATAATGTGCAGTGCAGAGAAATACGCACAGAACTGCAGAAGCAGATCAGAAGTTTAAATGATAATGTTAATGAGTAAACATTGGAGCTGTGAAATGTTTGGTCTGATAACAATGCATAAATTGCTTTGCCGAACGAGCAATGAGAGCACCCTTTGCCGGAGGAATCATTAAAGTTTTGAACATGTATAGGACTGTTACAAGAATTTATTGCATTTTACAATGCCAATTAGAGATATATATTTAAATTCTGGGACTGCTTTCCCCATTTATTGGAGGTAAGAGGTGTGTATTGAACATAGAAAAAAGAGGCCGATAGTACCAAATGGAGTCAAGCACTTCCAGAAAATGTTATGAAGTTTTGGTAATAACCCAATTAATGGGTTATTACCAACTTCGGGGCAGATTTTCATCTTCACCACCTTATGGGTAATAATCGTCCGTCCGTTACAGAACCCACCTTATTTTTATTCCATTCATTATCGAGCTATATTAGTAGATTTCTCATGGCGATACTTGCGTTGAGTCAGATGATGCACTGTTTTATAACCATGCGGACAGGAAAAGTGTGATAGAGAAAGTACTACAGAAATTTTTGCCAATTTTTATCTTTTACCACATGAGACAGTAACAGAGTGAAAATTGCAGTGGAGCACTTACCACTCTGTGCTCACCGCCATTTTGGTAGGGACCATGAAATGGATGACGTGTGCAAATCGGGATCCCAAAATGTCAATACGACCCTGATGCAATTTTCAAGTACAAACAGGCAGAGCATACGCCATGAATACTTCACCCATAAGGGTACGGTAGCAGAGTAGTTAAGTTACCGGGCTAGTAATCCAGAGGCCTGGACAAATGATTCAATACAGGAGTTCAAATCCCACCATGGAAACTGGGGAACTTAAATTCAGTTAAATAAATCTGGAATGAAAACCTAATATTGTAATGTATTTGTTTCATGGGTTCTTTGCTTAAGAATTCATTGAAAACACATTGTTATTAAGAATTAGTTGGTTTATTAACAAAGATTTAAAAATCAAACTACACATTTCCAATTCATCCACTAGGCTCACAACCGTATACCTCATCGTGGATGATCTAGACCTAACTGGCTGGTGCAGAAGTTGAATTTCACACCCTGCCGCGTACAATAAAGCAACATTTAACTGATCCATAATGGATGATGAATTGACTGCCGTGTGATTCTTTCCCTATGTCTATCTGGGTGATAGCAATAATGCTATGGAATGGAGCACCTTCCATTTTGGAGTCAGATATAGCAAAGTAAAGCTCATAAGAACATAAGAATCCGGAACAGGAACCCCTCGAGCCTGCTCCGCCATTCAACAAGATCACGGCTGATCTGGCCGTGGACTCAGCTCCACTTACCCGCCCGCTCCCCATAACCCTTAATTCTCTTATTGGTTAAAAATCGATCTATCTGTGATTTGAATACATTCAATGAGCTAGCCTCAACTGCTTCCTTGGGCAGAGAGTTCCACAGATTCACAATCCTCTGGGAGAAGAAATTCCTTCTCAACTCAATTTTAAATTGGCTACCCCGTATTTTGAGGCTGTGCCCTCTAGTTCTAGTCTCCCCGACCAGTGGAAACAATCTCTCTGCCTCTATCTTGTCTATCCCTTTCATTATTTTAAATGTTTCGATAAGATCACCCCTCATCCTTCTAAACTCCAACGAGTAAAGACCCAGTCTACTCAATCTATCATCATAAGGTAACCCCCTCATCTCTGGAATCAGCCTAGTGAATCGTCTCTGTACCCCCTCCAAAGCGAGTATATCCTTCCTTAAGTAAGGTGACCAAAACTGCACGCAGTACTCCAGGTGCGGCCTCACCAATACCCTGTACAGTTGCAGCAGGACCTCCCAGCTTTTGTACTCCATCCCTCTCGCAATGAAGGCCAACATTCCATTCGCCTTCCTGATTACCTGCTGCATCTGCAAACTAACTTTTTGGGATTCATGCACAAGGACCCCCAGGTCCCTCTGCACCGCAACATGTTGTAATTTCTCCCCATTCAAATAATATTCCCTTTTACTGTTTTTTTTTCCCAAGGTGGATGACCTCACATTTTCCGACATTGTATTCCATCTGCCAAACCTTAGCCCATTCGCTTAACCTATCTGAATCTCTTTGCAGCCTCTCTGTGTCCTCTACACAAACCGCTTTCCCACTAATCTTTGTGTCATCTGCAAATTTTGTTACACTACACTCTGTCCCCTCTTACAGGTCATCTATGTATATTGTAAACAGTTGTGGTCCCAGCACCGATCCCTGTGGCACACCACTAACCACCGATTTCCAACCCGAAAAGGACCCATTTATCCCGACTCTCTGCTTTCTGTTAGCCAGCCAATTCTCTATCCATGCTAATACATTTCCACTGACTCCGCATACCTTTATCCTCTGCAGTAACCTTTTGTGTGGCACCTTATCGAATGCCTTTTAGAAATCTAAATACACCACATCCATCGGCACACCTCTATCCACCATGCTCGTTATATCCTCAATGAATTCCAGTAAATTAGTTAAACATGATTTCCCCTTCATGAATCCATGTTGCGTCTGCTTGATTGCACTATTCCTATCTTGATGTCTCACTATTTCTTCCTTAATGATAGCTTCAAGCATTTTCCCCTCTACAGATGTTAAACTAACCGGCCTATAGTTATCTTCCTTTTGTCTGCCCCCTTTTTTAAACAGAGGCATTACATTAGCTGCTTTCCAATCCGCTGGTTCCTGCCCAGAGTCCAGAGAATTTTGGTAGATTATAACGAATGCATCTGCTATAACTTCCGCCATCTCTTTTAATATCCTGGGATGCATTTCATCAGGACCAGGGGACTTGTCTACCTTGAGTCCCATTAGCCTGTCCAGCACTATCCCCCGAGTGATAGTGATTGTCTCAAGGTCCTCCCTTCCCACATTCCCGTGAACAGCAATTTTTGGCATGGTTTTTGTGTCTTCCACTGTGAAGACCGAAGCAAAATAATTGTTTAAGGTTTCAGCCATTTCCACATTTCCCATTATTAAATCCCCCTTCTCATCTTCTAAGGGACCAAAATTTACTTTAGTCACTCTCTTCCGTTTTATATATTGGTAAAAGCTTGTACTATCTGTTTTTATGTTTTGCACAATTTAATTTCGTAATCTATCTTTCCTTTTCTTTATCGCTTTCTTAGTCATTCTTTGCTGTCGTTTAAAATTTTCCCAATCTTCTAGTTTCCCACTAACCTTGGCCACTTATACGCATTGATTTTTAATTTGATACTCTCCTTTATTTCCTTGGTTATCCACGGCTGGTTATCCCTTCTCTTACCGCCCTTCTTTTTCACTGGAATATATTTTTGTTGAGCACTATGAAAGAGCTCCTTAAAAGTCCTCCACTGTTCCTCAATTGTGCCACCGTTTAGTCTGTGTTCCCAGTCTACTTTAGCCAACTCTGCCCTCATCCTACTGTAGTCCCCTTTGTTTAAGCATAGTACGCTCGTTTGAGACACTACTTCCTCACCCTCAATCTGTATTACAAATTCAACCATACTGTGATCACTCATTCCAAGAGGATCTTTTACGAGGAGATCGTTTATTATTCCCGTCTCATTACACAGGACCAGATCTAAGATAGCTTGCTCCCTTGTAGGTTCTGTAACATACTGTTCTAAGAAACAATCCCGTATACATTCTATGAATTCCTCCTCAAGGCTACCCCGTGCAATTTGATTTGACCAATCGATATGTAGGTTAAAATCCCCCATGATTACTGCCATTCCTTTTTCACATGCCTCCATTATTCCTTTGATTATTGTCCGCCCCACCGTGAAGTTATTATTTGGGGGCCTATAAACTACGCCCACTCGTGACTTTTTCCCCTTACTATCTCTAATCTCCACCCACAATGATTCAACATTTTGTTCATTAGCGCCATCATGTCACAACAATGCGCCAGTCCCTACTCAGAATCGCCTTACACCAGTGTGACAGTTTCTATTTCCTACACTGTCCGTCCTGTAGCCTTTCTAAGTGTCAAATTGGGTCCTTTTGTACTGTGGCCCATGCCCACAAGGAATTGGGTTGAAGGTGCCAAAGCTCATTTCACATCGGGTCCTTACATCCATCCAACACAAGAGGCCTCCATCCCATCAGTCTGCTGGATTGAAATCTATTTCTGTAATGTATTTGCTTCATGGGTTCTTTGCTTAAGAATTCATAGCAACCCATTGCTATTAAGAACTAGTTGGTTTATTAACAAAGGTTTAATAATCACACTACACATTACCAGTTCATCCACTAGACTCACAACTTCATACCTCATCGTGGATAACCTAGACCCAACTGACTGGGTTTTATTGAGTCTTGTGAACATCACGTGATTGGCTAAGCCTCACAATGCAACAGCTCTATAAACCTGTGAGCATACTCACAGGTGCATACATTATCAATGTCAGCAATGGTGACCATGAAACTACCGGATTGTCGTAAAAACCCATCTGGTTCACTAATGTCCTTCAGGGAAGGAAATCTGCCGTCCCTATCCGTTCTTGGCCTATATGTGACTCCAGACCTACACCAGTGTGGTTGATTCTTAACTGCTCTCTGAAATGGTTCAGTGGGTAGCACCTTCGCCTCTGAGTCAGAACGTTGTGGTTTCAAGTCCCACTCCAGAGAATTAAGCACAAAAATCTAGGCTGATACTTCAGTGCAGTACTGAAGGAGTGCTGCACTGTTGGAGGTGCTGTCTTTTGGATGAGACATTAAACTGAGACCTTTCAGGTGGATGTAAAAGATCCAATGGCACTATTTCAAAGAAGAGCAGCGGAGTTATCCCTGGTGGCAATCCAAGACAATTTTTACCCCTCAATCAACATCACTAATGATCATTATCACGCTGTTGTTTGTGGGAGCTTGCTGTGTGCATATTGGCTGCCGAAGCAGTCAGAGACTTCCACTTACATCACTTCTCCCTAGTGCAATGGTCCCATCATCCAAAGCCTTTAAGGGGAGCGAGTTCCAGATTTCCACTACCCTTTGTGTGAAAAAGTGATTCCTCAACTCATGCCTAAATGACCTAGCTCTAATTTTAAGTTTATGCCCTCTGGATTCCCCACTAGACAAAATAGCTTCTCTGTATCTGAATCCCTTGGTCATTTTAAATATCTCAATTAGATCACCCCTCACCTTTCCAACTCAAGGGAATTCAAAGCCAAGTTTTTATTTTATTTATCCCAATCATGGGATGTGGGCATCACTGGCAAGGCCAGCATTTATTGCCCACCAATAATTGCCTTTAAGAGGGTGGTGATGAGCACCCACCTTGAACCATTGTTCTTTGTAGTGTTTTTTAATAACTGAGTGGTTTACTAGGCCACATGAGTCAACCACATTGCTGTGGGTCTGGAGTCAGATATAGGCCAGACCAAGTAAGGACAGCAGATTTCCTCCCCTAAAGGACATGAGTGAACCAGATGGGTTCTTACAACAATCCAGTAGTTTCATTGTCATCATTATTCATACTAGTTTTTTTTTATTCCATCATTATTTAATTAACTGAATTCAAATTCCCAAGCTATCATGGTGGGATTTGAACTCATGCTTCTGGATCATTAGTCTCAGCCTCAGGATTGCTTGTCCAGTAACATAACCACTATGCCACCATTTCCAATATGCAAGCTATCCTCATAATTTAACCTTTAATCCCTGGTATAATTCTGGTGAACCTGCATTGAACCCATTCCAAGGCCAAAATATCTTTCATGAGGCTAGATGCCCAATGCTGAACAAAACAGGCGTGGGCTAAGATCAAAGGGTTAAAGGGGGGAATGGGTCGAAGTCCAGATTTGGCCAACTTGGCACAAGCACAACCACAACAACATTCTCCAATGTTGCATTCCTGCCCACCTTAGCTTCAAAACGGCAACGCGATCGCAATCGGGACTTTATATGTTAAGGGAGTAAATTATTTGCAGTCTGTTTTGGCCGAATCATGCTACAAATAAGAACATAAGAACATAAGAAATAGGAGCAGAAGTAGGCCATTTGGCCCCTCGAGACTGCTCCGCCATTCAATAAGATCATGGCTGATCTGATCTTAGGCTCAGCTCCACTTCCCTGCCCGCTCGCCATAACCCTTTATTCCCTTATCGCTCAAAAAACTGTCTATCTCCACCTTAAATATATTCAATGACCCAGCCTCCAGAGCTCTCTGGGGCAGAGAATTCCACAGATTTACAACCCTCTGAGGGAAGAAATTCCTCCTCATCTTAGTTTTAAATGGGCGACCCCTTATTCTGAAACTATGGCCCTTAGTTCTAGATTCCCCCGCGAGGGAAAACATCCTCTCTGCATCTAGCCCCCTCAGTATCTTATATGTTTCAATAAGGGATCACCTCTCATTCTTCTAAACTCCAATGAGTATAGGCCCAACCTATTCAACCTTTCCTCATAAATCAACCCCTTCATCTCAGGATACAAACCTCGTGAACCTTCTCTGAACTGCCTCCAATACAAATATATCCTTCCTTAAATAAGGAAACCAAAACTATCTAGATGTGGCCTCATCAATACTCTGTACAGTTGCAGCAGGACTTCTCTGCTTTTATAGTTCATCCCCTTTGCAATAAAGGCCAACATTCTATTTGCCTTCCTGATTACCTTCTAACTTTTTGTGTTTCATGCACATGGACCCCCAGGTCCCTCTGTACTGCAGCACTTTATTATTTAAATGGAGATAAATTACAATTAGCTTTTTTATTTTTCCTGCCAAAGTGGATAACCTCACACTTTCCCACATTATATTCCATCTGTCAAATGTTTGCCCATTCACTTAGCCTGTCTATCTATATCCCTTTGCAGATTTTTTGTGTCCTCCTTACAACTTGCTTTCCCACCCATCTTTGTATCATCAGCAAACTTGGCTACATTACACTCAGTCCCTTCATCCAAGTCATTCATATAAATTGTAAATAGTTAAGGCCCCAGCACCAATCCCTGTGGCACCCCACTAGTTACTGTTTGCCAACCGGAAAATTACCTATTTATCCCGACTCTCTGTTTTATGTTAGTTAGCCAATCCGCTATCTAAACTAAGATATTACCCCCAAACCTGTGAACTTTTATCTTGTACAATATTTATGTGACATTTTATCGAATGCCTTCTGGAAATCCAAATGCACCACATCCACTGGTTCCCCCTTATCTATCCTGCTCGTTACATCCTCAAAGAACTCCAGCAAATTTGTCAAACATGATTTCCCTTTCATAAAACCATGTTGACTCTGCTTGCCTGTATTATGCCTTTCCAAATGTCCTGCTACTGCTTCCTTAATAATGGACTCCAGTATTTTCCCAACGACAGATGTTAGGCTAATTGGTCTATAGATTCCTGCTTTCTGTCTGCGTCCTTTTTTAAATAGGGGCGTTACATTTGCGGTTTTCCAATCCGCTGGGACTATCCAAAATCCACGGAATTTTGGTAGATTACAACCAAAGCATCCACTCTCTCCGTAGCCACTTCTTTTAAGACCCTAGGATGCAAGCCATCAGGCCCATTATTTTACCGATATGGCTGATCTTAAAGTGATTGGGAGGTCATGACCCCCTGACTACACCCCCCCCTTACCTCAGTGGCTCTGCCACTGCCAGTAACTGCAATATAAATGCAGTGTAAAATCAGCAAATGTGGATGACTGACCAAACTGTGTACCAAGGATGCATTACATAGGGTGTGCAAGGTTAAATCTTTCACTTCTTACTATTACACTTGCCAAACTATTGTTCTGAGTGAGTCCCCTTGTCCTTGCTATGACATACTCTCATAGAATCATAGAATGGTTACAGTCCAGAAGGAGTCCATTCAGCCCATCAAGCCCGTGCCGGCTCTCTGCAAGAGCACTTCAGCTAATCCCACTCCCCCACCATTTTCCCGTAGCCCTGCAATTTTTTTTCCCCTTCGGGTACTTATCCAATTCCCTTTTGAAAGCCATGATTGAGTCTTCCTCCACCACCCTTTCAGGCCGTGCATCCCAAATCCTAACCACTCGCTGCGTAAAAAAAGATTTTTCTTATATCGCCTTTGATTCTTTGAATCTGTCACCTTGAATCTGTGATCTCTGGTTCACGACCCTTCTATCAATGGGAATCGTTTCTCTCTACCTAATCTGTCCAGTTTCGTCATGATTTTGAACACCTCTATCAAATCTCCTCTTAATCTTCTGTGCTCTAAGGAAAACAACTTCAGCTTCTCCAGTGAATCCAATCTATCTCTGAAGTCCCTCATCAGTGGAATCATTCTCGTAAATCTGCATCCTTGCTAAGGCCTTCATATCCTTCCTAAAGTGCAATGCCCAGAATTGCCCAGAATTGGACACAATACTCCAGTTGAGGCTGAACCAGTGTTTTATATAGGTTCATCATAATTTCTACGCTTTTGTACTCTATACCTATATTCATGAAGCCCATGATCCCGTAAACTTTTTTTAACTGCTTACTCAACCAGCCCTGCCACCTTCAATGATTTGTGCACATCTCCCCTCGGTCTCTCTATTCATGCACCTCCTTTAGGATTTCACCCTTTAGTTTATGCTTCCTCTTCTCATTTTTTCTACCAAAATGTATCACTTTGCACTTTTCTGCATTATATTTCATTGCTAAGTGTCCGCCTATTACACCACCCTGTCTATGTCCTCTTGAAGTCTATTACTAACCTCCTCACTATACTTCCAAGTTTTGTGTCATCTGCAAATTTTGAAAGCATGCCCTGTACACCCACATCCAAGTCATTAAAATATATCAAGAAAAGCAGTGGTCCTAGAACCGCCCCCTGGGGAACACTACTGTATACCTTCCTCCTATCAGAAAAACAATCATTCACAACTACTCTGTTTCCTGTCATTTAGCCAATTTTGATTTAAGTGCAGTTTCTCAGCTCTATCTATCGGACAGCTGACAGTGGCTCCTTTACTGTTTTTCAGGTTGTAGCTGGCTATCAAACTTTCAAGAATGAGTCTGTGTGGGTTGGCTTATGATCCTTTGCTGGAGGAGTCTTCCTGTTGTGGACTTGTTACCATGACACCTTTAGAATGGTCATTTATCTTATTCAATTTCACAAGCAAATTCAATTGACTTTCTGCTGAAAGTTAGAGCAATTTGTGAATCTGTCTGCACTTGTATCATCCACGTATCTTTCCTTAATTTGGGGGAAGTTCTTGGACAGCCGATGTCTTTACGAAAGTTTTTTTTTGTTACCCGTTCACTGCATGTATGTTTTAGTCAGGAATAGTGAGAATGTGTTGCAGGGGTATAACTCTCATCCAAAGAGAAGGAGCAAGAAAGCTGATTAAAATGATAAAAGCTGCTTTTACATTGGTGCTGTTTTAATCCAGATGCTGGGAGTCCAATGTCCATGAGCTGCCAATATTTACGCTACTATGTGCGAGCAGCAGACTTGTGTATCCACAAAATCTACAGTTTTGCACCCAGGATAAGGGAAGCAAACTGAATGGTGTGAATGATGGGAGCTGGCTCACAGATGCTGGTCTCCCAGAATCTGAACTAAAAGCAGTTAAGAACCAAGCTATGCTAGAATGATTAGTTCCTCTGAGGTTTGTACTCTAGCTCCTCCCCTACACCTTCCCACACATGAAATGGAGTCTTGCTACATCCATTTGGGAGAACTCATTCATTGACACATATCTGAGGCCAATATGTCCTTGCTGATGTTCGGTGTCCAAAACTGAAAACTGAACAAAACAGGGGCAGAACTACAACCAAAGGATTGCGGGGGAGGGGGGGGCAAGGGAGTGGAGGGGGTGTGTGGGCAGGGAGTTGGAGGTGTTGTTTAGTGGTTTGGTTGGCTTCTCATATTGGCATGTTCTCCTTTCTTAACAATCTATTCTGGTAAGCTAACTCATAACAGCTTCTGTCAATGGTAAATTTACATATAACATAATGACCCATCAATACAGTAGTATGATTGTTATGTTACTGAACTAGTAATCCAGAGAGCATGAATTAAATTTTCACCATGGCAGCATGAGAATTTGAATTCAGCTTAAAATAAAAACTGGATTTAAAAAAAAAAGTTGGTATCAATAAAAAGTGACCACTGTCTTAAAATCTCAACTGGTTCACTAATGCCCTTTAGGGAAGGAAACCTCCTCATCCTTATCCGGTCTGGTATATATGTGACTCCAGCCCCACATCGACATGGTTGACTCTTACTGCCCTCTGAAGTGGCCAAGAAAGCCACTGCTATGAAGACTGCAGCAGTTCAAGAAGGCAGCCCATCACCATCTCAGAGCAATAAGTGCTGGCCTTGCCAGCAATGCCCAAATCCTGAAAATGATAAGTTCTGTTGTGCTGAACTTCAACATTTTTCAGAATTTATTTCCAGTAATTAATGTTTTAGTATATTTATTAACCAGCAACAGCACCTTCCATACTGCATGACCTCTAATCCCAAGAAGGACAAGAGCAATAACATTTTACTAGCACCTTCATCTTCAAGTCACACGACATCCTGCCTTAGACATATATCGGTATTCTTTCATCACTGTTGGGTCAAAGTCCTGGAATTCCTTACCTAACACTACCTTTGGGAGCACCAAACACAACCAGCAGTTCAAGGAGAAACCCCACTACCATCTTCTCAGGGCAACTAAGGATGGGCAATAAATGTAACTTTGTCATTCCGAAAACACATTTTTTAAAACTTGATGTTCAATTACCATTCAAATAATGGAATTAATTGGATTGCAAAATGTTTTACTTGAAAATTATACCGTGAGATAATACGAAAATGTAACATCAACAATTCTCAGTTTGGCACAGTTGGTAGTGCTCTCAACTCGGAGTCCGAAGGTTGTGTCGTCTAAACCCCAGTCCAGGACTTAAGCACATAACTTCAACTGACATGCCTTCAAAAGTCATTGGAGTCTGTGGGGTGAATAACTGCCAAGTCAAAATAATATGCGGTTGAATTCCCACAAGGGTTTGTTTGTTTACGTTCTTTTTCTGGGATTTCCACAGATCTCCCACGAAAGTTACAGGACAATCGGGAGAAGCCCTGTGGAAATTCAACCCCCATGAATAAAATTCATAAACAAATATTATTTGGTTGATTGCTTCAGAAATGATTCTTGCACACACATCGTCAAACATACTTCAATGAACCATTATCCCAAACAGTCAAGAGGCTGACAATACAATAATCACAACACTTTAAACAAAGAAGTTTCCTTGGGCAAAATACAAAGGTAGTTTTATGATGTGCAAAGTATTTCAGCTTGCTTTTTAAAAATGTTGTTACCTGCAGTTAGAAAGTAAAAGAAACGAAAGACTTGCATTTCTATAGCGCCTTTCACGATCACCGGATGTCCCAAAGCGCTTTACAGCCAATGAGTTAGTCTACAATTATCTTATTGAGTCGTACCTGTTGAACCTATTCAACCCTTCGCATACTGAAAGACCTTTTCAGTTTACAAACTAAAGTCCTGCTTTTTTCATGTAGCTGGAAGCAAAAACTTGAATTCATATCGTACCTAATCATGTCTCTAAAAAATGTCTCCGAGCACTTCACACACAATGAATTTCTTTAAAGTACAGTCACTCATGCTATGTAGGTGAAGAGTATCGTCATAAATAGTAGTAGACATAAAAAGCATAGTATCTTTCTTAATTGGTATTATTCTTCTGATAAACTATGAATATTGAGCTAGAATTTCCAATGGCTTCTGGTTTCTGGGCGCTATTGGCCATTGTGGACGATAATCAGGTGAACGAAAAATTCCCTACCTGAGTTACGCCAGCGGTTTCGGGGTATCACTGGGGAGTGGACCGCCGCCGTGCACCATCCTGAAATCGCCCTGGCGCGATATTTGGCTCAGTGGTGACCCGTAAGTATGAAAAAAAACGTCCATGAGGATCAGCGGAGCTGGGCGGTAGGTGAGTAGCTCTTCAAGAAAAAGATTAGTAATTGTTTTTTTTTTACTCATTATTTTAAAATTCTGTTGTGATGGATTAGTTTAAAAGGGTCTTGAGAAATATTGTTGATTTTTTTTTTATGCGATGTTTTTTGAAAAATTATTTTTAGTGTTTTTTTGCTGCTAAGCCCAACCCGCAGCCTCGGGGTAAATTTTTTGTAATTTTTTTAATTTATCGCCATTTTCTTTAGGAACTGCCCAATCGACCCTCAATTCCACTTTTTCGCCCAGATTGAGGGGTGCAACGTCCATGTTTTTCGCCTGGCGGATTTTTTTTTGGTGGGGGGGGGGGAGTTTTTGCCGGCAATAGCCTTGGGAATCTTAACAGTTTTTTGGGCGGCAATTGGGTGCTAGCGGGCTGTTAGGAAATTCTAGCCCTTTATAACGATGTCAAATGCTTCTTCCCAATTCCCTTCCTTGTCTAGAACCACAGGCTCATGCTGGTCAACAGTTTCAGAATTCCTGTGGTGCTTCACCCCAGTAACCATTTTTCATGTGTGATTTGCGTGTTGGCAGACTATTCCACCACATGCAGCCAAGACAATTTTAGTCAGCAGCCAATGTCCACATGCATTTGCCTTCTGAGGGAGTGCTGCACAGTCGGAGGTGCCATCTTTCAGATGAGACATTAAACTGAGGTCCTGTCTGCTTTCTCAGGTGGACGTAAAAGGTCCATGGCACTATTTCAAAGAAGAGCAGGGGAGTTATCCCCGGTGTTCTGGCCAATATTTATCCTTCAATCAACATCACTAAAAGTAGATTATCTGGTCATTATCACATTGTTGTTTGTGGGAGCTTGCCTTGTGCAAATTAGCTGCTGCATTTCCGACATTACGTCAGTGACTACACTTCAAAAATTACTTCATTGATGTAGAGTGCTTTGGGACGTTCGGTCAATCGGTTTTTCCATCAGAAATCATTGGATAGTGAGTCAGAGCGTAAATACTGGCTTCTTTCTCCTCTTCCTCACTCAGGGGCATTGAGGGTGATTGTATCGCTCTACCTTTCCCTTGTCTGAGAAAAGCTGAGAAAGGCAGACCGTGAACAAACCTAGTTTGCATGGCTCAGTCCCGCACCCACATTTCCACAGGCATTTACCGACACAGCTATCGTGTATGATTTCCATATTAAAATGTTCTTGTGGCAGTAGTATTGAAGAAATACTCCAGGGTAATGCTCACAATAAGTTTATTTGTGAAAATTAACTGAATATTTTCATGTTATAACGTGTAGTCGGACAGCCTGCTGGGAGGGCAACACAACACTGTTTACATTCAGCAATCAACTTGACATTGAAGTCAGAGTGTGCTGCATCACCTAAGAACAGTAAATGAGCAGAGAATGGACAAATGGCTGTGACTATTCCAATATGCAGGACAGCTGTCTGATAATTTCAATCTCTTACATGGCAAAGTTTCACTTCCCCCCCTCCCTAGAAACCACTCACATATAATTAAGTAAAACTCACAAATACCATTTTACATCATCATCATCATAGGCAGTCCCTCGGAATCGAGGAAGACCTGCTTCCACTTCTAAAGTGAGTCCTTTGGTGGCTGAACAGTCTAATGTGAGAGCCACAGACCCGGTCACAGGTGGGACAGACATTCATCAGGGGAAGGGGGGGGTGGAACTGATTTGCTGCATGCTCCTTCCGCTGTCTCTTCATGCTCGTGGCGCTCAACGCCCTCCTGGATGCACCCCCTCCACCTAGGGTGGTCTTCGGCCAGGGACTCCCAGGTGTTAGTGGTGATGTCGCACTTTACCAGGGAGGCTTTACGGGTGTCCTTGTAATGTTTCCGCTACCCACCTTTTGGCTCATTTGCCGTGAAGGAGCTCCGCATAGAGCAATTGCTTAGGGAGCCTCGGGTCTGGCATGCGAACTATGTGGCCTGCCCAGTGAGGCTGATCGAGTGTGGTCAGTGCTTCGATGCTGGGGATGTTAGCCTGGGCGAGGACACTGATGTTGGTGCGCCTGTCCTCCCAGGGGATTTGCAGGATCTTGCGGAGACATCATTGGTGATATATCTCCAGCGACTTGAGGTGTCTTCTGTACATCGTCCATGCCTCTGATCCATACAGGAGGGTGGGTATTACTACAGCCCTGTAGACCATGAGCTTGGTGATAGATTTGAGGGCCTGGTCTTCGAACAGTCTTTTCCTCAGGCGGCCAAAGGCTGCACTGGCGCATTGAAGGCGATGCTGAATCTCCGCATCAATGGGCTTTGCGCTTAACATCCGTAAGACAAAGGTCCTCCACTATCCTGTCCTCGCTGCACAGCACTGCCCCCCAGTCATCAAGATTCACAGCGCGGCCCTCGACAACATGGACCACGTCCCATACCTCGGGAGCCTTTTATCAACCATTTTACAAGCCTAACCTGGAATATACCTGCAAGGATTCCTGAAGCAGGCAGCAATTCTATTGGTAGAGAAAACTAGGCTTCTCTGTTTCTGAATGCCAGTTACATTTTAATGTTTAAAACTATGCCACATGTTGGTTGCAGTTATGCTGGCAGTGTAATACAAAAAAAGGAAGAGTTAAAAAAAATTCCCTCCATTGGATTTATATCTTTCTACTGAAGTTTATCCTAACTCCCTTTTTCAGCATCTAAACTCCATTTGACCACTTCACGTCTGAGTTACACAGTTTGTATTCATTCAAGACAAAAAAATACATAGTAAAATTGATGTGCAAATATCTCCCAGATAAAAACTTTTAAAACTCTGACTGTACTAAATGATGGAAGTAGGTGAAAAATTTACGTATGCAATAAGATGTTTAACATATCTCAGCCATAGTGAACTTGACCCAATGCATAGCATTTATATATAAATATTATATATTCATATATAAACAAAACAGTATCGATTAATGTATTAAAATCTTATATTTAAAATGATATATATGTACATTTTATGTATAATATATATTGTAGTATTAAAAATATCTATATTTAATGATATATAAGATTGATTCATAGATAATAACATGGAAATATTTGGAATGATTCCAATGCTTGGATAAACTAGAATGAATACCATCCCGACACAATCACTCTCCATTTTGATATTCACATTCAATTTTCATCAACCAGATGTTAAAACCCTTTTTCTATGTCCATTTTATGTATGGAGATGGGCCCAGTGTTTAAAATGTATTGTGTTTCTGCAGATAATCTAAACTGCACTATGTCACATTAATGACCTATCACAGTATACATCAATTCTGTCACATTTTATGTGTAGTGCCATCAAGTTCCTAGCAGTTCCAAAATGAAAATCGTTTTATAAAAGAACCAGGAAACATTAATTCAGTGCGATTCACCACATTCCTTTAGCAGTTAGACTGGTGTTCAGAGAATAATTAGAACCTTCCCAACTTTGGTAACAAGGGAAGCTCTGACTACCTTGGACGCTCCATAATAATTCACGCTTAAATTGCCCATTGCTGCTCCTAGACACAGGGTCCAGCACCAATGGCACTTTCCAATGTCAGACCCAATTATACCACGAGAGCCCATTTATAATGGATTGCCTTCTATGTAGGCTTTCGTTGCTATTTCTCGTCTTTGTGTCATTAGCTCCGTAGCACTCACAGGATTGGGGCGGGGGGAGAGCGCCTGAAGCAAATGCTGATTAATAAATATTTTAAGGCAGTGAGATTTTTAAAAAATCAATTGAGAAAAATTTTGTGCATAATGTACCGACCCCGACATTTCTGTCACTGCCGTGCCTGAGCAGTCAAACTGAAAGAAGGAGGCTGTACTGCAGATGGGGTGGTATTGCAAAAACAAGAAAAGAAATCCTCAAACGTATCATTGAGCATCGTATGCAGTGCTTTTTGTAGCTAGAGGTAGCCAATGTGTTAAGTGAACGAGATTAAGAAAATTAAGGATAATTGTGAAGGAGTAAAGAGAAGATTAGAAATAAAAGATGACACGTGGCATCACCCAGATTTAGTAAATTACATTCTGCTTCCTCGCTTGAAATACTGAAGAACAAAAAGTAATAAATGCACACTTTTAATTGACATTTTAGAAAAAATGTAAGCTTTCTAGCACCGTCCTTGATGACATATCAAGCTCTCCAAGCTGTTGAATGGGCAGAACCTGTTGGATTATACTCCTGCAGAGAAGCTGGCATATTACAGTGCTCAAGGGGCTCATTCCCACTATAACCAATGAGCTCTGTGTCTATTCAACAATCAAGTAACAGTTGTACATTTCACCGAGTACTTTTATAAATTGGAATCCCGCAAATTCAAACCGGTTTTCGAGCAGCAAAAAAAAATGTGTTGCTTGGCGGGTTTTTTTATTTGATTGATTCTAAGAGAATGTAGGCAAAGAAATAAAATGCTAAATTAAGAAAAAAAAAGCAGGAATAGACTTTAAATTGAAAGGTGGTTCTGTCTTCTCTCTTTTTTTGGGAGCTGTTTAGCTGTGCAGAGGCAGTGAATGACAGCTACCCAGCTTGAAGCCTACAGAAAACACTGCCTCCCTCTTTCAGTCGCTATGGTGTGGCTTTTTCACACGTTCCTACCCCAGCAGTGTTTGTCCCCAAACAGAGGAGTGGGGCACAATAGCATTCCAGCTGCACCATCCCCGCCACCAAAACAACCATGTAATGGGAATGCTAATTAGATGCTACTACCCAGAGTGGCTGAAAGTGTTAACAGTTTTCTAAACTTCATTTTATAAGTAATAAAGAAGGGGGGGGGGGAAGGTGGAATTGTACGCATTTAAATCTCAATTGTTGACTTAAACAGACAGGGAGTCCATTTGACTTGTCAACAATTTAACTGCGCCTGATTCACGGTGAAATCAAAGCAACTGTTTTTTAAATATCAATTTGCATTTAGAATCCCCACAGCAACTTCAAAAACAGATTGTTCGCATGTATGTAGCCTAAACTACCAATAAGTACATTTTTGAATGGTCTAGTTTGATTATTCGGTTTTAGAATATCGCCCTTCATACTACTTCACCCTAACCCAACAGCAACTGTTAACTGTTTATTCTTGCTTTAATTTATTTTCAAAACAGTTTTGTTCACTTATGTTATTTAAAGTGGGTTAACTCACTGATTGAATCACAGAATGTTGCTTTTTTAAAAAAAATTAATCTTTTTGAAGAGTTGTACTTCTGCTGTAGCTTAAAAAAAACCCTCTGTGGCCATGACAGAAAGGGGGGGGGGGTGGTCTGTCATTTTTCGAGAATGAAATATTTGCATTCACAGCATTCCCGAGTGTGTGAATTGCTGTAACATTTCACAGTGTGTCGCAGAAAGATTAGGCACATGGCATCTTACACTGAAAGACAGATACAATTAGCATCATTATTGTTGGCTCAGAGATCACAGTGAAAGTATTCTGGCCTCCACTGGGTACTGGAACACATGTAATACATGTCACATTTATTTAATGACATAAGTGCCAATCACTGTCTATAACTATAAAAAAACACAACTGAAAAGTGTTCTTTAAAAGTGTCGTATCTCACCTGCTTACTGTAATTCCTTGCAGGCGTCAGCTTTTGGTTTATGGCGCACAGGACTCCCTGGATGTATGTCTTAGCTCCTGACGGGATGAACCCTTCCCCCTTGGAGACCCAGACAGGTCCACGCAGAGGTGTGATGGAATTCTGCAGGCACTTGTCGAGCAATGGAACTGCAGAAAAACAGCATTAACAAAAAAAAACAAGGACCTTACATCCATTCTGACCCACAGCTGCAGACACCAGCCTAAACTCTAAATCAGAACCTACCCTGCTTTCAAAACTGGGCCTAACTCTAAGCATCTATATGTGACCTGAAGCAGCTCTGTCAAGAGCAACTTCGAGATGACGAGTGGTCACCATCAAGTGTATATATATATATATATATATATATATGTGTGTGTGTGTACTGAGCCCCAACTGTAGGAATCATGAAGCTTTCCAAGTACACCTGAATAGATTTGAAGTGTGCCTAACTAACTGCACACAGTGTCGTGGTGTGCACTGATTGCCTTATCTTCTCATTTATCACAGATGAGTTGAAGCAACCCTTGCTGAAACATAACTTGCATTGTTCTCAAACTTGCATTAGCCCTGTTGTTTTTTTTAATAAAGTGATTTCCAGCCCAGGGGAGCAGATGTGTATAATAATTACAATTGCCATAGATGATCCAGCAAACTGCCTGACATATCCCACTGACCTTTATGGAGATGCAACTGAACTGCAAGCGTACTGAATTGTACTATTGTGTCCATCCAGAAATTAGCCTCTGTAGCTTTTGCAGTCATAATGTTTTTGGTGATTATTTAAGCACTTATGATGAAGTTGCATTTAAACATTTAAAAAATTGAGTATAATTAACTTTCAAATTACCAATATTATATTTGTAACACACATTACAGTTTCAATTTAATTTTTTAAATATTTTGTTTACAATTCACAATAGGCATAAACAGATCTGATTAGCTACCTTTAATTCTCATTAATTTTATATACAAAGTATAACAATTTGTGAATCTGTCAGCAATATTATTTTTTTTTAAATACATGGCTTCGCTTTTGAATCTCTTTTCAGGTGTTTTGGGATTGACTTGCAACAGCCCTGGTTTACCAATAACAAGCTTTCAAGTAGCTGTCTAAACACCGATATATGTCATCCTGATCACTCTTCCTCAGACAAAATTAAGCCAACAGCTGCTGTGACTTTTTGTTTATCTGTTCGCCGTCACATTTATTGTCCCTCGGGTGCTGACGAGAAATGGTTAAGCAGTCATTTTTCTTAAATATTGATGCCTATCCGAATTTGGATTTTTAAAATATATTAACCACTGAATGGAATGACAAGCGCACGATTGCTGTACTTAAAGCAATCTTTCACAGCTGCTTTGCTTTCCAGTGATCCCATTAAATTGACAGGCCCAGCCTGCAGGGTTTACAGCACTGCAGTCGTGGAACACGATGTTGATTTTTATTTGTGTTGCTCAGTGCACCTAATGGAACATGGCTTTATCCCCGAGAAAATGAAGAAGAGAAAAAATACATTACTTAGGGTAATATATTTGCACAACCATAAAGAAAATTCAAACGCCCCTCGCTGCAGCCTCTGTTCAGCACCTGGGCTCTGTAGCTTTGTGCAGTCTGAGGGGGGTTTGCAGACTGCTAATAAATAAATGGGCAGTAGGCACGCAATCAAGTAATTCTTCGCTACTTTAAAGAACGTAGCTTGAGCCGTTCATTTTTTTTTCTTCTTAAATTGTTGAAGCGCTTATGCATTAAATATGCTGGCAGATCTTCTGCTTGAGCAAGTGGAGCAAAATGTGTAAATCGTTCATGCCTTGCTGCTTCAGTTCAAGGATTGTCATTGATCATTTGTAACTATATCCACTCCTTGTTCCATGAAATCAAGTTTGGAGTAATGGGTTCATCAGATGTAGGGTTAAATTGAGAGTGAAGAGGCTCTGTGTCTGTAAAAGAGAGTTGCCATGTTCCAGGCCTGCCTCAAAACAGCATGGGATCTAAGGGCGATATTCAAAACCACTACACTCATCATACGCTTGCTGCTTCTGAATGGGGCCCAGTCATAGGGAGTGCTTGGGCTTTTACAATATTCTTTATCTCTCTTACTTATTCTACCACCCAGTTCTTACCTACCATTGGGGTGTAGCATAACAATTTAGAGTCTTAACTGACTTAAATTATAAGGTCATCGTACACAGAGAAGTGTATCAAAATGTAATAAGAAAATGCAGGTTAATCTGCTCCTGAACTTAACTACTGTGCAGATGGAGCTAATAATACATTGGTGTTGTATGCTTCAATAGCCGCTGAATGAGGGGCTTTTCTACAACCTCAACGCCTACCTGTCCTGAAAATTTGAAAATATTTTTTTTTTCAAAACCAAGAAAATTAATTTATCTGATATATTAATAGTGATTAAAGTAATTAAAATAATAGGGTACTGGATAATCTGAATGTGATTAATGGTAAGAAAAGAAAGACTTGCATTTATATTGCGCCTTTCACGACCACCGGACGACTCAAAGCGCTTTATGGACAATTAAGTACTTTTGGAGTGTAGTCAGTGTTGTAATGTGGGAAACAATTGTGTGTACTTCCACTTTGGACAGAGTAAATAGAGCTGGTTAAGAAATGTGGAACATCTTTTATACAGACTTTCTCCAGGGGTTTAATTAAGTTATGGGGGAATGCATTGTAAGAATGTGATCTATTTGGAGGCATGAACATTTTTGTTTCATTTGGTTTCATTATCACTGGAGCAACATTTTTCAGCAAAACTTTCCTTGGCAGCCGTGGGGGCCACTGAAGAATCCTGAGCGGGGTTGGCCCATTCAGCGGTGACCAATTTGTCAAAGAGGTCCTTTAACAGGCCTAATTAACATATTCAAAGACCTCACGAATTTAGCAGTGGGACCAACGCCCACACAGATTGGGCACAGGCCATACTGTTGCTAAATTGGTGTGCTTTGTGCCCATTTTACACCCAGATAATGAGCGTAACGCATACCAATTTCTACCTTAGCGCCATTAGCTTGGTCTCTAGCAGTTAGCCGTTCCATTGCCACAAACAAATTAAGCCAATTGAGCCAACATTTCTATTTACCTCTGATGTAAAGCTTAGTTTGCAGTAGTGTAAACAAAATAGGACCAATAATTCCTGTAAGCTGTACAGCCGCACGGCTCTCTGGGTCTTTCGAAACAGTCGGCTCACCAGCTTTTCAATGCAAAAAATTGCGTATGCCCGGTATTTTGAATGGACCACGCACCCAAAAAGAATTCACGGGAACATTGAAGAGGACCATATAAGTTTACAGCATAAAAGAAGGCCCTTCTGCCAATTGTGTCTGTGCTGGGTCATCCATAGCTAATTCCACTGCATTGCTCTCTGCTTATAGCCTTGTATATTCCTCTGCTCCAAATATTTATCAAACTTTCCCTTAAACCTTAAAAGATGCCTCAACCTTGCCAAATCATTCCATGTTCCATCAACTTTCTGTGTAAAGAATTATCTCCTAACCTCTCTCCTCACACTCTTAGTGGTCATTTTAAATTGATAATTGGACACCAGTCTTTCCCTATTAACTCTATCAAAGCCCTTCATAATTTTTAAAGTCTTTATTAAATCTCCTCTTAGTCTTTTTTTCCTAAAGTGGAAATAGTCCCAGTATGTCAAGTCTTTCCTCATGTCAATATTTTCCCATCACTGGCATCATCCTGGTGAACCTACGCTATATGCTCTCTATGGCTTTAATATGCCCTAACCAGCGGTTTGCATAAATGCTTCATTACTTCTTATACCCTATGCTCCAATTTATAAAACCCCAAAATCTATTGACCTTTTTTATGATTTTATCTACTTGCACTCGCACTTTCAGGGAATTATGTGTTTGAACCCAATGGTATTTCTGTTCACTCAGGTCTTTCCATTTCTTGGTTTTTCCCCCTACAGTGCATTAATAGAGTCCACTTTGTTTCACATAAATAGATCTTTGGAAAACCACAATTAACATATACGTCAGATTTTATCATAACGTAATGAGCTGAGAGATTACTGTTGGTGATATTTGGGATTGAACACTGAACACATTCCTATGACATTCTTCTGTCTGTTATTGTAATACAGGCCCTAGCCTATTTATTGTAAATGGTTTAATGCCTCTGTTAAAATAGTAGCCAAAGGAATGTCATTGAAATGCATTAAGCATTCATTCACTGATATTGCCAGCAGTAATTCCTGGATTCCAGTCTTGGAGACAAACCTAGGTCCATTTAAAAAAAAACTGTTTTAACAACTGCGCCAGACTAAGATGTTTTAGTTTTTATTTAAGTGTCACGATTTGCGACAACTTTACCTATTGAAGAATCCATTCAAGTATTGGTTCATTTTATTATTTGCTCATCGTTTTTTTAATTAAATAAACCGTTGTTGCTTCAGTTCAACACAACAGAAAAATTCGCACAGCTGACTCACTGGGAGGTGCATGAGTTCCGACAAATGTGACTCATTTCCATGAGAAAGATGAGCAAAAGTGTATGGTATTTTTTGATAAAAGAGAGATGGGAAATAAAACAGACTGTATTTAGGGATTTACATATATTATTGCAGACAATGCAGCTTCTAGCTTAGTTTATGTTTTAAAAGTGACATTTTAGTCACGATCTCATATGTAAATTTTGGTTTTCAACATTCAAAATACACACAATGTGTAATTTTTAAATGTTAGGTTTACTTTCAAAAGATTTGCGAAGAGATCAATGAAATCCTTTTGGCCATTCTAAACTAAAAAGGGGCAATATCACCAGGCTCCGCTGCCAGTGTGGAGCATTACTCGATGTTGGGGCAGGTTTGACATGAGGTTATGACACTTATAGCCCTCATTCTCCAACCCACATTCACCACTAGCAGTGCTCCGCACTGACAGTGGAGCTCCCCACAATTACCCCAATACTATCCATATTAAGTATAATTATTCAACCCAAGGGTATCTCAAACAGGGCTCTCTTGGGATGTCTGTGAGCATAGTTCAAGATTTAGCAACTTTCCTGGTACAATGAAGCAGGTGTTTTACAGTATAAGGACATACCTGTTCTGAGGTCCCGAATTCGATCACCCTGCCAGTCATACAGGAATTTTGCTGGGGATGTTAATTTGATCTTTACAGTGCATTGATCTAGAAACTGCAAATGGAAATTTAAAAAAATCAAATATTAAAAAAAAAAGTTTAGCATTTATATAGCAACTTTCACAACCACCGGACGTCCCACAGCGCTTTACAGCCAATGAAGAACTATTTTTTTGAAGTATAGTCACTGTTGTGATATATAAAATGCGGCAACCAATTTGCACATAGCAAGCTCCCACAAACAGCAATCTTATAATGACCAGATAATGGGCCAAAAATCACGCTGTCTACAGGCGAGTGCGATGTGAGCACGCACCTGTAGAGGCCCCATAAGTGCTGGTTTTAGGTGCACGATGCACATGCGCCTAAAATATCTTTTGATAGATCCAACGCATCCCCGGGAGAAGAGCCTTCGCGGGCGGCGATTTGGGCTATTTGCCCAACTCTTGCCCAGCAAATGTCCTTCAAGCTCTTACACCTGGTACCAGCAGACATGTTTTTACCAGCGTAAGAATTTTAATAGATAGAAAAAAATAAATGTTATTATTTATTTTTATATTAAAAGCCCTGTCTTTGAAGGTAAATTTATTTTTAACACCATTAAAAAAAATGTTTTAATCTCTAAATCATTTAATTTAAATCTATTTCTATTAATTTTTTAAAAGTGAAGTGTTTTTGTTATTTATGTTTGTGTTTTATTTGATTTTAGAGGTATTCTTATTCATAGTAATGGGAGCTCGGAGCTCCCATTACTATGAATGAGAATATTACATTGTGATTGGTAGTCCAAGCCCACGTGATTTCAGGATATGCGTACGCAGGGCCCTATGCAGGGCTGCGAATGGAGGTCTTGTAGCTCCAGTCTACGTTCCTCTGCCCGCGGGAAGCCTCCGACCGCAATATTTGACCCAATCTGTTTTTAGCGAGGGATAAATATTGACCAGCTTACAAGGGATAGCTCCCTGCTTTTATTCAAAATAGTGCCACCTGAGAGAGCAGACAGAGACTCGATTTAACATCTCATCCGAAAGATGGCAACTCTGACAGTGCAATACTCAGATTTTTGTGACCAAATCCTTGGAGCAGGAATTGAACCCACATCCTTCTGACTCAGAGGGGAGAGTGCAACCTTCTGAGCCATAGCTGGCATAGAAGAAACAACATTAAGAGAATGTCCTTTCAATTAGATTGTACAAATATTGGTGTACAACTGTTTGGTGTGTTCAACTGAAATTCTTTTGTTTGCTATATTAACATAGGCTTTATTTAGCTCAGTTATCATAAACAGCAAAATAATTTTATACAAATACACCAAAGGATTTACACCTTACCCAGTTCACAGTATCACCAAGGCCAATGGCCACTATGTAAAGATCTTTCTTCGTATTATGCAAAAAAAAAAGTTTTTAAAAACCATTTATCATCTAGAAAGTTATTCTAAATAACAGGTGTGGAGCCTTGCTTCAGCTCATCCTCTGCTGAAACTCTCATCCATGCCTTTGTTACATCTAGAGTTGACTATTCCAATGCTCCCCTTCCAACCTCCCATTTTCCACCCTCCGTAAACATGAGGTCATCCAAAACCTTGCTGCCTGTGTCCTAACTTATGTCAAGTCCCGTTCACCCATCACCTCTATGCTCACTGACCTACATTGGCTCCTGGTTAAGCAATGCCTCGGTTTTAAAATTCCTTGTTTTCAAATCCCTCCATGGTCTCACCCTCCCACCTCTGTAACCTCTCCCAGCACTACAATCCTCCGAGATTTCTGCACTCCTCCAATTCTGGCCTCTTGCGCATTCCTAATTTTAATCGCCCACCTTTGGCGGCCATGCCTTCAGCTGTCGAGGCCCTAAGCTTTGTAATTCCTTCCCTAAACCTCTCCACCTCTCTACCTCTCTTTCCCCCTTTAAGACGCCCTGTAAAACCTACCTATTTGCCCAAGCTTTTGGTCATCTGCCCTAATATCTGCCCCTATGTGGCATATTTTGTTTGATAACGCTCCTGTGAAGCGCCTTGGGATGTTTTACTACGTTAAAGGCGCTATATAAATGCGCGTTGTTGTTGTTGTAATGGTCTGTGGCTCTTTTAAAGCCAGTTGCTGTGGAAAGAGACATCTACATGCAAAAGATCCTAAACAAATAGCAAAACAATATCTAACTGTCTGTCTAAGATTAGCACCGAGTCTAATGGGCCAATGGCAAAAGCACGCTATCAACTTCAGAGTCCAGTTTGACACCTCCACAGCTTTGAACCTAAAATGTTATACATCTTTTGCATTCATTTTAGTGTCCTTGCATCTAACACACTCCTCAATGTTTGGGATTGAAACTGCCCCTAAGGTACAAGCAGTGTTAAATCTGAAAAATGACTGGGAAACACAGGATGAGTAGTGAGAAAGATGAGACGTCTCGAAGCTTTCCTGGCCAGAGATTCGCTTTAATTTTCTTGTTGAAATCAAGCAGCTAAACTGAGCTGAACATTGCAATCAAAATTCATCAGCCAACTATAACTTGCATTCAATAGAGTTGTGAGGGACAGACAATGAAATGCAGAGTGCACATTTTGAGTACAAATTTTACGTTTTTTTTTTAAAAAGGAAATATATTGCACACAAAACCTATTTATGTTAACCTATTTAATAATTCTCACACAGTTTATTTCTGAATTGCTGTACCTTCTCCTGTCACCTTGCTTGCATCCGTGAGTGTTTCTGAATCTCGCCTATTAATCTTTTCCCCGTCCCTCGAGTCCTGTAAATTGGCCCATGAGTTTTTCCTCAAATCTGCCTATGAATTTGGACATTCTGATAAATTTATTGCAGATTTCGCTTTCTCTGCATTGGATTGAAAAAGCTTTATAAAACTGCTTAGCTTATTTCTGAATCTTTTCCTCATGTACTTTATTACAGCTGTGTTCTATTTATAATGATGTTGGTGATTCTAAGATTCTAAGTGCAATTTTTTCTTAAAAATCCAAACATATCACATGATTAATGTGAGGTGGTGATACCTTTTCTGCTGGGGGTTATGTATATTCTGTTAGATTTCAGTTCATTTACCTGTGTCATTATCATATATTAGAACATTTTAATCAGAAACACGCATGTTAATTCATCACCTTGTTAATATCAAAGGAAGTCAAAAATCTAGCTTTGATCTGTTCCCACATTTAGTCAATAATGATGATATTTAATGTTTAATGCCTAATAAGATGCAGACATTTATATTTTATACAATAAGAATAAAGATGCAAGGGAAGTAATGATAGTGGCTGTGAAAACCATTCGAATATTAATCCAAATTGCAATTACAAGGTATTTTTTACAAAACTGTCATTTGCAAGGGACATCCTGTCAAAAAATAATCGGCAGAGTTCAACATTACCATCTCAGTTACTCACACAAAAAGTTATTTTTTCCAACAATTATATACATCAAAATTATCTTTGCTCTCTAACACTTCAATCTCCTTCTCATTCAATTTAAAAATGGACATGTTAAAATAATTATCAGTCGTGTGTAATGTGGCAAACCATAGCTGCTTTTATGTTTTTTTTTATTTCTAATTTAGAAAAATCATAGTTTTCTTTTCAATCAAATAAACTACGCTGTTAAAAAATAATTGCTGTTAATTTTCTTAGTCACCAGAACTTTCAAGCCACACCTCTGGATGGAAACTGGCACTCCAGAGGAAAGCAGAAAGAAGATGGTTACCAAGAAGTACAGATGACTTATCGTTACCTGCTGTTTTTCCTCCAGTGATGTGATGATCTCATACCCATCCTGCCCCACACCATTCCTAAAAACCAGGATTCTGACAGAGCTGTTTTCAGTGAGCTTCTTCAGACGCTTGGAGAGAATGGGCTTTGTCTTGCCACGTTTCTTGTCAATAGGAAGCACTACCCCTTTCATTGTCCAACTCACCCTCTTGGTCAGTAACAGATGGTCTGTAAGAAAAGCTGAAGTTAACATTTGGCTCCATCTAGTCAAGTGCCCCGTCCGCCTTATCACTTTAACACATATTGGCCTTACTCCACTTTGGTGCGCATACCTTTAAAATCTCTATCACTTCCCACTAAGCATGACATAAGCTATAGCAAGCTGGCCATGCTGATAGTGGGCATAAATCATTGTTCCTGAAGGGAACAGATGTTCAGGGTATGAAAGAGTAATATCACAATTTAGTCATAATTAAAATTCACCTTAGCATGCCTCCCTGACTAATCAGTAGATCATTCAGTAATGGATCTACAATATTACTTTTATTGAGTCTTTACTTTGCCTGAGAACAGAGACATTTTGCCTCCATACATTAATGAGATATATAAAAGCTTAATTAATGTACTTTAATCTCATTTGAAATCTCCTAAACCTGCATTCATTCGTATAACAAGCTAAATTGAGCTCATAGTGGATAAAGATCACTCAAATCAGTAAAAGTAAAGGTGTCAAAACCTCCTTAATGATCTTTTATACAATCAGCTTCCTCACTTATTAAGGTTGGTGTCCAATAACTGTGAGATAATGAATTAAAGCCACATTATTCCATGCAAACAGCAATGACCTTGTGTGCCCCAAAAGCAGAACCCTACTCTGGGGCCTCATTTCTTAGGTCAGTTCGGTGTAATGTAATAAACCGTAAGGGTTACTTTTGCAAAACGAGGTTTCCAGCATGCTGCCATACTGGTCAGAAGCACAGATTGTAAATAGGTACTTGACATTATAAATCCCCACCAGGACCAGAGCAGTACTGGATAGGAACGCAGGTCATAGATAGGTTACATAACACTATACACCCCACTGGGACCAGAGCAGCACTGGACAAGATAGTCAAATAAGATATACTAGAAATATCAGTTGTGGAACAGTGGGTAGCATTCTTGCCTCTGAGTCTCACTCCAAAAAACTTGAGCACAAAAACCTAGGCTGACATCCCAGTGCAGTACTGAGGGAGCACTGCACTGTCGGAGGTGCCGTCTTTCAGATGAGATATTAAACCAAGGCCTTGTCTGCTCTCTCAGGTGGATGTAAAGGATCGCATGGAACTATTTCAAAAATGAGCAGGGGTGTTATCCTCAGTGTTCTGGCCAATATTTATTGCTAAAAAACAGAATATTTGGTCATTATCACATTGCTGTTTATGGGAGCTTGCTATGTGCAAATTGACTGCTGCGTTTCCTACATTACAACAGTGACTACACTTCAAAAATGTACTTCATTGACTGTAAAGCGCTTTGGGACATCCAGTGGTTGTGAAAGGCGCTGTATAAATGCAAGTTTTTCTTTCTTTTCTTTTCCTACTGGGACCAGAGACACATAAAACTTACCCAATATTGATCATCCGATTAATAAGGTTTATTTTCACCCATGTGCTGCAGTGCTGAGATTGTATCACTAACTGTGACATGAGTTAGTGAAGATCTCAGGTTTAATCCCCCAGTCTGTTTGCAATTAACTAATCTCGGTGGGGCAAGCACTACAACTGACCACAGCAGCCCTGGGTTAGGAAGGTTTAAATCACCCAAGCTTCCTGCAGTTCACTCTCTAGCGCCGCCTGTTGGTTGGGCATGTATGACTGTTTGAGGAAGGAATAATTTAATATTATAGTTTTGGAGCAGAGAAGACTAAGAAGAGATTGGATAGCGGTGTTTAAAATCATGAAGGATTTAGATACAGTAAATAAAGAGAAACTATTTCCAATGGCTGAAGGGTCGATAATGAGAGGGCACAGATTTAAAGTGATTGGCAAAAGAACCAGAGGTGACATGATTGAAAACTTTATGCAACGAATGGTCCTGGCCAACATTCATCCCTCAATCAACATTACAAAAACAGATTATCTGGTCATGATCACATTGCTGTTTGTGGGAGCTTGCTTGTGTGCAAATAGGCTGCTGCGTTTCCTACATTATAACAGAGACAACACTCCAAAAGTACATAATTGGCTGTAAAGCACTTTGAGATGTCTGGTAGTCATGAAAGGCACTACAGAAATCTGAGTCTTTCTTTCTTTCTTTCTTAGAATTTGTCATGCGCTACCTGATAGGATACAGATTCAACAATAGCCTGCAAAAGGGAATTGGATAAATACTTGAAGGAAAAAAAATTGCAGGGATACAGAGAAAGAGTGGGAGAGTGGAAGTTACTGGATTGCTCTCCGAAAGAGTTGGCACAGATTTGATGTGCTGAATGGCCTCCTTCTGTGCTGTACTATTCAATGATTCTATGAGCCTTATAGAATCAAGGCTCAGATGAAATAGCCTGCCCACACACACTGCTTATTATTCATGTATACGCCTTGAATCAAGGTACTATAAGGTGTGCAGGGCACACAGAACCGAACCTCAGCAAGGCTCTATGTCCTTAGGGAGAAGGAAAGAAAACTGGTGGGAAAAGTGATGAGAAAAGAGCAAACAATGTCTAGCATATCGAATTGTTTTGATCAGCAGTAATCAGGAATATGTTTAATACTGAAGACTGAAAGTATTGATACAGCATTTTCTCTCAGCTGCCTTGGACTCTCCTCCTTTGCTGAATTTTCACCTTCCACATTTCCCCTTTCAGGCTTGTCCAGGATAATAGCAAATACAACATTATGATTGGCTGCCTGCAAGTACGACAAAAGCATGATGAAAACGATTCTTCTGATATTTTGCTTCCATGTAGCCCTTCCCGCAAGGTGAGTGAGAGTAACTTACTAAGGCAGGTGAGAGAGACAGTGTTATAACTGGGAGCTTTATACTGACGGTGGGGTGTGTAACAGAGAGAGTGTTATAACTGGGAGCCTTATACTGAGGGTGGGGTGTGTAACAGAGAGAGCATTATACATGGGAGCAGTTAGTGGTGGAGCAGAGAAACCTGGTGTTGTTTTTGGCGTTTTGGATAATCTTTTGATAACACTCCTGTGAAGCGCCTTGGGACGTTTTATTACATTAAAGGTGCTATATAAACATAAGTTGTTGTTGTTGTTATGGCTTGTGGACCCAAACATCAGACTTCCTCTGACCTTAACATTTAATCCACTTTAACTTTAAAAAAAATGATATCATGGATAGGCAATAAAAGTTAGTGCATCGATATTCATGTTTAGGTATTAGCCTTGACTCAGTGGTAGCACCCTCACTATAGGTCAGAAGGTCATGGATTCAAGACCCATACCAGAGACTTGAGCACATAATCTAGGCAGACACTCCCAGTGCAGTATTGATGGAGTCAGCGCTACACTGTCAGAGATGTCGTCTTTTACATGAGATGTTAAAACGAGGCCCTGTCTGCTCTCTCAGCTGAATGTAAATGTTCCCGTGGCACTATTTCAAAGAAAAGCAGGGGAGTTCTTCCCAGTTTCCTGACCAACAATTATCCCTCAACCAACATCACCAGAACAGATTATCTGGTCATTTCATTTCACTGCTGTTCGTGTGACATTGCTATATGCAAATTGGCGCCCTGTTTCTCTACATGACAACAGTGACAAATCGAGTGAAGTATAAACGGGCTGCCGATTCACTATTGGCTATGTTGTGCTGTCGCCAAATGCCAATTTCACCACCATAATGTCTGGTTATCAGATCTTATTATCAAGAGTTGACTGAGCCCTTATGCCTGTTGGGTGGTTCTTGTTACATTAGTTACATCTATATTTGTGGGGTGCAGCTTTTTGCTGCTATATGAACTAATAGTCGTCAAACTAGTACCGCCGCCGGATGGTTTGTATGGTGTTAACTGGTCCACATTTAAGGCCCAAGTTTCGGGTGGAGTTGCTCCTTTTTTTTGGAACAACTAGTTTAGATTGGAGTATCTTAGAAATCGCAATTCTTGGCATTTAGTTTGCTCCAGTTCTAATGAGTTAGTTTAGTTTCATTTTAGTTCAGAATTTTTTTCAAAAGGGGGCGTTACCAGCCACTTACGCCTGTTTTGCAAGTTTAGGCAGCGAAAAGTTACTCCACACTAACTTAGAACAGAGTAAGTGTCGACTTTTGTATGCTCAGATAAACCTTGCGTACACGTTAGAATTAGGCGCAGGTAAGCCAGAGATATAGGAGGGGAAGGGAAGTTACAGGGAAGTTAGGGGATTTTCCAAAGCATTAAACACTTCACTTTTAAAAATAAAGAACCATCATCAATAATAAATGATAAATAAATCAATAAATCAATAAATAAAAAATAAAAAGTTCCTACCTCACCTACCCGTTCGGGAGCACCGGGAGCCCGGCCAGGGCTAGGGGCTGCGTGCTGCAGGCTGGAAATCGGCACTCTGCCCGCTCCAGGAGCCCATTCAGCCAGGGCTAGTGGCTGCGTACTTCGGGCCCCTCCTACATAGCCAGCAGCACGCGCACACAGAATCTGGGGGCCACGAGCTACTGCTATTCCACGCCCGCGCAGCTGCCGGCACTCTTCTTGGCCCAGGGCTGTAGCTCCGCCCCCCACTGTTGTGCTGCGTCGCGCTGACTGCTGAACAGGCCTGCTTCACTCGGAGAATCACGAGGTAAGCTTTTGGCGTGCTTTTCATTCCACAAAATAGGCGGTCCTCTCGGAGGTGTGCCGTTCTAGCGGATATCGGAAACTTGGGCCCATAAGCTGGGTATTTTTTTTTTTTTTTTAATTCGTAGCCAATCGTTCCAATTCTTTGTCAAATCACAAACGCCAGAGGTCACCTTGCACATGCCAAGGATCACTCTGCGCCAATGCTCTTAGCCAAAAGGCCTAGAGCCACTGCACCGTTCCTGGAAGTACTGCAATACCAGGTTCGTGCCATGGAGGTGGATGGGTCAAGCCACCCCACACACCTGGGTATGGGACAAAGTTCTGCCACACCCTAGGTCACCGAACAAAAATAAAACTCAAATGCATAAGACATGAATTTGGGATGAACACTTGTTGGTGTGAATCACCATCTGAGTCAGCTCCAAGTAATAGGGTATTGACATGAAAATAATTATGACTGTATAATAACATTTAAAAATTATATATGCCAGTAGAAAATAAGTTTTAAAAATTATTTTTTTTTATTGGACGTCACAAATACATTATTCAGCATTAGTGCTATATTTTGGGAGGAAGAATAGGGAGGTCACTTATTACTTGGAGGGTGAGAATCTCGGTGGGGTAGGGGAACAAGGGGATCTCGGAGTACAAATACACAAATCGTTAAATATTTGTGACGCAAGTTAACAAGGCCCGAAAAAAGGCAAAAAAAGCACTAGGGTCTATTTCTAGAGGTACAGAATTGAAAAGTAGGGAAGTTATGCTAAACCTGTATCTAACTTTGGTTAGATCACACTTAGATACTGTATACAGTTTTGGTTGCCATATTATAAAAAGGTTATAGAGGCACTGGAGAGGTTGCAGAGAAGATTTACAAGGATGATAGCAGAAATGCGAGGCAAACGTATCAGGAAAGGATGAATAGGCTGGGTCTCTTTCCTCTTGAAAACGGCTGAGAGGTGATCTAATAGAAAGGTTTTGATAGAGTGCATACAGAGAGAATGTTTCAACATGGGGAAGAGGCCATCAATATAAGATAATCGCTAAGAAATCCAATAGAGAATTCAAAAGAAAATTCTTTACCCAAAGAGTGGTGAGAATGTAGAACTCGCTACCACAGGGAGCGGTTGAAGCGAATAGCATAGATGCATTTAAGGGAAGGCTAGATAAGCATATGAGGGAGAAGGGTATGCTGCTAGAGTCAGATGAAGAAAGAAGGGAGGAGGCTCAAGTGGAGCATAAACGGCAGCATGGACTGGTTGGGCCGGTTGGCCTGTTTCTGTGCCATATATGCTATGTAATGTTATGTAATATTCTCTCAGTAAAATTACACATTTTAAAATGTGGGTCACATTTTTTTCCTGCTGTGCCACTGCTAAATAGCAACATTATCCATGGTGCTGCTCCATTTAGCAGTATTTTAATCCTTTGTCCTATATCTCTGCTGACTTAACAAATGATCAAACTCCTGTCCTGGACAGGCCAGAGCTTCCAAACATGATTTGTTCCTTTTCTCAGACTCGGCAATCAGAGGAAATGGTGGACATGGCCCATCAAGTCTCTCACTTCGTATGTGACCATTGGTGTTGCTCGAGCATCAGTAGCATGGAAATGCAGGAGAAACACAGTCAAATGAAGCTGCTGATGGCCATACGCCTCCACTCCACTAATAAAATGGATTCTTTATGGCGGGGCATAACACAAACTTTGTTTGATAGCGCACAACAAAAAAAAACATGAGCATTTATACAGCAGATCCTCAGAATGCCCCATAACACTTCACAACCATTAGTTTACTTTGTAGTCAGCTGTGGGTCAGCGGGTATCTGTCTCTGAGCCAGACGGTTGTGGGTTCAAGTTCCACTCCACAGGAACTTGAGTGCAAAGAAAATCTAGGCTGACACTCAGAGGGAGCACTGCACTGTTGGAAGTGTTGTCTTTTGGAAGAGACATTAAACCGAATCTACTCTTTCAAGTGGACGTAAAAGATCCTATGGCACTATTTCGAAGAAGAGCAGGGGAGTTATCCCCTGTGTCCAGAGCCAATATTTATCTCTCAATCAATATAACAAAAAAACAGATTATCTGGTCATTATCACATTGCTGTTTGTGGGAGCTTGCTGTGTGCAAAGTAGCTGCTGCGTTTCCCACATTACAACAGTGACTACACTCCAAAATTACTTCATTGGCTGTAAAGCGCTTTGAGACGTCCGGTGGTCATGAAAGGTGTTATATAAATCGTAGTCTTTCCTTCTAAAGCAGCAGGAGTAGCCCCATCCCCACCCCCTCTTGATTATCTCACCTCCCCCCCGCCCCCCCGGTCCCTTTTCCACAATAACCTCAGACCGTGCCGGTCTATTTCGCGCTTTCCCATGACTGGCGAGCTGCCTCTGGGACCGTGACTGAAGCCCACAGTTTGAGTATATTATCCTAATGAGGCCGGCAGGCCAATTTTTCGTGGTCCTGCCGCCGGCCAGATTAGGTGTGTGCGGCTTTGCGCTGCACCAGACCCGTGTTTCTACAAGCAAGTAGGGCCTCGGTTTAACATCTCATTCAATGACAATGCAGTACTCCCTCAATACTACACTGAAGTCTAGATTGCATGCTCAAATCTGTAGTGGGGCTTAAACCCACCTCTTTTAAACTTGGAGGTGAGAGTGCTACCCTATGATTCAAACTGATACTTAGGGGGTAATTTTAACATCCCAAAATGGGTGGGTTTGGCTCAGTAGGGCGGGTGGGGGTGGGGGGGGCGAGAGGGGTGGGCAGGTGCGGAAAACCAACCAGCTCATTTCGTTATTTTAATGAGGCTGCTTGCCTAAGATGTTTTTTTCCCTGTTCCAACTGTAACGTTGGCTAGCCTCTGGGAACCTGGCAGCTGAAGGGAGGCGAGGATTGCTGCGTGGAACAGGCCAGTGCCTTTCTAGCATTGCTTGTGGGGCACAAGGAACAGGATTGCTTTCCCCCGCCCAACATGCTCCCTTATTCACGTCCCCAGCGATCGGACTCCACCCCATCACGCCACCTGGCACCCTCTCAATGTAGTAGAGGGTGGTACAGGCAGAAACCCTCATCACATTTTAAAAGTACTTGGAAGTGCACTTAAAGAACCATAACCTACCGGGCTATGGACCTAATGCTGAAAGGTGGGATTAGGTTGGGTAGCTCTTTTTCGACCGACACGGGCACGATGGGCCGAATGGCCTCCTTCCTCGTGGCAATCTTCTATGATTCTATGATGTCCTCCATGGCCCAAGATCTGCTCCCCACCCACCTCCATGTCCTCTAGGCCCCCCAGCAATCTCCTCCACGGGTCTCCCGCGAACTTCTCCCCCCCCCATTGATGTCCTCCCTGATCTCTCCGGACCCCCAGACTCCCCATCTTTCGACCTTCCCTCCATCAATGTTCCCCCAGTCCCCTGATCTCTAGAGACCCCCTCCCCCATTGATGTTCCCCCTAGACCCCCGCTCTCTTGGACCCCCACCCCCAATCGATGTTCCCCCATCCCCTGATCTCTTCCTCCCTCCTCTACGCTCCCCGGCTGCAGCCTGGTGTCACAGGCATACCTGCCTTACAGCCAGCTGGCCTCTCAATCTAGCTGTCTGGCTGTCTGCCGCCAGGAAACGGATTCCATAAATGGTAATCAGGTACCACCGTTATATTCGGCAGGTCCTGCGAGAAACCAGTTCTTCCCCGTTTCCCAACCGCTAAACTGTGCCTCCTCCCTGCCCGCCCCCCCCACCCACTCCCTCCTCACCTCCCCATAAATATCAGGGCCTTACTTGTCTAACATTTGAATATGTTCAATACAGTAAGTAAAGAGTTAAATATTGACCAGTTAGAAATGCAATTTCGGAATATATTGCAGAAATCCCATTTTTTTTTTCCCGAAGGCGTTCGAATGGACTATAGAAAAAAGATGCTGCTGCGGCCATGCGAGATCCCGGACAAGAGGCCTCTCCTGACTGCGCATCGCAGCACGTGAATGTCAGAACATGCGCAGGCCTGGAGCTGGAGTCACATGGCTCTGGGCAGCCAGTCGGGTATAGTATATTCTCATTCATAGTAATAGGAGTTTCGTAAGTCCAAAACTCCTATTACTATGAATGAGAAACACCCCCAAACAACCAAACACAACATAAAACATTAAAAAAACAATACACATAAATATACTATAGAAATTAAAGTTGATAGAAATGTTTTTGAAAAAAAAATTTGCCGATTTTTAAAAAAAAGGTTTAATTATGGTTTAAAATAAAATTACCTGAGTGGGCAGGGTTTTTAACATAATATGTATTGTTAAATTTTATTTTAATATGTTTTTGCTATGTTTTTAAATGTTTTGCTATGTCTTACGCTGGTAAAAGTAGGCTATGTGTCTGCTTTCACCAGGCGCAAGAGTTTTAAGGACATTCGCAGGGCAAGAGGTGGGCAAATAGCCAGAAACTTGACAAATCGGAAAAGCCGTTTTTCAGCGCATGTGCATTGCGCGCCGAAAACCGACTTTTCCGATGCCTTCCTGGGTCCGTAGAAACTCCGTACGGACCCGGGGACGCCGTGATTTCTGGACCATTAAGTCAACTCAGCAAACCTTGTGGAGTACAAGTCTGAGAATGGCCTCATATTTGCAAACTCTGACCATTACCCAATTTTAATCCTTGTACAATATGATCATTCCTCTTGGATCCAAGTTCAGTTTGATGCAACTTTTTTTTTTCTGCCCATCCCAACCCATTACACAGAACAGGATTTCACTGTATATTTAAATCTCCTGCTTTGGCAGGCATGCCGCTTGGAAATTAGCAAACATTCTGGAGAACATTTGTGATATTACTGAGAAGTTCAGGTTCATTAAACTGATGGATTTCTGCACGTTCTGAA
Source organism: Pristiophorus japonicus (assembly GCF_044704955.1). Lineage (NCBI taxonomy): Eukaryota > Metazoa > Chordata > Chondrichthyes > Pristiophoridae > Pristiophorus > Pristiophorus japonicus. Next base: position 116,239,192 of record NC_091990.1, read on the forward strand.
ATACTGAAAATGACAGGATACACAGGTTCTCGGATGCCTAAAGGTAGATGTGTTAACTTGTTACCTGAAATCCTATCTGGTGTCTAGTATTACCAAGTTAGACAGCAATTAAGCTGATTTGAATCCATCATTTTTTTGACACATACACCTACAGCAAACACGCATTCTATTAGACACAGCTCACACATTTTCTGTCAATCAGTATTTGTCATGTCAGATCATCGCAGCATGAATTGAATGTTTGAGAAGTTTTTTTCTCACTCGTGCAGATTTAACTACCTTTCATCTTAAAGGATAGTATAAATAACTAGGCACTGAATCACAGAATCATAGAAAATTACGACTCGGAAGGAGGCCATTCGGCCCATTGTGTCCGTATCAGCCTGATCCTAACTTCCAGCACTAGGTCCGTAGCCCTGTAGGTCATGGCTCTTCAATAGCATATCCAAGTAATTTTTAAGTATGTTGAAGGGTTCTGCCTCTACCACCCTTTCAGGCAGTGAGTTCCAGACCCCCACCACCCTTTGAGTGATTTATTTTTTTCCTCATCTCTCCTCTAATCCTTTTACCAATTACTTTAAATCCCCTTGGTTATTGACTCCTCTACTAAGGGAAACAGGTCCTTCCTATCCACTCTATCTAGGCCCCTCAAAATTTTATAAACCTCAATTAAATCTCCCCTCAGCTTCCTCAGTTCAAAAGAAAACAACCTCAGCCTATCCAATTTTTCCTCATAGCTAAAATTCTCCAGTCCTGGCAACATCCTTGTAAATCTCCACTGCAGCGTTAATGGCAGTTGTAGAGGACAAAGTACAGATGAATTGTATTTATAATTAACTAACAATATGCAATCTGAAAGTATTTTCTCCTCAGTAGCTGCCTTGACACTGCACTCCCTCATCGTTTAAGATCTGTGAGCTGAATGAATGTACTTGCAAAACACATATATATAAAAAAAACTCCTGAATAGATATTTTGAATTAGAAATATCACTGGAAAACTAAACGCTTTTTCCAAACAAACAGCAATCACCATGACGACTGGAAGATCAATCGGTTTGATGGCCTATATGTGGGATATTAGCGAACAAACACTGAATGACACGCTTATGAAATTACTCTGTTATTTTAGCAGCGTCGCTAATACAGTTAAACAAATTTCCATTAAAACGACAGAGAGAGGCATGTCCTACGAACACTTGTCTCTTAGGCGCTTGTCTCCTAATCTTGTCAACAGTCATCGCTGGAGTATCGCGCTTATGCATATTTAGTTCACAATGACACAGTAAGCAATAAATATCTTACATGAAAAAAACAAAATTGCATTTATATAGCACCTTTCTATGTCAGAGCCAATTACCTTTATTTTGCCAACATTCACAACATCAAGTTCAACAATTTCAAACCATAACCTCTGCCCCTATTTGTTTTCTTTTTTTCTGTGTTTTTTCTCTTTCCCACGCAGTTGTTGATGATTCTACCATCTATATTTACACCCTATCTAGACTCATCTTTTGTTTCTTAACTTGATTACCATCTCCTTTTGCCTCACACCATCATCCCTTTTGTCATTTAATCTCTTCTGCCTTCCACCCTATCACAGGCCTTCCCTTGTGTTCTTTCCTCCCCTCTCCCCTTTCCCTGCCCCTACACTTACTTAAAGTCTGCCTCATATCTAACTTTTTCCAGTTCTGACGAAGGGTCATCGACCTGGAAAGTTAACTCAGTTTCTCTCTCCACAGATGCTGCCTGTCCTGCTGAGTATTTCCAGCATTTTCTGTTTTTCTAACTTTAGTTTGAGGTCCAGTCACGGTTGTTTTGTGGGCAAACACAGCAACCAATTCGTGCCCAACAAAGTTCCACAAACAGCATTTGTTTTGGTGCTGCTGTTTGAGCGATGAACGATGATCATGACTCCAGGAGAGCTCTTTGAAAGTTGCACCTTTTATATCCACCTGAACAGGCAGGCAGGGCCCTTGATTCATATCTCAGCCAAGCAACAATGCAACACTCCTTCAGTGTTGCAATGATGGGCCAGCCAAGATATATGTGCTTGAGCTGGGGAGGGCGGGGTGCTTGAACCCACAAACTTTTGACTCAAACATAAGAGTGCTCCGAATTCAACCAAGTGAACAGCTTGCTCCCAAGTGGGTAATTTGAATGGACTGGGAAATTCAATGTACAGTGCAAGATCGTCCGTTTTTCCTTCAATAAAGTTTGCCCAGATTGATTTCAGTTAAAACTTCCCATAGGTGGCACGTAAAGTTTGAAGTTTGTACCAACTGGTTTTTCAAGTTACTTGAGCAGTCTGTGTCAGACACGTCTCTATTTCATGTAACCTTCAGCTGTACCCATGAGAAACATTTCTTCCTATTCGTTTACCTGCACCATGCTTCTCTTTTTAAAACTGGCAGGTAACCAGTTATTAAGTGGTACATGTCACCGCATACTGACAGGTAACCAATACCATTCTGTTCTGTCTGAACTCCAGTTGCACTTGAGTTAAGCGGCCTTTGTAAACGGATAACTGTTGTTATACGGTCAAATCTCGTTGCAAAATTCACAGGCAACAATGCTTCTCTTCAGGCATTCACCTTATCGAAGTTTTGAGTCCTTTGAATAATTATATTGGGGCTGGTGTCATAGCCATAGAACCCCCCAGCTTTTAAAGTGTCAGCTGTGGTTCAGTGGATAGCACATTTACCTCTGAGTCTGAAGGTTGTAGGTTCACGTCCCACTCAAGGAACTTGAGCACAAAAAAATCCAGCCTGACACTGTCAGAGATGCTGTCTTTCAGATGAGACCTTAAACTGAGGCTCCGTCTGCTCTCTCAGGTGGATATAAAAGAACCCATGGCACTATTTCGAAGAAAAGCAGGAGAGTTATCCCTGGTGTCCTGGGCCAATATTTATTCCTCAATCAACATAACAAAAACAGATTATCTGCGCCATTAACACATTGTTGTTTGTGGGTATTGGCTGTCCACATTACAACAGTGACTACATTTCAAAAGTGTTTTGTGGCGTCCGGTGGTTGTGAAAGGTGCTATATAAATGCAAGTCTTTCTTTCTTTAAACAAGGGCAATTCTGTGCCAGTTCAGGAATTATTGGGTGCGCAGCCTGTGGCTTTCTGTCCCCTAAAATTATCGGAAGCTGCGCGCCCTTCATTTCCCCAAGATTAACTCCCTGCGAGCGCTGCTTCCCATTGGGAGTGCCAGAATAATAGAAGTACCCACCCGAAAAAGAGAGACCATGTCAATCAAGTGAATGATCAGTGATTCCTGTCTGAACACTCTTTTGTATTAATGAAAAAACTTCTTGATATTCTTATAAATTAGAACATTGTATGATTCTTTACCATTATAGTCCAAGATCACAAGAGAGATACAAATGAGGGAGGTCATTCAGCCCATCTATTCAGAATTAACAGAATTACATTCTCTCCTACCCCCAATCACATCATCTGTCTCTTGGATAGCTCTACGGTTTTCATCTCGACCCCACCCAGAAGGCCATCCAAATGTTGATCATTTTTTGACTGAAGAAGTGGTTCCTGGCATCTGCAGGGCTCAGTATTAGGTCCTGTCCTTTTTGTGGTATATAACAATGATTTAGACTTGAATGTAAGGAGTATGGTTAAGATGTTTGTGCAGAAGATACAAAAATTGGCCATGTGGTTGATAATGAAAAAGAAAGCTGTAGACTGCAGGAAGTTATCAATGAACTGGTCAGGTGGGCAGAACAGTGGCAAATGGAATTCAATCCAGAGAAGTGTGAGGTAATGCATTTGAGAAGGGCTAACAAGGCAAGAGAATACATAATAAATCGTAGGACACCGAAAAATGTAGAGGAACAGAGGGGCCTTGGAGTGCATGTCCATAGATCCCTGAAGGTAGCAGGACAGGTAGATAAGGTGGTTAAGAAGGCATACAGGATACTTGCCTTTATTAGCCGAGGCATAGAATATAAGAACAGGGAGGTTATGCTTGAACTGTATAAAACACAAGTTAGGCCACAGCTAGAATACTGCATGCAGTTCTGGTCACCACAAAGATGTGATTGCACTAGGGAGAGTACAGAGGAGATTTACGAGGATGTTGCCTGGACTGGAGAATTGTAGCTATATGGAAAGATTGTTTTCTCTGGAACAGAGGAGGCTGAGGGGAGACCTGATTGAGGTGTATAAAGTTATGAGGGGCCACGGTAGAGTGGATAGGAAGGACCTATTTCTCTTAGCTGAGGGGTCAACAATCAGGGGGCATAGATTTAAAATAATTGGGAGGAGATTTAGAGATATGAGGGGAAATTTCTTCACCCAGAGGGTGGTGGGGGTCTGGAACTCACTGCCTGAATGAGTGGTAGAGGCAGAAACCCTCACCACATTTAAAAAGTACTTGGATGAGCACTTGAAATGCCATAACCTACAAGGCTACGGACCAATTGCTGGAAAGTGGGATTAGGCTTGATAGCTCTTTGTCGGCTGGCACGGACATGATGGGCCGAATGGCCTCCTTCTATGATCTATCTAGAATTTCCTATTTCGACAGTTCTTAACTTACATTGAACCAATAATGGGATTTCATCCCCCCCCCCCCCCCCACCCCTTTTTGTCCTAACGTATTCCAAGTGTAAACTACTTCTTGGCCAAAAGACTGACCTGCTCTTGGAGCTTTGCCAATGTGGTTCTAAAATGAACCACTAGGAGGTGTAAACGAGCAACCTGGGTGAATGCTTCTGATTCCTCCTCTCCTGGTGCTTAAAGTAGAATTCGTTTTAATCAGGGCAACTAAGGATTGCTATCTTTTACCCAATCTAAATCGGATCGCGGGTGGGACGTTGGACAGGAGACAACGCTTTGAACAGCGGTCATAGCTCCAATTATTTAACAAGTCACATGTTATACATTGTGAGTCTAATATACAGACAGCTGAAACTCACATTGCACAGTTCACAGTGAATAAAACACACAGTGCATGTTGCAGAGTCAGTAAACATCACTTTTTCACGCTTCAGTTTGGCAGGATAATGACCTAAACTGTGATTAACTGTTATTTGTTTCAGGCTGACATCAGGTTACTGGTGGATACAGCATCTATGGTGGCATACTTTCCCCATAATCCATAGCAATACAGAAACCACTGTATCAATGGTACTGAATACAGCTGCACAATAAAGGATGACTGTGCAGTATTGGGCCAATGGTATGAATGTGCACATTCCGGCAGAGAGTCTCACCTATTAAGAGCATATATCTGGAAATTAATTTTAATGGGTGGGAAGTTGTGGGAAGCACACCCGCCATTGCCTGACAGACATTCTCAGTTAACTCCATCAGGAGTGCAGTTACATCAAATCGGCTCCTATGAGTCAACTGCACTGAGGATTCCGTCAGAAGAAAGACCTCAGTTTAGATGTTAAGAGAATTTGTTAAGATCTTTCTCATTATTATACTTCATTGTACAAATTATTTACTTTCAGGAAACTATTTTATCAGGTCATTATATTCGTCTGAGGAAAGTTCAGTGTCTTTGTACATTCATAGGATTACATAGGATATACGCACAGAAACAGGCCATTTCGCCCAACTAGTCCATGCCGGCATTTATGCTCCTCCCGTCTTTCCTCATCTAACTCTATCAGCATAACCCGCGATCCCCTTCTCCCTCATATGCTTGTCTAGCCTCCCCTTAAATTCATCTATACTATTTGCTTCAACCACTCCCTGTGGTAGCGAGTTCCACATTCTCACCACTCCATGTGGTGTCAATGGTTACAGGACAGCAAACGTCAATCCTTAAAGAAACAAATAGAGAGAAGCAGCACATCGGGGCCACAGGGTGGGTGGGGAGAGGGACCACACATCAGGGCCACAGGGTAGGGAGAGGAACAGCACAACGGGTCACAGAGTAAGCGGGCAGAGAAGCAGCACTTTGATACTCGGGTGGAACTAAATCAAGTAAAGTACTTAAGTGCAAGAACAGTCAAATATTTTAACAACTCTCCGTCCATAAGAACATCCATTTATCCCCTGCTTGCCACATGGTTAATGTTAGGATCATGCAATGTGGGCACTATGGGTGTGGGCTGACAACTTATACTCCCACGGCATTTCATTTGGGAAAACAAAGCTCTGCACCATCACACTGCCCCTTCTTTTTAAGTATCTCCAGAAGTAACTAACCCTGAAAAGTGATATTGCAATATATTACAATGCTCAAAAACACCTGCTGAAGTAATGAAAGTTAGATACAGCCCGCGAGGCAGCTACTGCAACCCCTTCCAGCAAAATAAAGCAAGGAATCAGCATTATCCATTCTTCGCATCACCTTTGACACGTCACTTAAATTGTAATAGTTCTACAAGCCATGTAATGGGATTATTCCCTTGTTGTGAATGGTAAGTGTCTGAAGAACACGATTTTCTGCAGCTTTCCTTATTCATTTGAAATACTTCCCAGGAATGAATAAAAAGAAAACTATCCCTTTAGCACAGGTAAGCCTATCATTTATTCACATATTTTCCATTTCGTATTGTAGAATATGGATTAAATTGCTACAATCAGGCAAGTCATATTTTTTACAGTGCTCTTTTCAATCATATTTACAACTCTCTTCTAAACATGCCCTACTAAAGTTATGGAGACACTGCACATTTTGTTCTGCCTTAGTGTACCTACTATCCCTGTTCTCTGGTGACAAGGCCCATCTGCCACCTGCTCTAGTCTGCGTCCCAGCGACAACTGTCGAGCAGCACCAAGATTGATTATCAGTCAAAAGCAATAACAGAGCACCAGATTTCTGTGGGTTAAGCTTGCTGATCCAGCAAGAGTTGGTATGAAATTTCAGCATTGCGTGCCAACATTTTGGTGCTGAATGAACAGCAGTGCATGTCGCCATGAAAGACAGCCAAAAGAAACACAAACAAAGCATAAAGTCTGTCCTCCCAGTTTAGCCTATTAAAAGGGAAAGTGCAGCTGGAACACTTGCAGTAGCTGTCGCAGTACAAGGACTATTAAGCCTAGACTTTCTTTTCAGCATTCATCTTCGAAACTCTATGGTGACTAATTGTACCTCAGCCAAAATATCCCAATTAGATTTTTTTTTAATGTAGATTGCATTCCCTTTGAAATATTGCTAATATTAAAAGTGGATATGATTTATCGTACACTTATATGATAACATGCAAGATGTCCATATAGTGTCATTTGCAAAGTAAAATTAGCCCTTTGCAGAAGGTGAATCATAAAGCACTTAGAATTGTAGAACCATACAAGTTTGCAGTGCGGAAGGAGGCCATTTGGCCCATCGTGTCTGTACTGGATTGTGTATATAAAGCGCAGATTTTGTCAGTGTATCTTAGAATGGGTTTCACCATTTAGGCTCTCAAGGTAAATGGATATTAATCATTTTCAACAACAAAATTGCAAGTGAGTATGTTTTTGTAAGCATTACAGTATATCCTATTAAAATGCGCACTTTTGGCTCCCCAAGAGACTTCCACTGTGTCTGTCAGACAGTGAATTAATTAATGCAGTATATAAAATGAGCACACTTAAAATCTTGATCAATGTTCATGATAAACAGCAATGTAAAGGAACACAAACATATTCTGCTTAGTAATGCTAACCGGAGAAATATCGTTTGCAACTTTCAATCAAAGCCCTTGGCGGGAACATTTTGAAAAGAATTAATGTGTGAATAGAAATGTAGTGGCACAAGATAAAAACTCATCACCACAGTTAGTGCAGTTTTCATACAGCTTTCTACTTATTCACAGCTGGAAGGTGTATATGTACCATTCTCACAACTGTTCTGAGCAATGAGTCGTTTAGCCCAAGTGCCATACAAACTCAATATTAAGTTCAAGATTTGGTATCGCCTGTTGTATTTTTATCAACTGGGATCCAGGGTACCTCTTTGATCTACTTAAATTCACATAAAATTATCCGCAGACGTCAATGAAGGATACTTGATCTGGAAATGAGTAAGGGTTTTTCTTTGAGGTTTTGGGGTCAAAACGCTCAGAGACTCATTTGTAAGTGGTCATTTTCCGAGTGTGCGCCAGTGATGGGCAAGGTTGCCCTCTGACAGTGCACAGATTAAAAAATTGCCCCCATTGTGTAAAATGCATTTTAAATAAAAAGAAAAAAGGAACTGCAAATGCTGAAGATCTGAAACAACGACAGAAAAACACTGGAAAGACACAGGAGGCCTGCCAGCATAAGAACATAAGAATATAAGAAATGGGAGCAGGAGTAGGCCAAACGGGTCCTTGAGCTTGCTCCACCATTCAATAAGATCATGGCTGATCATCGACCTCAACTCCACTTTCCCACCCGATTTCCATATCCCTTGATTCCCCTAGATTCCAAAAATCTATCTATCTCAGCCTTGAATATATTCAGAGACTCAGCATCCACAACCCTCTGGGGCAGAGAATTCCAAAGATTCACACCCCTCTGAGTAAAGAAGTTCCTCCTCATCTCTGTCCTAAATGGCCTACCCTTATCCTGGGACTGTGCCCTCCAGTTCTAGACACCCCATCCAGGGGAAATAATCTCAGCATCTACCCTGTCAATCCCCTTGACAGCATCTGAAGAAAGAAGACAGGGGTTTCACCCGAAACTTGCCCTTTGTCTTTACAGATGCTGACTGACTTCGTGCGTATTTCCAGTGTTTTGTTTTGTTTAGCTTTGTACCTTTTATCTTTTTGAATGGATCAATAAATGGCTCCCCGGTTGAAATGTAAACGACAACATTATGAGGAATGTCCTTTGGCTCAAATGCTTCTCGGCCATTTGCAAGAAATACCCGCCGTGCGGCCGAGTTCAGGTCGAGCTTTATCGTGCAGGCCTCCAGTAACTGAGAATGGAAATGATATCCCACCATCAATTAAACACAAAAAAAAAATGCTTCAAATATACTTTTTAAATCAGGAGACAATTAGACATGATTATTCGACATTTCATCATGGGTTAGTATCTATTTTCTATTTGTAGCCTGATCAGAAATATGCAAACCTGTTTTACTCCTAATAATTCAAAGCAATTAAGCAACACACGATGTACAATAGTATAGTGGTTATGTTACTAGACTATTAATCCAGAGGCCTGGACTAATGATGCAGCGATGTGAGTTCAAATCCCACCATAGCAGCTGGGGAATTTAAATTCAGTTAATTAAATTAATCTGGAATAAAAAGCTAGTATCAGTAATGGTGACCATGGGCTCAATTTTCCCCAAAGCATTTTTTTGGCATACTTGAAGATTTACGCCCGATTTCTTGGGGTCTAAGTATGCCAAAAGAAAATATTCTAAGTTTCCCCGTTGGATTTCTTCATTTTGGCGTGGCATAACCCGACCTTTAGTTTTGGAGGTGGAGCCTTGATCTGTGCGAAAAAAATCAGGCTGCCATGGCAACCAGGGACACAATGCGAGCTGAGGCTTCAAAGTGAAGCATACAGCCAGCTCCCAACACATTAAAAGAATTGAAAAACACATAGCAGCAACTTACCTCCAACCCCACCCGAAGGGATTGCCGGTCCGGTCCCATTCTCGGTGTCTCTCTCTGTCTCTCTCTGTCTCTCTCTGTCTCTCTCTGTCTCTCTCTGTCTCTCTCTGTCTCTGTCCCTCTCTCTCTCTGTGTTCGTGTGTGAGAACCGGGGACCGAGAATGGGACCGGATCGGGGGAATGGGGACCGAGAATGGGAGAGGACAGCCTTCAGGCAGGGTTGGAGGTAAGTTTTTGCTGTGTGTTTTTCAATTCTTTTAGTGTGTCCGGGCATCTGCTGCGCCAATTTCCTTACCTGTGCCGATTTCCTTAACTCTAGGGAAGGTTTTTCTGTAGAGGCCACATACGCTGGCCTAAGCATAACTGGAGTAACTCTCAGCTGGCCAAACTTCCCTAAATGGCCAGAATTGGTGTAGGTGGCTGGTTACGCCCCGTTTGGCTGAAAAAAAAACTGGCCTAAAAAAATCGTAACTAACTGAGTTATGCTGGTGCAAATTGATTGGGGAAACTGTAGTTTTTCAGTTTAGGCCAAAAAGAGCAGCCTGCTCAAAAAAAACAGCGCAAATCACTGGGGAAAATTGAGCTCCATGAAACTACCTGTCATAAAAAAAAAACATCTGGTTCACTGATGTCCTTTAGCAAAGGAAATCTGCCATCCTTACCTGGTCTGGCCTATATGTAACTCCAAACTCACAGCAATGTGGTTGACTCTTAGCTGCCCTCTGAAATGGCCCAGCAAGCCACTGAGTTGTACCAAAGCGCTACTGAAGCGATTCAAGAAGGCAGCTCACCACCACCTTCTCAAGGGAATTAGGGATGGGCAATAAATGCTGGTCTTGGTGGCGACGCCCACATCTCGTGAACGAATTAAAAAAGTAATTCAGCAAGATAGGCATGTAGTGCTAAGAAATTTAAATATTAGATAATTTCATTTGTCAATTGGAAAGAGAAGACTGTAAAGAGTTTCAAATTTTGCTATAAATGGTGCATAGAGGAAACCATCCCCTATCATTTTTTAAGTAAGACAATTGCTGTATTTAAATCAATCATTTAACCCTTTAAGGGAAAAGGTGGCATTAATCGCCTCACCAACTGGAATAGCATAAAATTGCAGGTCTTGTGAAGTCAACTCTTGAATATTACTTTGTCTCTGAGTAACTAATTTTTTCCCAATTTCCTAAAGTGCTTATCGAATCACGCACATTTCAGCTGTAAAATACTGCATGGCTGTGAGATATTATTTCAGAGAAGTACAAGTGGGATAGAGATTTGGGTAAATGCTGTCTACAGCTCTTAGACTCTTCACTCACACCATCTGTATCTGAGCTAGAATAGAGGTTTTTAAAAATGTATTACATATAAAGCAGATTGTATTTTCATGGTTTTCTATTCTGCATTGCTCAGACCACAACTCCAGACATATACTGCCAGGTTAGTATCAGTGTGAAGCTGAAATCGACACACACTGAGGCTATACGTGCAGTTTAAATGCACCCCTTTACTGCACGAGTGTCACAGATCCCGACGCATGGCAATACTAAAGACCAAATTGGCACGTTTTCTAAGGATGGAAGCAGATGAGTTTTTATTTAAATAATGAAACAGGGGCTGCAACCTCACACACTCCATAAAAACATGGAACACGGACTCTTCCAGACCGCAGAAATTGCAGACGGCCTGGGAGCCCGTGAACCGGCTTAAAAATTTGTTGAACGGTACTGCTCCGTGCACCACCCTGCAGGCCAAGTCCCCGATGAATAGTGGGAGGACTCCCGTGTAGAGTGCCCTCCATCGGGGACCCCCGCCTCCTCCGGACGGCAAGATGTTGCGCCATGGCGTATCCGGATGGCAGACGAGGATGGCAAGGTTGAGAGTGTGCAGGAGCAGCCCGTACAGGAAACCCCCTCCGCGCAGAACTGAAAGGCACGGAGGGGATTTCCCCGAGGCGGCTCAAGTTGTGAGGCGCCGGCTCCCGAGAGAGGTTCCGGGGTTTGGCGCCGATGAGGAATTCCGTCCGGACGGGTGTCAGTTCGGACGGGATCTCCCCACGTGCTTGAGCCTCCTTGACACACCTAACGGAGTCAGGGCGCAGAGCTGTTTTTAGCGACTCGATGGCATCGGCCGCGTGGCGGACGTCGGCCGAATTTAGGCGCCGTGCCAGCATGTCTGGCGCCATCCAGCCCGCTCCTCCGCCATCGAGCAGGTCCCTGACCCTGGTCACCTCACCAGCCACAGCCCTCTGGTCCGACTGCCACCTAAAACCTCGGTCGTAGAGGTATGGATTTCCGATCAGCGGCTCCTGCAGGACAGCCGCCACTCCAGCCGGTGGAGAGCTGCGCTTGGTGGAGACTTTGTTCCAGACCCTGGTGCGTTCCTTGTAAAAGACAGGCAGCTCCTGGACGGCGGTCCTGACGCCCCCCAAGCTCACAAACAGGAGCTGCATGTCATAGTTGAGGCCATGCTGCTGGCGGAAGAAATACATCGCCAGCGCATACCACCTAGGAGGGGGCTCAACGTAAAGGTATCTCTGCAGGGTCTGAAGACGGAAAGTCGCTAGCTGGGCGCTGATGCACACCAACGACTGACCGCCCTCCCTAAGCGGGAGACTCAAGACCGCGGCAGAGACCCAGTGCTTCCTGTTGTTCCAGAAGAAGTCCACCAGCTTCTTCTGTATCCTGGCGACAAACGCAGGGGGAGGGGTCAATGTGACCAGCCGGTACCACAGCATAGCGGCCACCAGCTGGTTTATGACTAGTGCTCGACCCCTGTAGGACAGCACTCAGAGCAGTCCTGTCCAGCGCCCTAGGCGAGCGGAGATCTTGGCCTCCAGCTCTTGCCAATTCGCTGGCCAGGCTTCCTCGTCAGGGCTAAGGTAGACTCCCAGATAGAGGAGATGGGTCGTCAACAGTTCTACAAACCTGTGAGCATACTCACAGCTGCACACATTACAGTGGTTCACCTTCACCTTCTCAAGGGCAATTGGGATGGGCAATAAAAGTTCGCCTTGCCAGCAACGCCCACATCACGCGCCCTCGTAGGACAGCTCCTGGGCACGGCCAAGGGTGCCATCAGCTGGTCCAGGCAGCGCGCGGTCGAGGGGGTCGTTCAGCCTGACTGCCTGCCTCTGTTCCATGCGTACATCCGGGCCAGGGTGTCCCTGGAGATGGAGCACGTGGTGTCCACCGGTACGCTCGCGGCCTTCCGCGAGAGGTGGGCGCCGGAGGGGTTGGAGTGCATCGTTACCCCCGGCAACCAAATTTTAATTTGAATTTATATGTTTTAAAGTTTAATTTGTTTTAATTGCCAGGTTTTAGTGTTCCCCCTCCCCTTTTATAGGGGGCACTTGTAAAATATACGATTTTAATGCCCCCAAAAAAACTACAAAAATACAAAAAAAAAAGGGCATTGGAAAATGTTTGGAGTGGCCCCCCAGATTGGGGGGTACTTGATTTAAATGTTTTATTTTGTCTCCTCTAAAAGAGTTGTAGAGCTGTTGACGACCCATCTCCTCTATCTGGGCGTCTACCTTAGTCCTGACGAGGAAGCCTGGCTAGCGAATTGGCAAGAGCTGGAGGCCAAAGTCGCCGCTCGCCTAGGGCGCTGTACAGGACTGCTCCAAATGCTGTCCTACAGAGATCGAGCGCGAGTCAGAAACCAGCTGGTGGCCGCTATGTTGTGGTACCGGCTGGTCACTTTGACCCCTCCCCCTGCGTTTGTCACCAAGATACAGAAGAAGCTGGTGGACTTATTCTGGAACAACAGGAAACACTGGGTCTCTGCTGCAGTTTTGAGTCTCCCGCTTAGGAAGGGCAGTCAGGCGTTGGCGTGCGTCAGTACCCAGCATGCGACTTTCCGTCTTCAGATCCTGCAGAGATACCTCTACATTGAGCCCCCTCCTAGGTGGTGTGCGCTGGCGACGTAATTCTTCCGCCAGCAGTAACAGCCTCAATTATGACACATAGTTCCTGTTTGTGAGCCTGGGGGGGGGGGGGCGTCAGGACCGCCATGCGGGGGCTGCCTGTTTTTTTACCAGGAACTCATCAGGGTCTGGAACAGAGTTGACACCAAGCGCAGCTCTCCCCCGTTTGGAGTGGCAGCTGTCCTGCAGGAGCCGCTGCTCAGAAATCCGTACCTCCACAACCGCGGTTTTAGGTGGCAGGCGGACATGAGGGCTGTGGCTGGCAAGGTGACCAGGATCAGGGACCTGCTCGATGGCGGAGCAGCAGGCTGGATGGCGCCAGACGTGCTGACACAGCGCCTAAACTGGGCCGACGTCCGGCGCGCAGCCAATGCCATCGAGTCGCTAAAAACAGCACTGGGCCCTGACTCCGTTAGATGTGTCGTGGAGGCTCAAGCACGTGGGGAGATCCCGTCCGAACTAACCCCCGTCCGGACAGAATTCCTCATCGGCACCAAGCCCCGAAATCTCCCTCGGGAGCAGGTGCCTCACAACTTGAGCACCCTCGGGGAAATCCCCTCCGTGCCTTTCAGTTCTGCACAGAGGGGTTTCTTGTACGGGCTGCTCTTGCACACTCTCCACCTTGCCATCCTCATCTGCCATCCGGACACGCCATGGCGAACCATCTTGTCATCCGGCGGAGGTCCCCACTGGAGTGCATTCTACGTGGGAGTCCTCCCTCTATTTATTGGGAACTTGGCCTGGAGGGTGGTGCAGGGAGCAGTCCCGTGCAACAAGTTTTTAAGTCGGTTCACAGGCTCCCAGGCCAGCTGCAATTTCTGCGGTCTGGAAGAGTCCGTGTTCCATGTTTTTATGAAATGTGCGAGGTTGCAGCCCCCATTCCATTATTTAAAGGGGCTGCTCCTCAAATTCTGGTTGCACTTCAGTCCCACACTCCTGACTTTGGGCACCCTGTGCGGAGGGGAGCGGGCAGGTCGGTAGGCCTCCTCGTAGGACTGCTCCTGAGCACGGCCAAGGGTGCCATCAGCCAGTCCAGACAGCTGGCCGTTGAGGGGGTCGTACAGCCCAACTGCCTGCCGCGGTTACACCCGAGCCAGGGTATCCCTGGAGATGGATCACGCGATATCCACTGGTACGCTCGCGGTCTTCCGCGAGAGGTGGACGCTGGAGGGACTGGAGTGCATCATCAGCCCTGGCAACCAAACTTTAATTTGATTATTATTGTTTTAAGTTTCATTTCTTTATTTGCCGGTTTTAGTGCCCCCCCGCTCCCTTTTAGCCAGGGGGCACTTGTATAATTTGTGTGCTTTTACTGCCCTAAAAAACAAAACCAAAAAAAAGCAAAAAAAAAAGGGGCACTTGAAAAGTTTTTGAAGTGTGCACCATCCCCCCGCACCCTCCCTTTAATCAGGGGGAGCTTGATTTAATTGGTTAATTTGGTTCACACCAAAAGAGTTTTGGAGCTGTTGACGACCCATCTCCTCTATCTGGTAGTCGACCTTAGCCCTGACGAGGAAGCCTGGCTGGCGAATTGGCAAGAGCTGGAGGCCAAAGTCGCCGCTCGCCTAGGGCGCTGGACGGTTCTGAGTTCTGTCCTATGAGGGTCGAGCGCTAGTCATAAACCAGCTGGTGGCCGCTATGCTGTGGTACCGGCTGGTCACTTAGACCCCTCCCCCTGCATTTGTCTCCAAGATACAGAAGAAGCTGTTGGACTTCTTCTAGAATAACAGGAAGCACTGGGTCTCTCAGTCTCCCGCATAGGGAGAGCGGTCAGGCGTTGGTGTGCGTGAGCACTCAGGCTGCGACTTTCTGTCTTCAGACCCTGCAGAGATACCTGTACGTCGAACCCCTCATAGATGGTGTGCGCTGGCGATGTATTTCTTTCGCCAGCAGTACTGCCTCAATAATAGAAACATAGAAACATAGAAAATAGGTGCAGGAGTAGGCATTCGGCCCTTCGAGCCTGCACCGCCATTCAATGAGTTCATGGCTGAACATGCAACTTCAGTACCCCATTCCTGCTTTCTCACCATACCCCTTGATCCCGCTAGTAGTAAGGACGACATCTAACTCCTTTTTGAATATATTTAGTGAATTGGCCTCAACAACTTTCTGTGATAGAGAATTCCACAGGTTCACCACTCTCTGGGTGAAGAAGTTTCTCCTCATCTCGGTCCTAAATGGCCTATCCCTTATCCTTAGACTGTGGTCCCTGGTTCTGGATTTCCCCAACATTGGGAACATTCTGCCTGCATCTAACCTGTCTAAACCCGTCAGAATTTTAAACGTTTCTATGAGGTCCCCTCTCATTCTTCTGAACTCCAGTGAATACAAGCCCAGTTGATCCAGTCTTTCTTGATAGGTCAGTCCCGCCGTCCCGGGAATCAGTCTGGTGAACCTTCGCTGCACTCCCTCAATAGCAAGAATGTCCTTCCTCAAGTTAGGAGACCAAAACTGTACACAATACTCTAGGTGTGGCCTCACCAAGGCCCTGTACAACTGTAGTAACACCTCCCTGCCCCTGTACTCAAATCCCCTCGCTATGAAGGCCAACATGCCATTTGCTTTCTTAACCGCCTGCTGTACCTGCATGCCAACCTTCAGTGATACCCAGGTCTCGTTGCACCTCCCCTTTTCCTAATCTGTCACCATTCAGATAATAGTCTGTCTCTCTGTTTTTTCCACCAAAGTGGATAACCTCACATTTATCCACATTATACTTCATCTGCCATGCATTTGCCCACTCACCTAACCTATCCAAGTCACTCTGCAGCCTCATAGCATCCTCCTTGCGGCTCACACTGCCACCCAACTTAGTGTCATCTGCAAACTTGGAGATACTACATTTAATCCCCTCGTCGAAATCATTAATGTACAATGTAAACAGCTGGGGCCCCAGCACAGAACCTTGCGGTACCCCACTAGTCACTGCCTGCCATTCTGAAAAGTACCCATTTACTCCTACTCTTTGCTTCCTGTCTGACAACCATTTCTCAATCCACATCAGCACACTACCCCCAATCCCATGTGCTTTAACTTTGCACATTAATCTCTTGTGTGGGACCTTGTCGAAAGCCTTCTGAAAGTCCAAATACACCAGATCAACTGGTTCCCCCTTGTCCACTCTACTGGAAACATCCTCAAAAGATTCCAGAAGATTTGTCAAGCATGATTTCCCTTTCACAAATCCATGCTGACTTGGACCTATCATGTCACCTCTTTCCAAATGCGCTGCTATGACATCCTTAATAATTGATTCCATCATTTTACCCACTACCGATGTCAGGCTGACCGGTCTATAATTCCCTGTTTTCTCTCTCCCTCCTTTTTTTTAAAAGTGGGGTTACATTGGCTACCCTCCACTCGGTAGGAACTGATCCAGAGTCCAGGGAATGTTGGAAAATGACTGTCAATGCATCCGCTATTTCCAAGGCCACCTCCTTAAGTACTCTGGGATGCAGACCATCAGGCCCTGGGGATTTATCGGCCTTCAATCCCATCAATTTCCCCAACACAATTTCCCAACTAATAAGGATTTCCCTCAGTTCCTCCTCCTTACTAGACCCTCCGACCCCTTTTATATCCGGAAGGTTGTTTGTGTCCTCCTTAGTGAATACCGAACCAAAGTACTTGTTCAATTGGTCTGCTATTTCTTTGTTCCCAGTTATGACTTCCCCTAATTCTGACTGCAGGGGACCTACGTTTGTCTTTACTAACCTTTTTCTCTTTACATATCTATGGAAGCTTTTGCTGTCCATTTTAATGTTCCCTGCAAGCTTCCTCTCGTACTCTATTTTCCCTGCCCCAATCAAACCCTTTGTCCTCCTCTGCTGAGTTCTAAATTTCACCGAGTCCCTGGGTTCGCTGCTATTTCTGGCCAATTTGTATGCTACTTCTTTGGCTTTAATACTATCCCTGATTTCCCTTGATAGCCACGGTTGAGCCACCTTCCCTTTTTTATTTTTATGCCAGACAGGGATGTACAATTGTTGTAGTTCATCCATGCGGTTTTTAAATGTCTGCCATTGCCCATCCACTGTCAACCCCTTAAGTATCATTTGCCAATCTATCCTAGCCAACTCATGCCTCATATCTTCAAAGTTACCCTTCTTTAAGTTCTGGACCATAGAATTAACTGTTTCATTCTAATTCCACCATATTATGGTGACTCTTCCCCAAGGGGCCTTTCACAATGAAATAGCTCATTAATCCTCTCTCATTACACAACACCTAGTCTAAGATGGCCTCCCCCCTAGTTGGTTCCTCGACATATTGGTCTAGAAAACCATCCCTTATGCACTCCAGGAAATCCTCCTCCACCGCATTGCTACCAGTTTGGTTAGCCCAATCTATATGCATATTAAAGTCACCCATGATAACTGCTGCACCTTTATTGCATGCACCCCTAATTTCCTGTTTGATGCCCTCCCCAACATCACGATTACTGTTTGGAGATCTGTACACAACTCCCACTAGTGTTTTCTGCCCTTTGGTATTCCGTAGCTCCACCCATACCGATTCCACATCATCCAAGCTAATGTCTTTCCTTACAATTGCATTAATTTCCTCTTTAACCAGCAACATCACCCCGCCTCCTTTTCCTTTCTGTCTATCCTTCCTAAATGTTGAATACCCTTGGATGTTGAGTTCCCAGCCTTGGTCTGCCTAATGGCATGCAGCTCCTGCTTGTGAGCCTGGAGGGGCGTCAGGACCATCATACGGGGGCTGCCTGACTTTTACCAGGAGCTCATCAGGGTCTGGAACAGAGTCGCCATCAAGCGCAGTTCTTCCCTACCTGCAGTGGCGGCTGCCCTTTGGGAGCCACTGCTCAGGAATCCGTATCTCCATGACCGTGGTTTTAGGTGGCAGGTGTATGAGAAGGTTGCGTCTGGCATGCTGACCAGGGTCAGGGACCTGCTCGATGGTGGAGGAACAGGCTGGATGGCGCCAGATGAGCTGGCACGGCGCCTATCCTGGGCCGATGTCCGCTGCGCGGCCAATGCCATCGAGTCGCTAAAAACATCATTGGGCCCTGACCCCGTTAGGTGTGTCAAGGAGGCTCAAGCACGTGCGACAATCCCGTCCAAACTGACTCCCGTCCGAACGGAATTCCTTATCAGCGCCAAGCCCCGAAACCGCCCTCGGGAGCCGACATCTCACAACTTGAGCCTCCTCGGGGAAATCCCCTCCGTGCCTTTCAGTTCTGCGTGGAGGAGATTCCTGTACGGGCTGCTCTTGCTCACTCTCCATGTTGCCATCCCCGTCTGCCATCCGGACACGCCATGGCACACCATCCTGCCATCCGGAGGAGGCAGGGGTTCCCAATGGAGTGCTCTCTACGATGAAGTCCGCCCTTTACTTATTGGGGCTTGGCTGGAGGGTGTTGCATGGAGCAGTCCCGTGCAGTAAGTTTTTAAGTCAGTTCACAGGCTCCCAGGCCGCCTGTAATTTCTGGGGTCTAGAGGAGTCCGTGTTCCATAGTTATGTTGAATGTGCAAGGATGCCCAATATTTGAAATGGCTGCTCCTCAAATTCTGGTTGTACTGCAGTCCCACACTCCTGATCTTTGGGCACCCTGTGCAGAGGGGACGGGCAGTTCAGAAGGCACCTCATAGGACTGCTCCTGGGTATGGTCAAGGTGGCCATCAACTGGTCCAGGCAGCGGGCGGTCAAAGGGATCATCCAGCCCAACTGCCTGTCTCTCTTTCGCGGTTACATCCGAGACAGGGTGTCCCTGGATATGGAGCATGCGGTGTCCACCGGTACGCTCACGGCCTTCCGCGAGAGGTGGACGCCGGAGGGACTGGAGTGCATCAACACCCCCGGCAAGCAAATTTTAATTTGACCATTTAATGTCTAAAGTCTAATTTGTCGGTTTATTAAGGGGGCACTTTAATTACATTTGATTTTAAAGGTACAGCTCAAAATAGTTGTAGAGCTGTTGAGTTGAGAGTGGATTAGCCAGTCATGTGATGTGCACAAGACTCAATAAAACCTCGTCCAGTTGGGTTCAGGGGATTCATGATGTAGCAGATGGTTATGAGCCTGGTGGATGAACTGGTAATGTGTAGTGTGATTGTTAAACCTTTGTTAATAAACCAACTAGTTCTTCATAGCAATTGGTTGCTATGAATTCTTAAGCAAATAACCCACGAAGCAAATACATTACAACTGCCATTTGAGAGGGCAGGTAAGAGTGAACCACATTACAATGGGTCTGGAGTCGCATATAGGTCAGACTGGGTAAGGACGGCAGATTTCCTTCCCTAAAGGACAATAGTGAACCAGGTGGGGTTTTTTTTAAATTCCAGATTTATTTAATTGAACTTAAATTCCCCAGCTGCCATGGTGGGATTATGAACTCATGTCTCGGGATTATTAGGCCAGGTGTCTGGATTGCTAGGCCAGCAACATAACCATTATTCTACCGTACCAGTCACTAGCACCAAAGGATCTGCTAAGTTTATCATTGGTGCTGTGGCATTAGCACGGTATAGAAACCTGAGCAATTCTCGCGTACGGTTTTGGAAAGTGTGTTCTGAAGTAAATGCCAAAGAGATTTTGGTACTTAAAGAGGTAACATGGCGACTGTGGTATGCAGCCTACCAGTTACTCTAATATCCCTGTAACACTATAATAAGCAGAGCTGCTACTTTTCTGGTGTTTTTATTGATAATCATAGGCAGTCCCTCGAAGCGAGGATGACTTGCTTCCACACCAAAAAGGAATGAGATCACAGGTGTTTCAATGAAGGACCTAATACTCCAGGTCCCGAACTACATGTTGAAGGTTGGAAGATGTCTGTGCGTGGATTTTTTTAACGTGTGGTGGCCGTTGCACACCAGCCACCACAATCTCTCGCCGCTTCTTCGCCCTGACCTCGCCGCTCCTGCTGTATCTGCCCGCACTCCAATCAACGACCTGGATCTTGGTGATGTCCCCCTTCACTGCCGTTGCTCTCTTGCACCAGCATTTGTTGCTTCCTGGAGTGGTATGCCGCCACGCTGCTCCTTCCACTCCCCGGCCTGCTCCGATGGTGCTTGCAGGCCGGGGGCCGCTCAGCCTGCTGGGCTAGGCCACCACACTGCTCCTTCTGGGCAGCACTATGATTGTCTGTCTGATTGTCATAGCAGTTTATTTTGAATAGTTGGAGGAGGCAATTCGGTGGTTCAAGGCACCTCTATCATTTTGTTAACATGATAACTTTTACCTTTTTCATCCCAGTTGTTTGCCCTTTTCCCCCTATTCCTTAATTCTTAGGCGGTTCCTCATATCGAGGATGACTTGCTTCCATGCCAAAAAGGGATGAGTTCACAGGTGTTTCGATGGAAGGACCTAATATTTCAGGTCCCAAACTACATGTCGAAGGGTGGAAGATGCCTGTGCGTGGACTTTTTTAACATGTGGTGGCCGTTGCACACCAGCCACCACACGGGCTTGACAGAGCTAGGTCTTGGTCCAGCAGCAAGGATTAACCAAGACGACTGGAGACCAGCTCTGCTGCACGGACATAGTGCGCAAATATATGGAAGTGTGGGTTGGCCCGTGCTGCCCCTGAGCCCTCGCCTCTTCTGGGCCCCGAACTCACACCTCTCCTGGGCCTATCAACAACAGGTCGGGGCTTTAAAAGGAGCATACCACTATAAGGTACAGCGTGAGCCGGTCCGAGAGGGCGACGGCTGTGAAGAGGGCGACTGGATTGGACATCCATACTCCAAGTCGCTGATTGGAGCGTGGGCAGGTTCAGTAGGAACGGCGAGGTCGGGGCGAAGGAGCGGCGAGAGATTGCAGAGCAACGTGATTCCTCAATACCATTCCCAAGTAAGCATCCATCTCCCTTTTAAACATCTCAATTGATTTTGCATCTTAAGCCCACAGAAGCTGTTGTGTATCTGTAAAGCATGCACTCCCATGTTCCGCCACCAGGGAGTGCATCCCCTGAAGTCCCAAGGGATCCCAGCATCCCTTGGAAGCACTGTATATAAGCCAGCACCTAAGGCCTGTTCCTCACTCTGGAGTGTCTTAATAAAGATTGAGGTCACTGTTACTTTAACCTCTCTGTGTGCAGTCTCATCTGTGTTAGGAAGACAATAACTGGCGACGAGTATACAAATCCAACGCAAAGATGCAGCAATCTGTGGGCATCCTGGAGAAGTTCTCGGAGGGTGAGGACTGGGAAGCCTATGTCAAATGGCTAGATCAGTACTTTGCAGCCAACGAGCTGGACGGAGAAGGAAGCGCTGAAAAAAGGAGAGCGGTCCTCCACACGGTCTGCGGGGTACCGACCTACAGCCTCGTGAAGAATCTTCTGGCTCCGGTGAAACCCACAGATAAGTCATATGAGGAGCTGTGTATACTGGTTTGGGAGCATCTTAACCCGAGGGAGAGCATGCTGATGGTGAGGTATCAGTTCTACACATGCTAGCGATCTGAAGGTCAGGAAGTGGCGAGCTACGTTGTCGAGTTAAGGCAACTTGCAGGACAATATGAGTTTGATGGCTACCTTGAGCAAATGCTCAGAGACTTTTTTGTACTGGGCATTGGCCACGAGTCCATCCTACGAAAACTTTTGACTGTAGAGCCACCGACCCTCAGTATGGCCATTGCGTTAGCACAGGCGTTTATGTCCACCAGTGATAACACCAAACAAATCTCTCAGCACACAAGTGCTAGCAATGTTCCTAAATTAGCTTGAACTGTGTGTGCGAGCAGAAATGTACGAGGTAGAAACCACGAATCTGCAACTGCCAGCAGGCCTCAGGTGATCCATGAATGCAATTCACACCTTGTTGGCGTTGTGGAGGCTTCCATTCAGCCTATTCATGCCGTTTCAAAGGGTGTGTTTGCAAGAGCTGTGGAACAATGGGGCACCTCCAACGAGCTTGCAGACGAGCTGTAAGCTCTGCAAAACCTGCTAACCACCACGTGGCAGAGGAAGATCGGGCCATGGTGGATCAAAGCAATTTCGAGCCTCAGAGAGAGGAGGCAGATGCTGAAGTACACGGGGTGCACACATTTTCGATGAAATGTCCACCTATAATGCTAAATGTAAAATTGAATGGCTTACCCATAGCCATGGAACTGGATACTGGCGCTAGCCAATCCATCACGAGTAAAAAGATGTTTGAGAGACTGTGGTGCAACAAGGCGCTCAGACCAGCCCTGAGCCCCATCCACACGAAACTGAGAACGTACACCAAAGAGCTCATCACTGTCCTGAGCAGCACCATGGTCAAGGTCACCTACGAGGGCACGCTGCATGAACTGCCACTCTGGATTGTCCCGGGCGATGGCCCCACACTGCTTGGAAGGAGCAGGCTGGGCAAAATCCGCTGGAACTGGGATGACATCCGAGCGCTATCACATGTCGATGAGGCCTCATCTACCCAGGTTCTTAACAAATTTCCTTCCCTTTTTGAGCTAGGCATTGGAAACTTTTCCGGGGCGATGGTGCGGATCCACTTGGTCCCAGAGGCACGACCCATTCACCACAAGGCGCGAGCGGTACCTCACATGATGAGGGAGAGAGTGGAAATTGAGCTGGACAGGCTGCAACACGAGGGCATCATCTCCCCAGTGGAATTCAGTGAGTGGGCCAGCCCCATTGTTCCAGTACTCAAAAGTGATGGCATGGTCAGGATTTGCGGCAATTATAAAGTAACTATTAATCGTTTCTCACTACAGGACCAATACCCGCTACCTAAGGCAGACGACCTATTTGTGACACTGGCAGGAGGCAAGATGTTCACCAAGCTCGACCTGACTTCGGTCTACATGACGCAGGAGCTGGAGGAGTCTTCGAAGGGCCTCACCTGCATCAACACTCACAAGGGACTATTCATCTACAACAGATGGCCGTTTGGAATTCAGTCGGCTGCAGCGATCTTCCAGAGAAACATGGAGAGCCTACTCACGGTGGTTTTTCAGGACGACATATTGGTCATGGGTCGGGACACCGCCGAGCACCTACAAAACCTGAAGGATGTCCTCCAGCGACTGGATCACGTGGGGCTGCGGCTGAAGAGGTCGAAATGCGTCTTCATGGCAACAGAAGTGGAGTTTTTGGGGAGAAAGATCGCGGTGGACGGCATTCGGCTTACAGACAAAGGCTATCAGGAACACGCCCAGGCCACAGAACGTCATGGAGCTGCGGTCGTTCCTGGGACTCCTCAACTATTTTGGTAACTTCCTACCGGGGTTAAGCACCCTCTTAGAGCCCCTACATGTGTTATTGCGTAAAGATGAGAATTGGGTATGGGGAAAAAAACAAGTAATTGCTTTTGAGAAAGCCAGAAACATTTTATGCTCCAACAGGCTGCTTGTATTGTATAACCCATGTAAAAGACTTGTGCTAGCATGTGATGCGTCGTCGTACGGAGTCAGGTGTGTATTGCAACAAGCTAACGTTGCGGGGAAGTTGCAACCTGTCGCCTATGTCTCCAGGAGCTTGTCTAAGGCCGAGAGGGGCGACAGCATGATTGAGAAAGAGGCATTAGCGTGTGTGTTCAGAGTAAAGAAACTGCATCAGTACCTGTTTGGCCTCAAATTTGAGCTGGAAACCGATCACAAGCCCCTCATATCCCTGTTCGCTAAAAACAAGGGGATAAATACTAATGCCTCAACCCGCATACAAAGGTGGGCACTCGCGCTATCAGCGTATAACTATATTATCCGCCACAGGCCAGGCACCGAGAACTGTGCGGATGCTCTCAGTCACTACCATTGCCCACCACGGGGGTGGAAATGGCGCAGCCTGCAAACTTGTTGATGGTGGCGCAGCCCGCAGACTTGTTGATGGTCATGGAAGCATTTGAAAATGATAAATCACCTGTCACGGCCCGACAGATTAGGACTTGGACCAGCTAATATCCTCTGCTGTCCCTAGTAAAAAAACTGTGTACTGCATCGGAGCTGGGCCAGCATCCCCATTGAAATGCAAGAGCTGATCAAGCCGTTCCAGCGGCAAAAGAATGAGCTGTCCATTCAGGCAGACTGCCTGTTGTGGGGTAACAGCGTAGTGCCAACCAAAAAGGGCAGGGAGACGTTCATCTCGGATCTCCACAGCACACACCAGGGTATAGTAATGATGAAAGCTATAGCCAGATCCCATATGTGGTGGCCCGGTATCGACTCTGACTTAGAGTCCTGTGTGCTCAGTTGAGCAACGCGCCCAGAGAGGCACCACTAAGTTTGTGGTCCTGGCCCTCCAGACCATGGTCAAGGATCCATGTCAACTATGCGGGCCTGTTTCTCGGTAAAATGTTCCTGGTGGTGGTGGATGCTTTTTCAAAATGGATTGAATGTGAAATAATGTCGGGAAGCACCGCCACCGCCACCATTGAAAGCCTGAGCGCCATGTTTGCCACCCACGGCCTGCCTGACATACTGGTCAGTGACAACGACCCATGTTTCACCAGTGCCGAATTTAAAGAATTCATGACCCGCAATGGAATCAAACATGTCATCTCGGCCCCGTTTATACCAGCCTCCAATGGGCAGGCAGAGCGGGCAGTACAAACAATCAAACAGAGCCTTAAATGAGTCACAGAAGGCTCACTCCAAACCCGCCTGTCCCGAGTACTGCTCAGCTACCGCACGAGACCCCACTCGCTCAGAGGGGTGCCCCCGGCTGAGTTACTCATGAAAAGGACACTTAAAACCAGACTCTCGCTGGTCCACCCCAACCTGCATGATCAGATAGAGAGCGGGCAGCAGCAACAAAATGTAAATGATGGTCGTGCCACTGTGTCACGGGAAATTGATCTGAATGACCCTGTGTATGTGCTAAACTATGGACATGGTCCCAAGTGGATCGCGGGCACGGTGATAGCTAAAGAAGTGAATAGGGTGTTTGTAGTCAAACTAGACAATGGACAAATTTGCAGAAAGCACCTGGACCAAACGAGGCTGCGGTTCACAGACTGCCCTGAACAACCCACAGCAGGCACCACCTTTATCGAGCCCACAACACACACCCAAAGGATCAACGACACCACCCCGGACCAGGAAATTGAACCCATCACACCCAACAGCCCAGCAAGGCCAGGCTCACCCAGAAGCCCTGCAGGCCAAAAACACGCCAGCCCAGCGAGGGCACAGCCAACACGCCAGAACAGATATTTGTACCGAGGTGGTCCACCAGGGAAAGAAAGGCTCCCAACTGCCTCACCTTGTAAGTAGTTTTCACTTTGACTTTGGAGGGTAGTGATGTTGTGTATCTGTAAAGCATGCACTCCCATGTTCCACCATCAGGGAGTGCATCCCCTGAAGTCCCAAGGGATCCCAGCATCCCTTGGGAGCACTGTATATAAGCCGGCCCCTAAGGCCTGTTCCTCACTCTGGAGCGTCTTAATAAAGACTGAGGTCACTGTTACTTTAACCTCCCTGTGTGCAGTCTCATCTGTTTTCGGAACACAATAGAAGCAGTGCCTTCCACATTTTCTGAACCCTTTGGCAAGGATTCATTCGCATTAGTTTTTAGAAATCAAATTCATTAAAGTCAAGATATTCTTCAATTTATCTCCGTAACACTTTTAGTTGTTTGGCCCATACAAAATAGTGAGCTGTTCTTAGGTACAATGGAAGAATCACTATGCCATGCATTAATTCAACAATCAAGTAGGGATCTCTTCTGCCTTCCACCCTATCACAGACCTTCTCGTTTGTTATTTCCTTCTCTCCCCCTTTCAGTGCTCCTGCACTTCCTTAAGAATCTGTTCCATCTTGAACTTTTCCGATTCTGACAAAGGGTCACAGAGCTGAAACATTAACTCTGTTTCACTCCACAGATGCTGCCTGACATGCTGAGATTTCCAGCATTTTCTGTTTTTAAATCAAGCAGTGATACTTAGTCACAGATATCCTCATGTCTTTCAATGAGGTCATTTGCCAAATTGATTGCTTAAAGATGTGTTGGGAGTACCTTTAAAATAGCAGTGGGAAAGAGGTCTACAGCTTTAATGATGCCACTAGAGAGCGTGGCTCATAGGGGTAGAAATTCACCTGGGGCTATTTTCGGTAACAGGCTTGGCGTTACACAGGCAGCGTGTGCCCTAACCAAGAGACCTGAGGACAGCCCAAAATTGGGCCTGGGACTTCTAACATTTTATATGCGAGCTACACGTGCTTCAAGAGAGCAGCTCTCGCATTTGAACAACGTGATTGTCGGTCCGTGTGCCTCTCCGGCAGCGGCCCGAGGGTAAGCCCTCAGAGGGGGTTGGAGCAGGCATGGGAAGCAATCGCAAGGGCGGTGAAGTTGGGGGAGCACTCTTACTCCTCCTGGCTCTACAGGAAGGTTTTATAAAGATGTCTTTAAAAAGAATATGGGACTGAAATAGCCCTCAGTGAGAAATTGGGGAAGGCGCTTCAACTTAAGCAGAAATTTACCGCCCGGCAGGAGTCAGAGGAAAGAGCCGGAAAATTTTCAGCTCTTTAACTCTGACACCACCTCCCAGCGCATTGAGGTGCTATTGGAGGCGGTATTAGGGCGGTGATGACGTCAACGTGATGCGGACGTGCCGCGTCGCACTGATGCGTCACAACGTCTCTCTGCTTTACTTGAAGGGGAGGGGTGCTGCGAGGTCTAGTGAGGCCTCTGTGGAGCCCACTGGGCCACCTAGGAGGGGTTCAGCCGGGCTAGCGGCCCGGCACCCAAGACGATGGCGGCCTGGCCGAATCCGTGGCCGCTATTGTCAGGCCGACTCAGGAGTCAGCCGACAATTAAAACAAAATGGCAGCTGTGGCGGTGCTCCCTCCTGTTTAAGGGCGACAGCAGCCACACTCCCGCGGGGCAATTTCCCCTGCAGGGTGGAAAAGGGGTCACTGCCAGGTGGTAAGGGGGTCGGCGCACAGCTGTCAATGGGTCGGAGTGGCAGGCGGGGCGGAAACACAGGGCG
Source organism: Pristiophorus japonicus (assembly GCF_044704955.1). Taxonomy (NCBI): domain Eukaryota; kingdom Metazoa; phylum Chordata; class Chondrichthyes; family Pristiophoridae; genus Pristiophorus; species Pristiophorus japonicus. The sequence goes on from NC_091990.1 coordinate 116,266,515, forward strand.
CAGCGGAAACCCATTCGAGCCCGGGGCAGTTGCGGATGGGTCAGTCTTACCACTCCTTTACTGCCTCTTAGAGGTGGTAATGGGCCTTAAATAAGGGGGCAATTTCCCCTCCCATATGTTTAGTTGGCGGCCGTAGTGATACCTGAAGACTCCTTAGCGGGCAAGGCCTGACGCCAGCCCCACTCATTGCTTCCCAATTTTTGTGAGGGGACTGAGAACAAATGTAAGAGACCAAAGGCCTGTTTTATGCCAATTTCGGGTCGGACATTTTTCAAGTGTCCTTAGAGCACAGGACATTGGTCCACAAAATTTGGCTTCGTTGCGCCCGTTTTACGCCACTAAGGTGGGCACAACGAGATCCAATTTCTACCCCATAATCCGATTAATAGGTACCTCCATGAATAATACGCTAGGCGTGTTTGGCCTCCAGATGCTGAAGCACATAAATCTAGGCTGACACTCCAGTGCAGGGCTGAGGGTAGCTCTTCTCAATCTTCCCTTGCTGCAATGCTCCATCTGACTCTCAATAAACTCCCCACTGGAGTGCAGACGATGTGGCCCGTCCATCGGAGCTGATCGAGCGTGGTCAATGCTTCGATGCTGGGGATGTTGGCCTGAATGAGAAGTTGGTGCGCTTATCCTGCCATTTGCAGGATCTTGCGGAAGCAGCATTGGTGGTCCCTCTCCAGTGTGCCTAATGTACATGGTCTACAGAACAAACAGGAAACTATTCCACCTCCGTCGCCTCCAGTCCAGATCCAACATCGTCCCATCCTCGGTCATTGAATTGCAGTGTGCAGACGACGCTTTTGTCTGCACACTCTCGGAGGTCGAACTTCAAACCATCGTCAACACCTTCACCGAAGCATACGAGAGCATGAGCCTTACACTAAGCATCCGTAAGACAAAGGTCCTCTACCAACCCGCCCCCACCACACAGTACTGCCCCCCAATTATCAAAATCCACGACGAGGCCTTGAACAACGTGAACCATTTTCCATACCTCAGGAGCCTACTGTCAACAAGGGCGGACATCGATGACAAAGTCCAACACCACCTTCAGTGTGCCAGTGCAGCCTTCGATTGCCTGAGGAAGAGAGTGTTTGAAGACCAAACCTGGCACAAAGCTCATGGTCTACAGAGCAGTAGTGATACCCGCCATCCTATATGCTTCAGAGACATAGACCATGTACATCAGGCACACTGGAGAGGTACCACCAATGCTGCCTCTGCAAGATCCTGCAAATCCATTGGCAGGATAGGCGCACCAACGTCAGTGTTCTCACTCAGACCAACATCCCCAGCATCGAATCATTGACCACGCTCGATCAGCTCCGATGAATGGGCCACATCGTCTGCATGCCTGATACGAGACTCCCAAAACAAGCGCTCTACTTGGAGCTCTAACACAGCAAGAGATCCCCAGGTGGGCAGATGAAACAGTTCAAGGGCACTCTTAAAGCCTCCTTGAAAAAGTACAGCATCCCCACCGACACCTGGGAATCCCTGGCCCAAGACCGCTCAAAGTGGAGGAGAAACATCCTGGAAGCCGCCAATCACCTTGAGTCTCTACGCCGAGAACAAGCGCAAGCCAAGCGCAAACAGCAGAAGGAGCGCACGACAACTCAAGCACCCCACCTACCCGTCCCTTCAACCACCATCTGTCCCACCTGTGACAGAGAATGTAGGTCCCACATTGGACTCATCAGTCACCTGAGAAACTCATTTTTAGTGTGGAAGCAAGTTATCCTCATTTCCAAGGGACTGCCTAAGAAGGGCTGAGGGCACGCTGCACTGTCGGAGGTGCCATCTATCGGATGAGACATTAAACCGAGGCTCCGTCTGCTCTCTCAGGTGGACGTAAAGATCCTATGGTACTATTTCGAACTGTTTCCTACACTACAACAGTGACTACACTTAAAAAGTACTTCATTGGCTGTAAAGCACATCCGGTGGTCGCTATATAAATACAAGTCTTTCTTTGTTTTAGGGAGATTATCACCATCTTCTTGGGATAAAAATGTGAAATGGCTGAGGAATTTAAGACCTAAAGATTACATTTATTCAATCACCTATTAGCACCAGGTGGAGCTAGAAATGATTCTCAGTACAGATTACAACCATTGTACCTACCATTTTGATGTTAGGTGCTGTTATTTTTGCAGAGATGTTGCTCGTCCCGTTCTTGTAGGCTATCACTTTTATGATCCACTGCTGGCGTTTAAAGAGTGGCTTTTGTTTGCAATCTCTGTGAGCTGACAGGAGCCTTGAAGATAATGAAGAATGTGCCTTCCTGTATGAAGTGAAATGAGTCCAGGGTATGAAACAAGCAACATTGAGCAAGATGCAATAGTAGCAATGTGTTGTTAAAATATTTTAAACAAGTGTTACAAGCAGGAAGACATAAGTAAATTATTATTTAAGAGACTAGGAACAGGCTGGATTTTCAACTTTGCTCAATTCGGAGCGGCAATGGTGGTGGGGTGGTAAAGCTTGCTCCCGGGAACAGTTTGCACCTCAGTCATCAAAATTGGGCAGCTGGGCCCTGAATCAGGGGCGCAGCACTAAAGGAGGCATTGTACACCTCTCTTGGGCGTTAGCATGGGAAAATCCCAAGCTAAAGAGCCGGGCCGGGAGCCTGATTTCCCAGACGGTCACTGCGGGGAACGCTATGGGGTGTACGGATCAGGCGGGAGTCAAAAAGCGCACCGGTGTTGCAACTAGTAGTGTTGCTCACTGGCGCAGCTCTTCCGGGCGGCACTGCTCTGCATCACCGCAAAACCCCAGCTGGAGGCTGGCCAGAAGACCTCACTGCCACCATTGCCGCTGCCCTGGGGCGAAAAATGGAGCACAAGGGACCAGAAAATCCACCCCAAAGAAAGAGCAGTAGGCCATTCAGCCTTTCGATCCAGTTCCGCCATTCAATGAGATCATGACTAGTGGATTTCCGCTGACATTGCTCACAGGTAGTCACGGGTCTAGAGTACGGTTGTGATATTTAGCTGCTAAACTGGCCTGCCACTTTCAGACCACCGTTTTCAAGAGGCAATCCCTGGTAATTCCAGCTGCTTATAAACCATTGAGGTCAATCTGGGGGCAGTTATTACCGTTTGTACAGACTCCAACTCAGTGACTGGCAGAAAGATTATTTTGTAACTGTCACAAAGAGTGACGTCTGGGGTATGAGTCTACAGTGCTATATATACTAGCAGATCTCCCATGGCACTGCTAACGTCAAGTCAGAGGATACACTATTTTATAAGGGCAGGCGTATTAAATCAATATAATGCACAATGCCTTATTCTGCTATGGTGCTGTGTCCTTTAAGAACCCAAAGTCTAATTATTATTGAATAACCACCACACAGGACAATCAGAGATTCATTGCTGTTTGGGCAAGGGAAGCAGATTGGAATGTGTATCTTTGTTTCAGGCTCCAGCTCAGGAGGGTCTGGAACTTTAAGATGATTTTGCATCTGTAAGAAAAACTGTGGTGTTTGGGATATGATGCCTGCACATGTTAGATGTAGCATTTTTTAATATTTACTAGCAGCTCTCCATGCTATACCTCATGTTAAATCAATTCTACAACAATGACTTCATTGTACTTCATTGGCTGTAAAGCGCTTTGAGATGTCCGATGGCCGTGAAAGATGCTATATAAATCCAAACCTTTCTTTTACTTTTTTTATATTGTTTTTTAAGGACCTTGATATAGAATGTAACATAGAACGGATTATTCTGCTGCCAAACTGAAACTTTGTCCCTTCATGGCCACAAAAGTCTCATTTGCGTAAAGCATCAGTGGGCGAAGCCAAGCTTAATTGCATTTCAGACTGCAGGGTACAACCCTGACCTTCTTTCTCAGAGTCTTTAAGTGTGATCGGTAAGGTCATTTATAGATTACAGATATACTGGGTCTTGCGTCAAATAATTGTCTTTGCTTCGTTATATCTTTTTGGTGTGTGATTCAAAAATTTAAGTGTGGCACTTCATAAAATCATATAAATGTTATGGCACAAAAGGAGGCCATTCGGCTCATCCTGTCTGTGTCGGACGAAATAGAGCTATCCAGCCTAATCCCACTTTCCAGCTCTTGGTCGGTAACCCTGTAGGTTACGGCGCTTTAAGTATAACAGACAGGATGGAAGTGTGACTATGATTTCTGATAGAGAATGTGCTCCAGGTGTGTACATATGAGTCAATCTCCATTGATGTTTCATTATTTCAATGGAAGTAAATATCGGGGGTGATGTAAAATGGGTTGCTGATTTGCTATAACCCATTTAACACTATTGCAAGATCAAGATCAAGTATACACTTCATGTGAAGCAGAGTTAGAGGGCAGTGGTTAATTGCACCAGGATGTATGAATGTAATTCAATCCCCATGTCAAAATGATACAATCAGTTATTATTTTTATATGATATACTTTGATTTTATATGATTTTAATAGCAAAACCTAGGGCAATTTGGGATCAGAGAAGTAGAGTTGGTTGAAGCATTATAGTTTATTTGCTGTACAGACTGAGGAAATGGCTGATACACAACTAAGGTGCTGAAATGTCACCACTGGTGGAAAGTGTAATTATAGTGTGACAAATTTATATGGGTTATAAATGAGGATATAAGAATTTGTAATGAAATATGCACAAATGCATATAAAGTAAGTCCCAACTTCCTATTCCATTGAGGAGCCAAAAAAAAATTAGAGTAAGCCAGCTAGAAAGACTCAAAAATATAATTAGCCCCGATTTTAACTCCGGGTGGCTTCTTCGCTCAGGCCTGAGTTAAAATTGCAGTCAGGTCTCAATGATGTAATCAGCCGCAACATGCCTATGTAAAGAAGGACCCTGTTGTCTCCGTGCGCGTGTCCTTGCTGTCTGCCCAGGAGAGCAAGTTAAAATTGCAGATGCTGTGATCATGGTGGCTCTCGGACGGGTAACTGCCCACCTGCCAGGTTTCTGCTGAGCGAGTAGGGTTAGAATCGTCCAAATAATCTTTATAAAAAGAGAAAGTAAACCAGCAATTCCTTTTATGTTTTTCTAACGTGGAGTCTGAAAGTTACAAGCAGCTACAATCCTTAGATGTGCCTATTCCCACAATGTTCTTAAAGGGGCAGAAGAGGTTAAAAAGAGTTACATCACATCAGCTAAACAGGACAACTGTGCTCCAAACTCCATGAGCAAGATCATGGGAGATCTCTGAAATACAATATTTTTGTTTTAAGATTTATTTTAATTTTAGTGTAGTACAAAGGAGTAGTTCTGAAAGAAATCATTCCTAAAACTCAAATAGTGAGCAACTTTCCCCTTTCCCAGTTGAGCTTGATTTTTGGGGCGGTGAGAGTGGGCAGGGGTGAAGGCACCACATGGAATGAGGTTGGCCAAATTGGAAGGTGAGTCAACCTTCACTGTTATGATGTGCTTGTGAGTGGCTGGTTCAAAAGCACGGTCAAATAGAAGCTTTCCTGAGCTGGCGAGTGGTACCTACTGGGGAAAGAAGGGGTTGCTGAAGAGCATGGAGAATCTAGCTTACATTAAAAAAAAATGCAAAGAGGATAATAACAATTTAATAGGATGAAGATGTATTTGAGCAATATGCATTTACTTTCATCGGCCCACATTCTTCCCTCAACCAATGTTACCAAAATAGTTTAATTGCTGTTTGTGGGACTTTGTTAGGTGCAATATGGCTGCTCTGTTGACCTACACTGCAATGGTAACTGTACTTCAAAAGTAATTCATTGCATGTGAAGCGCTTTGGGACATTTGAGACATTGCTGAGCAATATGATAAAAGTGCTAAATAAACGCAAGTTCTTTTCATTCTTCATTATGTGGAAGACAAAGTTGAAAAATTCATTTTCAGTAACCTGAGGAAATTTGAATGCCTGGATGTAATTACCTTATTGATCCAGGGGGAGCACTCAAACATCTTTTGATCCTTGGAAACCGAAGGCTGCATTTCTTTTTACGAATTGAAATGTTGCTCTCGCAGTCTGAAATCACACCACAGTTTTCGATCGAATTTTGGAATCTTGATTTTCTAGACAGTGAACAAGGAAGAGATCCAACTGGAGACCGCAGAGACACTTTTCCTCTTTGCGTGCGTATGCGGATTGTCATTTTAAATGGGGATTTACATTTTCTAAATACAAAGAGAGACAATAAATCTTTTAAGTTCCATAATTACAAATTAAATAAAAGAGTCAGATTTTTACTTTATTTAGCTATGTTAAATGAAACATCTGTTTAATGGTTGTGGGCATTCTAATAACCGTGAGGCTCATTCCACCATTCCCAGGGTGGAAGACATGCTCGGAAGGAGTGCAGGTTGGAGACAGGGCTACAAAATTGTGGCACCGATTCTCTGACCTGTACCCACTGCTAGCACAGCTTCCTGCTGGGAACGTGAGAATTAAGACTCATGTTTTATAAAACAACACAAAGTAATGTACCAGACTTTGTCAGATGTGTATCATTTCAAAGCTGAGGGAACTTTGAATGCTCAGTGGAATGATCTAATTTCATGACGCATGATTTCCCTAGTTTGGAAAAAAGTAACAAATCGTTGGATCTCATCAAACCTATCTCCTGTTGTCAGAGTGCTTCTTTGCTGTAGCCAGTAAGCACACCAGAAGACTCCATACTACACTCACTACAGTAATTGTGCCAGATCAACAGTGGCTGCACTTCAAAAGTCATTCAGTGACTCTGAAGCACTTTGGGACATCCTGAGGATGTGACAGATAGTAGGTAAATGCAAATTCTTTATGTGAAATGCGATTGTGCAGTCTCCACCTAGTACTCAACCTAGTTTTCATCGCACAACATAAAATTGACAATCTCTTTCGTAGTGAGGCTATTTTGTGGGGGGAAAATCATATTAGAGAAAAAAAGGGATGTTTCCTTGAGTCTAGGGATAGAACCAATTGTTCGCTAGAGTTGAAGTTTCTTGGTAGTTGATTGTGTAATAACTGATTTGAAAGTTCTGGATACCCTTGCCTCTGAGTCAGAAAGTTGTGGGTTCAAGTCCCACTTCAGGGACTTGAGCACAAAAATCCAGGCTGACACTCCAGTGCAGTCCTGAGGGAGTGCTGCACTGTTGGAGGTGGCATCTTTTGGGTGAGACGTTAAACTGAGGCCCAGCCTCCCCTCTCAGATGGACGTAAAAGATCCTATGGCACTATTTTGAAGACGAGCAGGGGAGTTATCCTCGGTGTTCTGGCCAATAATTATCCCTCAATCAACATAACAAAAACAGATTATTTGGTCACTATCACATTGCTGTTTATGGGAGCTTGCTGTGCGCAAATTGGCTGCCGCGTTTCCCACATTACAGCAGTGACTATACTTCAAAAGTTGTTCATTGGCTGTAAAGCGCATTGAGACATCCGGTGGTCAAGAAAGGTGCGATATAAATGCAAGTCTTTCTTTACTAAACCGTTATGCCTAAAATGGGGAAGTCTTCTATTTCCCTTGCCTTGATGAACATACAAACATTTAATTCATGATGCCGTGCGAAGGGAATTAAGCCAGTCCTTGGACTAGTCCTACTGTCCTGAACTGAAGTGCAAATAGCACAAACCGATTACAATTTGAAGTTAATAGAAAACATTGTTCAAGTCTTGACAAAAACTAAAGTCATAAACAGTCTTGTGAAAATTGATCTCAAAGTCTTCTTCCAATTAAACATGGGGAGCCATTACTTTCCAGGAGAGGAAGAACCACTGTCTGATGACTCACTCTGCTCCAGCCATGGGAAAAACGAAAACAACACCAGAATACCCTCTGAACAGAGAAAGGCAAGGAGATGGGATGTTGAAAGAACTATTGAAAATAATGACTATTAGCTCAGAAAACTTCATTCCGCAGTTCAGACTGATCTGAAACTTGTTTACTTGGATCTATAGTATTAGAACATAAGAAATAGGAGCAGGAGTAGGCCATACGGTAGCCCCTTGAGCTTGCTCCGCCATTCAATAAGATCATCGCTGATCTTCAATCTTAACATCACTTTCCCACTCAATCTCCATATCCCTTGATTTCCCCTAGACTGGGCCTGAAATTGAAGAACTTACTGCCCACTGCCACTGACTGCCGCCAACATTCCTCTGGTCGAACCACCCAGTACCACATTCGACATGGCCTGGAGCGTTCTGGAGCGGGCAGGAGGAGAGAGCCACCGGGAAGCGCCTGCCGACGTCAGCGGACAGCCAAGTCGCGCAATTGACCTCCCGCCCGCCGAGCTGCGATATTAATGCAGGCGGGAGTCGACGGCAGTTGGCGGCAGAACGGGAGTGGACTGCTGGCTGGAGGCTGGTCTATCCCCAATGATAGGTAAGAAGATGAGGAAAAAAAGGTGAGTACACTTTTTGTAATTTTTTTTTCTTTACAAGGACTTACCTGGATGGGGTCCCCTGAAGGTCTTCAGATGGTTTTAAAAATGTTTTTATGCTTTTGCTTTTCAGCTCTTCGACCCTCCATGGGCCCAACTCCATCCTCGGCAGCACTTGGGCGGCAAGCAAGTCGCTCATTTACCGCCCACCGACCTTTGAGGGACCTCTCCGATGAAAAGCCCACCGAAAGTACCGTCAGGTACCTCGATGGCCATCGGTGCTCCTTTGGGCAGCATTTGAGCGGGCGGAGGCCTTCATCAATTTTAGGCCCCCAAAATCTATCTATCTCAGCCTTGAATATATTCAGAGACTCAGCATCCACAGCCCTCTGGGTTGATCTGTAAGACTGGACATGAGCCTAGAAATTGCTTTTGGCAAAGCTTAAGGGGTGATTTGATAAAAGCCTTCAAGTATATGAAGGGTTGTGAGAGGGTAAATAGTGACAGATTGTATACACTGGTTGGTGAGATGGTGATGAGAGGGCACATATTTAAGATGATCGCAAAGATGATCTTAACAGGGAAGTTAGAAGAAATAATCTTTACACAGACGGTGGTTAGAATGTGGAATTCAGTGCCACAAAGTGTTACTCAAGCAGTGTCTGTAAATTATTATAAAAGGCAGTTAGATAGTTGCTCAAAAAAAAGGAATATTGAAGAGTATGGGGACAGAGAAGTGGGATTTGACTGGCTGAGATATTAAACGATATAGACACAGTGCAGAAGAGTGGGATTTGACAAGGCAGCATTTGGAGGTAAACTTGACAAACAGACAATTTCTGTGCTGCAACATTCTATGGGGAGAAATTCAGTCGCACCTCATTTGGGGCGGTAACCCAGGCGAAGCAGTAATTTTAACGCCTTGAAAAAGTTTGCGCCCTCCGCCCAGAAATTCGTCAGAATCGGTCGAAGAGCTGACATGGGCACTAAATCAGCCTTTGCACACCAGCTGGGGGGACGCTAACGAAAATGCTGGAGCTAAATTTAACCGCGCCATTGCGCATGTGCTGAACTCTGATTCAGATCCCGGGAAAAGCGGATAGTAATGCACACGTTAAAGTTTACAAAATCACTTTTTCTCAAGCTGAACTCTTATTTCTGTCTGCTTTTGCAAACTCGGAGACTCATCACCACGCTGTGTGTAAACGTTGCACTGATTGTGACCTCCGAGGGAAACGCTTCCTCATCCCATTAAGTAGCCACCAGTTAACGACTCTGCAAGCCTGTACCGACTGTTTTTCCAGACATTGTTCTTGGCGGCCACTAAATGAAACGGCCGCACCTAATTTTCTGACCGGGACACAAGCGTAGGCGTTGCACCAGAAACACGTCACGATCTGAGTGATCGTCAGCAGCCAAGCACTACTGATTTGTGCCCCTGGTGAGTCTCTAATGAATTTTCGCTCAGGGCGCTAAATGCTGCACTCCCGGTCGGTAATGTCTGGCGGCTAACTGAGGTGAAAATCCAGCCCTTTGGTTTTATGGCCCACAAACGGACCCTTAATGTATTTTAATGGCATTCATTTGTTTGTGATTTTAACAAAGGCATCAGCCCATTTAAAATAAACTGGTCAACGGCACCATTGCAATGGAAGATAGGGGAACAGCATATGAACACATTAAAGTGTTCTTTCACTAATATTGCCAACAGTCATTTTGTGGCTATAGTTAGAATAGAGTTAAAAACTGTAGTACAATCTGAGAGGTTCCAAAGATGTGCGTGAACTAATTGTATTGGATTTGGGTGCTGTTGTTGTTTGTGATGCTGGCTAATCCCCTTATTGTTATTTTATATTTGGATCTATTAAAAACCTGATAAACTCAATTATATTATAAATCTTTATATCCCAACTGCATTGATGCACAGGGATGAAAAGTAATAAAGAGTATTATTTTTATCTTGACTTAACAATCAAGTTATAGAAAAGTACAGAAAAAGAGATAGAGAACATTTTCTTGCATAGCGCAAGCCTTTAGTAAACTGGCATTAGGTTAGAATACACATCACAAAGAAGACCACAGAGATAATCCACTGCTTTGACAAAGCTGGCTGGGAAGAGTAGGAAATGTCTTTCAGCAGCAGTAGAACAGTGAAGCATTTTAAAACCTGGGCCAATCTAATCACTTACCACATTCTAAGACACAAATCCCCATGAGGCCAACAGTCCCATTCAAGAATGGAAAATGCTGCTACTCAGACAGGCTTTGGTTCAATGGGAACTATGCAGTCCTGTGCTATCACACAGTTTATAAGAACTGAATTTACCAGAAGGATAATGACAGTTGGCAGGGTTTTAGACTTGCTGCGGCTTGATGCCAAAGTATTACATGCATGTCAAATACTCTTTTTTCCCACTTCCAACACTACGACTATTTGTGAGAATTCGCATGGGCAGGCATTACTTATATATACAATCCACCAACTGCAGACAAAAACCCGTCTAATCCATTACCATATGTTAGTATTCTTGACTTTCTAACTGACACAATGGTGTTGTGTAGTTCAGTTAAATCCCATTTAACTTCTCGGTTTACCTTGCCTTCTCTAGTTAATCTGCAATGTAGAAATGTCACATTGCACAATGCCCTTAACTTACCAGCATTGTGCAATGTGTATGTTTCCGTATGTTTGCAGTCAGATAATCACACAGATACATTAAGTATGTTGTACATCCACACAACTAACAGCAAGACTGCATTGTGTTTAAAAAAGTGGAACAGATTTTTTTTTAAAACTTTTCAATTAAAACAAGATTCAAAGAGTAGAATTTATAGATTCCATAGGCAATTGCGTCTAAAACATTCTCTGTGGAGAAGTGGCTTGTCATTTTAAAATATAATCAAGTTGAAAGGGTCCAACATCAAACGCAGCATTTGAAGTGGTAACTGGAGTGAGTCCTGAATGGGTACCAGTCCAAGGCTGGCAGCCCTTGCAGTGACATAGACCTCACAACTTTTTACTCTAAATCCAATTACCCAGCTGGGGAGAAGGGACAGTAGCACAGTGACTTGAAGTCATCGTACTCCCACCCTTTGTTGCCTAGAGACATGTGAGGGATGGGAAAGACCTCCTCCAGAGCCATGCCAGCCCAGCACATCCACTGCCACAATACCCGTACCAAAAAGGAAAGAAGCCCAGGATCAGAAAGGGACGTTTTCATATTAGTACCAAGAGTTGACAGGGTGGATTTTCCAGTAGCTGCACTCTTGGGTGATAATGATCCACAGCAGGCCACCTCCACCACCCCTTATCCCTGAGTGCTCTCACACAGCCATTCCCACCAAAACTTTAAGGGGTGCATCTAATTGGCTGTTCTGTGCAAGCCATTGCTGCCTGCCATCATGTGTGCTCCCACTTGCACAGCAGCCCTCAGCTGGGAGCACACATGATGGCAGGCAGCAATGGCTGCTACCACCCTTTAAATAGTTGCAGCAGCAATTTAAAGAGAAGTTTGGGTTACACAGCTGAACAAACATGGGCACAAATGTGGGTGTCTAGGCACATAATGTAGCAGCACACCAGAAGAACACCTCATTTACTGATACAACCCTGACAATGCTGCTGAAGAAAGTGGGTGGGGAAAAGGTGGCTTCTCCTCTTTGGCCCTCCAGGGCAGCCTGATGAGGGCAGTGTAGGGAGATAATGCAAATGTAAGTACAACTGCAGTACCCAGATGACATAATGATATATAAGGAAGAAGTTATACAACCCCTCCACCCGCCCCCCCGTTCCCGCCCCCCCCGCCACACATAACACATTTCCATTCATCTGAGTCTGGACTCTTGTACACCCCTCATAGAAACATATAAAATTCTGACGGAATTGGACAGGTTAGATGCAGGAAGAATGTTCCTGATGTTGGGGAAGTCCAGAATCAGGGGTCACAGTCTAAGGATAAGGGGTGAGCCATTTAGGACCGAAATGAGGAGAAACTGCTTGACTCAGAGAATTGTTAACCTGTGGAATTCTCTACCACAGAAAGTTGTTGAGGCCAGTTCGTTAGATTTTTCAAAAGGGAATTAGATGTGGCCCTTACAGCTAAAGGGATCATGGGGTATGAAGAGAAAGCAGGAATGGGGTACTGAAGTTGCATGATCAGCCATGGTCATATTGAATGGTAGTACAGGTTCGAAGGGCCAAATGGCCTATTCCTGCACCTATTTTCTAAGTTTCTATGTTTCCTCTCTTTGCATCAACATAGAAACACAGGTGGGTTTTAGCAGTGCCTTTGACCCCCACCCCACCAGGGCCCACACTCCAGAATTACCTCCCTAAACCCTTTCTCCCGAAACCCCTACACCCCTCCAACTCCCACACTTCCTTCAAGGCCCTCCTAAAACTCACCTGTGATAAAGCTTTTGATCACCCCTCCTAGTATTTCCTTAGGCTCAGTGTAGGTTTCCTCATGCTTCTGTGATGCGCCAGGAGACATTGCTTTTTGTAACTTACTGTCTTTTACATAGTAAATATCCCAACGTGCTTCGAGAAGGAGAAACCGAAGCCATGAAGGAGTAAAATAGTTAGGAGAGATAACTGAAAGCATAGTGCAAGAGACAGTAAAAAAAAAACTCTTAAAAGGGAGGGAGAGAAGTGTCAAAGCAATGGGGATTTAGGAAGAGAGTTGTGGAGCGTAAGGTCAAGACAGGCGAAAGCTCTTAAAATCCATGCTGGACACCAGCAGCACTTTTATTTTCCACTGACTCCACTTCATATTTGTACAAGCATAAAGCACATGGATGACCCAGAACACACTCACTGTGAAATAAGCAATGGATCCAAGCTAACTCCACAATTGGGTACAACTATTAACATTTTTGTAAGTGTAAAATATCATAAACGGCACCCTACATTTCTGATGCAACACCATCATGTTTTAGAAATATTGATGAATCATTCAATATTCACAATTCTTTATTTCTAACAGGCATCTAATTTCAAATGTGTGGTCTTTCCACATTACAATACATGATGTATAAATCAAATAGTAATGCTTTTCATTAGGAAAATACAGAAAAATATGTGGCCAGAGCTTGTAACTACTCTTGCATATCCTTCTTTCTACAGTTCTATTACTGTAGTAGAATCATAGAACAGTACAGCACAGAAGGAGGTCATTTGGCCCATCAAGTCTGCACGGGCTCTTTCGAAGAGCAGTCCAGTTAGTCCCATGCCCCTACTCTTTCTCCATATCCCTGCAATTTTTTCTCCTTCACGTATTTATCCAATCCCCTCTTGAAGGCTACTATTGAATCTGTGTCCACCACCCTATCAGGCAGTGCATTCCAAATCCTAACCACTCGTTGTGTAAAACGTTTTCCCTCATGTCACCTCTGGTTCTTTTGCCAATTACCTTAAATCTGTGCCCTCTCATTGACACTTTAGCCACTGGAAACAGTTTCTCGTTATTTACTCTAATGATTTTAAACACCTCTATCAAATCTCCTCTTAGCCTTCTCTGTTCCAATACTATAATATTAAAAAGAAAATCTAAAAAAAGACATTGCCTGCTTTTAAGTTCCAAAGGAATGAGTACTGAGCAAGTTGGAGCAATGTTCTTTCACCTCTGAAGCCTAAGTTCAAGGTCTATTCAGGCTGATGAGTTCAAGTCTTATCTTGGTACTGACCCTAAGGGTACTATGGGATTTGAGTCTGAAGAGTTTCAAACCCAGTTACCAGTGGCCCTCGATCCACAACACAAAAGTGTCTGTAATTTGGCACAGATTGCACAAAACTGTCAACTTCACTTTCAGAAGCAACAAGGATGGCTTATTGGAAATAAGAAAATCACACAGTTGAAGCCATGGAGTGAATGCTTTTACTGGATTGGAGTGCTACCTTGCTGCTAACCGATGTTACACCTGATCTGGGAGCATTTGATACTGACACTGGCGCCCCAAATAGAGTGGGGCAGGGAGGTATAAAAATTAAAGGTTTCAAAATCATGAAACACAATAATGTTTTAGTTTTTTTAGATACCGGCCATAATTAAATCTTTCCCTTAATAACCAGCGTGAAGGTCACTGCCACAGGCTAGAAAAATCGAATGCTGAATAAGCATTGTCATGAATTTCATGTAGCCTTGAAGAGTGCATTAAATAAGTGCACAGCATTGCCAGCAGCAGTGAGGCTGACTGCAGCACCCACTCTCGGTGCCTGTGACCCTGTTGGGATCCCTGTAGGCGGCTTTTCAGGCAATTGTCAGTCATCAATGTCCAGTTGAATCAGTCAGGTCACAGTTGCATTGGCCCGGGTAACAGGTTGCTATGTCCACTGTCCATTGAATGCAGAGCCAACACCACGGAAACTGTAAAAGATTTCTGACTGCTTATTTTGGAGTCTTAGATTTCATGTTCAAAGAACCTTATGCACTTTCTTTGAATAAAGTAATTTACACCAGCAGAAAGGATTATATTCAATTGCTGGAAATCTAATATGCCCATAAAAGAAAGACTTGGATTTCTATCGCGCCTTTCATGGCCACTGGATGTCTCAAAGTGCTTTCCAGCCAATAAAGTATTTTTGGAGTGTAGTCACTGTTGTAATGTGGGAAACGTGGCAGCCAACTTGCGCACAAGCAAGCTCCCATAAACAGCAATATGATAACGACCAGATAATCTGTTTTTAGTGATGTTAATTGAGGGATAAATATTGGCCAGGACACCGGGGATAACTCCCCTGCTCTTCTTCAAAATAGTACCATGGGATCTTTTACGTCCACCCGAGAGGGCACACAGGGCCTTGGTTTAATGTCTCATCTGAAAGACGGCACCTCCGACAGTGCAGCGCTCCCTCAGTACTGCAGTGAGAGTGTCAGCTTAGATTTTTTTTGTGCTCAAGTCCCTGGAGTGGGACTTGAACCCACAACCTTCTGACTCAGAGGCGAGCGTGGGTTCAAGTCCCACTCCAGTTTTATTATACATATATTCATAATGTCTTCCTGGCTCTATCATTAAAAAATTTAATACAGAGAGAGGTGTCCATGAATGGCTAGTGTCTGACTGTGGTAATGTTTTCAAATCATGGCTGATTGCTTGTCTTAATCCCAAGTATCACTGCAGACAATGATCCATAGTCTTACAATGAGAGGCACTTGCTGGTGGGCCTGCTGTGTACATCAACTGAATCCCTCTCTTCTGTCACAAAGGCGCCTGTCAATAAGGACAAGGATTTAGAAATTTCTCCAAAGATCAGAAAACACAAGGAGCTTTGGGTTAGAAATTGCTCCCCTTAGCGCCACTCCATAGCACCATCCAAGGGGGTGACGTGAGGCTAGAAATGGGAGATGTGCCTCGTGATTAGTGCAGATTGTTGGTAGCTGAGTGATTGTGGTCGGGGGTCGTGCATTGAGCAGTGTGTGAGGCTAGTAGTGCAGTTGGTAGGAAACGACTTTTGAAGATGCATTCACTGATCTTGACCAGTGGTCTGAGGTCTTGAAGCTTCTTTGGACACTGGACCAGGTAGTGCTGGCAGTGACGGTGATGTGGTCCCAAATCGTTCTTTCTGGAGGACCTCCTGGCACCTGTGGCTAGAGAGCCTATCTTGCAGTGTTGAATCCCTGCACAAAGCTGGGGTGCTGGTGCGAGACCCCCGGTTCCCCTTCGCTGGCTTGCTGAGCCATTTGTGTTAGTGCTGAGGCAGTTTTCACATTTGTTGAAGTTAGGAAGGTAATTCAGTTTTACCACCTGAATATTCACATTTGGAACATCTTTTAAATGTTGAATATTTCTTAAAAGGCAGTAAAGGCTGAACAATGTATTGATTCACTACATTTTATTTTGTATTGCTTCAGTGTGCATGGCCCCCGTTATTTCTCAGACCTCTTCATTGTCTACAATTCTTTGCGAGCTCCACAGCCTCTCTTCCAGACAAACTTCTCCTCGGATGCCTCCCCCACACCACCAGGATGGTGTTACATGGCAGATAAGCGCTGTTCCGTCAGACAAATTTTACCCCAATAGAGTTGTGGCCACTTTCAGTGGCTATTAACTCTGGTTGTCGGTGTCACACCGGCAACTTTCCTGGCTAAAACAAATTTCTCCCCCCTTAGATTCGATGTTAGTTTAAGTCGAATTGCAAGAGAACTGTGTACAGTGTCAGCTCCCCAAGTTAACACTAATAAATCCAACGTACTTACTGCAAAGTACTGACCAAAAGGGTCTTACTGCATAGGTCTACAGTTCTGCCACTAGGTTAAGCGAGCTGGATTTATCAATGTGCAGTATATGTATGCTGGTCTCCTGCGATCCGGTCTAATCAAGCACCAAATATAAAGTGCCTTAAATTGCTTTTCAAAACTATGTGGGAGAATGCTATGCTTAAAAGTGTCAGCATTGGGTCAGTGGTAGCACTCTCACCTCTGAGTCAGAGGGTGTGGGTTCAAGTCCCACGCCAGAGGCTTGAGCACAAAATCTAGGCTCTCACTTCAGTGCAGTACTGAGGGAGTGCTATGCTGTCAGAGGTGCTGCCTTTTTGATAAGGTGTAAAAGATCCCATGCTATTATTTTGAATTAAGAACAGAGGAGTTCTCCCTGGTGGGCAATATCTATTCCTCAATCAACATCACAAAAATAGTTAATCTGGCCATCACCTCATTGATGTTTGTGGGATCTTGCCCTGAGCAAATTAGCTGCCATGTTTCCTACATTACAATAGTGGCTACATTTCAAAACTTCTTAATTGGCTGTAAACCACTTTGGGATGTCATGAGGTTTTTGTCTGTTTTTTTCTCTTTCTTTCTGTCTTTCTTTCTTTCTTTCTTTCTTTCTTTCTTTCTTTCCTTCTGTTCTTCCTTCTTTATGTTTCTTTTCTTTATTTCTCATTAAAGACTGGAGCAGCATCACGGTAATAGCTAGTGGTGCAACAACACTAAAGCTGCTGCAGTTGCATGTTCAAAACCAATTTTAAAAATCTGCACTGAATGCCAGTGGTGAAGATTCACGCACCATCACTTCTGCATATGAAGCTATATGCATATCACTAGGCAATCTCATCAACTGGAACCCTATCCCTTGTACGCAATGGTTTAAATGCAAAGTTTAATGGTCATGTACTGAACTGGGATTAACGCTGCACGTGGGAAATCTCTAACTTGCACTTTGGAACCTCAGTTCTGTCTTTCCAAAGAGTGTGAGCTCCCAGCAACTATAATGATTACATTCAAGGAGGCTTTGTTATAACTGTCACAATGTCATGAGGTTTTTTTCTCTTTCTTGCTTAATCTGGTAATCTATGAGCTACTGACCAAAAGGGTCTGACTATGAAAGCTGTTGCATTGTCATTAAAACTGAACTGGGTCACTGATGTCCCCCAGGGAAAGGAACCTGTCACTTCTACCCAGTGTGACCTATATGTGACGTTAGTCCACACGATATTACTGACTCTTAAAAGGTCTCTAAAGTGGCTTGTCAAGCCATTCAGTAAGCAATTCAGGGCAACTAGGGTTGGGTAATAAACATGACCTTGCCCTAAATCCAAAATAAGGCAACAAAATTTCCAGATATCACTTAGAAGAAAAATAAATGAAAAAAAGGACAGCATAATGAAAGAGGCAAAGGGGCAAAGCAAAAAAGAACAATCTTCTTACTGAAAATATAAATATATAATGCAGAAAGTTTGAAACCTAGCCCTTCAATGTGACTTTTGACATGTGCTGTTTCCAGCTATTTGTTTGAAATCTGAATTATATGCTTTCATGCCCTCATGACCTCTTTCTTTCCCTATATATTTCCTCCCTTTGTCATTTAATCCCACGTTGCCTCTTTTCCCACATCCTTATCATTTAGTCTTTCCTCATTTATCTTACTCATTTCTTCCTGTCTCTCCCATTGCCGCTCTGTCTCCCTTTTTCCCTCTCTTTGGTGTCTTTCATTCCCTCTTTCATTCCCTCTTTGCTTTTTTTCTCATTCCTTCTCACTTCTTTATTCACTTTGTCTTCCCCTCCTTTCATCACCTCTCTCCCACTTTCCTTGCCTCCTCACTCCCTATTTCCCTTCTCTCATCCCCATCTCTCTTTTAGCCCTTCGGTCCCTCACACTTTCTTTCACCCCGTCCCTCTCACTCCCTCTCTCTTACAGTTACACATTTTTGTCTTGTAAACCTGGCCAACACTTCCACACCAGGTAACACTATCTGACCCAAACACAAAAGCAAAATACTGCGTATGCTAGAATCTTAAATAAACACAGAAAATGTTGGAAATACTCAGCAGGTCAGGCTGCACCTGTGGAGAGAAACAGAGTTAACGTTTCAGGTCTGTGACCCTTCGTCAGAACTGCAGTAGTTCGAGATGTAACAGATTCTTAAGGAAGTGCAGGGACAGTGAAAGGGGGAGGGGAGGAAAGAACAAAAGGGAAGCTCTGTGATAGGGTGGAAGGCAGAAGATAGTTAAGAGACAAAAGGGATGATGGGCAAAAATGAGATGGTAATGGAATAAGTTAAGAAACAAAAGATGCGTCGAGATGGGGTGTGAATGGCGGAATCATCACCAGCTGCCGTGAGAAAGAGAAAAAAAGGGGGGGTTGTAAACAAAAAGGAGGAAAGGGGGAAAAGACACTATCTGACCCCTTTCTGTTGCAGAGGTGGGTAGTGCTGAATGATTGTGCATGTAGCAGTGTAACCAAAGATCTTTCCTTTGCTGTGTTCTTTCAGAGCCGAACATGCACGGCAGGCTTCTGCTGGATGCAGTGGTGCATTCAGGCTGGCATTTATTAGTTTGCTTTGCAATTAATTCAGAATGGAAGGAAAGATGCCTGTTTTGTTGTGGCTTATAGCTTCCTCTGCTTTCTTGCGAGTCTCCCTTCGGGGAGAGTAACAAAAGATACAAAAGCCCATACAAGATGCCAATAGACTGCCTTGTAATTATGATTCGACTGGCCACATCTAAAACTAAAATTATAGATGGTATTGTCACAACTTATTATTTATATTATTGAATTTACTAATAAGTTAGCCATATGTTAGATTATTTTTGCATTATTTCGCCTTAGCACCTATGGGGCTTTTTATCTGATCAAGCAGCGTCCCCCCCCCCCCCTGGTAATGTTGAGCATTAGCCATGTCCACCTGCATAATACTGCATCCCCTTCCCCCTAATACCAGTTGAATAATAATAGTTCAATGCACTAATTTATTACCTTGGCAATCGCTGTGATGGGGATGAGGAAAATTTACTAATCTCTTTAATATATTCTTGCACTAAAGCATCCTCTAGACTACTGCATTGCGATCTCAGAGAATCAGTATATGGCACACTGCCTCCAGCTGTGGTCCCAGATGTCTTGCTGCTAGATGTGCTTGCACTCTTTGGCCTTTGATTTTTACCCATCTCGTATCTAGAAGGGAAAAGGGAGAGTTGACTTACATTGCTACAAGTTTTAAAATAGACACTGGCAACAATGCTAGACTGAATGTGAATCCTGTGATGTGGCACCTTTATCCATGTTCATATGGATGATTTTAGTTTCAAAATTTAGTTTCCCACATTACAACAATGACTACACTGCAAAAGTACTTAATTGGCTGTAAAGCGCTTTGAGGTGGTCGTGAAAGGCGCAATATAAATTCAAGTCTTTCTTTCTTTCTTTAATTCTCAGCCTGAGCCAAAATGAGTTGAAGAAAAACTGTCAGTAAACAGAAAATGTTGGAAATACATTGCAAATTCATAGCATCTGAAACCCATCATTTCAAACATCTGCTATTTATTTTGAGCATTTTATACTAGTACCTCAGATTTCCACATCTGCAGTTTAAAAAAAAATCTTAACTAGCTGTCTGATAGATATCCAAAATGTCAAGTGTATAAAAATTGCAATCTTTATGACAAGATAAATTCAGATCTTCTTTCTCAGTAGGAGTCCGGTTGCAGAATGCAGGGGTAGATTTTATGAATTAGTGCTCCTGACTCAGAGCATTCACACAGAAAGGGCACATGTCTCCAACTTGGTTGAAGAGGCCTTAGCCATGTTATGTATGTAACTTTACTAGTGTGTAAGACTTGCCACTAGAGGGCGCACCTGTTGGAGACCCAAGGGTCACCTGCACACCCCGGGCAAGCAGGTATAAAAGGCAGCCTACCATGCTGCTTCCTCACTCTGGAGTTACATTAAAGAGACCAAGGTCACAACAGTTTGAGCTTGCAGCATATAGTCTTGTGGAGTTATTCAGAATATAACAACTGGCGACGAGTAACTGATCACGAGCTTTCACACGGTTATGGCTGCTGTGGGTATTCTTGAGAGATTTGTTAAGGGTGATGATTGGGACGCCTTTGTTGAGCGTCTGGACCAGTACTTCATAGCCAACGAGCAGGATACGGAAGATACCACGATCAAGCGCAGGGCGATTCTCCTCACTGTTTGTGGGTCCACGATATATGGCCTCGTCAAAAATCTGCTAGCACCGATGAAACCAACGGACAAGGCATATGCAGAGTTGTGCATGCTGGTTCGGGAACACCTCAAGCCGAAGGAGAGCATCTTAATGGCCAGGTATCACTTTTACACATACCATCGCTCCGAGGGCCAGAATGTGGCGAGCTATGTTGCCGACCTAAGACGCCTTGCGGGACTGTGCGAATTTGCTGGATTTTTGGAGGAAATGTTACAGGACTTTTTCGTGCTTGGGATCGGCCACGAGGTCATTCTTCGCAAACTGCTGTCTGCCAAATCCTTAGATCTGAGCAAGGCCATCACAATAGCCCAGGCTTTCATGTCCACGAACGATAACACTAAACAGATATCTTTGCAGCATCGAAGCTTCGGGCAAGTACTGTGCATAAAATAACGCTTTCAGCAGGCAGAACTATATATGGCAGGGCCTGCACGCCTGCAGAGGCCAGACCTAGGATGACTCAGAGTCTGCTGTGGGGCATGAATGCGAATCCATTAACACCATGTTGGCGCTGCAGGGGTAATCATCGGGTCCATCAATGTCAATTCAAGCACTACGTGTGCAAGGGCTGTGGGACAATGGGCACCTCCAGCGAATGTGCAAACGTACTGCGACCCACCACGTGACAGAGTCGGCAGAAGATAACCGATCCGGCGCGGATCACGCTGAACGAGTAAGAGAGGCAACTCAACCCGAGGCTGAAGAGGAAGTGTATGGGGTACATACTTTCACCACCAAAAGCCCTCCGATATTGTTGAAAGTCAAATTAAACAGCATTCCAGTTTACATGGAATTGGTCACGGGGGCGAATCAGTCAATTATGAGTCAGAAGGCTTTTGAGAAACTGTGGGGCAACAAGACACAAAGGCGAAAACTAAGCCCGATTCACACAAAGCTGCGCACTTACACCAAAGAGCTCATACCAGTCATTCTCAGTGCGGCAGTGAAGGTATCGTACGATGGAACCGTGCATGATTTATCATTATGGATTGTACCAGGCGATGGCCCAATGCTGTTTGGCAGAAGCTGGCTAGGAAAGACCCGATGGAACTGGGACGACATCAAACCACTGTCTTCGGTGGATGACGCCTCGTGCACCCAAGTGCTAAACAAATTCCCGTCGTTACTTGAGCCAGGCATCGGCAACTTCACAGGTGCCAAAGTGCAGATCCATCTAATCCTTGATGCATGGTCCGTTCATCACAAGGCCCGAACGGTTCCATATGTGATGCGAGAGAAATTCGAGATCGAGCTGGACAGACTTCAACGAGAGGGAATCATATCACCAAACGAGTTCAACGAGTGGGCCAGTCCAATTGTTCCAGTGTTGAAAAGGACGGTCAGAATCTGCGGGGACTACAAGCTAACGATCAACTGAGTCTCGTTACGGGAACAGTACCCACTACCCAAAGCAGATGACCTGTTCGCAACACTAGCAGTCGTTCACCAAGCTGGATCTAACCTCTGCTTACATGACACAGGAGCTGGCTGAATCTTCGAGAAAATTGACGTGCATCAACACGCACAAAGGACTGTTCATATAGCACAGATGTCCTTTTGGGATTCGCTCGGCTGCGGCCATCTTCCAGAGGAACATGGAGAGTCTGCTGAAATCGGTTCCATGCACCATGGCGTTTCAAGACGGCATCCTGATCACTGGTCGCAACACCACCGAACAACCTGGAAGAGGTCCTAAAGCGACTGGACAGAGTGGGACTCAGTCTGAAATGCTCCGTGTGTTTTCCTGGTGCCAGTGGTTGAATTTCTGGAGAGAAAGATTGCGGTGGACGGCATCAGACCCACGGACTCCAAGACGCAGGCCATCAAGAATGCACCCAGACCACAGAATGTAATGGAGCTGCGTTTGTTCCTGGGACTCCTCAACTATTTTGGTAACTTTCTACCGGGGTTGAGCACTTTGCTGGAACCTTTGCATTTATTGATACCCAAGGGTGACGACTGGGTTTGGGGTAAAGCTCAAGAGACAGCATTTAATAAGGCCAGAAACCTGCTATGTTCTAACAAGTTACTTGTATTGTATGACCCGTGTAAACGTTTAGTACTAGCTTGTGATGCATCTTCGAACGGGGTTGGTTGTGTGTTAAAGCAAGCCAATGTGTCAGGCAAACTGCAACCGGTTGCAAACGCATCCATAAGTTTATCGAAGGCTGAAAGAGCCTACAGTGTGGTTGAGAAAGAAGCATTAGCATGCATATACAGGGTTAAGAAAATGCACCAATACCTATTTGGACTCCGATTCGAACTCGAAACCGACCACAAACCGCTCATTTCGCTGTTCTCAGAAAGCAAAGGTACAGTTGTGCACAGTTTTGATCTCCTAACTTGAGGAAGAACATTCTTGCTATTGAGGGAGTGCAGCGAAGGTTCACCAGACTGATTCCCGGGATGGCGGGACTGACATATCAAGAAAGACTGGATCAACTGGACTTGTATTCACTGGAGTTCAGAAGAATGAGAGGGGATCTCATAGAAACGTTTAAAATTCTGACGAGTTTAGACAGGTTAGATGCAGGAAGAATGTTCCCAATGTTGGGGAAGAACAGAACCAGGGGTCACAGTCTAAGGATAAGGGGTAAACCATTTAGGATCGAGATGCGTTCCAGGTGCGTGGAGAGAGTTGGGACGTGCACCGCTGAGGCCTATAAAAAGGCCCAACTTGTCAGAGGAGGCTCAGGAGTTCCAGATGCATGGAGAGAGTCAGGAGGTGCATCGCTGAGGCTTATAAAAAGGCCCAACGCATCGGAGGAGGCTCGGGAGTTCCAGGTGCGTGGAGAGAGTTGGGAGATGTGTCACTGAGGCGTGTTTGTGCAGTTACAGGGAGAAGGCAAAAAAAAAGTAGAAAGAAATCGAAAGGTGACGTCACAGCCAAGAAGGTAAGTGATTGGCTGGTGATTGGTGAGTAACTTTTCTTTTTCGTTCTTTATCAGTAAGTAACATTTAGCACTGTTGTTGCCAACTTAACTGTATCTAAAGGTTAAGTCATGGCAGGAGAGCTCGGACATATGTTATGCTCCTCCTGTACTATATGGGAAGTCAGGGACGCTTCCGGTGTCCCTGACAACTACCTACGCGGGAAGTGCATCCGCCTGCAGCTCCTGACGGACCGCATTGCGGGTGGATCTGCAGGTGGATTCACTCTGGAGCATCCACGATGCTGAGAATGACCTGAATAGCACGTTTAGCGAATTGGTCACACCGCAGGTAAAGGGTACTCAGCCAGATAGTAAATGGGTGACCTGCAGGAAGAGCAGTGTAAGGAAGGTAGGGCAGGGGTCCCTGCGGTCATCCCCCTGCAAAACAGATACACCGCTTTGGGTACTATTGAGGGGGATGACTCATCAGGGGAGGGCAGCAGCAGCCAAGTTCATGGCACCGTGGGTGGCTCTGCTGCACAGGAGCGCAGCAAAAAGAGTGGGAGCGCTATAGTGATAGGGGATTCGATTGTAAGGGAAATAGACAGGCGTTTCTGCGGCCACAACCGAGACTCCAGGATGGTATGTTGCCTCCCTGGTGCAAGGGTCAAGGATGTCTCGGAGCGGGTGCAGGACATTCTGAAATAGGAGGGAGAACAGCCAGTTGTCGTGGTGCACATTGGTACCAACGACATAGGTAAAAAAAGGGATGAGGTCCTACGAAATGAATTTAAGGAGCTAGGAGCTAAATTAAAAAGTAGGACCTCAAAAGTAGTAATCTCGGGATTGCTACCAGTGCCACGTGCTAGTCAGAGTAGGAATCGCAGGATAGCGCAGCGGTGCAGCAGAGAGGGATTCAAATTCCTGGGGCATTGGAACCGGTTCTGGGGGAGGTGGGACCAGTACAAACCGGACGGTCTGCACCTGGGCAGGACCGGAACCAATGTCCTAGGGGGAGTGTTTGCTAGTGCTGTTGGGGAGGAGTTCAACTAATATGGCAGGGGGATGGGAACCAATGCAGGGAGACAGAGGGAAACAAAAAGGAGGCAAAAGCAAAAGACAGAAAGGAGATGAGGAAAGGTGGAGGGCAGAGAAACCCAAGGCAAAGAACAAAAAGGGCCATTGTACAGCAAAATTCTAAAAGGACAAAGGGTGTTAAAAAAACAAGCCTGAAGGCTTTGTGTCTTAATGCAAGGAGTATCCGCAATAAGGTGGATGAATTAACTGTGCAAATAGATGTTAACAAATATGATGTGATTGGGATTACGGAGACGTGGCTCCAGGATGATCAGGGCTGGGAACTCAACATCCAGGGGTATTCAACATTCAGGAAAGATAGAATAAAAGGAAAAGGAGGTGGGGTAGCATTGCTGGTTAAGGAGGAAATTAAGGCAATAGTTCGGAAGGACATTAGCTTGGATGATGTGGAATCTATATGGGTAGAGCTGCAGAACACCAAAGGACAAAAAACGTTAGTGGGAGTTGTGTACAGACCTCCAAACAGTAGTAGTGATGTTGGGGAGGGCATCAAACATGAAATTAGGAGTGCATGCAATAAAGGTGCAGCAGTTATAATGGGTGACTTTAATATGCACATAGATTGAGTTAACCAAGCTCGAAGCAATACGGTGGAGGAGGATTTCCTGGAGTGCATAAGGGATGTTTTTTTAGACCAATATGTCGAGGAACCAACTAGCGGGGAGGCCATCTTAGACTGGGTGTTGTGTAATGAGAGAGGATTAATTAGCAATCTCGTTGTGCGAGGCCCCTTGGGAAAGAGTGACCATAATATGGTGGAATTCTGCATTAGGATGGAGAATGAAACAGTTAATTCAGAGACCATGGTCCAGAACTTAAAGAAGGCTAACTTTGAAGGTATGAGGCGTGAATTGGCTAGGATAGATTGGCGAATGATACTTCAGGGGTTGACTGTGGATGGGCAATGGCAGACATTTAGAGACCACATGGATGAACTACAACAATTGTACATTCCTGTCTGGCGTAAAAATAAAAAAGGGAAGGTGGCTCAACCGTGGCTATCAAGGGAAATCCGGGATAGTATTAAAGCCAAGGAAGTGGCATACAAATTGGCCAGAAATAGCAGCGAACCCGGGAACTGGGAGAAATTTAGAACTCAGCAGAGGAGGACAAAGGGTTTGATTAGGGCAGGGAAAATGGAGTACGAGAAGAAGCTTGCAGGGAACATTAAGACGGATTGCAAAAGTTTCTATAGATATGTAAAGAGAAAAAGGTTAGTAAAGACAAACGTAGGTCCCCTGCAGTCAGAATCAGGGGAAGTCATAACAGGGAACAAAGAAATGGCAGACCAATTGAACAAGTACTTTGGTTCGGTATTCACTGAGGAGGACACAAACAACCTTCCGGATATAAAAGGGGTCGGAGGGTCTAGTAAGGAGGAGGAACTGAGGGAAATCCTTATTAATCGGGAAATTGTGTTGGGGAAATTGATGGGATTGAAGGCCGATAAATCCCCAGGGCCTGATGGTCTGCATCCCAGAGTACTTAAGGAGGTGGCCTTGGAAATAGCGGCTGCATTGACAGTCATTTTCCAACATTCCATAGACTCTGGATCAGTTCCTATGGAGTGGAGGGTAGCCAATGTAACCCCACTGTTTAAAAAAGGAGGGAGAGAGATAACAGGGAATTATAGACCAGTCAGCCTGACATCGGTAGTGGGTAAAATGGTGGAATCAATTATTAAGGATGTCATAGCAGTGCATTTGGAAAGGGGTGACATGATAGGTCCAAGTCAGCATGGATTTGTGAAAGGGAAAGGGAAATCTTCTGGAATTTTTTGAGGATGTTTCCAGTAGAGTGGACAAGGGAGAACCAGTTGATGTGATATATTTGGACTTTCAGAAGGCTTTCAACAAGGTCCCACACAAGAGATTAATGTGCAAAGTTAAAGCACATGGGATTGGGGGTAGTGTGCTGACATGGTTTGAGAACTGGTTGTCAGACAGGAAGCAAAGAGTAGGAGTAAATGGGTTCTTTTCAGAATGGCAGGCAGTGACTCGTGGGGTACCGCAAGGTTCTGTGCTGGGGCCCCAGCTGTTTACACTGTACATTAATGATTTAGACGAGGGGATTAAATGTAGTATCTCCAAATTTGCAGATGACACTAAGTTGGGTGGCAGTGTGAGCTGCATGGAGGATGCTATGAGGCTGCAGAGCAACTTGGATAGGTTAGGTGAGTGGGCAAATGCATGGCAGATGAAGAATAATGTCGATAAATATGAGGTTATCCACTTTGGTGGTAAAAACAGAGAGACAGACTATTATCTGAATGGTGACAGATTAGGAAAAGGGGAGGTGCAAAGAGACCTGGGTGTCATGGTACATCAGTCATTGAAGGTTGGCATGCAGGTACAGCAGGCGGTTAAGAAAGCAAATGGCATGTTGGCCTTCATAGCGAGGGGATTTGAGTATAGGGGCAGGGAGGTGTTGCTACAGTTGTACAGGGCCTTCGTGAGGCCACACCTGGAGTGTTGTGTACAGTTTTGGTCTCCTAACCTGAGGAAGGACATTCTTGCTATTGAGGGAGTGCAGCGAAGGTTCACCAGACTGATTCCCGGGATGGCGGGACTGACCTATCAAGAAAGATTGGATCAACTGGGCTTGTATTCACTGGAGTTCAGAAGAATGAGAGGGGACCTCATAGAAACGTTTAAAATTCTGACAGATTAGATGCAGGAAGAATGTTCCCAATGTTGGGGAATTCCAGAACTAGGGGACACAGTCTAAGGATAAGGGGTAAGCCATTTAGGACCGAGATGAGGGAGAATTTCTTCACCCAGAGAGTGGCGAACCTGTGGAATTCTCTACCACAGAAAGTTGTTGAGGTCAATTCACTAAATATATTCAAAAAGGAGTTAGATGTAGTCCTTACTACTAGGGGGATCAAGGGGTATGACGAGAAAGCAGGAATGGGGTACTGAAGTTGCATGTTCAGCCATGAACTCATTGAATAGCGGTGTCGGTTCGAAGGCAGAATGGCCTACTCCTGCACCTATTTTCTATGTTTCTATGTTTCTTAACACCAATGCTTCGTCCCACATCCAAAGATGGACACTAACATTATCTGCGTATGACTATGTAATCCATCACAGATCAGGCACTGAGAACTGTGCTGATGCCCTCAGTCAGCTACCATTGCCCACCACCGGGGTGAAAATGGCGCAACCCGCAGACTTACTTCTTGTAATGGATGTTTCTGAGAGTGAGGGGTCACCCGTCACGGCTCGCCAGATCAGGACTTGGACTAATCAGGACCCTGTGCTATCACTAGTAAAAAGCTGCATCCTTAATGGGAGCTGGTTGACTTTTCCCGGGGAAATGCAAGACGAAATTAAGCTGTTTTACCGATGCAAGGATGAAATGTCCATCCATTCGGATTGTCTCCTATGGGGGAATTGCGTGGTTTTGCCAAAAAAAGGCAGGGAAACGTTTATATGCGAACTACACAGTACTCACCCAGGCATAGTCATGATGAAGGCTATCGCCAGGTCGCATGTTTGATGGCCTGGCATTGACTCGGAATTGGAGTCATGCGTACACCAATGTAACACTTGCTCGCAGTTGAACAATGCACCAAGGGAGGTCCCACCGAGTCTGTGGTCATGGCCCTCCAAATCATGGTCCACGGTCCACGTAGATTTCGCTGGCCCCTTTCTAGGAAAGATGTTCCTTGTAGCAGTGGATGCTTACTCTAAATGGATTGAACGTATAATAATGTCATCATGTACGTCCACTGCCAACATTGAAAACCTCCGGGCCATGTTTGCCACTCATGGTTTTCCCGACGTCCTTGTTAATGACAATGGACCATGTTTCACCAGCTCGGAATTCAACGAGTTCATGACCAGCAATGGCATCAAGCATGTCAGGTCTGCCCCGTTTAAGCCCGCATCCAATGGTCAAGTGGAACGGGCAGTCCAAACTATCAAGCAGAGCTTGAAACGCGTGACGGACGGATCCCTGCAGACCCGGTTATCTCGGGTTCTGCTCAGCTATCGGACGCGACCCCACTCGCTTACTGGTGTTCCCCCCTGCAAAATTGTTAATGAAGAGAGCACTTAAAATTAGGCTCTCCTTAGTCCACCCAGATCTCAATGATCATGTAGAAACCCGGCATCACCGGCATAACGTGTACCACGATTGCGCGGCTGTATCGCGTGACACTGAGGTTAATGATCCTGTGTTTGTTCTTAATTATGGTCATGGTCCCAAATGGGTTGCTGCCACTGTTTTAGCCAAGGAGGGGAATAGAGTGTTTGTTGTCAAACTTTTGAATGGACAAACGTTCAGAAAGCATTTGGATCAGACCAAACTGCGTATCACTGACAACCAAGAACAGTTTGAAGAGGACATTACCATCATTGATCCACCAACACACACCCAACCAGCAACCGACCTCGCTGTCAACCACGAGGATGAACCCACCATGTCCGACAGTCCAATCAGACCAGCTGCGCTGCACTGCAGCAATGATCCGACCAACTCACCCATGCCAGGACTTCAACTCAGGCGATCAACCCAGGAACGTAGAGCCCCGGGTCGCCTCAACTTGTAAATAACTTGTATCTAAGACTTTGGGGGGGAGTGATGTTATATATGTAAACTTTACTTGTTTGTAAGACTTGCCACCAGGGGGCAAGCAGGTATGAAAGGCAGTCTACCATGCTGCTTCCTCACTCTGGAGTTACATTAAAGAGACCAAGGTCACAACAGTTTGAGCTTACAGTATACAGTCTTGTGGAGTTATTCAGAACGTAACAAGCCATGGAGGGAAAATTGTGCAGTTCTTGTAGGATTCGGTACATAAACTTTAAATATGCAAAGCTCTGTGCTGGGAGTGCTAATGTGTGTGATAATAATGACTCCTTTAATGCATGTAGTTATGCTTGAATTCCAGTTTTAAGATATGGTGACAACAGATGAGGATTTTAAATAGCCTTCACAGTAGCCTTGTCATACTAATGGATCTCATATGGCAAGACGGTATCAGCTGTGGCTCAGTTGGTTTAACTCTCGCCTTTGAGTCAGAAAGTTGTGGGTCCCATACTAGAGACTTTAGTCCATAATCTCGGTTAACACTCCAGGGCAGTACCGAGGGAGTGCTGCTCTGTCTTTCGAATAAGATATTAAGCCCAGGCCCCATCTGCCTTCTCAGCTGGACATATATTTATCCCTTAACTAACATCATAAAATAAAAACTGATTATCTGGTCATTATGACATTGCTGTCTGTGTGCAAATTGGCTGCCGCGTTTCCTATTTTTTGCAACAGTACTTCATTGGCTGTAAAGCACACTGGGACGTTCTGAGGTTGTGAAAGCTACTATATAAATCTAAGTTCTTTATTTCATTTGCTCATCAGATGATTCGTTATTTTATAATGACAGTATTATGCCGTGTAATTTTTAAAAATTAATTCTCGGGATGTGGCCAATGCTGGCAAGGTTGCCATTTATTTCCTATCCCTAGTTTTCCCTGAGAAGATGGTGGTGGGCCTTCTTGAACTGCTGCAGTCCGTGTGATTAAGGTCCCCCCACAATGCTGCTCGGTAAGGAGTTCCAGGATTTTGACCCAGTGATGATAAAGATATTGTGAAGTCAGGATGGTGTGCGACTTAGAGATGATGCTGTTCCTATTCACCTGTTGCCCATGTTCTTTTCGGTGGTGGAAAGCGTGGTTCAGGAGATGCTACTGAAGAAGCCTTGCTGAGTTACTGCATCCCTCCTGTAGATAGTACACATTGCAGCCACACTGTCGCTATGTTATGCTGGAGGTTCAGGTTTGTGGATGAGATCCTGATCGAGCAGATTGCTTTGTCCTGGATGGTATTGAGCTTCTTGAGTGTTGTTGCAGCTGCACCCATCCAGGCAAGCGGAAATTATTCCATCACACACGCGACTTGTCCCTTGAAGGTGGCGGAGAGGCTTTGGGGAGTTAGGTGGTGAGCCACTCACTGTAGAATGTCTAGCCTCTGATCTGTTCTCGTAGCCATAGCATTTATGTGGCTAGTCCAGCTGAGTTTCTGGTCAATGGTGACCCCCAGAATATTGATGGTGTTGGACTTAGTGATGGTAATACCATTCCATTTCAAGGGGAGGTGGTTAGGCTCTCTCTTGTTGGAGATGGTTATTGCCTGGCACTTAACTGACAAGTACCATTTGTGCCACACATCAGCTCAAGCCTGGACTTGCTGCAAGTGGGCATGGACTGACTGCTTTGTTATCTGAGGATCTACAAATGGAGCTGAACACTGTAATTGTCAGTGAACAGCCCCAGCTCTGACCATATGATGAAGGGAAAGTAATGGTTGAAGCAGGTGAAGATAGTTGAGCCTAGGACGCTGCCTTGAGGAGTTCCAGGGGTTGAGATGATTGGCCTCCAATAACCACAACCATATTCCTTTGTGTCAAGTATAACTCCAGCCACTAGAGAGTTTCTCCTCGGATTTCCACTGACTTCAGTTTTACTAGGGGTTTTTGGTGCCACACTCAGTTGAATCCTGATTTGATGTGAAGGGCGGTCATTCTCATCTCACCTCTGGAATTTACCTCACTTCCATGTGTATACCAAGCTTGCAATGAGGTCTGGAGCCAAGTGGTCTGGCCAAACTCAAACTGGGCATCGGTGAACTTTGCTGATGATTGGGATAACTGGCTGAGTTGAATTTATCCTGCTTTTTGTGGAATATACAATGCAATAAGTAAACAGAGCCTCAAGTCTAAAGCCAGTCAGAATTTAATTTTTGTTTGCCAAGGGAATTTTGCAGATTGGGAAATGTTTGTGAATTTAAAGCTCCAGGTCAGAAGCATTCAGTATTCAGCTACTTCTGGGCATAAGGGCTGCCACACTTAAACCTTTGATCTCCACTTCCATTAAGCAGAGGATCCTTGCCAAATTTACGCTTGAATGTCAGCCGGTTATTTACCTATAGGAAGGCATGGAAGCCAACCCAGATCCTCTCCTCTTCCCGATTGATGCTTTACCTCTCAAAGCCCAATAGCAACACCTCAACTGCTGTCCTTCCTGAGGTCAGCTAACTGAATACAATTCAGTACTACATCGAACGTGCACATTTAAATTGAGCCATCGAGGAAGCTGATGTAAGAAATGATTGCTTACAGATTTTCTTTCAAAACATTTTTATGCATCTGTTGCTTAGCTCTGAGTCAGAAGGTTGTAGGTTCAAGTACCACTCCAGGGACTTGAGCACATAAATCTAGATTGACACTCCAGTGCAGTGCTGAGGGAGTTCTGCACTGTCGGAGGTGCCGTCTTTTGGATGAGACGTTAAACCGAGGCTGCTTCTGCTCTCTCAGGTGGACGTAAAAGATCCCATGTCATTATTTCGAAGAAGAACAGGAGAGTTATCCCCAGTGACCCGGCCAATATTTATCCCTCAATCAACACAACAAAAACAGATGATTTGGTCATTATCACATTGCTGTTTGTGAGAGCTGGCTGTATGCAAATTGGCTGCTGCATTTCCCACATTACAACAGTGACTATACTCCAAAAGTACTTAATTGGCTGTAAAGCACTTTGGGACATCCGGTGGCCGTGAAAGGCGCTATTTAAATGTAAGTCTTTCTTTTATTGGACTTCTGAGTAGGGTAGTAAGGCAAAGATTCTGGAGACAGGATTCTGTGGAAGGATGAGTTAGATGGGTTGAATGGCCTTCCTCATCTTTATGAACTTCGGAGACCATATTACAAATCTCGACACTAATTAATCAAGAGAGCGGTCTCTATAAAGACAGAAAGCATTCTTAATGAGCTGAAAATGTCTATCACATATACTCTCGGCAATGTCAATTTTCTGCAGAAGACTCAAGCCCATGCATTCTGCATTAAATTCTAGTGTCCATTCAGTACTTAATTAATTAAGAACTCTTTCCCTTACTATAGAGTGGGTGTACCTTTCATCATCTATTTCGTTGTACCTTCCATACCTATCTACCATAAGCACTTGGCAAGACCTTGCTATTCTGGAGTACTGGACAAAATCACAGGGTACATGACACTATAAGTAAACCTCTGAGTGCCATAATCGAATTATAACAGTTTGTCAGCGCTAGCCTCATTTTGCTCTCCAGCTTTTGAAAGCATTGTCAGTATCCCCCTATGCAGATGCATGAGGGGTAAAAAATATACCAGAACGGTCTGCCTCATTGGCAATCCTGCTGTTGTAAATGCATAAGGGAGTGCATGCTTTGTAATCCCATTCACACAGTGTAAATATCATGATTTATACTTTCATTATCCTCAACAGAAGCTTTTCTAAACAAAACACAATAATATTTACCACATAACCCATTCATTGAATTTAATCAGAGATTCTCAAACAACTATAGTTTTAAACTTACTGCATGATAATCATCATCGGGTTCAAGGATGACTTGCTTCCACACTAAAAATGAGTACTCAGGTGACTGATGAACTCGTTTTAAATGGTGGAAGATGGCTGTGCGTGAATTCTTTTAACGTGGTGGCCATTGCACAACAGCCACCACACGAGCTTGACGGGGCAAGATCTTGGTCCAGTGGCAAGGGGATCCAAGACAACTGGAGACCAGGCTCCGCCGCATGTGCCAATACATACACAAAAACACAAACATACTCCTACAGTCCTCCTTCCTTCCTCCTTCCCACAGGACCTCTCCCTACATAGAATTCATAGTAAGCAATGTGAGTCTCATGATCTCACAGCCTTGCTATTGGCCTGTGCTGTGCCTTCCCTTGGTCTTGTCCGCGCTGCTGCACCTCTGGGCTCCGACCTCTCCGCTCCTCCATGCCTCGTCTGTCCTCTCCTCTCCGCTTCTGACCTCCGGACCTCACCTGTCCCGAACACCGGACCTCACCGGTCCCGACCTCCAGACCTCGCCCAGCCTGACCTCGCCGGTCCCGACTTCCGCTCCTCGCCGTTTCCGACCTCCGCTCCTCACCATTTCCGACCTCCGCTCCAAGCAGCTTCTGACCTCCGCTCCTCGCCGTTTCCGACCTCCGCTCCTCACCATTTCCGACCTCCGCTCCAAGCAGCTTCTGACCTCCGCTCCTCGCCGTTTCCGACCTCCGCTCCTCACCATTTCCGACCTCCGCTCCAAGCAGCTTCTGACCTCCGCTCCTCGCCGTTTCCGACCTCCGCTCCTCACCATTTCCGACCTCCGCTCCAAGCAGCTTCTGACCTCCGCTCCACGCCGCTTCTGACCTCCGCTCCTTGCCACTTCCGACCTCCGCTCCAAGCAGCTTCCGACCTCCGCTCCTCAGCGCTTCTGACCTCCGCTCCTCGCCACTTCCGATCTGCGCTCCTCGCTGCTTCCGACCTGCGCTCCTCGCTGCTTCCGACCTGCGCTCCTCGCTGCTTCCGACCTGCGCTCCTCGCTGCTTCCGACCTGCGGTCCTCGCCATTTCCAACCTCCGCTCCAAGCAGCTTCTGACCTCCGCTCCACGCCGCTGCTGACCCCGCTCCTCACCGTTTCCAACCTTCGCTCCTCGCCATTTCCGACCTCCGCTCCTCACCGCTTCCGACCTCCGCTCCTCGCCGCTCCCGACCTCCGCTCCTCGCCACTTCCGACCTCCGCTCCTCGCTGCTTCCGAACTGCGCTCCTCGCCGCATTCGTCCTCTGCTTCTCCCGCTCCTGCGCCTGGGTCCCAACCCCTCCACTCAGCGCCACCATGCTCCAAGAGAGGCCATAAATCATCTACCTGCATTCTGATGACATCTAATTTTGTCGCCCACCTTGGTTTTGCTGCCCTCTCTAGACCGTTGATAATAGTTAAATACAATCTGCTCAACTGGAATGCTGCAAGGAAAGTTTGCTAAATATATCAATGCTTGAGATTCATAAAACGCCGACAAGATACAAAAACAGAAGCACCAAATTTGCAATGGGTAAGCAGCCTTTCTAAAATCTGCACTTCATTCATTAAAATGAAAAATGCCTCAATTGAAAATTGGCAGTGGTGTAGGAAGTCGCATCTTTCACTCCTTGGGTGTGAACTGATCAGAAATGAAACATTTGTAAAGGGGTCTTTCCCCATCAGCTCACTCTCTTCTCCGCTATCATAGAAACATTGGGCCCAAGTTTCCACACGATAAAAAACGGGCGCCCCTCCGAGCTGGGCGCCCATTTTTCACACCTAAAACGGCGCCTAAAAAAAAACTCG
Source organism: Pristiophorus japonicus (assembly GCF_044704955.1). Taxonomy (NCBI): domain Eukaryota; kingdom Metazoa; phylum Chordata; class Chondrichthyes; family Pristiophoridae; genus Pristiophorus; species Pristiophorus japonicus. The sequence goes on from NC_091990.1 coordinate 116,301,434, forward strand.
CGATTCTGGAGCGTTCTGCAGCTCCTTGTCTGCCTGGCGCGGCACCCGGGGGGGGCAGAGCCTACACTCGCGCCGATTTTGTAAGTGGGAGGGGGCGGGTACTATTTAAATTAGTTTTTTTCCTGCCGGCAACGCTGCGCGTGTGCGTTGGAGCGTTCGCGCATGCTCAGTGTGAAAAAAACATTGGCACTCGGCTATTTTTGTAGTTCTTTGTAGCTGTTTAATTTTTGAACATTTTTTAATAAAAGCACATTGCCATCAGCACATCAGCACTTGCAGCCTTCTCACTGTCTCCTTCCCCCCTCCCGCGCGGGAACGAAACAGCTGTTCCCTTTCCCCCCTCCCCTCCGCGGGAATGAAACGGCTGTTTAATTCCCCCCCCCTCCCCTCCACGGGAACGAACCGGCTGTTCCCTCCTCCCCCCCCCTCCCCTCCGCGGGAACGAACCGGCTGTTCCCTTCCCCCCCCCCTCCCGCGGGAACGAACGCCTGCAGCATTCTCCGTGCCTGAAGCACTTTCACACAGGTAGGAAGATGGTTTATTTAATCTTTTCTTTGCTTATAAATGTTTATTCAGGTTGGATTTATTTGTATAATATTTGTATAAGTATAAATAAGGATTTATTGTAGAATTTAATGAGTTCCCTTCCCCCCCCCCTCGTTCTGGACGCCTAATTTGTAACCTGCGCCTGATTTTTTAATGTGTCGAACAGGTTTTTCAGTTCTACAAAAATCTTCACTTGCTCCATTCTAACTTAGTTTGGAGTACGTTTTCACTGTGGAAACTTCGAAATCAGGCGTCAGTGGCCGGACACGCCCCCTTTTGAAGAAAAAATTCTGTTCCAAAGTAGAACTGTTCTACCTGACTAGAACTGCAGAAAAAAAAATGTGGAGAATTGCGATTTCTAAGATAGTCCGTTCTCCACCAGTTGCTCCTAAAAATCAGGCGCAAATCATGTGGAAACTTGGGCCCATAGAAACATAGAAAATAGGTGCAGGAGTAGGTCATTCGGCCCTTCGAGCCTGCCCCGCCATTCAATGAGTTCATGACTGAACATACAACTTCAGTACCCCATTCCTGCTTTGTCGCCATCCCCCTTGACCCCCTAGTAGTAAGGACTACATCTAACTCCTTTTTGAATATATTTAGTGAATTGGCCTCAACAACTCTCTGTGGTAGAGAATTCCACAGGTTCACCACTCTCTGGGTGAAGAAGTTTCTCCTCATCTCGGTCCTAAATGGCTTACCCCTTATCCTTATCCTTATCATTTGTAGAGCTTCTTCCCCCGCGCCCCCCCCCCAACCCCTCCCCGTTGCCCCAGTTAAGTCAGTCAGGTGAACTGTTGGTAATATTTTGACACACAGTTGAGGTGCTCACCATGCAGCTAAAAAAAATAAAAAGACCTTACTTTTAAGCAACATTGTAAAAATTGATCAGCTTCATACCTTTAAAATCGCTCACCCAACACCTTCTCTCTTCGTCTCTTCACTTTAGCATTCTCATCCTATTACCAAGACAGAGAGATACAGCTATTAAGTGCCAAACCAATTACAGTTGCATAACCCCAAGTCAGAGCTAATGAAAGATGAACTTGACTCCCACTCTATTATTGGGGCATTTGCTAATAGATTAATAAGCATTTTAAGTGTCTTGCTGAGAATATGGCAGCTAATAGTCATTTGTAAACTGTTACCAGTGTGTTGTGTTTATGTACCCATTTGCAGATAATTCAAAGAAAGCTGAATCATAAGCAGTAATATCTGGCTGTCACTGATAGTTACTGGCTCAATATCTGTTATAGGTAAAGCAGTTAACGGACATTAGTTACAGTGGTACAAAAGCAAAATACTGCGGATGCTGGAAATCTGAAAAAAAAAAACAGAAAATGCTGGAAATACTCAGCAGGTCCGGCAGCATCTGTGGAGAGAGAAACAGAGTTAACGTTTCAGGTCGATGGCCCTTTATCAGAACTGGAAAAAGTTAGAGATCTTCCAGTTCTGACGAGAGGTTATCAACCTAAACGTTAACTCTTGTTCTCTCTCCACAGATGCTGCCTGACCTGCTGAGTATTTTCTGTTTTTATTAGCTACAGTGGCTCTGATATATCAACAGAGTCATGGATCTTACTGGTACCCAAGTTCAGCAAAGAGCAAGTTCAAATTGTCTACATGCTGTAGCCCTCTTCAGTTGTAGATAAGATACTGCAGTCCATTTTAGAATATTGCCAGTGTCCAGTCTACCTGAAAGGATTCATGCACTTGAAATTTTCTGTTCTTCAAATGAAAAATCACTCAATCAATTATCCAATCTTGAACGGAAGCAGAATAATTACATTGCATGCTGCACTGAGAAGTTAAACAAGTGATGTTACTATCCCTTAAACACAGGTGCTAAAACACTCTGTAGATATTTTTAACTCTTCGTGCCTTCCTAATTAGAATTAACACAATTCTATTCCTTTAAGCTGCTAATTAGCAATTATCAGTCATTTAATTAGTAATTTGCATATATTTTTCTCAAAGAAGTTCTCGTGCACACTGGCCTGTATAACCTGTGTTTTTTTTTAAAGTCTTGACCATGCTCCGCAGTCTATGTTCTCTCACTGCCGTATCAAAGTGCTTATGTCATGCAGAGGTATATATGTAAAAGTGAAATACAGAAATAAAACAGATGATTGACAAATCTAGTGGTCTGTCATGACCGAATAAATCAAATTCCATTTTACTGCAATAGAGTCCGTGGTTTTTACCAATGATTTGGGATCGCATTTCCACGACTCTACAAGTTTTTCCATGACAACAGAAAACTAGTGGCCTTACCTATAATATACAATGGACTTACTATTCCCTAAAACCAAGACCATTAGTTTTCGGTAACAAATCCAGAAAAAATTGAGCATACTCAGCAGGTCAGGCAGCACCTGCGGATAAACAGAAATTGAAGTTTCAAGTTGAAGACCCTTCCTCATGGACTGGCATCGAATCTTCGACCTGGAATGCCCCCCTGACTGATTTCTCCGCAGCTGCTGCCTGATCTGCTGCGTATTTGCTTGCATTTTATGTTTGTGTTTTCAGATTTCCAGTACCTACAGTATTTTGCTTCCAATTGGTTCATAGCAATCTCGGTAACCTGCTCCAGCGCTGAGATCTCTGCACTCCTCCAATTCTAGCCTCTTGCGCATTGCGGAATTCCTTCACCCCATCATTGTGCCTTCAGCTGCCAAGGCCCTAAGCTCTGGAATTCCCTCCCTAAACCTCTCCACCTCTCTACCTCACTTTATATTTTATAGTCTCTTGAACACCCTTAGTTCAACTTAACTCTATTTATTCGGGAGATCTCAGACAGCCATGTGGAGCTTAAGATTGCGTTCCTTCACAGACCCTCTCTCTCTCCAATACAGCTCCCTATACCGCCGAGCTGGAGGGCGCTATACATTATCTCATTACATCCTCCTTTAAGGCATCCTTCAAAACCTACCCACCTCTCCTAGTTTTGTGGCCAATTTTGTCTGATATATTTTGTTATTGTTCATGGGATGTGGGCATCGCTGGCATTTATTGTCCATCCCTAATTGCCCTTGAGAAGGTGGTGGTGAGCCACCTTCTTGAAACCACTGGAGTCCACTGGTGAAGATAGTCCCACAGTGCTGACTTTGCTAGGCCATTTCAGAGGGCAGTTAAGAGTCAACCATATTACTGTGGGTCTGGAGTCACATACAGGCCAGACCGGGTAAGGACGGCAGATTTCCTTCCCCAAAGGACATTAGCGAGAACCAGATGGATTTTGACAACAATCCGGTAGTTTCATGATCACCATTACTGATATTAGCGTTTTAAATCCAGATTTATTTAATTAACTGATTTTAAATTCCACAGCTGCCGTAGTGGGATTTGAACTCACATCTCCGGATCATTAATCCAGGCTTCTGGATTGCTAGTCCAGTAACATAACCAATATGCTACCGTTCCCATAGTGATAACACTACAGTGAAGCACCTTGCATTGTTTTATTATGTTAAAAGCGCTATATAAATGAAAGCTTTTGTTGTTGTTGTTGATTGAATAAGTCAAATCCCATTTCCACTACATGGAATTTCAGGGACTTCACTGCTCTTATCGGAGATTGCATTCAATAATTCTGTATGTTTTCTGTGCAAATGGAAGGTCAATGACTGAGGCTGAAAGTGTACAAGGGACTCTTATTCCCTATAACCAAAGCCATCAATTTATGTAGACTGAATGAATCATATTCGGACTTTTCAGAGGCTTTTGGGGACTGCATTCAGCAATTCCAGTAGTTTTTCTGCAAGGTCCAGTGGTTTTGATTCATCATCATCATCATCGTCATCCTAGGCAGTCCCTCGAAATCAAGGACGACTTGCTTCCACTCTAAAAGTGAGTTCTCAGGTGACTGTACAGTCCAATATGGGAACTACAGTCTCTGTCACAGGTGGGATAGACAGTCGTTGAAGGAAAAAGTGGGTGCGGAGTCTGGTTTGCCGCATGCTCCTTCCGCTGCCTGCTCTTGTTTTCTGCATGCTCTCGGCAACGAGATTTGAGGTGCTCAGCGCTCTCCTGGATGCTCTTCCTCCACTTAGGGTAGTCTTTGGCCAGGGATTCCCAGGCGTCGGTGGGGATATTGCACTTTATCAAGGAGGCTTTGAGGGTGTCCTTGAAATGTTTCCTCTGCCGACCTGGAGATCGCTTGCCGTGCAGGAGTTTCGAGTAGAGAGCTTGCTTTGGGAGTCTTGTGTCGGGCATGCGGACGATGTGGCCCGCCCAACGGAGCTGGTCGAGTGTGGTTAGTGATTACACAGAATTGCACAGAATTTACAACACAGAAACAGGTCATTCAGCTCAACTGGCCTGTGCCAGTGTGTATGCTCCACATGAGCTTCCTCCCACCCTACTTCATCTCACCCCATTAACATCTATTCTTTCTGTTGTGTATGCAATAACTGTTAGAGTGGGTACTGTTTAACTCCAAGAGATATGACCTTGGCTCTGCTTTATTAAAGTCCAAAGTGACTAATATACAAAATGGTTGGCCTTTTATACTTGGGCTGCACACACACGTGTGTGCAGCCCAATGGCCTCCAACAGTGACGCCATCTAGTGGCTAGTGATTCCAAAAGTACATACATGACAATACCCCACTCTGAGATATTAACATAGTCTTTTACAAATTGAGACGGTCCGGTGTTTTACGCTCCCGGGTTGACCGTCTCAGTTCAACTCCAGCCTTGGGTGAGTGTTCAGAGTCTGTTGTGACCGGTGGCTGGGTGGCTGACCTGGTGGGAGCGGCAATGGCCATGTCAGGGATTGAAAATCTATTTTCATTGAACATGTCAGTGCTTGAAAGTCCCGATTCACCGATGACCACTGAGTCCTCTGATGACTCGGAGTAGGTTGGTTGGTCGTCGATTGTCTCTTCCTCCGGCTGTTCCTGTTCGTCTGTGTGCCGCAGCTTTGTCTGATCCATATACTTCGTGCATGTTTGCCCATTTCTGAGCTTGACAATAAATACTCTGTTTCCCTCCTTGGCCATGACAGTACCAGTGAGCCACTTGGGACCCTGACCATAATTCAGCACATATACAGGATCATTTACAGAAATATCACGTGACATAGTTGTGCGATCGTGATACCCTTGCTGACTTTGTCTTCTATATTCAACATGATTATTCCAGTCAGGGTGTACAAGAGATAGCTTGGTTTTAAGACCACTCTTCATCATTAGTTCAGCAGGCAAGACCCCGGTAAGCGTGTGTGGTCTTGTCCTGTAACTCAGCAGTATGCATGACAGGCGGGTCTGCAGTGACCCTTGGGTTACTCGCTTCATACTCTGCTTTATGATTTGGATAGCACGTTCTGCTTGCCCATTGGATGCAGATTTGAACGGTGCTGACCTTACATGTTTGATACCATTGAGATTCGTGAACTCTTGAAACTCCTGACTGGTGAAGCACGATCCGTTGTTGCTAACAACGATGTCAGGCAGACCATGTGTCGCGAACATGACACTGAGATTCTCAATGGTAGCTGTGGATGTGCTGGATGACATGATTATACACTCTATCCACTTCGAATATGCATCCACAACTAAAAACATCTTCCCCAGGAAGGGACGTGCAAAGTCTATATGGATCCTGGACCACGGTTTAAATGGCTACAACCACAGACTCAACGGCGATTCCGCTGGTGCTTTGCTGAGCTGCATGCAAGAGTTGCACTGATGCACACATGATTCCAGCTCAGAGTCAATTCCCGGCCACCATACATGAGACCTGGCAATGGCTTTCAACATTACAATGCCGGAATGTGTGCTATGTAGCTCATGTACAAATTTCTCTCACCCTTTCTTGCCCCACAGTATCATCATCATCATCATCATCATCATAGGCAGTCCCTCGGATGCACTTCTGCCACTTAGGGCGGTCTTGGGCCAGAGACTCCCAGATGTCAGTGGGAATGTCGCACTTTATCAGGAAGGCCTTGAGGGTGTCCTTGCAGCGTTTCTGCTGCCCACCTTTGGCTCATTTGCAGTGAAGGAGCTCCGAGTAGAGCACTTGCCCTGGGAGTCTCGTGTCTGGCATGTGGACTATGTGGCCTGCCCAGTGGAGCTGATCGAGTGTGGTCAGTGCTTCAATGCTGGGGATGTTAGCCTGAATGAGGACGATGATGTTGGTGCGCCTATCCTCCCAGGGGATTTGTAGGATCTTGCAGAGACATCATTGGTGATATTTCTCCAGCAACTTGAGGTGTCTACTGTACATGGTCCATGTTTCTGAGCCATACAGGAGGGCAGGTATTATTACAGCCCTGTAGACCATCAGCTTGGTGGCAGTTTTGAGGGCCTGGTCTTCAAGCACTCTTTTCCTCAGGCGGCCGAAGGCTGGACTGGCACACTGGAGGCGCTGCTGTATCTTGTCGTTGATGCCTGCTCTTGTTGATAGGAAGCTCCCGAGATATGGGAAGTGGTCCACGGTGTCCAGGGCCGCACCATGGATCTTGATGACTGGGGAGCAGTGCTATGCGGTGAGGACAGGCTGGTTGAGGATCTTTGTCTTACGGATCCATGCTTTCGTACACCTCAGTAAATATAATATACAATATACAACCTATAATATACAATTCGACTGAATAGACAGTTCGTCTTTGCGACGAATGTAAGGTTTGGTCTCCTCGCACATTTGCTTGGGTATGGCAGACCAATCACCTTTGAGGATGCAACTCTTCACCACCGATAAAGTCGGGTCCTGGCTGGTCCAGGTTTTAACTTGTTGAGGGTTCCTTCACTCTCAAAAGCATCCATAACTAACAATAGGTCCGCCAGTTGTGGTGTTTCCACCTCCGGTGTCGGTAACCGCAGACGGCTCAAAGCATCGGCACAATTCTTGGTGCCATCTCTATGGCGAATGACATAATCATAAGCGGATAATGTCAGCGCCCACCTCTGGATGCGGGATGAAGCATTGGTATTGATACCTATGTTTTCAGAGAACAGTGAAATGAGCAGCTTGTGATCTGTCTCCAGTTCAAACCGAAGACCAAACAGGTATTGATGCATCTTTTTAACCCCATACACACAGGCTAGTGCTTCTTTCTCTACCATGCTGTAGGTTCTTTCCGCTTTAGACAAACTTTTTGAAGCATACGCGACTGATTGAAGTTTACCTGACTCATTAGCTTGTTGGAGTACGCAACCAATTCCATATGATGAAGCATCACAGGCCAATACTAAACATTTATATGGGTCATAATATACCAGCAGCTTGTTAGAGCAAAGCAGATTAGTGGCTTTCTCAAAATCTCCGTCTTGAGATGCACCCCACACCCAGTTGTCACCTTTTCTTAGCAGCATATGCAGTGGTTCTAATAAGTTGCTCAATTTAGGTCAGAAGTTACCAAAGTAGTTGAGTAGACCCAGGAATGAATGCAGCTCCGTCACATTCTGCAGCTTGGGTGCATTCTTGATGGTCTTGGTTTTCGCATCTGTGGGTCTGATGCCGTCAGCAGCAATTTTACTCCCCAGGAATTCGATCTCTGGAGCCATGAAGACGCACTTCGAGCATTTCAGTCTGAGTCCCACTTTGTCCAGACGATATAGAACCTCTTCCAGGTTGTTCAGATGTTCCTCGGAGTCACGACCTGTGATCAGGATGTCATCTTGGAACCGACTTCAGTAGACTCGAACGAATTCCAAAAGGGCACCTTAGATAAATAAATAGTCCTTTATGTGTGTTAATGCACGTAAGTCTCTTCGACGTCTCGATCAGCCCCTGTGTCATGTAGGCCGACGTCAACTCCAGTTTGGTGAACGACTTCCCCTCAGCTCGCGTTGCAAACAAGTCATCAGCCTTCGGTAACGGGTACTGATCCTGTTTCAAAAGCCTTGTAGTCGCCACAGATTCTGACTGTGCCATCACTTTTCAGCACAAGAACAATGGGGCTGGCCCATTCATTAAATTCAACTGGTGATATGATCCCTTCACGCTGGAAACCGTCCAGTTCGATTTCGAACTTCTCCCTCATCATATATGGAACTGCCCGAGCTTTATGATGGACGGGTCTTGCATCCGAGTCCTAGTGGCTCTGCACCTTGGCTCCCGTGAAGTTGCCGATGCCTGGTTCAAACAGCGAGAGGAACTTGCTCAGTACTTGGGCACATGTATCTTTCTCCGACGACAACACCTTGATGTCATTCCAATCAGATCTGATTTTTTCAAGCCAGTTCCTGCCGAACAGCATTGGGCCATTGCCCGGGACAATCCATAGTGGTAACTCGTGAACCGCACCGTCATATGACACTTTAATTGTGGCACTGCCAATCACTGTTATGAGTTCTTTGCTGTACATGTGCAACTTGGCATTGACTGGATTCAGCCTGGGCCTCACAGCCTTAGTATCCCACAGCTTGTCCAATGCCCCCTGGCTCATTATCGATTGACTCGCCCCCGTGTCCAGTTCCCTCGATACTGGCACCCCATGAAATTTCTCGTTGATCATTATCGGTTTGCTCTTAGTTAGGAACGAGTACAGTCCATACACTTCCTCCTCAGGTATCTCAGATTGCGTATCCGGATCCACGCTAGTTTGATCATCATCCTCCACATGAAGTGTCGCAGCATGCTTGCTCATCTGCGGACACTTGCGCTGGAGATGCCCCACTCTCAGACAGCCTTTGCAACTATATTGCTTAAATCAGCACTGCTGGTGCTGGTGATTTCCCCCACAACGCCAACACGGAGAAGTCGGATGCATTCCCGTTGGCAGACTTTGGCCAGCCACAGGTTTTGCGTATGCAGTCGGGTAGACCCTGCCATGTGCCGCTCTGCCAAATGCTGAATCAATCATATTTACAGTACTTGCTGAGTTTTGATTTTTCACTGATAACTGCTTTAGACTTCTATCCATCGTCATGCATGACTGAGTGACCGTGAGGGCCCTGGTCAAGTCCAATGTCTCCACCAATAGTTTATGCAGGATCACCTCGTGGTTGATGCCGATTACAAAGAAGTCCCGCAGCATGTCTGCCAACATAGCCCCAAACTTACACGGTCCCGCTAGACGTCTCAGGTTGGCAACGAAGTCTGCCGTATTCTGGCCCTCTGAGCAAACCCCAATCAGGACACATTTCTTAACTAAAGACAGGAGCGGGTCTTTATTTGTCCAGACTTTAATCTGACGGGCTGTCACAAGTGAGCCTTCGCTTTCGAAAGCTTCAACAGCCATGACCAGCTCAGCATCATGCTCAGTTGCCCCCTCAGTGGTGGCTTGTGGGAGCCTGCTGAGTGCATCGGCGCAGTTTTCAGTGCCCTGTCTGTGCCGAATTGTGTAGTCATAGGTGGCTAACGTGAGTGCCCACCTCTGTATGCGGGCCGATACATTCGCATTTATGGCCTTGTTGTCTGCCAAAAGGGACGTTAGGGGTTTGTGATCTGTCTCGAGCTCAAATTTCCTGCCAAACAGGTACTGGTGCATTTTTTTTACTGCATATACACATGCTAGCGCATCCTTTTCCACCATCCCTTAGCCCCTTTCTGCCTGGGACAGACTTCTGGAGGCATAAGCTACCGGTTGTAACTGACCATTGACATTCAAATGCTGCAACACACACCCGACCCCATAGGACGACGCATCGTACATTAAAACAAGTTTCTTACACGGGTCATATAACGTTAACAGTTTGTTGGAGCATAACAAATTGCGTGCTCTATCAAAAGCCCTTTCCTGGCTGTCCCCCCAGACCCAATCACGACCTTTGCGTAGGAGCACGTGTAGCGGCTCTCACAGCATGCTCAATTTGGGAAGAAAGTTCCCAAAATAGTTCAGGAGCCCGAGGAACGAACGCAGCTCCGTCGTGTTACGGGGTCTGGGTGCTCTCTGGATCGCTTCTGTTTTGGACGCAATAGATCTGATCCCGTCTACTGCTACCCTCCTCCCCAGGAATTCTGGAGCAAGGAAGATGCACGTCACCTTTTTCAGTCACAGCCCTACCTAGTCCAGTCTACGTAGCACCTCCTCCAGGTTGTGGAGGTGTTCTTCAGAATCGCGACCCGTAATGAGGATGTAGTCTCGAAAAACCACCGTACTTGGAATCAACTTGAGGAGGCTTTCCATATTTCGCTGAAAGATCACAGCGGCCGAACGAATCCCGAACGGACATCTGTTATACTCAAACAACCCTGGTGGTCAGCTTCTTCGACTCACTCGCCAGCTCCTGCGTCATGCAAGCTGAGGTCAGGTCCAATTTTGAAAACAGTTTTCCATTGGATAGCGTCGCAAAGAGGTCCTCCGCTCTCGGCAGCGGGTACTGGTCTTGGAGTGACACCCGATTGATGGTGGCCTTGTAATCGCCACATATCCTGACCGACCCATCCACCTTGAGCACCGGCACGATCGGGCTCGCCCAGTCACTGAATTCGACTGTCGAGATGATGCCTTCCCTCAGCAGGCGGTCCAATTCGCCTTCTATCTTTTCCCGCATCACGTACGGCACTGCTCTGGCCTTGTGGTGTACTGGCCTGGCATCCGGGTTTATGTGAATCACTAGCTTGGCCCCCATGAAAGTGCCAATGCCGGGTTGAAATAATGAGTCAAATTTGTCCAGGACTTGTGAGCATGATACTCGCTCCACAGAAGAAATTGCATTGACATCGCCCCATTTCCAGTTCATGACAGCAAGCCAACTCCTCCCCAGTAGTGCGGGACTGTCCCCCGGGACAATCCAGAGTGGCAACCTGTTCTCCGAATCTTTGTGGGTCACGACTACCGTGGCGCTGCCTAGCACCGGAATGATCTCCTTTGTATATGTCCATAGCTATGCGTCAATCGGCAATAATTTTGGCCTCCTGGCCTTGGACACCCACAACCTTTCGAACTGTTTAATACTCATCAGGGACTGGCTGGCCCCCGTGTCTAGCTCCATTAATATTGGGGTGCCATTGAGGAGCACTTTCATCGTTATCGGTGGCATCCTGGTATATGAACTGTATATGTGCTCCACATGAACTCGCTGAACTTCAGCTTCCAGCGATTTCCCCCAGTATTCATTTGGCCTCGTAGGGCTTACATCGGGCCCGTCCTCCTCGTACATCAACCTGGCTGCGGGCTTCCTGCACATATGCGCCAAGTGACCGCTGACATTGCAGTTTCTGCAGGTATATTGTTGATACCTGCAAGCTCTGGCTGGGTGTTTGCCTCCACACCTCCAGCATGAGCTGGAGGCCTCGTTGTTGGAAACAAAAGGTCTATTACCAGTCGATCGTCTCTGACTGTCTCTGTGACTATCCTTAAGTGCACCATTAACAGGTGTTGATGGCCCCATTACTGGCCGCATTGTCCATTGCATTGGCATAAATCGCCGTTCAGCTAGCCATTGTCTCTGTTGAATTCCCCCTCTGGGTTCGATTACATGCTGGGGCATGTCCGATTGCCCTTGTTTGCCTAGAGAACTGTGTGCCGCATTAACAATGTTGACTCCCTGGTCGTTTGCCGCATTTGAGCCAAGATTTTTGTCATACATCATTCTGGTCTCTTCCTCCCCTGAGGTAAGTGTCTGGGCTATCAGAGCCGCCGCTTCCAAGGTCAAGTCTTTGGTCTCAATCAGTTTCCTGAAAACCCCAGTGTGCCCGATGCCCTCAATGAAAAAATCTCGCAGCATCTCTGCTCTGCATGCATCTGGGAACTTACATAGGCTCGCCAGTCGCTGGAGATCTACCATGAAGTCTGGAACGCTTTGCCCTTCTCGCTGCCGGTGGGTGTAAAACCGGTGTCTCGCCATGTGCATGCTGCTCGCCGGTTTAAGGCGTTCCCCGATCAACTTACTGAGCTCTTCGAACGTCTTGTCCGCCGGCTTCTCTGGCGCTAGAAGGTCCTTCATCAGGGAGTACGTTCTGGATCCAAAAACCGTCAGGAGATGAGCCCTGCCTTTGTCAGCCGAATCCTGTCCCAACCATTCCTTAGTGACAAAACTTTGCTGTAGTCTCTCAATAAAGTCGTCCCAATCATCACCAACACAGTACCTCTCTTCTGTGCTGTTAGTGGCCATGCTCGCGTGGTTTAAATCCCAGTTTCTCGTCGCCAAAGATATGTCCTTACTATATAGTATAAATGCACACGAGGCCCATACTTGAGAGAAGGTCAAGTTACCTTTATTACCAAGACCTCATGTGATGAAGGTGGGTGGAGCTTCCCCTTTTATACCTGAAAGTCCAGGTTAGGAGTGTTTCCCACAAGTGCACCCCTTGTGGTCAATGTTCTCAAGGTGTACAACTTAGGTCAGCTTATACATGGGTTACAATGATAGTTGAATACATGACAAAATCCACAACCTTCTGACTCAGTAGCTGAGAGTGCTGACACGGGTCAAATAGCCTGCCAACTAGTAGGTGAGAGTGCTACCTGTTACATATGTAAACTTGTATTTACTCTGTACAGCCAGCAGAGAGAGAGCTCATCCCCTGGAGTCCCAAGGGATCACATAATCCCTTGGGAGCACAGGTATTTAAGGAGGCCTCACAGGTTGGAGAGGCACTCTGGAGACCTGCAATAAAAGACTATGGTCACACTTTACTTTGAGCTCAGAGTATTCAGCCTGACTCTTTCTCCATACTTAACAACTGGCGATGAGATACAGAGGGCGAACCCAAAGATGCAGAGAACAGTGGGCATCCTGGAGAAATTCTCGGAGGGAGATGATTGGGAAATTTTTGTGGAGCGATTCGACCAATACCAATGAGCTAGATGGGGAAGAGAACGCTGTCAAACGAAGGGCGATCCTCCTCAACGTCTGTGGGGCACCAACGTATGGCCTCATGAAGAATCAGCTCACTCCAGCGAAACCCACGGAGAAATCATATGCAGATTTGTGCACACTGGTCCGAGAGCATTTGAACCCAAAGGAAAGCGTTCTAATGGCGAGGTACCGGTTCTGCACCTACAAAAGCTCTGAAGGCCAGGAAGTGGCGAGTTATGTTGCCGAGTTAAGACGCCCTGCAGGACATTGCGAATTTGAGGGACATTTGGAGCACATGCTCAGAGACTTTTTGTACTTGGCATTGGCCACGAAACCATACTTCGCGAACTTTTGACTGCAGAGACCCCAACCTTGAGTAAGGCCATAGCGATAGCCGAGGCAATCATTGCCACCAGTGACAATACGAAGCAAATCTCTCAGCACACAAATGCTGTTACAAGTACTGTGAACAAAGTGATGTTGTTTTCAAATCGTAACGTACAGGGCAGGTCACACATACCTGTAGCTGCACATCCGCAGATGTCTCAGAGTCCATCTTCAAGGGTGATGAATGCAAGGCCATTAACACCTTGTTGGCGCTGCGGGGGTGATCATCATTTCCATTCATGCCGATTCAAAGGGTACATTTGCAAGGGCTGTGAAACAATGGGACACCTCCAACGAGCATGCAGGCGAGCTGCAAATCCTGTTAAACCTGCAAACCACCATGTTGCAGAGGAGGACAGATCCATGGAGGATTACGACGGACCAGAGCCTCAGACTGAGTAGGCAGAGGTACATGGGGTACACACATTCACCATGAATTGTCCCCCGATAATGCTGAATGTTGAACTAAATGGACTCGCGGTGTCAGTGGAGCTGGACACAGGTGCAAGCCAGTCCATCATGGGCAAAAAGACTTTTGAAAGATTGTGGTGCAACAAGGCCTCAAGGCCAGCCTTAACTCCAGTTCACACGAAACTAAGAACTTACACAAAAGAACTGATTCCCATAATCGGCAGTGCTACCGTAAAGGTCTCCTACGATGGAGCGGTGCACAAGCTACCACTCTGGGTGGTACCGGGCGATGGCCCCACGCTGCTCGGCAGGAGCTGGCTGGGAAAGATACGGTGGAACTGAGACGACGTCCGAGCGCTATCGCCCACTGACGACACTTTGTGCCCAGGTCTTAAACAAATTTCCTTTGCTGTTTGAACCAGGCATCGGGAAATTCCAAGCAGCAAAAGTGCAGATCCACCTAATTCCGGGGGCGCGACCCATCCATCACAAGGCGAGAGCAGTAACGTACATGATGAGAGAAAGGGTTGAGATCGAGCTAGACCGGCTGCAAAGAGAGGGCATCATTTCACCGATTGAGTTCAACGAGTGGGCCTGTCCTCAAAGGAGACGGCACCGTCAGAATCTGTGGCAATTACAAAGTAACTATCAATCGTTTCTCCCTGCAGGACAAAAATCCAGTACCAAAGGCCGACCACCTCTTTGCAACGCTGGCGGGAAGAAAGACGTTCACGAAGCTGGATCTGACTTCACCCTACATGACGCAGCAACTGGAGGAATCATCGAAGGCCCTCACCTGCATCAACACGCACAAAGGTCTTTTTATTTATAACAGATGCCCGTTTGGAATCCGATCAGCGGCGGCAATATTCCAGAGAAACATGGAAAGCCTACTGAAGTCAGTCCCGCACACCGTAGTCTTCCAAGACGACATCTTGGTCACAGGTCGGAACACAGTCGAGCATCTGCAGAACCTGGAGGAGGTTCTTAGTCGACTCAACCGCATGGGGCTCAGGTTAAAACGCTCGAAGTGCGTATTCCTGGCGCCTGAAGTGGAGTTCTTGGGAAGGACGATTGCGGCGGACGGTATCAGGCCCACCAACGCGAAGACAGGGGCAATAGAGAACGCACCGAGGCCACAGAACGTGACGGAGCTGCAGTCGTTTCTGGGACACCTGAACTAATTCTTACCGGGTCTCAGCACACTGTTTGAGCCACTGCATGTCTTACTATGGAAAGGGGACAAATGGGTTTGGGGCAAAAGCCAAGAAAACGTCTTTGTAAAAGCGAGAAAATTGTTATGCTCAAATAAATTGCTTGTGTTCTATGATCCATGTAAGCGTTTGGTACCTGCATGTGATTCGTCGTCAAATGCCGTCGGGTATGTACTGCAACAAGCTAATGATTTCAGGAAACTGCAACTGGTTGCTTATGCATCCAGGAGTCTGTCTAAGGCTGAGAGAGCCTACAGCATGATTGAGAAAGAAGCGTTAGCGTGAGTCTATGGGGTAAAGAAAATGCATCAATACCTGTTTGGGCTAAAATTCAAATTGGAAATTGACCATAAGCCACTTATATCCCTGTTTTCCGAGAGTAAAGGGATAAATACCAATGCATCGGACCACATCCAGAGATGGGCGCTCACGTTGTCCGCATGCAACTACACCATCCGCCACAGGCCAGTTACAGAAAACTGCGCCGATGCAACTGCCATTGCCCATCACGGGGGTGGAAATGGTGCAGCCCGCAGATCTAGCCATGGTTATGGAAACATTTGAGAGTGAGCAATCATCCGTAACTGCCGGCAGATCAAAGCCTGGATAAGCCAGGACCCCTTATTATCTCGAGTCAGAAGCTGCGTGCTTCACGGGAACTGGTCCAGTGTCCCAGTGGAAATGCAGGAAGCGATAAAGCCGTTCCAGCAGCACAAAGATGAAATATCTATACAAGCATTCTGTGGGGCAATCGAGTAGTGGTCCCCAAGAAGGGCAGAGACACCTTCATTAATGACCTCCACAGTACCCACCCAGGCATCGTAATGATGAAAGCGATAGCCAGATCCCACGTGTGGTGGCCCAGTATCGATGCGGACTTAGAGTCCTGCGTTCACAGATGTAATACATGCTCGCAGTTCAGCAATGTACCTAGGGAGGCGCCGCTAAGCTTATGGTCTTGGCCCTCCAAACCGTGGTCTTGGATACACGTCGACTATGCAGGCCCGTTCTTGGGTAAAATGTTCCTTGTGGTTGTAGACGCGTATTCCAAGTGGATTGAATGTGAGATAATGTCGGCTAGCACCTCCGCTGCCACTACTGAAAGCCTGCGGGCCATGTTTGCCACTCATGGCTTACCCAATGTCCTGGTGAGCGACAACGGGCCATGTTTTACCATTGCTGAGTTCAAAGAATTCATGACCCGTAACGGGATCAAACATGTCACATCTGCCCCGTTTAAACCAGCGTCCAATGGTCAGGCAGAGAGAGCAGTGCAAACCATCAAGCAAAGCTTGAAGAGGGTAACTGAAGGCTTGCTGCAGACTTGCCAACCTGAGTCCTGCTTAGCTACCGCACGAGACCCCACTCACTCACTGGAATCCCACCTGCTGAACTGCTCATGAAAAGAGTACTTAAGACAAGGCTCTTGTTAGTTCACCCTGATCTACATGAACAGGTAGAGAGCAGGCGGATTCAACAAAATGCATGCCATGATAGCGCAAATGTGTCATGCGAGATTGAAATCAATGATCATGTATTTGTATTGAATTATGGACAAGGTCCCAAGAGGCTTCCCGGCACTGTCGTGGCCAAAGAGGGGAGCAGGGTGTTTCTGGGTCAAACTTTCAAATGGATTCATTCACCGGAAACACTTGGACCAAATCAAACTCAGATTCACGGACTATCCTGAGCAACCCACCTTGGACCCTACCTTTTTTGATCCCCCAACATACACACCAGTGGCAACCGGCACCACGGTTGATCGCGAAGCAGAACCCATCATCCACAGCAGCCCAGCAGGGCCCAACACATCAGGCAGCCCAGCAAGCCAGCTGCATAGGGCCCAACAAATGATTCAACGATACCAGCTTTCACACCGAGGTGATCAACCAGGGCAAGAAGGGCCCCAGATCGACTCACGTTGTAAATAGTTACACTATTGATTGGGGAGAGGTAGTGTTGTTATATATGTAAACTTGTATTTACTATGTACAGCTACCAGAGGGCTTATCCCCTGGAGTCCCAAGGGATCCAATAATCCTTTGGGAGCACAGGTATTTAAGGAGGCCTCACAGGTTGGAGAGGCACTCTGGAGACCTGCAATAAAAGACTAAGGTCGCACTTTACTTTGAGCTTAATGTTTAGTTTGACTCTTTCTCCAAGGCTGACATAGAGGTACATTAAGGGAGGAATATTTGGCCAGATTGGGGAACTCTCATCCAAAAGACAGCACCTCTGGAGTGTCAGCCTAGATTTTTGTCTTCAAGTCTCTGGAGTGGCATTTGAACCTATAACCTTCTGGCTTAAAAACACAGGTACTACCCACTGAGCCACAGCTGGCACAGGTCAAATAGGTTGCCAACTATGCGCTGTCTAGCGCTACCCATGAAAAATGGTCAGTTAAGTGGAGTACTGAAAGGTGGTTGGAACCTATTGCATCATATTCTAGCATTAATCAGCACTTTCAAAAAGAGAAGGGGAGAAAAACTGTGGGGACGGATAATAAAATAATCAGCAACTATCTTTTTTCATCTTCTCCATGTACCCATGTTAACTGCATCAGTTATCTTTTTTGCTACCTGTGATTTATTTTTATTCTACTTCTCTCTTTTTACTGCTGTTTGTAATTTCTCTTCCACTATCTCAAATCCATTGTAAAGCGACGCTCTATTTCTCCACAAATGGGGCTCCGCAGAGCATTTCGGGGACTTAAAAAAATATATGTTGCTTTGATTGCTTAGGAAAGACAGTAGGTGAAACCAGCTGCTCTTTCTCTGGACTTGCTGCTTGAATTTCATAGCCAATATCTTGGACAAGCAGTAGTCTCAGACTTTGAACTTTCTTCAGCATGCAATGCCTTCTTTCCTGTAGGTAATCAAAAGCTCTGCCACCTGTGTCCTAACTCGCCCCAAGTCCCACTCATCCATCACCCCTGTGCTTGCCGACCTACATTGGCTCCCAGTTAAGCAACTCCTGGCCTCGCCCCTCCTAATTTCTGTCATCTCCTCTAGCCCTATAATCCCCCTAGACCGCTACGCTCCACCTATTCTAGACTTTTGAATGTCCCCAATTTTAAATGCTCTACCATCGCTGGCCGTGCCTTCAGCTGCATAGGTCCTAAGCTCTAAAATTCCATTTTGAAATCTCTCTGCCTCTCTTTCATCCTTTGAGACTTCAGTTTCCACATGTACGCTAATGACATCCAGCTCTACCTCTTCACAATATCGACCGCTCCACAGTCTCTAAATTGTCAGATTGCTTGTCTGACATCCAGTACTGGATGAGCAGAAAACTTCTCCAATTAAATATTGGGAAGACCGAAGCCATTATCTTTGGTCTCCGCCATAAACTCCGTTCCCTAGCCACCGACTCCATCCTTCTCCCTAGTATTTGTCTGAGGCTGAAGCAGACTGATCACCATCTTCCTGTCATATTTGACTCTGAAATGAGCTTCCGACCACATATCAGCAGCATAACTAAGACTATCTATTTCCCCCTCCATAACATTGCCTGTCTCTGCCCCTGCCTCCGCGCATCTGCTGCTGAAACCCTCATCTATGCCTTTGTTACCTCTAGACTTGACTATTCCAACACACTTCTGGTTGGCCTCCCCCATTCTACCGTATGTAAACTTGAGGTCATTCAAAACTCGGTTGCTCATGTCCTAACTCGCACCAAGTCCCGTTCACCCATCACCCCTGTGTTCGCTGACCTACATTGGCTCTCGGTTAAGCATGCCTCGATTTCAAAATTCTAATCCTTGTTTTCAAATCCCTTCATGCCTTTGCCCCTCCTAACCTCCTCCAGCCCCACTTTCCAGCTCTTGGTTCATAGCCTTATAGGTGCAGCACTTCAAGTGCACATCCAAGCACCCCTTAAATGTGGTGAGGGTTTCTGCCTCTACCACCCTTTCACACCTCCTCTAAACCTCTTATCAATTTCTTTAAATCGGTGTCCCCTGGTTTTTGATCCCTCTGCCAAGGGAAATAGGTCCTTCCTATCCACTCTATCGAGGCCCATCATAATTTTATAAACCTCAATAAGTTCACCCATCAGCCTCCTCTGTTCCAAGAAAAGCAAACCCAGCCTATTCAATCTTTCCTCATAGTTAGAACTTTGCAGACCAGGCAACATCATTGTAAATCTCCTCTGTACCCTTTCCAGTTCTATCACATCTTTCCTGTAATGAGGTGACCAGAACTGCACACAATAGTGGCTTTACTAGTGTTTTATAGAGTTGAAGCATAACCTCCCTACTCTTGTATTCCATGTCTCGGCTAATTAAGGTCAGTATTCCGTATGTCTTCTTCACCATCTTATCTACCTGGCCTACTACCTTCAGGGATCTGTGGACCTGCATTCTAAGGTCCCTTTGTTCGTCTACACTTTTCAATGTCCTACCATTTAATGTGTATTCGTGTATTCCCTTGCCTTGTTAGCCCTCCCCAAATGCATTACCTCACACTTTTCCGAATTGAATTCAATTTGCCACTGTTCTGCCCACCTGACCAGTTCATTGATATCCTCCGACAGTCAGTCCTTATCTGGCTTGGTGCCAAATTGTGTCTTATAGCACTCCTGTGAAGCGCCTTGTGATGTTTTACTACGTTAAAGGCATTATATTAATACAAGTTGTTGTTGTCTGTTGACAATAGCGTGTTGGAAAAGCCAGTTTGGTGTGAATGTTTGGTGCAGCGGGAAATCGTGGCGGAGGTGCGGTGAGTGTTTTTGTAGCGGAGGAGCAGCGAGAAATTGTGGCGGAGGTGCGGCGAATGAGGGTTCGGGGCCCAGATGAGTCGAAGGCCCAGGGGCAGCACGGGCATGCCCACACTGCGATATGTGTGCGCACTAGGTCAGTGCAGCAGAGCAGGTCTCCAGTCGTCCTGGTTAACCCTTGCCACTGGATAAAGGCCTAGCTCTGTCAAGCCCGTGTGGTGGCTGATGTGCAACGGTCACCACACGTTAAAAAAATCCACGCACAGGCATCATCCGCACCCTCAATTGAGTTCAAGACTGGAATATCGGGTCCTTCATTGAAACACCTGTGAACTCATGTGGAAGCAAGTCATCCTCGTTCGAGGGACCGCCTATGATATGGAAAAGCCAATTTTTAAACATGACCTGTTCGAAATCTCCTTGAATATTTTCAAACAAATTCAGTTTAAAACTACTGCCGGTGATGATAGTGGACAAATGCTTATCAAGTTTGTATTTTACGGGACGCAATTTGTCTGCTGTTATTGCCAAAAACAGTTTCTAGTTAATGACATTCAGTTACTTTATTTATCTCAGGGCTTAAAGAATGATGGGCCAGAATTTGCTGCAGCAGGAACACCGTTGGGTAGACTTGCCCTTGCACCATTCAGCTCAAAAGTTTTTTGGCCATAAATCTGCTGAAAAAAGAGACAGAAAGGAAAAGTAAGACATTTTTTTTTTAATTTGACATTTTTTAAATCTCCCCGAAAAATTCAAAACCTGAAGGAAGGTGACTCCACATCTGTAATAGTTCATTTTTGCTACCAGGTTGATTGGTTGTCATTAGTACTTATCACGTCGTTGAAAGGCTACTAATTACTAGCTCTAAATATCTGCAGTGGGTTTAGTTTGTGCCTTCCGCGCACATCCAGCAACTTCACGCCATTCAATGCATTGCAATGGTGAGGCAGACAACGAAATGCCGCTTTCACAAAGCTAATGGTAGAGCGGCGTGACTCCGATAGTAACTTTTGGATATTTGCATTTAACCGCACATCTGCTCCTCTCCTGAAGTTGCTGCACCATTTACGCATAAATAATGGCGAGTGCCTTTAGCGTCACCGTTATTTTGACAGCAAATTCTAGCCCGATGTGAAGTCATTTATGCAACATTGTAAGGAATAATTGCACAATGTTATAATGAGATACATGCATCTATATAACACATTTCATGGCAAAACATTTCAATCACCCAATAAAAAGCATTTTGAAGTGTAGGGACTGTTATGTTGGCAATGCAGCAGCTATTCTGCACCAGCAAAATCACACAAGCAATCCATGAA
The DNA here is from genome assembly GCF_044704955.1 of Pristiophorus japonicus. Classification (NCBI taxonomy): domain Eukaryota; kingdom Metazoa; phylum Chordata; class Chondrichthyes; family Pristiophoridae; genus Pristiophorus; species Pristiophorus japonicus. Next base: position 116,322,724 of record NC_091990.1, read on the forward strand.
TTTGCTTTTGTAGGTGCTGTTTATTGAAAAACATTGGTCAGGATAAGCGAGAACCGTTTGCTTGCCTTCAAATTGTGCCATGGGATCTTTAATCACAATCTGAACTACCAGAACAAGAAAAAGGGAGACTTGAAGTTGAATGTCCCATTCAAAGTATGGCCCCTCCAATAATGCCGCAATCTATTAATACTATATTAAAATGTCATGACATTAACCTATCTTAAGATGTTCAGATATTATGATATTCACAGGCAATACTCGAAATGAAAGTTTGAAAAATCTAGCAGTGGAAACTGCCCGCCACCCGAAACAGGTGCGTTTCCACCCTTTTTGATGGTTTTTACCGTAGCTGCGGTTCAGGTCGTCTCTTGAGCGACATTCGGCTCTTTTTTTTGTTTGTTTTGATGCGGAAGTTGGTGTAAATGGGGGCAGTGACTACACCTGATGGGCATAGACCCAGCGGTGACAGCAACTGAGGGCCAGAAGTTGAGGGTGGTGCGGAGTCACTACCGCGATGACATCATCAGGGCGCCGCGTCACCACGCCTCCCCTCTTCACTTAAAGGAAGAGGAGGTGAAAGCTGTATGCGAGCTGTTGGACAAAAGTGGTGAAGAAATATATAACTCTTGTGTTTTTGTGTTGCACAGATATCTTCCCAGTTCTTCTTTGAGAAGTTAAGCAGCACAGCAATTGATTTTGCTGGAGACACTCCAAAGGCTCGGTTGCTAAATGCACTGCCAATGCAGATCTCAGTCCTGCAGGCCAGAAAGGTCCCGGATTGATTCCTGTCAGTGCTGAGCACAGCTAGTGGTAGGGACACTGTAATTGGCCTGTGCCTCTGGGTTAAGAAGGGGGAGAAATCAGCCGGAGTTTCTGTTGCTCGCTGCAACCAGTGACCCCTGCTGGAAAATGCACTTGTAATGGTCATCGGGTCTCTGTGATGCCCTTAGGACTGACTAGCCTGCTCAGGCTCACTAAACCAGACTCACTTATTATTCTGCATTCAGTGTGAGTAAAATACTTTTTTGTGACAGGATCACTTCAAAGAGAATATGGAAATTCAAAAGTTTACAAAAGTTGAAATGAATTATTCCGTGAAAAAAAACAGCTTGACAGATATTTTAATTGTGCCAATCAGAATCCGATAATACCGTTGCACGTCAAAACAATTCAGGCTTTTCTGGACGCTGTTATTATGGATATAACAATACCACACAACACCATTTGTGGATGGCAATGTTTTCATATATACTTTTACTTTTAACGGCATGAAAGATAAGGTAATAATTTATGATAATTATATGAAAAGAGATCATTAATATTCATCACCTCTCACTTCTCATCGCTTTAGATTATCGGTAATGCAGAGTGAATCTGCTGTCAGATTTCTAATTGCTTTGTAATGGGTTTGAAACATGGAAATAATTAATGGCAAACAATCTGTCACTTGTCTGTTACATTATCTATCTATCACAGAGAGATAAAAAAGCTCATTAAAGAAATTGCTAATGAGCTACAAAAGACAGTAGTCGAAGTGCCTCTCCACTCTAACACAGTACTGAAGGCAGGGAGAATATTTTGAGATAATTCCCATCTCAATTAACAGTAAAGGTTGAGTCACAAAAATGCAAAAGACAATTATATATCTTAATCATCCACTTTGCCAGTTCAGTTTATATGCCTGTTCAGCGTTGATTTTCTTTCAATTCAAGTATCAACCACATTGGAAAAAAATAATTATTTGAGAAAATTATTGAAAGTTTGGCTGGTCATCACGGAACTATTTTGCTGCACAGTTAATGGTTATTGTACAACCTGACCTGCACAATGTTCAAGTAACTTCTAGGATATGAATCTTAGTTTACGAAACAGATATCCAAATCATCAATGTCCCTGTCATTTTACATATAAACTTTCAGCCCAGCTGATTATTTCTGCCACGTCTTCTGAAGATATCTGCACCTTAAGTGACTACTTCCTGATATTGCCACCTCCGTAACATCGCTCGTCGCCACCCTTGCCTCAGCTCATCCGCTGCTGAAGCCCTCATCCATGCCTTTGTTACCTCTAGACTTGACTATTCCGACGCGCACCTCGCTGGCCTCCCACATTCTACCCCACGTAAACTAGAGGTGATTCAAACCTCTACTGCCTGTGTCCTAACTTGCACCAAATCCCGCACACCCATTACCCCTGTGCTCGCTGACCTACACTGGATTCCGGTTAAACAATGCCTTGATTTCAAAATCCCTCCATGGTCTCGCCCCTCCTTATCTCAGTAATCTCCTCCAACCCCACAACCCCCCTGAGATGTCTGTTCTCCTCTATAGCCAAATAAGAAGAAATTTGACCAAAGGGTCAAAGAGATAGGTTTAAGGAGCATCTTGAAGGAGGGTAGAGAGGCGGAGAGGTTTAGGCAGAGAATTCCAGAGCCTGGGGCCTAGGCAACAGAAGGCACGGCCACCAATGGTTGAGCGATTATAATCATGGATGCTCAAGAGGGCAGAATTTGAGGAGTGCAGATATCTTGGGGGGTTATGAGGCTGAAGGAGATTACAGAGATAGGGAGGGGCGAGGCCATGGAGGAATTTGTAAACAAGGATGAGAATTTTGAAATCAAGGCGTTGTTTAACCGGGCAGATACTGGCAGGAAGCATCTTCAACTTGGCTGGCAATATTTGTTTCCTTAACAACAATGATTTGTATTTATATACTACCTTTAAATAAAGAAAGGTCCAAAAAGATTTCATAAATAGGCGTAAGAAATTCAGGCACCAAACAAAGAAGGGAGAGATTTGGAGGAGTGACAAAAAACTTGCTCAAAGCTCAAAGATGAACAGAAAATATAAGTAATAATATAAGCAACCTCAAATGATTAAGTTGACACAAATTTGTGAAACATTCACTCAAAAGAGGAAAGAGGCTGATGTTGTACTTTACTTTGGAATTCTTTCCCCCACAGGACTGTGGAGGCTCAGTCGTTGAGTATATTCAAGACTGAGATCGATAGATTTTTGGATATTAAGGGAATCAAGGGATAGTGCAGAAAAGTGGAGTTGAGGTCCAAGATCAGCCATGATCTTATTGAATGGCGGAGCAGGTTTGAGGGGCCGAATGGCCTACTCCTGCTCCAAGTTCTTATGTTCAACCTGGACAAGAGTTTACTGTACAAATTTCTAACATCAGTGTGAAAGCTGAATTCTTACTGCATAAATCCAAACAGATTTCAAGACTCCCCCTACCTCCATTTCAGTATCTCAATTATACTTGCAAAATCTCGATCATGTTGCACAGTTATTGCAGAGTTATATTGGAGGTCAAACAAATTAGTATGACAATTTTTAGAAACAAAATATCTCCTTCCTGAAACAAATACTCAAGTTGTGCAATATTCCTACTCTAAACAACAGTATTTATGAGTGAACTCTCACATTAGTCTTCAGAGATATGTCATCCTACATTAAATTGCTCTTCATCTTTAAATTCGTCTTTTCAGTCTTTAACATGACCATTCCAATGCTCTCCTGGTCAGCCTCCCATCTTCCACCCTACATAAACTTGAGCTCATCCAAAACTCTGCTGCCTGTATCCTAACTCGCATCAAGTCCTGCTCACCCATCACCCCTGTGCTCGCTGATCTACATTGGCTCCCGGTCTGGTAACGTCTCAATTTTAAAATTCTCATCCTTTCTTTAAAATCTTTCCATGGCCTCGCCCCTCCCTATCTTGGTAACCTCCACCAGCCGTACAACCCTCCGAGATCCCTGCACACCTCCAATTCTGGCTGCCTGTACATCCCCATTTTAATCGCTCTGCCATTGGCAGCCATGCCTTCAGCTGCCTAGGCCCGAAGCTCTGGAATTCTCTCCCTAAACCTTTTCCCCTCTCTACTTTTCTCCTTAAGACGCTCCTTAAACTCTACCTCTGTGACAAAGTTTTTGGTCGTCTGTCCTAATAACTCCTTATGTGGCTCGGTGTCAAATTTTGTTTGCTAATACTCCTGTGAAGCGCCTTGGGACATTTTACTACATTAAAGGCACTATATAAATGCAAGTTGTTCCACAGAAATAAGCAATATCTACAGAAGTTCATCAGGCTTCAAATAAACAGTCTCCATTTTGAACACACTGTAGTCTGTTCTTGGGTATTACACATTTGCAGTAATAAAAGATATTGGGCTAGAACCTCCACTTTTGTGCTTATCGCCCAAAAATGGGCGTTATTTCCAGCTTGGGCGTTAAAAAAGTTTTCAGATCGTCGGCTTCTCGCCCATTCTCAAAACACCTAGTTTACATTTTTGAAAATGGCCGTTACCGCGAGCGATATCAAATGGGCGGTAGCGTTAAATTTTTTTGACCTTCTGCCGTAAAGTGTGGCCGTCCTTAGCAACGGCATGGCAACGCTCGATCCCCGTGATTCAGGAGGTCAAGGGTCATCATGACATGTGCAGAAGAGGAGACAGAGAGAGAGGGAGCTCAGAGGCCCTGAAAGCGTGTGTGGCTGTGGTGTGTGCTTGTCTGGCTGTTGTGGGAGGAACGACGGAGATTCACCAGCAGCAAAAAGCCTACTAAGCACCAAGAACATCATTGGCGCCGAGTTTTTGTCCAACAAATAAGATATAATATGGAAGGGATGGAGGAGGCCCTGGAGCTGGTAGCCAAGAACACTGGTGGCAGAGAGCTCCCAGTGGTCCCGGAGTGCCGCACTGCACTCCAAGGTGACACACCCCCATTGTCAACCACACATGAGAACCAGCAGCAACATCTTGCTTATGGCTCGGAGCACATTCCCACCTCGGGACCGTCCTCTCCCGTATCTGTCCAAGCAGCGGTTCGGCCAGGCGGCTTGGAGTCAGGAGGGGAAGGGGAAGGGGTAGAAGTGGGGAGGTGAAGTGGGGGGGGAACGGGTTTGGTTTGTACAGAAATACTGATGATTTCAGACTAATGTTTGGTTTAAGTGTTTTTTATTTAATAAAACCTTGTAGCACATTGGCTCAGATAGCTGCACCATTACATGCTGGTGATTCCTTAACATCAAAGGGTATAATCACACTTAACTTCAATCAACTTAAACTTTAACTGTCACCAAGGTGATGCTCACCATTGATGTATGACCTGCACACCCAGCAGTGTGTCAGCCTTGTAAATAACACCAACGTTCTTTCAGGCAAAGCGATCATTGATGAGCTCCTGACGTAACGCTCTTGCAGCTATCATGCCACCATATAGCGGTCTACAGGGGGGTGGGACATGGCGGGACATGGCTTCAGCATCAGCCTGATTATCTGGGCCGATGTCAGCATCCGCCTCCTCATCCTCCTGTGCCTCTCTCTGGTGAGGTGGACTGTCAGACTCAAAAGGCAATTCTTGTCCCCTCCTGATAGCCAAGTTGTGTAGCATGGAGCACACCACCACGAATTTAGCTACCTGCTCAGGGTGGTATTGGAGCTCGCCTCCTGAGTGGTCCAGGCATCTGCGCTGCTTCAGCACTCCACGATATTGTGAGTTGCTCTGTGGCTCTCGTATCGCCTTTCAGCCTCGGTGTGGGTGTCATGCAGGGGGATCATCAGCCAGGTGGCGAGGCCATATCCTTTGTCCCCAAGCATCCAGCGTTGACCTTGTGGCTCATTGTTAAACAAGTCAGATGCAGTGCTCTCACGCAGGATGTGAGCATCATGGATGCTGCCTGGAAATTGAGCATTCACTGCCAGTACAATTTGCTGGTGGTCGACAACCAGTTAGACATTCAGGGAGTGTAATCCCTTACGGTTCCTGAAAACCTCAGCATCCTGAAAAGGTGCCCGCTTCGCAAAGTGCGTGCAGTCTATTGCTCCCTGCATCTTGGAGAAGTTTGCAATTCTGGAGAATCCTGGAGCCCTCTCACTCTGTGCCGCCCTGGTCATAGGGAAGCTGATCAAGTCCCTCCTGCGTGCGTACAGGGCTTCAGTGACCTGTCGAATGCAGAGATGTATGGCATGCTGAGAAAGTCCGCAAATGTCGCCAGCTGTGGCCTGAAAAGAACCTGAGGCGTAGAACGACAGTGCCATAGTGACTTTGACTTCGACGGACAGTGCAGTACAGATGGTGCTGGCAGGCTGCAGATCTGCCCTTATCAGCTGGCATACCTCAGTGATAATGTCCCAACGAACACACCGCTTCAATTCCAATCGGTCACAGTGTGGTCAAGATGTTTTTAGAGATGTTCACATCAACTCCAACGACCTGCAGAGTACATCCGAACTCTGCCAAGTTTGAAGCACAGCAGTCTTTTAAAGGACTCGACATGTGCTCTAGAACCTGGCGTTCATAACACTGTGATTCGTTCCGGTTAGTTCGACTTTTTGTGGGCGTTTTTTTGGGCGAGCGATATTGTGGGCGATATGTGTGCGAGGTGGTGAAATTGACGATGGGGCGATCTCCATGGCCGCTAGTTTGGGTAAATATGCTCTTTACGACAAAAACAGTGGGCGGGCGTTAATATTGAATCTCGGCGCTAATTTCGTGTGGAAAGTAACGTTGGACGATATTATGGGCGTTGAATTCGCCCATTCTGCTGATTCCACCCCAAAAAAGTGGACGGACGGTAATAATTTTTTTCGCCGTTAAGCACATGTGGAAAGTAACGCTCGGCAATAAGTTTCCTAAAAATGCCCACCAGTTTCCATTTTGTGCCAAAATGGGCGATATATGAGTGTATATCAGCGGTAAAATGGGCGTTAAGTGGGCATTAAGCATGCAAAAAAAGTGGAGGTTCTAGCCCAATGTAGGTCTTCTTTGGGTGTCAGCCATCTACATTACCCCAACATTAGAAATCCGCACTGTCAAATGGAACATGCTTGGCAGGCAATATTATTATCTACTTGTTTATTTACACTTAATAACGCAGTTTAAGCTACACAATAGCTAAGTACTCTCCAAAACATAGCCTATAAATAGTATTAGTGTTGGCTCACTATTGTTAATCCTGAGTATTTGTACTTAATCTTTTCCTGAGCTCAGCTGTAAACATGTCCCTTATAAACAAGTCATCATGCTCATACAATCTCCAACACTGCATCTAGGATACTGTGTATAAACAAAACACACCAAGTTGAAAAATACAGCCTTGAGGAATACAGAAGTGACCGAGCATCTTTGGCTTCAGGCACTGGTGCATGCTCACGGTCACTTCTGTAACTTGAGGGACAACAGTTTACCAATTACAGCACCAAAATTGGAGTCAATACATCTTATGTCTTTGGGCTAAATTAAATAAAAACAGAGGGAAGCTTTCATTCATTTTGGTGACTGCTTAATCGGATATAGTCTCTGTTGTGTGATGTGAGTTGACAATAGCCTATGTTGTGTTATGTCTGGGGGCCATACTTTTTCTTCTCTTTTTTATGGATTTAACTGACATAAAATTATTGCTTTCAAAAGTAAATTAGTAGGAAACAGTGAGAAGTGTTTTCCAACATGTGAGGGTAGGGTGAATTCGTCAATCCTTTTCAGTGAGGAACATCATCATCATCATAGGCAGTCCCTTGGAATCGAGGAAGACTTGCTTCCACTCCTGAAGTGAGTTCTTTGGTGGCTGAACAGTCCAATACAAGAGCCACAGACTTTGTCACAGGTGGGACAGATAGTCATTAAGGGAAGGGGAGGGTGGGACTGATTTGCAGCACGCTCTTTCCGCTGTCTGCGCATGATTTCTGCATGCTCTCGGCGTTGAGAGTCGAGGTGCTCAGCACCCTTGCGGATTCACTTCTGCCACTTAGGGCGGTCTTGGGCCAGGGACTCCCAGGCATCAGTGGTGATGTCGCACTTCACCAGGGAGGCTTTGAGGGTGTCCTTGTACCGTTTCCGCTGCCCACTTTTGGTTCGTTTGCCATGAAGGAGCTTCGCATATAGCAGTTGTTTAGGGATTCTCGTGTCTGGCATGCGAACTAAGTGGCCTGCCCAACGAAGCTGATCTAGCGTGGTCAGTGCTTCAATGCTGGGGATGTTAGCCTGGGCAAGGACACTGATGTTGGTGCGTCTGTCCTCCTAGGGGATTTGCAGGATCATGCAGAGACATCGTTGGTGATATATCTCCAGCGACTTGATGTGTCTTCTGTAAGTCTTCCATGTCTCTGACCCATATAGGAGGGCGGGTATTACTACAGCTCTGTAGACCATGAGCTTGGTGGTAGGTTTGAGGGCTTGGTCTTCGAACACTCTTTTCCTCAGGCGGCCGAAGGCTGCACTGGCACACTGGAGGCGATGTTGAATCTCCGCATCAATGTCTGCCTTTGTTGACAAGAGGCTCCCGAGGTATGGGAAGTTGTCCAGATTGTTGAGAGCCGCGCCATGAATCTTGATGACTGGGGGATAGTGCTGTGCGGCGGGGACAGGTTGATGTAGGACCTTTGTCTTATGGACGTTAAGCATAAGGCCCATGCTTTCATATGCCTCGGTGAATACATTGACTATATCCTGGAGTTCAGTCTCCGAATGTGCGCAGGTGCAGGCTTCGTCCGCATACCTGGCCTGGAGGCGGCGAAGGTTAAACAGCTTCCCATTGGTTCTGTCGTTTAGTTCCATTCCGGCGGGGAGCTTGTTGACAGTGAGGTAGAGCATGGCAGCGAGGAAGATTGAAAAGAGGATTGGAGCGATGATGCAACCCTGTTTGACCCCAATTCGGATGTGGAATGGGTCTGTAATGAATCCACTGGTAAGGATCACAGCCTGCATATCGTCGTGGAGCAGGCGAAGGATGTTGACAAACTTTTGGGGGCATCCAAAACGGAGGACGCTCCATAAGCTCTCACGGTCGACAGTGTTAAAGGCCTTTGTAAGGTCGAAAAAGGCCATGTATAAGGGCTGGCGCTGCTCCCTGCATTTTTCCTGCAGTTGTCGTGCTGCAAAGATCATGTCCGTTGTTCCCCATAGGGGACAAAATCTGCACTGTGACTCCGGGAGGAGCTCCTTGGCCACAGGGAGAAGACGGTTGAGGAGGTCTCTAGCTACAACCTTCCCAGTAGTTGATAGTAGGGAGATTCACCTGCAGTTGCCACAGTCGGATTTGTTCCCCTTTTTAAAGATGGTCATGCTCACTGCATCTCTGAGATCTCCCGGCAAGCTCTCCTCCCTCCAAATGAGAGATGAGGTCATGTATCCACGCCAACAGCGCTTCTCCGCCATATTTTAGCGCCTCAGCAGGAATTCCATCCGCACCCGTAGCCTTATTATTCTTGAGCTGTTTTATGGCTTTGCCTACTTCTTGCAATGTTGGAGTTTCACTGAGGTGGTGGAGGGATGCATGCTGCGGGATGGAGTTGAGAACACTCGAGTCAAAGGCAGAGTCTCGATTGAGGAGATCTTCAAACTGCTCCTTCCAGCGGGTCCTGACAGCCTCAGTGTCCTTGATGAGTGTTTCCACGTTCTTTGCCAGGAGTGGGGTGGGGCCTTGGGAGTTTGGCCCGTAGGTGGCCTTGACTGCAGTGAAGAATCCTCGTATGTCATGGCTGTCAGCTAGTTGTTGTATTACCTGCGCTTTCTCCATCCACCACCTATTCTTTAGATCCCGGGTTTTTTGTTGTACCTCAGCCTTGAGCTGTTTGTAACGTTGCTTTGCAGCTCCCGAGTTTGGCTATTGCTTGAGGCTCAAAAATGCTCTGTGCTTACGATCTATTAGTTCTTGAATCATCTGATCTTTTTCATCAAACCAGTCATGATGTTTTCTGGTTGAGTAACCAAGTGTCTTTTCACAGGCACTGGTTATGGAGGCCTGGAGGGCAGACCAAGCGCTGTGGGCATTGAGCATCTCAGGGCCATCAAGGCACGCCAGATTGGCTGTGAGGCGCTGGTTGTATAGCGCTCTCTTAGCTGGATCTTGAAGTGCCCCGGTATTAATATTTTTGCGGCACTGCTTCTGCTGTCCTCTCTGCTTTGGGGCTATGTTAATATTGATGATGGATCGGATTAGGCGATGATCCGTCCAGCAGTCATCAGCTCCCATCATGGCGCGGGTGATGCGTACACCCTTGCAATCCTTGGCTCGGACGATGACATAGTCCAGCAGGTGCCAGTGATTGGAGCGAGGGTGTTGTCACGATATCTTGTATTTGTCCCTCTGGCAGAACAGGGTGTTGGTGATGAGGAGGTTGTGTTCTAGACATTTTGTCAGGAGAAGGGTGCCGTTGGAGTTGGATTTCCCTACCCCCTCTCTGCCAATTACACCTCCCCAGAGGGCTGTGTCTTTGCCGACCCTAGCAGAGACTATACCCATTATTACTCTTTATCTGAGAAAGGATATAATTGCCTTAGAGGCCCATCTCTCTCACAGGCAGTCCCTTGAAATCGAGAAAGACTTGCTTCCACTCTAAAAGTGAGTTCTTAGGTGACTGAACAGTCCAATATGGGAATTACAGTCTCTGTCACAGGTGGGACAGACAGTCGTTGAAGGAAAGGGTGGGTGGGATTGGTTTGCCGCACGCTCCTTCTGCTGCCTGCGCTTGGTTTCTGCATGCTCTCGGCGATGAGACTCGAGGTGCTCAGCGTCGTCCCGGATGCACTTCCTCCACTTAGGGCGGTCTTTGGCCAGGGACTCCTAGGTATTGGTGGGGATATTGCATTTTATCAAGAGGGCTTTGAGGGTGTCTTAGAAGCAGTGCAATGAAGATTTACGAGATCGAACTTCTGTCTGAGGCTGAACCAGACTGTTCGCAACTGTTGGTGTCATATTAGACCCTGAAATCAGCTTTCAACCACATATCCGCAGTATAACTAAGACCGTCTATTTCCAATTTTGTAACATCGCCGGTCTCCTCCTTTGCCTCAGCTCATCCACATCCAAGCCTTTGTTACCTCTAGACTTGGATAAAGTAAATGTTGGTCCCTTAGCGGGTGAGACAGGGGACTTAATAATGTGGAACAGGGAAACGGCAGAGGCTTTGAACAAATAATTTGTATTGGTCTTCACAGTAGAAGGCACTAAAAACATCCCAATAGTGGATAATCAAGGGGCAATAGGGAGGGAGGAATTTAATAAAATCACTATCACTAAAGAAGTAGTGCTCGGTAAAATAATGGGACTAAAGGCGGACAAGTCCCCTGGATCTGATGGCTTGCATCCTAGGGTCTTAAAAGAAGTGGCTGCAGATATAGTAGATGCATTCGTTGTAATTTACCAAAATTCCCTGGATTCTGGGGAGGTCCCAGCGGATTGGAAAACCGCAAATGTAACACCACTATTTAAAAAAGGAGGCAGACTTAAAGCAGGAAACTATAGATCAGTTAGCCTAACATTTGCTGTTGTGAAAATGCTGGAGTCCATTATTAAGGAAGCAGTAGCAGGACATTTAGAAAAGCAATTTCAATCAAGCAGAGTCAACATGGTTTAATGAAAGGGAAATTATGTTTGATAAATTTGCTGGAGTTCTTTGAGGGTGTAACAAGCAAGGTGGATAAGGGAGAACCAGTGGATGTGGTGTATTTGGATTTCCAGAAGGCATTCGATAAGGTGCCACATAATAGGTTACTGCACAAGATAAACGTTCACAGGGTTGGGGGTAATATATTAGCATGGATAGAGGATTGGCTAACTAACAGAAATCAGAGAGTCGGGATAAATGGATCTTCTCCGGTTGGCAAACAGTAACTAGTAGGGTGCTGCAGGAATCAGTGCTTGGGCCTCAACTATTTACAATCTATATTAATTGTAAAGTCCTGTCCCCTCAGTACAGATTCACACGAGGCACGTAGTGAAGTCAAGGTCACTCTGGACTGCACCTTTATTTCACAGTCTGGAATGCTGAATTTGCCTGAGACCTGTCCTTATATACCTGTCTCTTGCAAGTGCACCCCTGGTGGTAAGGTATGTTGGTGGTTACAGGTCATATCTTATTACAGTCATGTATAGCATGTTAGGATACAGTTATATATAATAATGTAAGATACATGACATCACCCTCCCCCAAGGTCTTATTGTCTTTATAGGTTCAGTCTCTCAGGTGGTCTACGCTCTCGTGTGGAGCGTCTGAGTTGTGGTTCAGTTGTTTGCCTTGGTTTCTGTTTTTCTTTGGGTGTGGTTGCTGGTATCTCGCCTGAGCTGTCTGTTTCGATTGGTGTGATTGTTGTTGACTCGCCTGGGCGGTCTGTTGGGATTGCCCTTTCCTCAGGTTATTCCCTCTGTCTGTCCACCAGGTGTGGTGTGAGTTCCACATTGTAGTCTGCCTCTGGTTCCGCAGTGTTGTTGGTAAATCTGCTTTTGACTTGGTCTACATGCCTCCGGCAGGTTTTGCCATTGTCCATTTGTATTACCAGTAGCCTGTTTCCTTCCTTGCCCGTTACTGTCCCTGCAAGCCATTTGGGACGTCTGACATAGTTTAGCACAAACACTTTGTCCCCTATCTCATTCCATCTCCCCCTCGAATTTCTGTCATGGTATTCAGTCAGCTTACGGTGCTTTGCCTCAACGATTTCGTGCATGTCTGGGAGGATTAATGAGAGCCTTGTTTTTAAAGTCCTTTTCATCAACAGTTGCGCGGGGGGGGATCCCAGTCAGTGAGTGCGGACGAGATCTGTATGCCAGCAGAAGTCGCGACAGGCGACCCTGCAGCGTGGGACCTTGGATTTTAAGCATGCCTTGTTTAATGATTTGCATTGCTCTCTCCGCCTGGCCGTTGGAGGCCGGCTTGAACGGTGCCGACTTGACGTGATTTATGCCGTGGTCAATTATAAAGTCTTGGATTTCTGCGCTGGTGAAGCACGGACTATTGTCACTGACCAATATGTCAGGGATTCCGTGCGTTGCAAACATGGTTGCGTGGCTCTCCACAGTGGTGGAGGTTGTGCTCGAGTTTAAAATGGTGCATTTGATCCACTTTGAAAATGAATCTACAACTACGAGGAACATTTTGCCCATGAATGGGCCCACATGGTCTACGTGCACCCGCGACCACGGTTTGGTAGGCCAGGGCCAGGGGCTCAGGGGAGCCTCCCTGGGGGCATTGCTGAGTTGGGCACAAATGGTGCACCTTCGGACGCAGAGCTCCAAGTCTGCGTCAATACCAGGCCACCAGACGTGGGATCTGGCTATGGCCTTCATGAGAATGATCCCCGGGTGCTCGCGGTGGAGCTCCCGAACAAATGCCTCTCTGCCTCGCAGAGGCATGACTACTCGGCTGCCCCACATCAAGCAGTCTGCTTATAGTGATAGCTCATGCATGCGCCTGTGAAAGGGTTTTAATTCCTCGGGGCAGACATCGCAAGCCTCGGCCCAGTCACCGGTTAGGACACACCTTTTTACTAAGGATAACGTGGGGTTGTTGGCCGTCCAGGCTCTGATTTGGCGAGCCATCATGGGCGAATCTGTGGACTCAAAGGCATTGATTGCCATGACTGTCTCACAGTCCTGTTCGCCAGACCCTTCCGTGGTCGCCAGGGGTAGCCTGCTGAGCGCGTCGGCACAGTTGTCTGTGCCTGGTTTGTGCCTTATGGTATAGTCGTAGGACGGCAGCATGAGTGCCCACCGTTGAATTCATGCCAAGGCGTTGCCGTTTATTGCCTTGCTTTCGGATAGGAGGGACGTGAGGGGCTTGTGGTCGGTTTCTAATGCGAACTTGGCCCCGAAAAGGTATTGGTGCATCTTTTTGACACCGTACACGCACGCGAGCGCCTCCTTCTCTACCATTCCGTACCCGCGCTCCGCCCGCGAAAGTGACCTGGAGGCATAAGCTATGGATTGTAATTTGCCTGCACTATTGACATGTTGCAAAACGCACCCGACCCCATACGCTGATGCATCGTATGTAAGAACTAGCTTTTTACCTGGATTAAAGAAAGTCGAAACACTGTTGGAACACAGAAGGTTCCGTGCCTTATTGAAGGCGCGTTCCTGGGCGTCCCCCCAAAACCAATCGCACCCCTTCCTGAGTAGCACGTAGAGAGGCTCCAGCAGCGTGCTTCAGTTCTGCATAAAGTTCCCAAAGTAATTGAGTAGCCCAAGAAAGGTGCGCAGTTCTGAGACATTCCGAGGCCTGGGTGTCAGGCGAATTGCTTCTGTTTTGGACTGTGTTGGGCGGATTCCATCAGCGGTAATCCTTCTGCCCAAAAATTCAACCTCGGATGTGAGAAACAGGCACTTGGATTTATTGACTCGTAGGCCTACCCGATCCAACCGCTTTAGTACTTCCTCCAAAGTACGGAGATGGGAGTCTCCTCAAGATTGCGGAGATGGGAGTCGGTGTCCCTGCCCGTGATAAGTATGTCGTCTTGAAATACAACCGTCCACGGGATGGACTTGAGCAGGCTCTCCATGTTGCGCTGGAATATGGCAGCTGCCGACCTGATGCCGAATGGGCATCGATTGTACATGAAAAGGCCTCGATGTGTGTTGATGGTGGTGAGTAGCTTGGATTCTTCGGTCAATTATTGCATCATGTACGCAGATGTGAGGTCTAGTTTTGAGAAAAGTTTACCTCCAGCCAATGTGGCAAATAAGTCCTCCGCTCTGGGCAGCGGGTACTGGTCCTGTAGGGAGACTCTGTTTATGGTAGATTTGTAGTCCCCACAGATTCGTACAGATCCATCAGGCTTCATGACTGGGACAATGGGACTTGCCCAGTCGCTAAATTCCACAGGTGATATAATGCCATCCTGTAGAAGACTGTCTAGTTCATGTTCAATCTTTTCCCTCATCACATAGGGTACAGCTCTGGCCTTGTGATGGACCGGTCTAGCATCCTGTGTGATGTAGATTTTGACTTTGGCCCCTTTGAAAGTGCCCACACCTGGCTGCTTTATAACTGTTGAGCAGGAGGTCCGTTCCTCTAATGACATGGCATGGACATCATCCCATTTCCAGTTTAGTTTTGCCAGCCAGCTTCTCCCCAGCAGTGCTGGGTGGTCTCAAGGGACAATCCACAGGGGAAGTCGGTTCACTGTCCCTTTGTGTGTGACAGAGAGCATGGCGCTGCCGAGGGCTGGTACGATTTCTTTGGTATAGGTCCTTAGTTTGGTGTCGACCCTTGTGAGTTTTGGTCTGTCGCTTTTATGCGGCCACAGTTGTTCAAATTGTTGAGCGCCCATGAGAGATTGACTCGCTCCCGTATCCAGCTCCATGTTGACAGGTATCCCGTTGAGTAGGACCCTCATCAATATAGGAGGCGTCCTGTTGTAGGAGCAGTGGCCATTGATCGTGTTGACCCGCTGTATATCGGTGTCCCGGGTACTGTCCCCACCGTCTTCTGGTCCATTTTCCGACCCATCCGATTCATATACCAGCCGAGCTGCCGTTTTTTTGCACATGCGAGCCAAATGCCCTGTATATTCACAGTTCCTGCAAACAGCCTGCTGAAATCGACATCCCCTTGATGAGTGCCCACCCCCACACCTCCAGCACAGACTGCTTCTATTGTTCCCAAAGAATGAGCTGCATCTGGCTGATCTCTCTTGAGCTTCTCTCAGTTTGTAGTTGATTGCTCGCATTGTGGGTTGATGAGGTGGGAACGGCCGTTCCTGTGGCCCTTGATGGCTTGTGGCGCCACTGCCTGCTGTCGAGAGCCTGTTCTCCCGGTTTTGTCTGTGTGTGGGGATAGCAGCTTGTTTAATGCTGTGAACTTCTTGTTCCGATATTTCATTAGTTGTCGTACCTGCATTGTAAATCAACATTGTTTCTTCTTCCCCTACCAAAAATGTCTGTGCAACCAGTGCTGCTGCCTCTAAGGTCAGGTTCTTGGTCTCTATAAGCTTTCAGAATATGCCTGCGTGGCCTATTCCTTCAATGAAAAAGTCTCTCAGCATTTCTCTCCTCAGTTCATTGGAGAACTCACATAAACTAGCCAACCTCCGAAGTTCCGCCACTGAGTCGGGTATGCTCTGGCCCACACAGCGTCTGTAGTTGTAGAACCTGTGTCTGGCCATGTGTAGGCTGCTTGCTGGCTTCAGGTGGTCTCTTATCAGTGTGCTCAATTCTTCAAACAACTTGCTTGCTGGTTTCTCAGGTGCCAGCAGATCCTTCATTAAAGCGTATGTTTTTGAGCCACAGCTGGTCAAGAGATGGGCTCTTCTCTTGTCTGCTTTGTCGTCTCCTAACCAGTCTTTGGTTACAAAGCTTTGCTGGAGCCTTTCTATAAAGTCCTCCCAATTGTCTCCAGCATTGTACTTTTCATCTGATCCGTTGTTCGCCATTCTGTGGATTCTGTAATCCCGTAACTCGTTGCCACTGTAAAGTCCTGTCCCCTCAGTACAGATTCACACGAGGCATGTAGTGAAGTCAAGGTCACTCTGGACCTGCACCTTTATTTCACAGCTCTGGAATGCTGCACTTGCCTGAGACCTGTCCTTATATATCTGTCTCTTGCAAGTGCACCCCTGGTGGTAAGGTATGCTGGTGGTTACAGGTCATATCTTATTACAGTCATGTATAGCATGTTAGGATACAGTTACATATAATAATGTAAGATACATGACATTAATGACTTGGATAAAGGGACCGAATGTAATGTAGCCAGGTTTGCTGATGATACAAAGATGGGTGGGAGAGCAAATTGTGAGGAGGGCACAAGAAATCTGCAAAGGGATGTAGACAGGCTCAGGGAGTGGGCAAAAATTTTGCAAATGGAGTATAATGTGGGAAAATGTGAGGTTATCCACTTTGGCAGAAATAATAGAAAAGAAAATTATAATTTAAATGGAGAAAAATTGCAAAGTGCTGCAGTACAGAGACACTTGGGGGTCCTTGTGTATGAAACACAAAAAGTTAGTATGCAGGTACAGCAAATAATCAGGAAGGGAAATGGAATGTTGGCCTTTATTGCAAGGGGGTTGGAGTATAAAAGCAGAGAAATCCTGCTACAACTGTAGAGGGTATTGGTGAGGCCTCACCTAGAGTACTGCGTACAGTTTTTGTTATATATGTAAACCTGTAAATACCTTGTTTAGCCACCAAAAGGCTCATCCCCTGGAGTCCCAAGGGATCCCACAACCCCTTGGGAGCACATGTACTTAAGGAGGCTGGAGAGACACTCTGGAGACCTGCAATAAAAGACTAAATTCACACTTTACTTTGAGCTCATAGTATCTAGTCAGGCTCTCCATTCATACACTACAACTGGCGATGAGATACAGATACAGAACCCCACCGCAACGATGCAGAGAACAGTGGGCATCCTGGAGAAACTTTTGGAGGGAGATGATTGAGAAACGTTCGTGGAGCGACTTGACCAATACTTCATGGCCAACGAGCTGGAAGGAGCCAAACGATGGGCGATTCTCTTCACCGTCTGCGGGGCACCAACCTATGGCCTCATGAAAAATCTGCTTGCTCCAGCGAAACCCACAGAGAAATCGTATGATGATTTGTGCACACTGGTCCGGGAGCATCTTAACCCGAAGGAAAGTGTTCTGATGGCAAGGTACCAGTTCTACACGCGCAAGAGATCTGAAGGTCAGGAAGTGGCGAGCTATGTCGCCGAGCTAAGACGCCTTGCAAGACATTACGAATTTGAAGGACATTTGGAGCACATGCTCAGGGACTTCTTTTACTTGGCATTGGCCATGAAGTAATACTTCGCAAACTTTTGACTGTAGAGACCCCAACCTTGAGTAAAGCCATAGCAATAGCCCAGGCGTTCATCGCCACCAGTGACAATACCAAGCAAATCTCTCAGCACACGAGTGCTGCTACAAGTACTGTGAACAAAGTAATGTTGTTTTCAAATCGTAACGTACAGGGCAACCTCACATGCCTGCAGCTGCACATCTGCAGATGTCTCAGAGTCCACCATCAAGGGTGATGAATGCTAGGCCATTCACACCTTGTTGGCGCTGCGGGGGTCATCATCATTTCCATTCATGCCGCTTTAAAGGATACGTTTGCAAGGGCTGTGGAACAATGGGACATCTCCAACGTATGTGCAGGCGAGCTGCAAACCCTGCTAATCCTGCAAACCACCATGTTGCAGAGGAGGACAAATCCACGGTGGATCACGACGAACCAGAGCCTCAGACCGAGGAGGCAGACGTATATGGAGTGCACCATTAACCACAAAGTGTCCCCCGATAATGCTGAAGGTTGAATTAAATGGACTCCTGATGTCAATGCAGCTGGACACAGGCGCGAGCCAGTCAATTATGAGCAAAAAGACTTTCGATAAGTTGTAGTGCAGCAAGGCCTCAAGGCCAGTCCTGACTCCCATTCGCACTAAACTGAGAACTTACACAATGGAACTGATTCCCGTAATCGGCAGTGCAACTGTAAAGGTCTCCTACAATGGAGCGGTGCACAAGTTACCACTCTGGGTGGTACCGGGCGATGGCCCCAGGCTGCTCAGCAGGAGCTGGCTGGGAAAGATACGCTGGAACTGGGACGACGTCCGAGCGCTCTCGCCCATCGACGACACTTCGTGTGCCCAGGTCCTAAACAAGTTCCCCTCGCTGTTCGAACCAGGTCCTGCTTAGTTACCGCACGAGATCCCACTCGCTCACTGGGATTCCACCCGCTGAACTGCTCATGAAAAGGGCACTCAAGGCTCTCGTTAGTCCACCCTGATCTACACGAAGAGGTAGAGAGCAGGCGGCTTCAACAAAGTACATATCATGATAGCGCAAATGTGTCACGCGAAATTGAGATTAATGACCCTGTATTTGTGTTGAACTATGGACAAGTGGCTTCCCGGCACTGTCATGGCCAAAGAGGGGAGTAGGGTGTTTCGGGTCAAACTTTCAAATGGACTCATCTACAGGAAACACTTGGACCAAACCAAACTCAGATTCCAGATATCCAGAGCAACCCACATTAGACCCTACCTTTTTTGACCCCCCAACACACATACCAGTGGCAACCGAAACAGCGGTTGACCACGAAGCAGAATCCATCACCCGCAACAGCCCAGCAGGATTCACCACACCAGGCAGCCCAGCAAGGCCAGCTGCACAGCAGCCCAGCGAGGGCCCAACAGACAATTCACCAAAACCAGCATTTGCACCGAGACGATCAACCAGGGAAAGAAAGGCCCCAGATCGACTCACCTTGTAAATAGTTACACTTTTGACTTTGAGGGGGAATGTTATTATGTATGGAAACCTGTAAATACCTTGTTTAATCACCAGAGGGCTCATCCCCTGGAGTTCCAAGGGATCCCACAACCCCTTGGGAGCATCTATACTTAAGGAGGCCTCACAGGCTGGAGAGGCACTCTGGAGACCTGCAATAAAAGACTAAGGTCACACTTTACTTTGAGCTCGCAGTATCTGGTGAGGCTCTTCATTCATACACTACAGTTTTGGTCTCCATATTTAAGGAAGGATATACTTGCATTGGAGGCTGTTTGGAGAAGGTTCACTACATTGATTCTGGAGATGAAGGGGTTGTCTTATGAAGAAAGGTTGAGAAGGTTGGGTCTATACTCATTGGAATTTAGCAGAATGAGAGGTGATCTTATTGACACATAAGATTCTGATGGGGCTTGACAGGATAGATGCTGAGAGGATGTTTCCCCTCTTTAGGGAATCTAGAACTAGGGGGCATCGTTTCAGAATAAGGGGTCGCCCATTTAAGACGGAGATGAGGAGGAATTTCTTCTCTCTGAGGTTGTGAATCTTTGAAATTTTCTTCCTCAGAGAGCTGTGGAGGCTGGGTCATTGAATATATTTAAGGTGGAGTTAGACAGATTTTTGAACTATAGGGGAGTCAACGGTTATGGGGAGGAAAGTGGAGTTGAGGCCAATATCAGATCAGCCGTGATCTTAGTGAATGGTGGAGCAGGCTCGCAGGGCCAAATGGCCTACTCTTGCTCCTATTTCTTATGTTCTTGTGTTCTTATGAATCCCTCCCTTCCACCCACTGCGTGGAGTCATTACAGTCCCTTAAAAGGGAAACTGACAATTTTCTGAAAGAGGGCAATTCCATTTAAAGGGGGTTAGTTAATTCTTGGGCACCCGCTGTCTTCAAGAGCATTGCTTGACTACATCAGAGTGGGAGAGGAATTTCTGATTTTCTCCTGAATTGTCCTCAGGTTTTCTCTAGCTTTTATCTCTCTCTCCCAAGAGATAGTATGGTTAAGTGTGTGAGGTTTTACCATTAACTAGATTGGGTGGGTTTGATTGACCTGATGTTTTTTTCTCACCCTTTTTGTCTGTCTGTATGTCCTGTCCCCCCATATTACATGCTGCACCCATCTAATTCTGATTGCCATTTGCTGTTGCCAGTGCTCATTTTAAATTTGGACAGATAATATAACTGTCAACACGTGTCCGTGCTGTATTTAAAAATATCCACGTATTTACACTGTACAGTTGCCAGAGGTGAGCATAAAATAAAGTGGGACTATGCCCTTCAATCCATCAGCATGTATTTGATATATTTATACACGTTAGTATAACTGGGTCATTGACAAAAATCAGAGTTTGAATTTAAGGCTTTTAAAAAAAATGTTATGGTGTATTTCATTTTTAATGGTTGGCACCACTGAACTTTACTGGGGAGGCTCCTGATCCCAATGCCTCAGTGTTCTACTCACTATTCACTCTTCATTTTGCAGTGTGCACCATCTACAAGATGCATTGCAGCAACTCGCCAAGGCTTCCTCGACAGCAGCTCTCAAACCCACGACCTCTACCACCTAGAAGGTCAAAAGCAGCAGGCGCATGGTAACACCTGCAAGTTCCCCTCCAAGTTACACACCATTCTGACTTGGAAATATATCGGCCGTTCCTTCAACGTCGCTGGGTGAAAATCCTGGAATTCCCTCCCTAACAGCACTGTGGGAGTACATTCACCACATGGACTGTAGCGGTTTAAGAAGGCAGCTCATCACCACCGTCTCAAGGGTAAATAGGGATGGGCAATAAATGAGATACCCAGTTTTAATTTTTTTTCTTGAATAGTTGTCCTGATTTCTTACATGGTTCTGATTCAGTTTTGCATTGCTAGTTTAAAATTAATAGAGCCAGCTGCAATTATTTGTTAGAATATATGTTTATGGGACTAAAAACAACAAATAATTTGAGGCCTACTAAAGTGGAATCCAGGTCCTCACATTAAAGTAAAATTCTGCACTCCCATTAGTTTTCAGTACATTTTAAACTACAGAAATTGAGGCATTTACTTGTTTAGTTTTGAAGTTGTTTTTGTTCTTTACTCAACCCTTTCAGATATCTCAGTCCCTGTAATACTTAAAAGGGGAGACAAGAAGTGCTTTCATTAAGAACAAAACTATCAAAAGATTCTGATTTACCTGCATTAAAATTCTATGAAGTTATTTTTGCGTCTCTTTGATGTTTTCTTTCAAAGTTTTGCAACAATCATCAAGGTTCTCCACTGATAAACTCTTCCACACTGAAGTATTGGCAAGAACTGAAGCCTGGGATCTCTAGCAACAGTTGCTAGTCACAAAAACCATGTGATCAAAGCACTTGTAACCAGGCGTAACTCTGAGGGCAATAATTAATCGTGGAAGCCAGCAAAGAAAAAACAATTCCCCGCCTACCTAAGGAAATCTACCGAATTACTGATAAATGTTGATAGAATCCTATTCCCGTATTGTCAGGAAAATTCATAATTTGAGAAGTTTCGTGCAGTGTATGCAGGCACCTTTGATAATGACTCCACGAGGCAGGGTATGGTACTTAAACTGTGTAGATCGTAGTGCTTTATTTGCAGCTCCTCGAGTGAGGGCACCAAGCTGTGAGCTCTCTTTTCTACTGGGTTACCTGCAGTGTGTAGGTAACACTTAGGTCTCCAGCAGCAGCACCCTCTGGTGTATAGTAAGGTGTGTACAGTGTAAGTACATTCAGTGTTACAAAAATCAAATAACAATACAAGCAAGCATACATAACAACACGCCTCCCTCAGCATTTTTCAAGTCCTTTTTGTAATGACCTGGGGAGGTGATCAGTAGTGGGTTTTGGGAGGTTGTGGTGAGGGTTGTGTAGGTGCCAGGTGTAGTGAGGGTTGTGTGGGTGCCAGGTGTGATCCCTGTACATGAAGCTGGCCTCATACATTTCTCCCCCTTCACACACAGACTACGTGGGTGCCACTGTTGTGGGATCCCTCAGTGGGGTAGCCATTGTAGCAGTGGGTAGGGTGCATAGTCTGTGATGTGGGTAGTTGTGTGGTGGTGGGCAGTGGACAGGACGGTGTGGGCTCCTTGTCCTCCAATTGGGATGAGAGTCTGGCCATCTCCGGTTTTGCCAGGAAAGCTGGAGGGTATTGGCCTCTCACTCCTGGTGTTGGCCCTCGTGGCCAGAGGGTGTAGGGCTGTTCTGAGGCAGGTTGCCAGTGGTGGTGGCTGTGCTGCCCATTGACCACTGTCCCTGTAGTGGGTCTGCTCCCACTAGGTGTGTGTGCATCCCTCCTGGGGCATCACACTAGTACCAAATGTAAAGTCCTTACTCGACAGCATGAAACCACACGAGGCACATTCAAGGGACCTTAGCTCTTTATTACAGGACTCCAGAAGTGATGACCCTGCGTGGGACCTCACTTTATATACCTGTGTGATCAGGTAAGGAGTGTCTCCCACAAGTTCACCCCCTGTGGTCAAGGTGTGCATCTAAGTTGAGTGTATACAGTAATACAGTGGTGTTACATTGTAGTTACAAACATAACATCACCTTCCCCCCCCCCCCCCCCAAAGTCTTGCTGGGATCATAGGTTCAGTCTTTCAGGTGGTCTACGCTCCCTCATGGAGCACCGCAGTTGGGGCTCTGGTTGTTGGACGCTGATGTGAGTGTGTCACCTGTGGTGATTCCGGCCTGTCCGGGCTGACCTCAGGGACTGTGCTTTCTTCCGATTGCTCTTGTTGCACATTCGCTGGCGATAGTGTGAGCTCCATCTCATGGTCTTCTTCAGGTTCCTCCATGTCCATGCTGAACCTTTTTTTACTTGGTCCAGATGCTTACGGCATATCTGCCCATTGTTGAGTTTTACCACGATGACCCTATTCCCCTCTTTGTCAATTACAGTGCCCTCAAGCCATTTGGGCCCCATGGCGTGATTGAGGATGAATACAGGATCATTTATTTCTATACATCTCCCCCTTGAATTACAGTCATGGTACTCGTTTTGTGACTTGTGCTTGCCCTCAACTATGTCGGTCAGGACTGGGTGGATGAGGGACAGCCGAGTTTTGAGTGTCCGTTTCATGAGTAGCTCTGCGGGCGGGACCCCTGTGAGCGAGTGCGGGTGGGATCTATAGGCCAGCAGGAGGCGCGATAGGCGGCATTGTAGGGAGGGTCCTTGAATCCTGAGCATACCTTGCTTAATGATTTGAACTGCCCGTTCCGCCTGGCCATTGGAGGCCGGCTTGAACGGCGCAGTCCTGACGTGGTTGAAGCCATTGCCCGACATAAACTCCCGGAATTCATAGCTCGTGAAACACGGGCCATTGTCACTAACCAGGATGTCCGGCAAGCCATGGGTTGCAAAGATCGCATGTAGGCTTTCCACGGTGGTGGGTGACGTGCATGAATTCAGGATGATGCACTCGATCCATTTCGAGTACGCATCTACTACAATGAGCAACATCTTCACCATGAACGGGCCCGCGTAGTCAACGTGAATGCATGACCATAGCTTGGTGGGCCAGGGCAACGGGCTGAGCGGGGCCTCCCTGGGGGCATTACCCAGCTCGGCACAGGTCGTGCACCTGCGAACACAGTGTTCCAGGTCTGAATCAATTCCAGGCCACCAAACGTGTGACCAGGCAATGGCCTTCATCATCACAATGTCTGGGGTGCTCGCTGTGGAGTTCCCTGATGAATGCCTCCCTGCCCTTCTGGGGCATGACTATCTGGCTGCCCCATAGTAGGCAGTCGGCTTGGATGGAGAGCTCATCCATCCGCCTGTGGAACGGTCTGATCTCCTCAGGGCATGTTCCGTGTGCGGGCGCCCAATCCCCAATCAGGACACATTTCTTAATCAAGGATAGGAGGGAATCTCTGTTTGTCCAGATTTTGATCTGGCGGGCTGTGATGGGGGAGCCTGCACTGTCAAAGGCATCGACAGCCATGATCATCTCAGCGCTTTGCTCAGCTGCCCCCTCGGTGGTGGCCAGTGGGAGCCTGCTGAGTGTTTCGGCGCAGTTTTCAGTGTCGGGCCGGTGCCGGATGGAGCAGTCATAAGCAGCTAGCGTGAGGGCCCACTGCTGTATGCGAGCTGATGCATTGGCATTGACAGCCTTGCTGTCTGACAACAGGGGTGTGAGTGGCTTGTGGTCCGTCTCCAATTCAAACTTCTTACCGAAGAGGTACTGATGCATTTTTTTTACACCATAGACACATGCAAGCGCTTCCTTCTCAGCCATGCCATATCCCCGTTCTGCTTGAGAGAGCGACCTGGAGGCATAAGCCACATGTTGTAGCTGACCCTCAGCATTACCCTGCTGCAACACGCACCCAACCCCATAGGACGATGCATCACAAGTCAGAATTAAATGTTTACGGGGGTTGTACAGGAACAACAATTTGTTTGAACAAAGTCGGTTTCGCGCCCGATCAAAAGCCCGTTCCTGACAGTCCCCCCAAAACCAATCACAACCCTTATGCAGGAGCATGTGTAGCGGCTCCAACAACGTGCTCAAGTTCGGCAGAAAGTTCCCGAAATAGTTCAACGGTCCCAGGAATGAACGCAGCTCTGATGTGTTGCAAGGCCTGGGTGCTCGTCGAATCGCCTCTGTTCTGGATTCGGTGGGCCGAATCCCATCTGCAGCAACCCTCCTGCCCAGAAACTCAACCTTGGAGCTAAAAACACACATTTAGACTTCTTGAGTCACAGGCCTACCCGGTCCAGTCGGCGTAGCACCTCCTCCAGGTTGTGGAGGTATTTCTCGGTATCTCGACCCGTGATGAGGATGTCGTCCTGGAATGCGATCGTTCCAGGAATGGATTTAAGCAGGCTTTCCATGTTACGTTGAAAAATCGTGGCTGCTGATCGAATGCAAAATGGGCACCTGTTATACGCAAACAGTCCCTTGTGCGTGGTGATGGTGGTCAGTAGTTTGGATTCGTCGGCCAGTTCCTGAGAATGCATACTGAACATGGATATTAAATGTATACAGACATTTAAGTCGAGAAGTTTAGAACGTGGGAATTATATATGGACAGTATAAGCTAACAAAGAACTCATGGAGGAATAGCCATGACATCTCAGACTCGAGACTGCAAAATATTACAACACTAACACATATTGAAACAAAACCCACAGCTTGCAGAAAAACCTCAAGGTCTTATTAAATCATGTTATTAACCTGAAACATTAACAGAAGGTCTTTGTTTAAAATCAGACCATACTTAGGTCGGCTTATGAGTGGACAAAGGGAAAGAGGGATCAAAAGGGATAGGCTGAACTAGGATGTCACTCTAGCCCTATCTTGTTATCTTTTACCGAAAATGTATAACCTTCGTCCCTTTACAATGTAAACTCACTTTGTCCGTAGGAAGTGAGTGCGATCTATCAGAGTTGCATTCCTTCTGTCTGATAAGGTCCCCGATCGGGATTTGCTTTTTAAATAAAAGCTTGCTTTGTTTAAAGCACAATCGGTATTCGACTCAGTGATTTCACTGAACCAGATTGAGGGAAAAGAATCCAGAAATCAACATTCCTAGGTCATATAGGCTGAAGTGAGGTCCAACTTGGTGAACAGCTTGCTGCCTGCCATCGTGGCGAAGAGGTCCTCCAATCTTGGGAGTGGGTATTGGTCTTGTAGAGACACCCGATTGATGGTGGCCTTGTAGTCGTCACAGATCCTGACAGAGTCATCCGCTTTTAGAACGGGAACGATGAGACTCGCCCAATCGCTGAATTCAACAGGCGAGATGATGCCCTCTCGCAACAGCCAGTCCAATTCGCTCTCGATTTTCTCCCGTATCACATACAGCACCGCTCTGGCTTTGTGGTGCACTGGCCTGGTGTCTGGGGTGATGTGTATCACCACTTTAGTGCCTTTGAAAGTCCCGATGCCCGGTTGAAATAGTGACTCAAATTGTTGTAGGACTTGAGCACGAACTTCGCTCCACCGAGGACATTGCGTGAACATCCCCCCCAATTCCAGTTCATCTCGGCTAACCAGCTCCTCCCCAACAGAGCGGGTCCACTGCCCGGGACTATCCAGAGTGGCCACCTGTTCACTAGCCCATTATTGTGTGTGACAGCCATCATTGCACTGCCTAGCACCGGAATGATTTCCTTGGTGTAAGTCCATAATTGTGTCTCGATACGTTCTAACTTGGGTCTACTGGCTTTGAGTGACCATAACTTCTCGAATTGCTGAACACCCATGAGTGACTGGCTGGCCTCTGTGTCCATCTCCATGCATACTGGGATGCTGTTCAACAAAACTCTCATCATCATTGGTGGCGTTTTGGTGTATGAACTGTGAATATTCGCCACATGGACCCGCTGAACCTCAGCGTCCATCGATTTGCCCCAAAAGTCATCCTGCCTCACAGAGCCCTCTTTCTAGCCCCTCTGTCTCATATATCAGTCTGGTTGCAGGTTTTCTACACATTCGAGCTAAATGGCCAATGAGATTGCAGTTTCTGCAGACAAAATGTTGGAATCTGCAAGATCTGGCTGAGTGTTTTCCCCCACACCTCCAGCATGAGTTAAAGTTTCCATTGTTGGGGACAAAGGGACTATGGCCAGGAATTCCGCGCTGACTGTCCCTTTGACTGCTCTTAAGTACCCTATTAGTGGGTGTCAATGGCCCTATCCTGGGCCGCATTGTCCACTGTGATGGCGTGAACATCCGTTCAGCCTGCCATTGTCTCTGTTGAGATCCTGCCTGGTAAATGTCGGACTGCCCCTGCCTGCCTGCGGGGCTCTGAGTAGCATTTATGATATTGACTCCCTGATCCATTGCCGTGTTAGAGGCAAAATTGTGCGTGTAAATCATTTTCGTCTCTTCCTCTCCCGCTATGAAAGTTTGAGCTAACAACGCTGCCGCTTCCAAGGTCAAGTCCTTGGTCTCAATTAACTTGTGAAAAATTCCCGCATGACCGATACCCTCGATGAAGAAGTCCCTTAGCATCTCCCCCCTGCAGGCGTCTGTGAACTTACAGAGGCTGGCCAAACGCCGGAGGTCTGCTACAAAGTCCAGTATGCTCTGTCCTTCACGGCATTGGTGGGTGTAGAATCTGTGTCGAGCCATGTGTATGCTGCTCGCCAATTTGAGATGCTCCCCGATTAATTTGCTGAGCTCCTCAAAGGTTTTGTCTGACGGCTTTTCGGGTGCCAATAAGTCCTTCATGAGCGCATAAGTCTTTGGCCCGCTGCTGGTCAGGAGATGAGCCCGTCGCTTGTCGGCCGCTGCATCCTCTAGCCAGTCTTTAGTTACGAAACTTTGCTGAAGCCTCTCGACAAAATCGTCCCAGTCTTCCCCAACACAGTACCGTTCATCTGTGCTGCCGGTGGCCATTCTCGTGGGTCGTGAATTCCTGTTTCTCGTCACCAATGTAAAGTCCTTATTCTACAGCATGAAACCACACGAGGCACATTCCAGGGACAAGGCCACTCTGTGAGCTTAGCTCTTTATTGCAGGACTCAAGAAGTGATGACCCTGCGTGGGACCTCCCTTTATATACCTGTGTGATCAGGTAAGGAGTGTCTCCCACAAGTTCACCCCCTGTGGTCAAGGTGTGCATCTAAGTTGAGTGTATACAGTAATACAGTGGTGTTACATTGTAGTTACAAACATGACACCAAAGGTCCAGGCTACATGGTCTGGTAGCCAGCTAGACCTGGGGTCTCCCACGGGGAGATTCCTCTAGCATTTGCATGGTCTCTGTAGAATCCAGTGTCCTTTAACATTGTTCTACCTGTATACATGACACCACGGCTCTGGTCATTCATAGTCGAATCTACATTGCTAATAACAACATTTGCATCACTTTTTGGTACCATGGTTACATTAGGCATTTCAAACTCTCTGCCACAATCATCACATATAACAAGCGTATTCTTAACCTTATTTACACAAGCATTCATTTCATTTTTCACATTAGTTACACCAACATCACAATTCATGGTTACATGATCATACTTACACCCTTTTACTGCATTTTTAGCTTTAAATTCCCTGTCATCTTTAAGTTAAAACTGCCCCTTTAAATTTTTTTGGTTACTGGTCTCCTTTAAGGAAGTCTTCAAATCCGATTGGTCGCTTGGTGTCATGTGTCACTCCTCCAATGCTGCCCCTCGTGGTCTGGTCGTGGTCATTTTGATTTTAGGTTTTTCTCCTCTCCTCGCAGCCATCTTCTGGCTCTCCTTCAGGTAGGCTGTGGTGATCTTTTCTTCCTCAGGTTCAGCCATGGACGTCAGGAATCCACTTCTTTCGATGATGTTCACCTCTTGGAGTCCTGCCCTGGCCTGGAAGGTGGAGTTTGGGTTTTTGGTCCTGGAGATTTTGCTGTGGTGTGGTCCTGGAGATTTCGCCGCGCAGTCGAGCTGGACAGTGGGATCTCTAGATGCAGCGATGGATCCGTGTTCGGGGCTGCGTGGGATGTCGTTTGCTGGAGCCCGGAGGCCGTCGCCACTTCGACTGATTTCGACCGGGTTCATCCAATTCCTCTCAGCAGCGTGGGACCATCTACGGCAATGATCTACAGGAGGAGTTTGTTCAACACGCCGCCCTGGGAAACCTGGACGTCCACGCTGCCAACGATTTGGATTTTACCTTTGGTGTAGGTGAGCAGCTACGCCTGGACAGGAGGCAGTTTTGGTCGTTTGGCTCTTCAAAGACTGGCTCGCCCCTGTGTCGATCTCCATGGAAACTGGGACTCCGTCTGTTATGTATGTAAACCTGTATTTTCCATGTCTAATCACCAGAGGGCTTATCCTCTGGAATCCCAAGGGATCCCACAATCCCTTGGGAGCACCTGTATATAAGGAAGCCTCACAGGCTGGAGAGGCAATCTTGAGATCTGTAATAAAGGACTACGGTCACACCTTACTTTGAGCTTGCAGTATCTAGTCTGACTCTTTATTCAAAACATAACACCGTCGATGTCTACTTCCATCGTCCACGGAGAATTTAAACAATTTGCATTTATACTGCACCTTTATCGTAGGGAAACGTCCGAAAGCACTTCACAGGAGTGTAAAAATGACATAGAATCAAAGAAGGAGCTATTAGGACAGGTGACTAAAAGCTTGGTCAAAGAGACAAGTTTTAAGGAGAGCCTTAATGGAGGAGAGGTGGAGAGACGAAGTAGTTTAGGGAGGGACTTTCAGAGCTTAGGACCTAGACTGCTGAAGGCACGGCCACCAATGGTGGGACGAAGGGAGTGTGGGATGCACAAGAGTCTAGAGTTGGAGGAATGCAGTCATCTTGGAGGGTTGTTGTCATGTATCCTACATGGGTACTGTTATGTATGCAACCCTAGGCAACCTGTATCATACCGCCACCAGAGGGCTTACCTGTTGGAGTCCCAAGGGATCCCAGCATCCCTTGGGGGCACTGTATATAAGCAGGCCTCCCATGCTGTATGAGCACTCTGGAGTTTGAATAAAGAAATTAAGGTCATGCTTACTCACGTCTACAGTACTCAGTTACATTACTTTATTATGAACTTAACACCTCCTGTGGTGCCAAACTTTTTTAAATGTTGTTTTGTCCTTCCAGACTCGGATGATTCAGACCACAGTGAAACAGACGATAGACCCACTGACTCCACCTCTGGCGTCACCCAGCCCTCTCCTGACGAGGAAGACTCGACCAATACTTCGTCGCCAACGAGCTGGAAGGGGACAAGAATGCTGCCAAACGAAGGGCGATCCTCCTTACCGTCTGTGGGGCAACAATCTATGGCCTCATGAAGAATCTTCTAGCTCCGGTGAAACCAACAACCAAATCCTATGAAGATCTGTATACGCTGATCCGGGAGCACCGAAATCCGAAGGAAAGCGTTTTGATGGCAAGGTATCGATTCTACACGTGTCAACGGTCTGAAGGCCAGGAAGTGGCGAGCTACGTTGCTAAACTAAGGCACCTTGAATGACATTACGAATTCGATGGATTCCTTGAGCAAATGCTGAGACTTTTTTGTGCTTGGCACTGGCCATGAGGTTATCCTTTGCAAACTATTGACTGTTGAAACACCAAATCTGAGCAAAGCCATAACGATAGCCCAGGCATTTATATTCACCAGTGATAACACCAAACAAATTTCGCAGCATAACGAAGTTTCGGCTAGCACTGTACACAAAGTAACGTAATTTTCAAGCAGGAATGCATATGGCAGAACGTACACGCCGGCAGCTGCACGACCTCAGATGACCCAGAGTTCACCATTAATCATTAATGTGAGGCAGTTACACCTTGTTGGCGCTGTGGAGGTGATCATCGAGCCCATCAATGCCGCTTCAAACACTATGTGTGCAAAGGCTGTGGAACAATGGGACATCTCCAGATAATATGCAGACGAGCTGCAAACACTGCAAACCACCACATTGCAGAGGTGGATCAATCCATGGAGGATCAGGTTGAACTAGAGACTCGAACCAAGGAGGCAGAAGTGTACGGGGTACACATCTTCACCACGAAATGTCCACCGATATGTTAAAAGTCGAACTGGACAGAATTCCAGTATCCATGGAACTGAACATGGGTGCAAGTCAGTCTATCATGAGCAAAAAGGCCTTTGATAGGCTGTGGTGCAACAAGGCACTCAGGCCCAAGCTTAGCCCCATTCATACCAAGCTAAGAACTTACACTAAAGAGCTGATCTCTGTTATTGGCAGCGCAGCAGTAAAAGTCTCCTATGATGGAGCAGTGCACAAACTCCCACTATGGATTGTACCAGGAGATGGCCTCACACTGTTCGGCAGAAGCTGGCTGGGAAAAATCCGCTGGAACTGGGACGACATCCGAGTGCTCTTGTCGGTCGATGAGGCTTCATGTGCCCAGGTTCTGAGCAAGTTCCCGTCGTTGTTTGAGCCAGGCATCGGAAGTTTCTCAGGGGCGAAGGTGCAGATCCACTTGGTTCCCGGTACACGAATCATCCACCACAAGGCACGGGCAGTGCCATATATGATGCGAGAGAAAGTTGAAATTGAGCTGGACAGGCTGCAGTGAGAAAGCATCATTCCGCCGGTGGAGTTCAACGATTGTTCTGGTTCTCAAAGGCGACGGCACGGTCAGAATTTGTGGGGACTATAAAGTAACGATTAACTGTTTTTCGCTACCCAAGGCAGACGACCTATTTGTGACCCTGGCTGGAGGAAAGACGTTCACCAAGTTGGGCCTGACTTCGGCCTACATGGCGCAGGAGCTGGCAGAATCTTCGAAAGGCCTCACCTGCATCAACACACACAAAGGTCTGTTCATCAACAATAGATGCCCATTTGGGATTCGATCGGTCGCGGCAATTTTCCAAAGGAGGATGGAGAGCCTGCTAAAGTCGGTTCCGCGCACCGTGGTTTTCTAGGACGACATACTGGTCACAGGTCGGGACACCATCGAACACTTGAAGAACCTGGAAGAGGTTCTAAGTCGGCTAAATCGTGTGGGACTCAGGTTGAAAGGCTCAAAGTGTGTTTTCCTGGCACCAGAGGTTGAGTTCTTAGAGAGAAGAATCGCGGCAGAAGGCATCAGACCCACTGACGCCAAGTCGGAGGCCATCAAGAACGCGCCGAGACCACAGAACGTGACGGAGCTGTGGTCGTTCCTGGGACTCCTCAACTATTTCGGGAATTTCCTACCCGGTTAAGCACCTTGCTAGAACCCCTACATGTGCTGTTATGTAAGGGAGACGACTGGGTATGGGGGAAATCACATGAGGCTGCTTTTGAGAAAGCCAGAAATCTGTTATGTTCCAACAAACTGCTTGTTCTGTATAACCCATGTAAACGTTTAGTGCTAGCTTGCGATGCGTCTTCATACGGGGTTTGGTGTGTGTTACAACAAGCTAACGAATCGGGAACATTGCAACCGGTCGCCTATGCGTCCAGGAGTTTGTCCAAGGCTGAAAGAGCCTACAGCATGATTGAAAAGGAAGCTCTGGCATGCGTTTATGGGGTGAAAAATATGCTCCAGTTTGGCCTCAAGCTTGAGTTAGAAACTGACCATAAGCCGTTCATATCGCTATACTCCGAAAGCAAAGGGATCAACACCAATGCCTCAGCCCACATCCAAAGGTGGGCGCTCACGCTGTCTGCATACAACTATGTAATCCGCCATAGACCAGGCACAGAGAACTGCGCTGATGCTCTCAGTCGGCTACCATTGCCCACCACTGGGGTGTTAATGGCACAGCCTGCAGACTTGCTCTTGGTGATGGATGCATTCGAAAATGAAAAGTCACCCGTTAAGGCCTGCCAGATCAGGACCTGGACCAGCCAGGATCCTTTACTGTCCCTTGTAAAAAACTGTGTCCTCCATGGGAGCTGGTCCAGCATCCCAGCTGAGATGCATGAAGAGAGTCAGCCGTTCCAACGGCGCAAAGACGAAACGTCCATACAGGCGGACTGTCTTTTGTGGGGCAATCGCGAGGTTTTGCCTAAGAAAGGCAGGAAAGGCGACCTACACAGTACCCACCCAGGCATAGTAATGATGAAAGCTATAGCCAGATTCCATGTGTGGTGGCCCAGCATCTACTCAGATTTAGAGTCAAGCGTGCGCCAATGCAATACTTGCTCTCAACTGAGCAATGCACCCAGAGAGGCATCGCTAAGTTTGTGGTCATGGCCCTC
The DNA here is from genome assembly GCF_044704955.1 of Pristiophorus japonicus. Taxonomy (NCBI): domain Eukaryota; kingdom Metazoa; phylum Chordata; class Chondrichthyes; family Pristiophoridae; genus Pristiophorus; species Pristiophorus japonicus. Next base: position 116,355,376 of record NC_091990.1, read on the forward strand.
TGAACCATAATCTAGGATCCATGTTGACTTCACGGTCCCGTTTCTTGGCAAAATGTTTTTGGTTGTTGTGGATGCTTATTCAAAATGGATTGAATGTATAATAATGTCTGTAAGCACGTCCACTACCACCATCGAAAGCCTACGAGCCATGTTCGCCACGCACGGCCTGCCTGATGTCCTTGTCAGCGACAATGAGCCGTGCTTCACCAGTGCTGAATTCAAGGAATTCATGACCCACAATGGGATCAAGCTCGTTACATCTTCCCCGTTCAAGCCCGCATTCAACGACCAGGCAGAACGGGCAGTCCAAACCATCAAGCAAAGCTTAAAAGGTGTGTCGGAAGGCTCCCTCCAAACCCGCCTGTCCCGAGTCCTGCTCAGCTAGCGCACTAGACCCCACTCACTCACCGGGGTTCCCCCAGCTGAGCTGCTTATGAAAAGGGCGCTCAAAACAAGACTCTCTCTTGTCCACCCTGATCTCCATGATCACATCGAGGGCAGGCGGCATCAACAAAGCATGTACCATGATCACGCAAACGTGTCACGCGATATTGAAGTCAATGACCCTGTATTTGTACTCAACTATGGACATGGTCCCAAATTGCTTGCTGGCACCGTCATAGCCAAAGAACGGAGTAGGGTGTTTCAGGTCTAACTTGCCAATGGACTAATTTGCAGAAAGCATTTGGACTAAACCAAACTGCGATTCACAAACAGCCACGAGCAACCCGAAGTGGACACCACCAAGTTCTACCCTCCAACACACACACACAAGTGTCAACCGACATCACGGTTGACCACGAAGCTGAATTCACCACCCCAAGAAGCCCGGCAAGGCCAGCTGCCCAGCAGCCCAGCGAAGAACCAACCAACTCACCCACATCTGCATTTGTACCGAGACGATTGACAAGGGAGTGAAAAGCCCCAGATCATCTCACCCTGTAAATAAGTGAACTGTTGGTTTTGGGAGGGCGTGATGTAATGCCTGCAACCCTAGGCAACCTGTAACGTACCACCAGCAGAGGGCTTACCTGTTGGAGTCCCAAGGGATTCCAGCATCCCTTAGGAGCACTGTATATAAGCAGGTCTCCCATGCTGTATGAGTATTCTGGAGTTTGAATAAAGGAGCTAAGGTCACACTTACTCATTGTCTACAGTACTCAGTTACATTACTTTATTATGAGCTTAACAGCTGCTGTTGGTACTATCACAAGGTGTGCCGACAGACTTGTAGGTTACCTGTACAGGTGTGCCTGGCCTAGTATAAAAGGCAGGCCGCCAGGTGTGATTCTCACTCTGGAGTTAACAAAGAAAGGACTAAAGTCACTACAGTTCAAGTACAACACATTGCCTCGTGGAGTCATTACTGCAGTGAATCACCGCAGTCAACAGCGTGGATGGAGGAAAGATGGCGCTGAATAAAAAGATAGCTGCGGCCAGACCACGTGGTGAAGCGCTGATGGAGCAACACATGGCACCAAACGGAGAAGAGGATTGGGCTAAAGCAAGCAAGGTTCCCTTAAAGGAGGCCTGTAACCCACTACAATTAAAGGGACAGTTCAACACACTCAAGCAGTGTAATAGCAACTGTAAGTTAGAGACAAAATATGTAACTCAGAGTTGTGTACATGCAATAAGCAAGGAAAAGTCACGCGATCATGTAGAATGTGTAATTGATTATCTGAATTGTGTACATGTAACCAGCGAGGAAAAGTCACACGATCACAAACGGAACTACAGAGTATCCATCATAAGTAATAAAAAGTTGTGCGATGTAGGATTTCAACTGCACGCAGCCAATGCAGCAAGCAGACACCCATCGGGAGCACACAGATCCAGCGAGCTATCCAATGCTGTAGCCTGCGTCCTGGGGACCATGGAGCAGTCCACAAGCAGCCAAAACACATGAGCTGCAGAGCAAGCGACCTCAGCAGGGCAACGGCACCGTATCGATACCTTGCCCCTGATCGGCTCCACCTCTCAAGCACCTGATCGCACCAACCGCCACGAGCCTGAAAGAGCAGACTGTGCTAAGGCGCAGTCCCCAGACCCCATCGCCGCCAAGCCCATACCTGTAAACGAAGGGTCACCCACTACAGCCACCCCAAAAGGGACTGGAACCAGCCAGGATCCCAAACCAAACAACGCCCAGGCCAGTGAGTCAGCAGTTCCCTGTGCACTGCTAGACGACAGCTCCTCAGGGAGCAGGAACTAGTTTTTCCTTATGCACCGGTCACTGCATTGATAATGTATCTCACCAGTCTAACGAACCACAAATGTAATACAACCTTATTTTTCTGAACTTGAATGTATATGAATGCAATGAGCCTCTGGCATAATCTATATGTGGGGAGGGGGGTCGGGGGGGGGGGGAGAATGGAATGGTCAGGGACGCACACAAACAGCAACCACCAACACTCTACTGCACCAACCACTCACCCAAGATTGGAACTGTTATATATGTAAACCTGTAAATACCATGTCTAACCACCAGAGGGCTTATCCTCTGGAATCCCAAGGGATCCCACAATCCGTTGGGAGCACCTGTATATAAGGAGGTCTCACAGGCTGGAGAGGCACTCTGAGATCTGTAATAAAGGACTACGGTCACACCTTACTTTGAGCTTGCAGTATCTAGTCTGACTCTTTATTCAAGACATAACAGAAACGAACTGCCAAGGATCAATCAGATAGAGCCCAGATAGAGCGAAGCCCAGAGCACAATGCAGAGGCGATTTGCACTAAAGACTATGGGGAGAATGATGTCATGTATCCTACATGGCTACTGTTGGTATTCAGAGTTGAATACTGCCATCCAACTGGCACAGCGCTCTGCACTGATAAAATAACATGGCAGATCCAAAGCCACTGAAGAGGTCAATAAGATTGCATGAAAGTCATGATTTGGCATGGAAAGGAAAATAAATGGAACAATCCTCAAAAGGAGAGAGTCCTGCCAAGTAAAAAAATACCTGTTCCCTGTACACAGTTTAATCACACAATGCCTGCGCCTTAGGGACAATGTAATCACAGACACAATGGGGTAGATTTTAAACCTACAAGCATAAAACTGGTGTTGTGGATCAGCTGCCCATTATAGAAACCACTGGATTGTCATTTTCATTTTAAATGTCCATCTTATGTTGAGTGGTAAGTTGAAAATCTACCCCAATGTCTGTGCCTTGTACATGGAGAAAGGTGAGTTAAGAGGGGACAGATATCAACTCTAAAGAAGGGGATTCACCATGTCCTTCGAGGCCATCAAATCTCCATTGACTACCACCTAGAGCAGATTATCATTCACCATATTCTGGAATGACTGTTTCAAGTCATTGTGTCAAGTCTGTAACATCAGAACACCCCATAGACATACCCCTCTAGCTCCAATTCAGTCCACATAAAAACTACTTCTAAATAATAACATTAGACAACTCAACAGCTTATTTATTTAATGGCTACATGTAAGCTTAAACTGTATAAAGCATCAGAGAAAAATAAATAATTTAGAGATTTTTTTCAGCATTGTATAATTTTAATGTCTTTGTTATGTTATAAATGTTGCTTTTAGCTATAAAACGGTGGCCAAAACCAGTAAAAAAAAGACTTTGATTTGATTTTGTTTGGAAAGGATTTATGCAGTTTTGATTGTTTGGGTTTGAATGAGTGACTGGTTTGTGATTGCTATGTTTTTTTCAGTGTCAGCTGTGGTTCAGTTGGTAGCCTCTGGGCTCCGAATGATCGGGGCGGAGGTGCGGAGAGAGATTGTGGCATAGGTGCGGCGAATGACCGGGGCAGTGGAGCAGAGAGAGATCGGGGCTCATAAGCGAAGTGATCGGTGCACAGGAGAGGAGAAAGTTCGGGGCCCTGAAGATGCGTGGGCCCAGGGGCAGCACGGGCCAGCCCACACTGCGATATGTGTGTGCACTAGGTCTGTGCAGCAGAGTTGGTCGCCAGTCGTCTTGGTTACTCCTTGCCACTGGACCAAGACCTAGCTCTGTCAAGCCCGTGTGGTGGCTGGTGTGCAACGGCCACCACACGTTAAAGAAATCCATGCACAGGCATCTTACACCCTTCAATATGTAGTTCGCGACCTGGAATATCAGGTCCTCATCGAAACACCTGGGAACTCATCCCTTTTTGGTGTGGAAGCAAGTCATCCTCGACACGAGGGACCGCCTAAGAAGGAGAGGCCAACACAAGCATCCCAGAAAGAGGTGAGGCAACTAACTCTACTATGCCCAATTGGAAGGACGAAATTATATAAGATCCAAAAATCCATTTAAATCTGCAAGCTTATCAGCAATAAGATGAACTAACTAGACTTCTAATATATCCCATCTATAAGATGCACTGCAGCAACCTGCCAAGGCTTCTTTGGCAGCACATCCCAAAACTGCAACCTCTACCAGCTAGAAGGACAAGGGCAGTAGATGCATGGGAACACCACCGCCTGCAAGTCACACAACATCCTGACTTGGAAATATATTGCCACTGGGTCAAAATCCTGGAACTCCCTCACTGTGGGAGTACTTTCACCTCATGGACTGCAGCGGTTCAAGAAAGCGGCTCACTACCACCTTCTCAAGGGCAATTAGGGTTGGCCTTGCCAGTGATGGCCACATCCCATGATTGAGCTTTTTCTTAAATCCCGTAGACTCTTCATTCAGAGCTGTTAACCTGTCAGCTATCTGGCACCAAGCTTATGGTTTACAGGACAGTGGTGATATCTGCCTCCCTATATGGGCATTGAGCTTAATATCAATTTGTAATAAACAAAGCCCAGCTGATGCAGAGTTACTGTGATACACCTGAACTGCCTTTATAACCTTAAACTTATTCATTCCATTAGATAATTACATCCACTTAAGTATTTTGTGTACTTTTAGTGCTTATTATTAAACTGCTGTTAATACTGTTATCACAAGTGTTAATAAAGAAATGATAGCTCATGATTTAATTGTCTTACTTTTTCTTTGAAGAATTGGCAAAAGGAGATTAATTTATTCACTCAGGGTGCAGTATTTTGAAGTGTAAAAGTTAATATAATTTGGACAGTTCAAGCAAGCCAAATTTAAGCATTTAATAATTCCCTAGATGTGGACAGTTAATTCCCAGATGGCTCATTGATGAGGAATTAAGGATTCATATGGCCCTTTATTTTTAGATAATACACCCTTTGAATTTTATGGGTTTACCAATCACAGCATGCTTTGTCTTTCAAGTGAATGAGCAATGGATGCTTTTGGAATTAAAACAGAACATGCTGGAAATACTTAGCAGGTCCGGCAGCGTCTGTGGAGAGAGAAACCGAGTTAACGTTTCAGGTCGATGACCTTTCCTCAGAACTGGAAGAAAGAAAATACTTGCATTTATATAGCGTCTTTCGTAAAATCAAGAAGTCCCAAAGCGCTTTACAGATAATCAATTACTTTTGAAGTGTAATCACTGTTGTAATGTAGTAAGGTTAGAGATGTTAGAGCTGTAACAGTTTTTAAGCAAGTACAGAGGCAGGAAAAGGCAGGAGGGGAGGAAAGAACAAAAGGGATAGGGTAGAAGGAAGGAGTGATTCAATGACAAATGGGGTGGTAATGGGACAAGTAAACAAACAAAAGATGGGTCGCAAGAAGCTGTAGGTGGCAACAGCAGAACCAACTGGAGGACAAGGAGGAGGTTGAGGATGAAGAATGCAGCCCCTACGCAGCACCAGCCGCTCAGATTACTGCCAGGGATTCCCTTATAACTGTAAGGTTCAGTTAGTCACTACTACTGGACTGATGTAACAATCACATCCAATGTTCACTCTCCTCCCCACCTCCCCCACCCCCAATCCCACTGACACAAAGCAGCCTTGTAAGCAACCATCCACCCATTGCACATCCCTCCATTGGTCCCGTCAACTCATGTTTTCCTATTCATCAACAAGCAACTGAAAAAGCGTGTTTCCATCTGGCAACCAAGAATGGGCAGCACAGGAAAGTGGTAGAAGATTATAAATTTTACATGATTCTGCGAAACAACGGAAACTTAACAACATAACATTTTTTCAAACACCTATGTGCATACCCTTGTGCAACTACAAAGCTTTGCTCTTCCTTTTCCCACCGCTCCTGTGTGGTGCAACTCCTGTGGCTTCAGCAGAGCTAGAGGCAGGCTGCTCAGATCCCTGCTCTGACTGTTGAGATGCTCTTGGCCGATGACCTCTGGGTGTTGGAGTCCGTGAGGGCTACACCAAAGATGACTCCACCTGCATCTGTGCAGGGGCAGACTCGGCCATTGGGAGAGGAGGCAGCATGTTGGGTACTGGCTGAGGTGGGGCAACGGGTGAGAAGTGGGAGCGCTTTGAGTGGAGTCCCTACTTCCATATCCCCTTTCGTCATAATCCCTCTCATAGGCCAGCTGCATTTCATTCCAAGCACTCTGCTGGAAAGCAACTTGATGCAGATCAGTGACACGCTGCAAGGCCAAAGCTAAGGTCTCTATCATCCTAGTTAAGGCACCAGACAAGTTGGCATCCAGAGTCTGCAAGACTGTGCTCAAGGACTCATCTGATTGTCACGATTGATGTTCGATGGAGTTGGCGAATCTATCCATGGAAGAAGACTTCCATGCAATGTCCTGCGACATCAACCCACTCATGCGTGAGCTGGACTCCTCCATTTTCTCAGTAATTGTGGACAGTGTGCGTGGAAGGCCTGCCAGCATGTCGCCAATTTTCCGCTGCCCTTCAATAATTACCATTTTCATGCCAGGGTACAGCATCTGTGTCCAGCTGAGCAGATTTTGGAGAGGGCTGCACCCTCTAACACACACTCACCACAGCTGTCCCTTCCACCACTGTCTGCTCTTGCTCACTTGTGAACTGTGAAATCACAGGTGAAATCTGAATTAACTGCCTAACTGGACACACCAAAGTGTGAGTAGCAGCGCTGGTGCAAGGTATGCATGTGTCCTATGACGGTACACCCTCAGAAGGAATCAGCTCCTCTGAGGATTCATCTATTGGGAGGTCCACCGATTGCTGCTGTATGCATGAAGGCACTGGTGGAGAGAAAATATATGAATTAGTATTGGCAAGGTAAGAATATTAAAATTTAGCATCATGAAGATGTGGGTCGCTGATATTTAATTCTGTCACCAAGTAGCTGAGAGGTCCCAATCTCTCCATCTCCGATGGTCAGGGATGTTGAAATGCCACTGATATCCAGCACTTCCTCCTCTGGAACTGTCAACTATGAAATCTATTGAGACCCACCTCCAGTCCTCTCCCCCTCCTTTTTGTTTTGTGCTCTCCTGCAACGAGAGAAAGAACAGACCTATGAGTGACGGAATGTGTTCACTAGATGGATGCAGTGCATTAGGTCAAGGTGGCCATAAGGGAGAGGAAATATGCTGCTTAAGGATGAGGGCTGGTGGTAGTGGTCGATGGATAGATGAGGATGTGAGGAAGAGCACAGAAAGAGAACGATGGGTGAACTTACAAGGTAGGTGGGTGTGAGGAGTTATGTGAAGGAGTAGGCTTGACAAGGCAGAGTGGGGGCAGGGGGTGATGTGCACAACAGTGTGTAAATGAATGTGCAATTGTACTTTCCTGACTTGGTTAAGTCATTAAAGTGCTTCCTGAACCAAAACCAGGACCCGTGGCACAATGTTCCTGCTGCTGACCTCTTCGGTCACCTCCAGCCAAGCCTTCTTTGTTGCAGCAGCAGTTGCCTGCACCACACTCGCTGCCTGCGTATTCGATGCCAAACCCGGATTACAATGAGGTGCCTCAGTTAAAATACCACAGACCGACGCGCTGAAACTTCTTCCGGGTTTCGAGTTATTATCGAGATCTTTGATTCCGATTCAGGATTCAACATTGGCTAAGCCTTTGAGATCATTCCTGAGCAGCTTTGCAGGCCTTACTGATAATCGCTTACAACATCTCCTAAATGTTATGATAGTAAATATCTTGACACTCACCAATGTTTTGCAGTCAGGCCTGTTTATTTTGTTCAACTGCTGACTAGAGGTCACCTGGGTGCAGCTATTTTGTGTAGTCTCCATCTGCTGTGACATCATAAAGTTCAGTTTTAGTGACATCATGGGTGAAAAGCAGTGGCCACAACCCCGTCATAAGATTACTGGACTGCAAAAAAAATAAACATGATAAAAAATGGGGGCTGAGAAACAATGGTAAGTATATAAATCTGGCTCAGTTGGTCGTACTTTTAACTCTGAGGCAAAAGGTTGTGCATCACTGATCCACTTCAGGGTATCTGCCTTGCCTCAGTGGCAGTACTTTAGTCTCTGGGTCAGAGGGTTGTGAGTTCAAGCTGCACTCCAGAGACTTGAGTGCATAACCTCAGATGATACTTCAGTTCAGCACTGAGGGAATGCTGCACTGTCGGAATAGCTGTTTTTCAGATAAGACATTAAACTGAATTCTCGTCCTCCCTCTCAGGTGGACCTACAGGGGGAGAAATTGGCCTCTTTGCACTTCCCATTAGTGCCTCCAGCGGGGCGATAATGGGCGTGTAAATGGGTTTGCGACCCGGATCGGTGAATTGAACGATGCCCTCAAACTTCCCTGCCGGTTTTGCGCTGGCACTAAGACTTATCGCCTTGGTTGGTCCCTAGCGCCCCAGTGATCGTGACATCATCCGGTGCGCAGTGCCCCGTTGGCGCCCCGGATCAGAACTTCTCTCTTCCCTCAGCACCTGCCATCAACAATGGCAGGTGGAGGAGGAGGTATGCAGTCGGATGGACGCTGGAGGAGCAGTATTTAAAGGCGTCAACATCCAGTTTATTTTTACTCGGCAAAGAATGCTGCCTTGTCAGTTTCACATAGGCCAACAGGTGTTTTGAGCGATTTCAGCGTTTTTCACTTTAAGGAATCTTCTGCCTCACAAATGTGTATGAGTCAGAGTCCAGCTATGTGTTTGGGAGATATGCGCACCATAGTTCAATAGCAGTTATTGTAGGCAAGGCGTGAGATGTAGATGTGAGTTTGAGTAGGTACAGATGCTTAGTGAGTGAATGGTGGGAATGTGGTGGTTTGTGCAATGTGTACAGACTGAGGTTCAGGTGCTGGTATGTAGGACCTGTTGAAGCATGTACTCTCCTTGACCACCCGAGTGTGGTTGATGAATTTCTTCCAGCACTGTGTCAGGCTGTGTTAGACCATATTACTGGTCGAGACCTCCACATTGGCCTAAAAACCCGAGGCAATGGCCTCCTTCCAGAGGCTGGGAACAGCACTGCCCTCCTTCGCTCCACTCCCGTGGCCAATGCCTCCAATTCCGAGTACGTGAAATGACGAGCTCCCTGGGAATGGGATCAGCCATTACGATCAGGGGATTGAGTTCGTTGCAGGTCTCCTTCACAGCCAGCAATGCTCATAATGAGGATCTGCACAGTGATGTTACCTCCCCTTTAAGAGCTGGAAGGAGCCAGTGTGAATGATCATTCCCGATTGCATTGCACCTTAAATTCATTATCTGAGGTTCATTACTGAGGTCATTAGTGCTTGATTTAGCACTTCAGTTCTGTTCCGAAGCGCTAACAGCCAATTTGCTGGAAGCTGAAAATCATTAGCCTGGCGCTAATTTTTCAAAAGTTAGTGCCCCAATGGGGTGCTACCAAATTTCTCCCCCCCCGCCCCCACCCAAATATCTTGTGACATTATTTGAAGAATTGCAGAGAAATTCACCCAGTGTCCTGGCCACCATTTATTTCTCAACTAACATCACTAAAGCAGTTTAATTGGTCATTTCTCTCATTGCTGGGATCTCGCTTTGTGCAAATTGGCTGCTATGTTTCCCTTTATTAGAAGATTAGAAAAACAGGATATTTTTTAAATGGTGAGAAACTTTTAAATGTTGGTGTTCAGAAAGATTTGGGTGTCCTTGTGCAAGAAACACAGAAAGCTAACATGCAGGTACAGCATGTAATAAGAAAGGCAAATGGCATGTAGGCCTTTATTGCAAGGGGGTTGGAGTATAAGAGTAAGGAAGTCTTGCTACAATTGTACGGGGCCTTGGTGAGACCACACTTAGAGTACTGTGCACACTTTTGGTCTCGTTATCTAAGGAAGGATATACTTGCCTTGGTGGTGGTGCAACGGAGATTCACTGGATTGATTCCTGGGATGAGAGGGCTGTATTCTGATGACAGATTGTGAAGAATGGGCCTATACGCTCTTGAGTTTAGAAGAATAAGAGGTAGTCTCATTGAAACATACAAGATTCTGAAGGGGATTGACAGGGTAGATACTGAGAGGTTGTTTCCCCTGGCTGGAGTGTCTAGAATTAGGGGGCACACTCCCAGGATAAGGGGTAGGCTATTTAGGACAGAGATGAGGAGGAATTTTTTCACTCTAAGGGTTGTGAATCTTTGGAATTCTCTACTCCAGAGGGCTGTGGATGCTGAGTCTCTGAATATATTCAAGGCTGAGAAAGATAGATTTTTGGAGTCGAGGGGAATCAAGGGATATGGAGATCGGGTAGGAAAGTGGAGTTGAGGTCAATGATCAGCCATGATCATATTGAATGGCAGAGCAGGCTCGAGGGGCCATATGGCTTACTCCTGCTTCTATTTCTTATGTTCTTATATTACAACAATGACTACACTTCAGAAGTACTTCATTGGTTATGAAGCAGTTTAGGATACCTTAAGATCGCGAAAGGGGCTAAATAAATGTAAGTTATTTCTTACTTCAGGACTTGAGCACCTAATCTAGGCTGATATTCAATGCCACACAGAGGGAATATTGAATTGTTAGAAGTGCCAACCATCGGATGAGACTACAAACAGAGACCCCAACTGACTATTCTTATGGGTCATTTGGAAATGAAATATTTCATGTCACTATTCGAAGACCAGGAAGTTCTCCGCCTCCACTCTGTCCAACATTTCTCCCTCCTCCAAAAACAGATTAAACTAGTATTTTAGTTGATTGCTATTTTGGGGATCTTGTGTGCAGATTGGCTGCCACATTTGTTGCTCATCTCTAGTTGCCATTAGGTGATAGTGAACCTTTCTCCTTCATCCATGCAGTTCTTGTGCTGATGGTGCACCCACAATGATGTTAGCTGGGGAATACCAGGATATCGACTTAGCAATAATAAAGGAAAAAATATATTTGTCCAAATCAGGATGGTGTGCAAATTGGGAGTGAAATTTGGGGGTGATAGCATTCCCATGACCTCTCATCATTGTCAGTGGTAGAAATCGCATGATTGGAAAGAGCTGTTGAAGTAAGCTTGGTGAGTTGGTGCAGTGCATCCTGTAGACTGTACAAACTCAAATAGAATGCTGGTGATGGGAGGAGTGGCTATTGAATTCAGTGGCATTGATCAAGCGGATTGTTCTGACCTGCACAGCATTGAACTTCTTGAGTATTGGCAGCTGCACCTATCCAGGCGAATGGTGACTGTTGCATCTTACTCCTGAGTCTTGTTGATGGTAGAAGGGCATTAAAAGGTCTGGAAGTGAGTCACTCATTGTAGAAAACCCAGCTTCTGCCCTGTTGTTGTTATGTCTGGTCCAGTTCAGTTTATGGTAAATGGCGATTTCCAGAATGTTGATGATGTCATTAAAGATCAGGAGCAGGCAGTTGGTTATGTGGAAGAACTGTTATCTGCAACTGGTCAGCTCAAGTCTGGATGTTGTCCAGATCCTGTTGTTGGCTGCATGGGATGCTCCATTATGGAAGACTTTCGAATGAAGCTAATGGTGATCCAAAACTCGGCTGTCCATGTCCTAACTCACACCAAGTCCCACTCACCCAACACCCCTGTGCTCGCTGACCTACATTGGCTTCAGATTAAGCAACAACTCAATTTCAAAATGATCATTATTGTGTTCAAATCCCTCCATGGCCTCGCCCCTCCCTATCGCTTTAACCTCCTCCAGCCTCACAACTCCCCCGAGATGTCTGCACTCCTCTAATTCTGCCCTCTTGAGCAGCCCTGATTATAATCACTGAACCATTGGTGGCCGTGCCTTCTGTTGCCTAGGCCCCAAGCTCTGGAATTTCCTTCCTAAACCTCTCCACCTCTCTTTCATAGATTCATAGAAATTTACAGCACGGAAGGAGGCCATTTTGGAACATCATATCCCTCCGGCCGACCAAGAGCTATCCAGCCTAATCCCACTTTCCAGTTCTTGATCTGTAGCCCTGTAGGTTACGGCACTTTAAGTGCACATACAAGTATCTTTTAAATGTGGTGAGGATTTCTGCCTCTAGCACCCTTTCAGGCAGGGAGTTCCAGACCCCCTCCATACTCTGGGTGAAGAAATTTCCCCTCATATCTCCTCTAAACCTCTCCCTAATTACTTAAAATCTATGCTCCCTGGTTGTTGACCCCTCTGCCAAGGGAAACAGATCCTTCCTAGCCACTCTATCCAGGCCCCTCATAATGTTATACACCTCAATCAGGTCTCCCCTCAGCCTCCTCTGTTCCAAAGAAAACAGATCCAGCATCTCCAATCGTCCTCATAGCCAAAATTCTCCAGTTCAAGCAACATTTTTATAAATCTCCTCTGCACCCTTTTCTCCTTCAAGCATCTCCTTAAAACCTACCTCTTTTACCAAGCTTTTAGTCACCTACGCTAATTTCTACTTATGCGGCTCGGTGTCAAATTTTTTTATCTCATAATACTCCTGTGAAGCGCCTTGGGACATTTCACTATATTAAAGGCGCTATATAAATACAAGTTGTTGTTGAAGTGAAACACCATAGATTCCTCAAGCGAAAAGTTCCATTCCTAACATTACGTTGGCCGCGGCAAACTTCCAACGGAACATGGAGAGCCTACAGGTCGGGACACCATTGAGCACTTTAAGAATCTGGAAGAAGTTCTTAGTCGGTTGGATCGCGTGGGACTCAGGTTGAAATGCTCGAAGTGTGTTTTCCTGGCGCCGGAGGTCGAGTTCTTGGGAAGAATAATCGCAGCAGACGGCATCAGACCCACCGTGCCAAGATGGAGGCCATCAAGAATGTGCCAAGAACACAGAACGTGACGGAGCTGCGGTCGTTCCTGGGACTCCTTAACTATAACGGTAATTTCGAACCTGGGTTAAGCACCCTGCTAGAACCCCTACATGTGCTACTGCGCAAGGGAGACGACTGGGTATAGGGTAATTCACAAGAGGTTGCCTTTGAGAAAGCCAGAAATCTGTTGTGTTCAAACAAACTGCTTGTCCTGTATAACCCTTGTAAACGATTAGTGCTAGCTTGCGATGCGTCGTCATACGGGGTCGGGTGTGTGTTACAACAGGCTAACGATTTTGCAACCGGTCGCTTATGCGTCCAGGAGTTTGTCCAAGGCCAAAAGGGCCTACTGCATGATTGGAAAAGAGGCTCTGCCGTGCGTTTACAGGGTAAAAAAAATGCACCAGTACTTGTTTGGCCTCAAGTTTGAGCTTGAAACTGACCACAAGCCGCTCATATCGCTGTTTTCTGAGAGCAAAGGAATTAACATCAATGCCTCTGCCCGCATCCAAAGATGGGCGGTCACACTGTCGTTATACAACTATGTAATCCGCCACAGACCGGGCACAGAGAACTGCACTGATGCTCTCAGTCGGCTACCAGTGCCCACCACCGGGGTGGAAATAGCACAGCCTGCGGACTTGCTCATGGTTAATATTTCCTTACTATAAAGTATAAATGCACACGAGGCCCATACTTGAGAGAAGGTCACTCTGTGACCAGTAACCTTTATTAGCCAGCACTGAAGTGATGAAGGTGGGTAGAGCTTCCCTTTTTATACCTGAAAATCCAGGTTAAGAGTGTCTCCCACAAGTTCACCACCTAGTGGTCAATGTTCTCACGGTGTATAACTTAGGTCAGTTTATACATGGGTTACAATGACAGTTGAATACATGACAATGGTAATGGATGCATTCGAAAATGAAAAGTCACCCGTTATGGCCCGCCAGATCAGGACCTGGACCAGTCAGGATCCTTTACTGTCCTTGGTAAAAAACTGTGTCCTCCATGGGAGCTGGTCCAGCGTCCCAGCGGAGATGCAGGAGGCGATTAAGCCGTTCCACAGGCGGACTGTCTGTTGTGGGGTAAATCGTGTGGTCTTGCCCAAAGGCAGAGATATGTTCATTTGTGAACTGCACAGTACCCACCCATATATTGTAATGATGAAAGCCATTGCCAGATCCCATGTGTGGTGGCCGGGCATCGACTCAGATTTAGAGTCATGGGTGCTCCAGTGCAACACTTGCTCTCAGCTGAGCAATGCACCCAGAGAGGCACCGCTAAGTTTGTGGTCGTGACCCTCCAAATCGTGGTCGAGGATCCATGTGGATTATTCGGGCCCATTTCTAGGCAAAATGTTCTTGGTTGTCGTGGATGCTTACTCAAAATGGATTGAATGTGCAATAATGTCTGTAAGCACGTCCACGATCACCATTAAAAGCCTATGAGCCATGTTTGCCATGCACGGCCTGCCTGATGTCCTGGTCAGCGACAATGGGCCGTGTTTCACCAGTGCTGAATTCAAGGAATTCATGACCCGCAATGGGATCAAGCATGTCACATCTGCCCCGTTCAAGCTCGCATCCGACGGCCAGGCAGAACGGGTAGTTCAAACCATCAAGCAAAGCTTGAAACGCGGGTCAGAAGGCTCCCTGCAGATCCGACTATCCCGAGTGCTGCTCAGCTACCGTACCACACCCCACTCACTCACCGGGGTTCCCCCAGCCGAAAAGGCCGCTCAAAACAAGGCTCTCTCTTGTCCACACTGATCTCCATGATCACGTGGAGGGCAGGCGGCATCAACAAAGTGTGTACCATGACCGCGCAAATTTGTCACGCGATATTGAGATCAATGACCCTGTGTTTGTACTCAATTATGGACATGGTCCCAAATGGCTCACTGGCACAGTCATAGCCAAAGAGGGGAGTAGGGTGTTTCAGGTCAAACTGTCCAATGGACTAACGTGCAGAAAACATTTGGACCAAATCAAATTGCGGTTCACCAATAGCTACGAACAACCCGAAGAAGACACCGCCAACTTTGACCCTCCAACACAAACACAAGTGGCAACCGACATCATGGTTGACCACAAAGCCAAACTCACCACCCCCAGCAGCCCGGCAAGGCCGGCTATCCAGCAGCCCAGTGAAGAACTAACCAACTCACCCACACCCGCATTTGTACCGAGACGATCGACAAGGGAGTGAAAAGCCCCAGATCATCTCACCTTGTAAATAAGTGTAATATTAACTATACGAGTGAGTGATGTTATGTATTTAACCCTTTGCAACCTGTATCACACTACCACCAGAGGGCTTACCTGTTGGAGTCCCAAGGGATCCCAGCATCCCTTGGGAGCACTGCATATAAGCAGGCCACCCATGAGGTACCTGCACTATTAAAGGAGCTAAGGTCACACTTGCTCATTGCTCACAGTACTCAGTTTCATCCTTTATTATGAGTGTGTTACTTAGATGCCTATGGTGGGATGTGAGTCATTAGCTCGGCACTGAGCAGCGCCTTTAGGAGAGATGGTGCAAACACTCGTGCCCCGTTCGCGTTTTTTAGCTGCACCCCGGTCCATCTTTGTTTCTCAGTGGGTCGCTGGAGGAGTGGGTGGCCACTGCCATTACACGCACATGTCCACAGCGATTCCACCAGCTGTCCTCACCTCTGCATTTGAACAGGATCGGTGGCCAAAGGGATATCGAGATGCCAATGGGGTCGGGTCTGCTCTGTGGTTGAGCAGGACCGGTGGCCGAATGGAAGTCGAGGCGCCAACAGGGTCAGGTCGACTCTGTAGCCGAGTGGGATGAGCATAGAAGAGCTTGTCAGAGTACCATTCATACCTGAGCACAGGGGGGCCAACCTGAAGATACTACATACCTAGCTAATACAGGTATACGCCTCAGAGACTCCCCTTGCGGGATAAGCGAATGCCTCATGACTCTTAGGCTCACTCAGCCTTGGTCACTTGCGCTCACGTGTGGCCTGTGATGTAGTTGAGGATGGGGATGTTCATGGAGCATCCTCTTCTGATTAGTTTTTTGGTTGTCTACCATTGTTCTCAACTGGATATGGTAGGGCTACAGAGCTATGCTCTAATCCATTGTGGATAATACATACCTAGCAATTAACAACATTGTCAGGTAGTGGAACTGTAATAGCTACATTAAATAGCTTAGCAAGGGAGTGGTTAGGTCTGGCGCACACTTCTTCAGCACTACAGTCGGATATTGCTATCTTTTTTTTGCTGTGTCCAGTACACTCAGTTGCTTCTTAATGTCATGTAGAATGAATCGACTTGTCCAGTTACTGTCATTTATGATGGTGAAGCTCTCCGTAGGTGGCCAAGTGGGATTGTCCACTCAGTACTTCTGGCTAAAATCCCTTGCAAACATTTTAGCCTTGGTCTCTTGTGCTCACATGCTGGCCTGTGATGTAGTTGAGGATGGGGATGTTCATGGAGTATCCTCCTCTGATTAGTTTTCTGGTTGTCTACCATTGTTCTCAACTGTAGTATATATAGTAGGGCTACAGAGCTATGCTTTGATCCATTGGTTGTGGAACATAGAAACATAGAAATTTACAGCGCAGAAGGAGGCCATTCCGGTCCATCGTGTCCGTGCCGGCCGACAAAGAGCCACACGTCCTTGGTCAGCAGCCCTAAAGGTTACACATAAACCTATAAACAATGACGGAAAGGCAAAGAGCACCCAGCTCAACCAATCCACTTCACCACAACTGCGACACCCCTTATACGAAAACATTCTACACTCCACGCCAACCGGAGCCATGTAGAAATATAGAAAATAGGTGCTGGAGTAGGCCATTCGGCTCCTCGAGCCTGCACCGCCATTCAATAAGATCTTGGCTGATCATTCCCTCAGTACCCCTTTCCTGCTTTCTCTCCTGGGAGAGGCAAAAACCAGATAAAAACCCACGCCAATTTAGGGAGAAAAAATCTGGGAAAGTACCACTCCAACCCATCCAGGCGATCGAAACTAGTCCAGGAGATCACCTTGGCCGTATTCTACTCCCTGCAGTACTTATCATTATATCTGCACCGTCCAACAATAGGTCATCCAGTCCAATTCCAATTACCAGCTCTAGGTCCGTAAGCCTGCAGGTTGCTGCACTTTAAGTGCCCATCCAACTATCTCTTAAAAGTGGTGAGGGTTCTGCATCCACCACTCTTCCAGGCAGCAAGTTCCAGATCCCCACAACCCTCTGCGTAAAGAAGCCCCCCCTCAAATGCCCTCTAAACCTTCTACCAACCACCTTAAAACTATGTCCCCTCGTAATAGACCCCTCCACCAATGGAAACAGATCCTTACTATCCACTATGTCCAGGCCCCTCAATATTTTGTGTACCTCAATGAGGTCTCCTCTCAACCTCCTCTGGAATTTTTTGAGGATGTAACTAGTAGAGTGGACAAGGGAGAACCAGTGGATGTGGTATATTTGGACTTTCAAAAGGCTTTTGACAAGGTCCCACACAAGAGATTGGTGTGCAAAATCAAAGCACATGGTATTAGGGGTAATGTACTGACGTGGATAGAGAACTGGTTGGCAGACAGGAAGCAGAGAGTCGGGATAAATGGGTCCTTTTCAGAATGGCAGGCAGTGACGAGTGGAGTGCCGCAGGGCTCAGTGCTGGGACTCCAGCTCTTTACAATATACATTAATGATTTAGATGAAGGAATTGAATGTAATATCTCCAAGTTTGCAGATGACACTAAACTGGGTGGCGGTGTGAGCTGTGAGGAGGATGCTAAAAGGCTGCAGGGTGACTTGGACAGGTTAGGTGAGTGGGCAAATGCATGGCAGATGCAGTATAATGTGGATAAATGTGAGGTTATCCACTTTGGGGGCAAAAACACGAAGGCAGAATATTATCTGAATGGTGGCAGATTAGGAAAGGGGGAGGTGCAACGAGACCTGGGTGTCATGGTTCATCAGTCATTGAAAGTTGGCATGCAGGTACAGCAGGTGGTGAAGAAGGCAAATGGTATGTTGGCCTTCATAGTTAGGGGATTTGAGTACAGGAGCAGGGAGGTCTTACTGCACAGGGCCTTAGTGAGGCCTCACCTGGAATATTGTGTTCAGTTTTGGTCTCCCAATCTGAGGAAGGACATTCTTGCTATTGAGGGAGTGCAGCGAAGGTTCACCAGACTGATTCCCGGGATGGCGGGACTGACATATGAGGAGAGACTGGATCAACTGGGCCTTTATCACTAGAGTTTAGAAGGATGAGAGGGGATCTCATAGAAACTTATAAGATTCTGACTGGACTGGACAGGTTAGATGCGGGAAGAATGTTCCCGATGATGGGGAAGTCCAGAACCAGGGGACACAGTCTTAGGATAAGGGGTAGACCATTTAGGACTGAGATGAGGAGAAACTTCTTCACTCAGAGAGTTGTTAACTTGTGGAATTCCCTACCGCAGAGAGTTGTTGATGCCAGTTCATTGGATATATTCAAGAGGGAGGTAGATATGGCTCTTACGGCTAATTAATCCTTGCCTTTCCAAATGCAGATTTATCCTGTCTTTCAGGATTTTTTTCCAATAATTTTCCTACCACTGAAGTTAGGCTGACAGGCCTGTAACTACTCGGCCTATCCCTTTCTCCCTTCTTAAACAAGGGTACTACATTAGCAGTCCTCCAATCCTCCAGCACCATGCCCAGATCCAAAGACGACTGGAAAATGATGGTCAAGGCCTCTGCTATTTTCTCTTTTACTTCGCTCAACAGCCTGTGATGCATTTCATCCGACCCTGGGACTTAACTACTTTCAAAGCTGCTAAACCCCTTAATACTTCCTCTCTTACTATATTTATTTCATCCAGAATATCACTCTTCCTCGATAGCAGTATCTGCATTGCCCCTTTCCTTTGTGAAAACAGATACAAAGTATTCTTTATTCTCCCAACATCTTCCCCCTCCAAAAAAAGATTACCCTCATGGTCTCTAATAGGCCCTACCCTTTCTTTAGTTGCCCTCTTACTCTTAATATATTTAAAGAACATCTTAGGGTTTTCCTTAATTTTACCGGCCAAGAATTCCTAATATCATTTTTAATTTTGCCTCTTAACTTTCTATATTCCTCTAAAGATTCTATAGTATTTAGCCATTGATAAATGACATAAGCGTCTCTCTTTTTCTTAATCCTCCCCTGTAAGTCCCTAGACATCCAAGGGGCTCTTGAATTATTTTTCCCAGCCTTTTTTTTTTAAGGGCATATGTTTGGCCTGAGCCTTCTGGATCTCCTCCTTAAATGCCTCCCACTGTTCCGACACTGATTTACCCACAAGTAGCTGTTTCCAGTCCACCAAATCACTCCTCAACTTA
The DNA here is from genome assembly GCF_044704955.1 of Pristiophorus japonicus. Lineage (NCBI taxonomy): Eukaryota > Metazoa > Chordata > Chondrichthyes > Pristiophoridae > Pristiophorus > Pristiophorus japonicus. Next base: position 116,374,708 of record NC_091990.1, read on the forward strand.
GCAAAATTAGCTTTTCCCCAATTCGGAACTTTTATTCCAGACCTATTCTTGTCCTTATCCATAACCAACTTGAATCTGACTGAAATATGGTCACTGGCACCCAAGTGCTCTCCCACTAATAACCCTTCAACCTGCCCAGCTTCATTCCCCAAAACTAAATCCAAGACTGCCCCCTCTCATGTTGGGCTTGCTACATACTGAGTAAAAAAGTTCTCTTGAATGCATTTCAAGAATTCCGCACCCTCTATACCCTTCACACTAAATTTGTCCCAATCAATATTTCGATAGTTAAAATCCCCTACTATTACTACCCTATGGTTTTTGGACTTCACAGCAATTTGCCTACATAGTTGCTCCTCTATCTCCCTCCCACTGTTTGGGGGTCTATAATACACGCCCAGCAGTGTGATCGTCCCTTTTTTATTTTTCAATTCGACCCATATGGCCTCATTTGATGATCCCTCTAACATATCATCCCTCCTCACCGCTGTAATATTTTCTTTAATCAGTACCGCAACCCTCCCCCCTTTTACCCCCCTCTCTATCTTGTCTAAAAATCCTGTAGCCAGGAATATTGATCTGCCAAACCTGCCCCTCTTTCAGTCTTGTTTCTGTAATGGCTATAATGTCATACTCCTAAGTGTCTAACTGTGCTCTTAGTTCATCCGCCTTATTCGCTATACTCCTTGCATTAAAGTATATGCCATTCAGCACAGGAAGACCTCCTTGTTAAACCCTGTTTCCTCTGTCTTACAGATTCGCTTTCTAGATTCTTGCTATCCAATTTCAGCTTTACTTCCTTCCCTTTTGAATTCGTTCTCAGGTTCCCATCCCTCTGCCAACCTCATGTAACCTCTCCGGCAACAGCACTAGCAAAACTCCCCACAAGGATATTGGTCCCGGCGCTGTTGAGGTGCAACCTGTCCGGTTTGTACAGGTCCCATCTCCCCCAGAAGCGATCCCAATGCCTCAAGAATTTAAAGCCCTCCCTCCTACACCAACTTTCAAGCCACATATTTATCCTCGCTGTCCTTCTATTCTTATACTCATTAGCATGTGGCACCGGTAGTAACCCGGAGATTACTACTTTTGAGGTCCTACCCTTTAATTTTCTTCCTAGCTCCCTGAATTCTTCCTGTAGAACCTCATCCCTTATTTTATCTATGTCGTTGGTCCCGATATGGACCACAACCTCTAGCTGTTTACCCTCCTCCCCAGGATGCCCTGCGTCCACTCTGTGACATCCTTGACCCTGGCACCTGGAAGGCACAAAACCATTCGGGAGTCACGTCCATGGCTGCAGAAATGCCTGTCTGTTCCCTGAACTATAGAATCCCCTATCATTAGGGCTCTTTTGTTCTTCATCCCTCCCCCCTGTGCAGTGGTTCCTTGGAATTGGCTCTGGCTGCACTCCCCAGAGGCGCCATCGTCCTTACCGATACTCAGAAGTGAATATTGGTTTGAAGGCGAGATGGACTCATGGGGGGACTCCTGTGCTACCTGCCTAGCACACTTACTAAGTCTGGTGGTCACCCACTTCCCCTTTACCTGCACGCCTTTAAGCTGCGGGATGACCACCTCCTGAAACGTGTTATCCACGTAGTTCTCAGCCTCGCGGATGCACCTTATTTAGCTCTCTGTATAATCTGCTGTTTTTGCTGTTTAACATGCAAGTAGCGCTGTATTGTAGGGGCACTAGGTTAGAGCCTCATTTTAAGGCATGCCAGTGCTTCTTCTAACATGCCCTTCTACATTTCCCATTGAAATAGAGTTGGTCTCCTGGTTTGTGATGGAGGAGTGAGGAATGTGCTGGGCTGTAGGGTTACAGATTGTGGTGGTATATAATTCTGCTGCTGTTGATGATCCACAGTGCTTCATAGCTGCCCAGCTTTGGGTTGCTAGATCTGTCATTATTCTTTTTTACATACCCTGTAAAAGTTGCGCTTTAATGGAAGGCAATGAAGACATTTTGGATCACTCTTAGTTGCTTGACAGCTGAAGCTGAGATGTTGGAATGCACTTTTAATGGATGTAATGCAGTATTAGTTCCAAAAAAATAAACACACCGCTGTGGATATACATCGAGTGAAGACATTTTGACCAAGTTGTGAAAGATAAACGTGAAAATCAAACAGACTGATTCTGGACCACGAAATGGAAAATCAAGCAGTAAGGAGGAAAATGAACGAGGGTATACTTTTGGGTTGCTGTGGCTGGTGGCACAGGACCAGAATGGCAGACTGGTTTCCAGAGAATCTGCTGCTGCTCCATCAAGAACATTTTCTACCAGGAAGCAACACCAAGACACTGTTTGTGAATGACTAGAGCAAGAAAGTGCTGAGCATTAGAGAAGTGAGGAACAATCCTATGACTTTGAAGAGAATCAAACTTCTGGAGAGACATTGGGATAAATTTTCACCTTCTCCACATGGGCGGTTTATTCTGGCTGAGCAGCTCAACCCTCTGTTATAGAACCCATCTAATTTTCCATTGAATTAAATGAACGGAATGAGAATCGAGCAGGTTTATAACGGACAGGCGATCTGCTCTGCCAGATTACCAAGCTTGCGGTGAAGCTGAAAATTTACCCCATTGTCCTAGTGATTTTCTTTTTGCCCTGGTTGGATCATGAACGAACCTTAAAGGTATGTTAAAGATAAATAAAGGAGGAGAAATGTTGCATTCATGTGGAAAATATGATGATGGAGAATAATAACTGAAATAATAACTGCAAAATTAAAGCACATGGTATTGGGGGTAATGTACTGACGTGGATAGAGAAGTGGTTGGCAGACAGGAAGCAGAGAGTCGGGATAAGTGGATCCTTTTCAGAATGGCCGGCAGTGACTAGTGGGATGCCGCAGGGCTCAGTGTTGGGACCCCAGCTATTTACAATATACATTAATGATTTAGATGAAGGAATTTGAGTGTAATATCTCCAAGTTTGCAGATGACACTAAGCTGGGTGACGGCGTGAGCTGTGAGGAGGATGCTAAGAGACTGCAGGATGACTTGGACAGGTTAGGTGAGTGGGCAAATGCATGGCAGATGCAGTATAATGTGGATAAATGTGAGGGGGCAAAATCACGAAGGCAGAATATTATCTGAATGGTGACAGATTAGGAAAAGGGGAGGTGCAACGAGACCTGGGTGTCATGGTACATCAGTCATTGAAAGTTGGCATGCAGGTACAGCAGGCGGTGAAGAAGGCAAATGGTATGTTGGCCTTCATAGCAGGGAGATCTTACAGCAGTTGTACAGGGCCTTGGTGAGGCCTCACTTGGAATATTGTGTTCAGTTTTGGTCTCCTAATCTGAGGAAGGACGTTCTTGCTATTGAGAGAGTGCAGCGAAGGTTCACCAGACTGATTCCCGGGATGGCAGGACTGACATATGAGGAGAGACTGGATCGGCTGGGCCTGTATTCACTGGGGTTTAGAAGAATGAGAGGGGATCTCATAGAAGCATATAAAATTCTGACGGGACTGGACAGGTTATATGCAGGAAGAATTTTCCCGATGTTGGGGAAGTCCTGAACCAGAGGACACAGTCTAAGGATAAGGGGTAAACCATTTAGGACTGAGATGAGGAAAACTTCTTCACTCAGAGTTGTTAACCTGTGGAATTCTCTACCGCAGAGAGTTGTTGATGCCAGTTCATTGGATATATTGAAGAGGGAGTTAGATATGGCCCTTACGCCTAAAAGGATCAAGGGTTATGGAGAGAAAGCAGGAAAGGGGTACTGAGGTGAATGATCAGCCATGATCTTATTGAATGGTGGAGTAGGCTCGAAGGGCCGAATGGCCTACTCCTGCACCTATTTTTTATGTTTCTATATTTATGTATAGAAAAAAATCTTGTCAAACATTGTTGCATATCAGCTGAGGCGAGGAACATTGAAATCCAAGAATAATTTTATAAAATTCAACAGAACATAAAAACATGGCAGTATTAGTGTTTCATCAATACAAATACAGAAGCCAGTGCTGATAAAATGAAGCTGGGAACAGATTATGCGTAACATGGTGAATGACTACAACATGAATGTTTAATGGTTCCTTCAGCGGTAGATAAGTATTAGATTTTTCCTCTTGGAACACCATTTCATTATAAGATTTGATTCACAAGCTGAAATGATCAAAGAACAGAGCCATAAATAATGAAAAATTACATTATCTCCATCATCAATGTCTGAGATCATGGATAACATGCATGCCTTCCTAGGGAATACATGGAAAATGATCACTGTAGGGTAGAAGTTATGGTTGGTGATAATAGTGGATGACCACTCACCATATTCATACGGCATTTCTCAGTCTACTATTTTAAAGGAGGCACTAATCTACTTATTGTAAATATGGTCGCACTTCAGTTGTAGAGCTGTTGCGGTCCTGTGCAATAAGTTTTTAAATCGGTTCACAGACCGCCAGGCCACCTGCAATTTCTGCGGTCTAGAGGAGTCCGTGTTCCACATGTATGTTGAGTGTGAGAGGTTGCAGCCCCTCTTCCAATATCTGAAGGGGCTGCTCCTCAACTTCTGGTTGCACTTCAATCCCACACTCCTGATCTTAGGGCAACCAGTGCGGAGGGGAGCAGGCGGGTCGGAAGGCCTCTGCGTAGGACTGCTCCTGAGCATGGCCAAGGAGGCCATCACCTGGTCCAGGCAGCGGGCGATCGAGGGCGTCGTTCAGCTCAACTGCCTGCCTCTCTTCCACGGCAATCAGCATCAACCATGAGGTGATCCTGCATAAGCTACTGGCGGTGGAGACTCTGGATTTGAGCAAGGCCATCACGATTGCCCAGGCATGCATGACGACGGACAAAAACTTAAAGCAGATATCATCGAAAAATCGGAACTTGGCAAGTACTGTAAACAAGATTGTATCGTCGTTTGGCAGAGCTGCATATGGCAGGGCCTACTCGACTGCGTATGCGAAACCTGTGGCTGCCCAAAGTCCGCCAACGGAAATGAATCCGATTTCACCGTGTTGGTGTTGTGGGGGCAATCATCGGCCTCATCAGTGTCGATTTAAACAGTACATTTGTGAAGGCTGTTCGAGACTGGGGCATCTCCAGCGCAACTGTCCTCAACTGAGCAAGCGTACTGCAACACACCACGTGGAGAATGATGATCAGTATACGCCGATCCGGATATGCAATCCGAGATACCAGAGGAGAAAGTGTATGGACTGTATTAGTTCCTAACAAAGAGCCAACTGATAATGATTAATGTGAAACTTAACGGTGTGCCGGTACCGATGGAATTGGACACGGGTGCGAGTCAATCAATAATGAGCCAGAGGACATTCGACAAGCTGTGGAACACTAAGGCTGTGAGGCCTAAGCTGAGTCCAGTCAATGCCACCTTGCATAGGTACTCTAAAGAACTCATAATGGTGATTGGCAGTGCAGTAGTCAAGGTGTCATATGATGGTGCGGTTAATGATTTGCCGTTATGGATTGTTCCAGGCAATAATCCAACACTGTTCGGCAGGAATTGACTAGAAAAAAATCAAATGGAATTGGAACGATATCAAACCGTTGTCGTCGGAGGATGATACTCCATGTGCTCAAGTGCTGAGCAAGTTCCCCTCGCTGTTTGAACCAGACATCGGCAAATTCATGGGAGCCAAGGTGCAGATCCACATGGATTCGGATGCAAGACCCGTCCATCATAAAGTTCTGGCAGTTCCGTACATGATGAGGGAGAAGGTCGAAATCGAACTGGACAGACTCCAGCGTGAAGGGGTCATATCACCCGTCGAATTTAACGAACGGGCCAGCCCCATTGTTCCTGTGTTGAAGAATGATGGCACTGTCAGGATTTGTGGAGACCACAAGATTACGATCAACTGAGTTTCGAAACAGGATCAATACCCGTTACTGAAGACTGATGACCTGTTTGCAACGCTAGCCGGGGGGAAGTCGTTCACTAAAGTGGATCTGATGTCGGCCTACATGACACAGGAGCTGGTCGAGACGTTGAAGAAACGTACGTGCATCAACACTCAAAGAACTGTTTATCTACAACAGGTGTCCTTTCGGAATTCGCTCGGCTGCAGCCATATTTCAGAGGAACATGGAGAGTCTACTGACGTCCGTCCCTTGAACCGTTGAATTCCAAGATGACATCCTGGTCACAGGTCGTGACACCGCCGAACATCTGAACAACCTGGAAGAGGTTCTACATCGTCTGTACAAAGTGGGACTCAGACTGAAACGTTCGAAGTGCATCTTTATGGCACCGGAAGTCGAATTCCTGGGGAGGAAAATTGCTGCTGACAGCATCAGGCCTATGGACTCGAAAACCAAGGCCATCAAAAATGCACCCAAGCCTCAGAATGTGACGGAGCTGCATTTGTTCCTTGGTCTACTCACCTACTTCGGTAATTTCCTACCTAGATTGAGCACTTTATTAGAGCCACTGCACATGCTGCTAAGAAAAGGCGACAACTGGGTTTGGGGTGCGTCTCAAGACAGAGCTTTTGAGAAAGCTACTAATCTGCTTTGCTCTAACAAGCTGCTGGTACATTATGATCCACGTAAGTGTCTAATATTGGCCTGTGATGGAGTTGGTTGCGTGCTCTAACAAGCTAATGAGTCAGGTAAACCACAACCTGTTGCGCATGTTTCTAAAAGTTTGTCAAAGGCGGAAAGAGCCTACAGCATGGTAGAAAAAGAAGCAATTGTCTGTGTGTATGGGGTTAAAAAGATGCATCAGTACCTGTTTGGTCTTCAGTTTGAACTGGAAACAGATCACAAGCCACTCATTTCATTGTTTTCGGAAAAAAAAGGTATCAATACCAATGCATTGTCTTGCATCCAGAAGTGGGCGCTGACATTATCTGCCTATGATTATGTCATTTGCCATAGACCTGGCACTGAGAATTGTGCCGATGCACTGAGCCGTCTGCCGTTGCCCATACCGGAGGTGGAGATGCCACAACCTGCAGACCTACTGTTAGTCAGGGATGCTTTTGAAAGTGAAAGAACCCCTATCACGGCTCAACAAGTTAAGACCTGGACCAGCCAGGACCTGATTTTATCGGTTGTGAAATGTTGTGTCATTAGTGGTGATTGGTCTGCCATACCCAAGCAAATGGGTGATGAGACCAAACCTTACAACCGTCGCAAAGACGAACTATCCATTCAGTCAGATTGTTTATTGTAGGATAATCGTGTTGTTTTGCCTAAGAAAGGCAGAGAGAAATTTGTACATGACCTACATAGCACTCATCCCGGTATTGTCTTGATGAAGGTCATTGCCGGGTCTCATATATGGTGTCCTGGAATGGACTCTGGTCTGGAACCATGTGTGCATCAGTATGCATGCAGCTAAGTAAAGTACCAGCGGAATCGTGCTGAGTCTGTGGTCGTGGTCATCTAAACCATGGTCCAGGATCCGCATTGACTTTGCAGGTCCCTTCCTGGGGAAAGTTGTTTTAGTTGTGGTGGATGCATATTCCAAGTGGATAGAGTGTATAATCATGTCATCCAGTACATCCACAGCTATCATTGAGAGCTTTCGTGTCATGTTTGCTACTCATGGTCTGCCCAACATCGTTGTAAGTGACAACGGACCTTGCTTCACTAGTCTGGAGTTTCAAGAGTTCAAGAAATTCAATGGTATCAAACACGTGAGGACAGCACCATTCAAACCCGCATCTAATGGTCAAGCAGAGCGTGCTGTCCAAACCATCAAGCAGAGTATGAAACGTGTAACTCAAGGTTCACTGCAGACTCACTTGTCATGCATATTACTTAGTTACAGGACAAGACCCCACACGCTTACCAGCGTCCCCACTACTGAACTATTGATGAAGAGAGGTCTCAAGACCAGGCTCTCTCTTGTCCATCCTGACTTGAACGATCCTGTTGAATACAGACGTCAAAGTCAGCAGTGTTATCGTGATCGCTCTGCTATGTCATGCGACATTTCTGTTAATGATCCTGTGTATGTACTAAATTATGGTCAAGATCCCAAGTGGATTGCCTGTACTGTTACGGCCAAGGAGGTTAACAGAGTGTTGATTGTCCTGCTCAAGAATGGGGAAACATGTTGATCAGATAAAGCTGTGGCACAAGGATGAACTGGAGCAGTCGGAGGAAGACACAATCAGTGACCAACCAACTTACCCTCAGTCATCAGAGGACTCCGCTCTCATGAATCTGGACTTTCAATCCCTGACAGGGTCATTGTCACTCCCATCAAATCAGCTACCCAGCCCCCAGTCATAACAGACTCAGAACGCTCGCCCAAAGCTGGAGTTGAACTGAGACGATCAACTCAGGAGCGGAAAGCCCCAGAGCGTCTCAATTTGTAAAAAGACTGTAACTAACATGTATGTATACTTGGAGTTACTAGCCACCAGGTGGCGCCACTGGCGGAGGTCATTGAGCTATACGTACGTGTGCGCGGCCCAAGTATAAAAGGCAAGCCATCATGTAATGTAATCACTTTTGGGCTTGAATAAAGTAGAGCCAGGTTCGTACTTGTGTTAGTTTACAGTATTCAGTCTATCTAGTTATTACATACATAACAACATCCGAGCCAGGGTGTCCCTGGAGATGGAGCACGCGGTGTCCATTGGTGCGTTCGTGGCCTCCCGCGAGAGGTGGACGCCGTAAGGATTGGAGTGTATCATCACCCCCGGCAACCAAATTTTAATTTGAACCACGTAATGTTTAAAGTTTCATTTGTTTAAGTTTGCCGGTTTTAGTGCCCCCGCCCACCTTTTAGCCAGGGGGCACTTGTATAATTTGTGTTTTGGTGCCCTCACAAAAAAAACAAGGGGATACTTAAAAGGTTTTTGGAGTGTGCCCCCCCCCCCCCTTTAATCAGGGGGCACTTGATTAATGTTAAATCCGAGCCAGGGTGTCCCTGGAGATGGACCACGCGGTGTCCACCGGTACGTTCGTGGCCTTCCGCGAGAGGTGGGCACCGGAGAGACTGGAGTGCATCATCACCCCCTGCAACCAAATTTTAATTTCAACCATTATTGTCGAAAGTTTCATTTGATTAAGTTTGTCGGTTTTGGTGGCCCCAACCCCCGCTTTAATCAGGGGCATTTGGTTGAAACGTGATTTACAGGAGCAACTAAAATAGTTGGAGAGCTGTTGCAGTCCCAAGCAATAAGTTTTAAAATCGGTTCACAGAACCCCAGGCCACCTGCAATTTCTGCGATCTGGAGGAGTCCGTCTTCCAATATTTGAAGGGGCCGCTCCTCAAATTCTGGTTGCACTTCAGTCCCACGCTTCTGATCTTTGGGCACCCTGTGCGGACTGCTCCTGGGCATGGCCAACAATCGGTCCAGGTAGTGGACGGTCGAGCAGGTCGTTCAGCTCGACTGCCTGCCTCTCTTCTGTGGTTACATCCGAGCCAGGTTGGTTCTGGTTATGGAACACACTAATGATAGCACAGGATCCTGGCTGGTCCAAGTCCTGATCTGGCGAGTTGTGACGGGTGACCCCTCATTCTCAAAAGCATCCATGACCAGTAGCAAGTCTGCGGGCTGCACCATTTCAACCCCAGTGGTGGGCAATGGTAGACAGCTGAGAGCATCGGCGCAGTTTTCAGTGCCTGGTCTGTGACAGATAACATAGTAATGGCGACGCGTTAGTGTCTCCTTCCAGCTCGTTGGCCACGACGTACTGGTCGAGCTGCTCGACGAAGTCTTCCCAATCATCACCCTCTATGAATCTCTAACATTTCAATGGCAGCCATGGTTGCGTGAAAGTTCGTATTCTGTTACTCGTCGCCAATTGTTGTGTATAGAAGAACTCCACGAGGCTGAGTACTGCGAGCCAGACTTACTGTGACCTTAGTCTTCTTTATTACAACTCTAGAGTGCCTAAACAACATGCAGCCAATCTTTTATACTGGCCCTGTACGTGTGTGTAGGTGACCACTAGGACTCAAACAGTCATGCCCTCTGATGGCAAGTATTACATAGTTACATACATAACACAGCCCCTCTTCCAATACTTGAAGTAGCTGCTCCCCAAATTCTGGTTGCCCTTCAGTTCCATGCTTCTGATCTTTGGGCACCCTGTGTGGAGGGGAGCGGGCACGTCGGAAGGCCTCCTCGTAGGACTGTTCCTTGGCATGACCAAGGTGGCCATCAACTGGTCCAGGCGGTCGAGGGGTTCGTTCAGCCCGACTGCCTGCCTCTCTTCCGCCGTTACATACGAACCAGGGTGTCCCTGGAGATGGAGCACGCGGTGTACACCGGTACGCTTGCGGCCTTCCACGAGAGGTGGGCGCGGAGGGAGTTCAACTGGGAACAGAATTTTAATTTAATTTAATTTGATTTGATTTGACAAAGGTTCCTTTTATGTTCAATTGTTAATTTGTGTTTTTGGTGCCCTCAAAAAAACAAAGGGGCACTTGAATGAAAGTTTCTATCAAAATAGTTGTAGAGCTGCTGCGGTCCGTACAATAAGTTTTAAAATCGGTTCACAGACCCCTAGGCCGCCTGCAATTTCTGCGATCTGGAGGAGTCCGGTTCCATGTGTATGTACAGTGTGTGAGGTTGCAGCCTCTCTTCCATTGTTTGAAGGGGCTGCTCCTCGATTTTTGGCTGCACTTCAATCCCACACTCCTGATCTTTGGGCAGCCAGTGCGGAAGGGAGCAGGCAGGTCAGAGGGCCTCCTCACAGGACTGCTCCTGGGCCTAGCCGAGGTGGCCATGGAGAAAGCACAGGAGATAAATCAGCTGGCTGACAGTGATGATGGGCGAGGATTCTTCATCGCAGTCAAGGCCACTTACAGTCGAAACACCCAAGGCCCCACCCCACTGCTGGCCAAGAATGGGGAAACACTTGTCAAGGACACCGAGGCAGTCAGGGCCCGCTGGAAGGAGCACTTCGAAGATCTCCGCAATCGAGACTCTGTATTTGACTCAAGTGTTCTGGACGCCATCCCGCAGCGTGCTACCCGCCACCACCTCAGTAAAACCCCAACACTGCACAAGGTAGAAAAAGCCATAAGACAGCTTAAGAACAACAAGGCTACGGCAGCGGATGGAATCCCTGCTGAGGCACTGAAGTATGGCGGAGAGGCACTGCTGCCGCGAATACACGACCTCATCTCTCTCATCTGGAGGGAGGACAGCAGGCCAGGAGATCGCAGAGATGCAGTGATTGTGACCATCTTTAAAAAAGGGGACAAGTCCGACTGCGGCAACTACAGAGGAATCTCCCTCTTATCAGCCACTGGGAAAATCGTCGCTACAGTTCTCCTCAACCGTCTTTTCCCTGTGGCTGAGGAGCTCCTCCCAGAGTCACATTGCGGATTTTGTCCCCTACAGGGCACAACGGACATGATTTTTTGCAGCGTGACAGCTGCAGGAAAAATGCAGGGAACAGCACCAGCCCTTATACATGGCCTTGGTCGACCTTACAAAGACCTTTGACACTGTCAACTGCAAAGGACTATGGAACGTCCTCCTCCGTTTCAGGTGCCCCCAAAAGTTCGTCACCATCCTCCACCTGCTCCACAACGACATGCAGGCCGTGATCCTTACCAACGGATCCATTACTGACCCAATCTACGTCTGGACCGGGGTCAAACAGGGCTGCGTTATCGCCCCAACCCTTCCTCGCTGCCATGCTCCACCTCACAGTCAACAAGCTCCCTGCTGGAGAGGAACTAAACTACAGAACCAGTGGGAACCTGTTCAACCTTTGCCATCTCCAGGCCAGGTCAAGGACCACCCCAACCTCTGTCGTCGAGCTACAGTACTCGGACGACGCCTGCGTCTGTACATACAGAGGCTGAACTCCAGGACATAGTCAACGTCTTCACCGAGGCATACGAAAGCATGGGCCTTACACTAAACATCCATAAAACAAAGGTCCCCCACCAACCTGACCCCACCACACAGCACTGCCCCCCCCAGTCATCAAGATCCGTGGCACGGTACTGTGGACCACTTTCCATAGCTTGGGAGCCTATTACGAGCAAGGGCAGACATCGACGATGAGATTCAACACCGCCTCCAGTGCACTAGTGCAGCCTTCAACCGCAAGAGGAAAAATGTTTGAAGACCAGGCCCTCAAAACTGCCACCAAGCTCATGGTCTACAGGGCTGTAGTAATACCGACCTTCCTGTATGGCTCAGAGACATGGACCATGTATAGTAGACACCTCAAGTCGCTGGAGAAATACCACCAATGATGCCTCTGCAAGATCCTACAAATCCCCTGGGAGGACAGATGCACCAACATAAGCATCCTCGACCAGGCCAACATCCTCAGCATTGAAGCACTGACCACACTTGATCAGCTCTGCTGGGCAGGCCACATCATTCGCATGCCAGACACGCGACTCCCAAAGCAAGCGCTCTACTCCTTCACAGTAAACGAGCCAAAGGTGGGCAGAGGAAACGTTAAAGGGACACTCTCAAAGCCTCCCTGAAAAAGTGCAACATCCCCACCGACACCTGGGAGTCCCTGGCTAAAGACCGCCCTAAGTGGAGGAAGTTCATCCAAGAGGGCGCTGAGCACCAAGAGTCTCATCGCCGAGAGTATGCAGAAATCAAGTGCAGGCAGCGGAAAGAGCGTGCGGCAAACCTGTCCCACCCACCTTTTCCCTCAACGACTACCTGTCCCACGTGTGACAGGGACTGTGGTTCTCGTATTGGACTGTTCAGCCACCTAAGGACTCATTTTAAGAGTGGAAGCAAGTCTTCCTCGATTCCGAGGGACTGCATATGATGATAATTGTTATGTCTCAAATAAAGCAATGTGATTGAGTGCTGTAGACTTGAGTAAGTGTGACCTTAGTCTCTTTATTCTGACTCCAGAGTGTCGATCACCGTGGATCCTAGACCACGGTTTGGAGGGCCATGACCACATGCCTCCCTGGGTGCATTGCTCAGTTAAGAGCAAGTGTTGCATTGGCGCACGCAAGACTCCAAATCTGAGTCGATGCCGGGCCACCACACATGGGATCTGGCTATAGCTTTCATCATTACTATGCCTGGGTGGGTACTATGTAGGTCGCGTATGAACGTTTCCCTACCTTTCTTAGGCAAAACCACGCGATTACCCCACAAAAGACAGTCCGCCTGTATGGACATTTCACCTTTGCGCCGCTGGAACAGCTTGATCGCTTCATGCATCTCCGCTGGGACACTGGACCAGCTCCCATGGAGGACACAGTTTTTTTTACAAGGGACAGTAAAGGATCCTGGCTGGTCCAGGTTCTCATCTGGTGGACCATAACGGGTGACTTTTCGTTTTCAAATGCATCCATCACCAAGAGCAAGTCTGCAGGCTGTGCCATTTCTACCCCGGTGGTGGGCAATGGTAGCCAACTGAGAGCATCAGCGCAGTTCTCTGTGCCTGGCATGTGGTGAGTTACATAGTTATATGCAGTGTGAGCACCCATCTTTGGATGCGAGCAGAGGCATTGGTATTAATATCTTTGCTCTCTGAGAATAGCGATATGAGCGGCTATGGTCAGTTTCTAACTTGAACTGAAGCCCAAACAGATACTGGTGCATTTTTTTTCACTCTGAAAAAGAAGCTCTGGCATGCGTTTACAATCATGCTGTAGGCCCTTTCGGCCTTGGACAAACTCCTGGTTGCAATGTTCCCGATTCGTTTGCTTGTTGTAACACACATCCGACCCCGTACGAAGACACATTGCAAGCTAGCACTAAACGTTTACATGGGTCATACAGAACAAGCAGTTTGTTGGAACATAACAGATTTCTGGCTCTCAAAAGCAGTCTCTTGTGATTTTCCCCATACCCAGTCATCTCCCTTGCGTAGCAACACATGTAGAGGTTCCAGCAAGGTGCTTAATCCGGGTAGGAAATTATCAAAATGATTGAGGAGTCCTAGGAACGACCGCAGCTCCATCACGTTCTGTGGTCTCAGCGCGTTCTTGATGGCCTCCGCCTTGGCGTCAGTAGGTCTGATGCCATCTGCTGCGATTCTTCTCCCTAAGAACTCGACCTCTGGTGCCAGGAACACACACTTCGAGCATTTCAATCTGAGTCCCACACGATCTAGCCGACTTAGAACCTCTTCCCAGTTCTGTTCGATGGTGTCCCAACCTGTGATCAACATGTCGTCCTGGAAAACCACAGTGCGTGGAACCAACTTTAGCAGACTCTCCATGTTCCTTTGAAAAATAGCTGCGGCCGATCGAATCCCAAACGGGCATCTATTGTAGATGAACAGACCTTTGTGCGTGTTGATGCAGGTGAGGCCTTTCGAAGATTCCGCCAGCTCCTGCGTCATGTAGGCAGAGGTCAGGTCCAACTTGGTGAATGTCTTCCCTCCTGCCAGCGTCGCAAATAGGTTGTCTGCCTTGGGTAGCGGGTACTGGTCCTGCAGCGAAAAACAGTTAATTGTTACTTTATAGTCCCCACAAATTCTGACAGTGCAATCGCCCTTGAGAACCGAACAATCGGACTGGCTCACTCGTTGAACTCAACCGGCGCGATGATGTCCTCTCGTTGCAGCCTGTCCAGCTTGATCTCCACTTTCTCTTGCTTCATGTATGGCACTGCACGTGCCTTGTGGTGGATGGGTCATGTACCGGGAGCCAAGTGGATCTGTACCTTCGCCCCAGAGAAATTTCTGATGCCTGGCTCAAACAACCATGGGGACTTGCTCAAAATCTGGGCACATGAGGCAACGTCGACGGATGAAAGCGCTTGGATGTCGTCCCAGTTCCAGCGGACTTTTCCCAGCCAGCTTCTGCCAAACAGTGAGGGGCCATCTCCTGGTACAATCCATAGTGGTAGTTCGTGCACTGCTCCATCATAGGAGACTTTTACTGCTGCACTGCCAATTACAGGGATCAGCTCTTTAGTGTAAGTTCTCAGCTTGGTATGAATAGGGCTCAGCTTGGGCCTTTGTGCCTTGTTGCACCACAGCCTCTTGAAGGCCTTTTTCCTCATGATAGATTGACTCGTACCCGTGTCCAATTCCATGGATACTGGAATTCCGTTCAGTTCAACTTTTAACATGATCGGTGGACATTTCGTGGTGAAGGTGTGTACCCCGTACACTTCTGCCTCCTCGGTTCAAGTCTCTAGTTCAGTTTGATCCGCCATGGTTTGATCTTCCTCTGCAACGTGGTGGTTTGCAGGGTTTGCAGCTCATCTGCACATTCACCGGAGGTGTCCCATTGTTCCACAGCCTTTGCACACATAGTGTTTGAAGCGGCATTGATGGGCTCGATGATCACCTCAGCAGCGCCAACAAGGTGTTAATTGCCTCGCATTCATACTCGATGACGGACTCCGAGTCATCTGAGGTCATGCAGCTGCAGGCGTGTACATTCTGCCATATGCATTCCTGCCTGAAAACGACATTACTTAGTGTACAGTACTTGCCGATGCATCTTTATGCTGCAAAATTTGTTTGGTGTTATCGCTGGTGGACATAACTGCCTGGACTATCGTTATGGCTTTGTTCAGGTTCGGTGTTTCAACAGTTTGCGAAGGATAACCTCATGGCCAATGCCAAGCACAAAAACGTCTCTTAGCATTTGCACCAGGAATCCACCAAATTCGCAATGTCTTCCAAGGCACATTAGTTCAGCGACGTAGCTCGCCATTTCCTGGCCTTCAGACCGCTGACATGTATAAAATCGATACCTTGCCATCAGAACGCTCTCCTTCGGATTTAGGTGCTCCCGGACCAGCATATACAGTTCTTCATATGATTTGGTTGTTGGTTTCCCTGGAGCAAGAAGATTCTTCATGAGGCCATAGGTTGTTGCCCCGCAGACGGTGAGGAGGATCGCCCTTAGTTTGGCAGCGTTCTCATTCCCTTCCAGCTCGTTGGCCACGAAGTATTGGTCGAGTCCCTCCACAAAGGCTTCCCAATCGTCACCTTCTGAGAATTTCTCCAGGATACCAACAGTTCTCTGCATTTTCGCGTGATGGTTCGTTATCTATTACTCGTCGCCAGTTGCTATGTCTCAAATAAAGCAATGTGACTGAGTACTGTAGACTTGAGTAAGTGTGACCTTAGTCGCTTTATTCTGACTCCAGAGTGTCAGCACAGCATGGGAGGCCTGCTTATATGCAATGCTCCCAAGGGATGCTGGGATCCCTTGGGACTCCAACAGATGCGCCCTCTGGTGGTAGTAGAATGCATACATAACAATAATGATGATAATCGTCCAGGCAGTGGGCGGTCGAGAGGACTGCCTGCCTCTCTTCCGTGGCTACATTTGCAACAGGGTGTCCCTGGAGATGGAGCACACTCGTGGTCTCCATGAGAGGTGGGCACTGGAAGGATTGGCGTGCATCATCACCCCAGCAACCAAATTTTAATTTGACCATTTAAGGTTCACAAAGTTTTATTTGTTAATTTGTCGGTTCTATTGCCCTTTTAATAAGGGAGCACTCATCTTTCTAGTTTAATTAAAATATATGTTGAACTGTTGCATTGTGAGTGGCTTAGCCAGTCACGTGATTTTCACAAGACTCAATATAACCCGTCAATTTTGTCTAGGTCATTGACGATGAGATATGCAGTTTCGAGCCCAGTGGATGAACAGGTAATGTGTAGTGTGATTGTTAAATCTTTGTTAATAAACCAACTAGTTCTTAATAGCAATGTGTTGCTATGAATTCTTAAGCAAAGAACCCATGTGGCAAATACATTATAATGCATCATATAATGAATTTGTTAAGAACATATAACAACATCTATAAGAAATAGGAGCAGGAGTAGGCCATATGGCCCCTCGAGCCTGCTCCACCATTTAATACGATCATGGCTGATCCGATCATGGACTCAGGTCCACTTCCTTGCCCGCTCCCCATAACCCTTTATCATTTAAGAATCTGTCTATTTCTGTCTTAAATTTATTCAATGTCCCAGCTTCCACAGCTCTCTGAGGCAGTGAATTCCAGAGTTACAACCCTCGGAGAAGAAATTTCTCCTCATCTCAGTTTTAAATGGGTGGCCCTTTATTCTAAGATTATGCCCTCAAGTTCTAGTTTCCCCTATCAGTGGAAACATCCTCTCTGCATCCACCTTGTTAAGCCCTCATAATCTTATATGTGTCGATAAGATCACCTCTCATTTTTCTGAATTTCAATGAGTAGAGGCCCAACCTACTCAACCTTTCCTCATAAGTCAACCCTCTCATCTCCGGAATCAACCTAGTGAACCTTCTCTGAACTGCCTACAAAGCAAGTATATCCTTTCATAAATATGGAAACTAAAACTGCACGCAGTATTCCAGGTGTGGCCTTACCAATACCCTGTATAACTGTAACAAGACTTCCCTGCTTTTATACTCCATCCCCTTTGCAATAAAGGCCAAGATTCCATTGGCATTCCTGATTACTTGATGTACCTGCATACCATCCTTTTGTGTTTCATGCACAAGTACCCCCAGGTCCCGCTCTACTGCACCACTTTGCAATCTTTCTCCATTTAAATAATAATTTGCTCTTTGATTTTTTTTCTGCCAAAGTGCATAACTGGTCATTCATCTTCTGTTGCTTGCAGGATCTTGCTGTGTACAAATTGGCTGCGACACTCACCTCCATAAAAGCAGCAACTGTATTTCCAAAATTGTATGTGAGAAGTGCTTTGTGACAACTTTCAGTTATAAAATTGTTATACAGGCAACTCTCGATTATCCGGGTCCCTCGGGGATTGGGCTATGCCGGGTAAACGATTTCTCCGTCAGAGCGATTGACATTATAAAGTTAAAACCCGATGCCTTCCAGGGCCAAAATTTTAAATCCTGTTACAATGGTTTCCCGTTGGATCTGTGTGCGGATAATCGAGAGTTGCTTGTAATAACAAATTTTTCTTTACGTTGAGTCGTATTGTGATCCAATAGTTAGATCAGTGAGGGTCAATAAATTTGATAGTACTTATTGATAAATTATTCAAGGTGAGAGCTTTACATCTAAGACCTCATTACCATTTTGGGTTTTTATAGGTCCTTTTTCTCATTCAAGGGTTTCAAAGCAGTTGCTGTAAGGGAACTTTGTTCTCTATGAACTAGAAGCTTATAGTAATCTGCCCTTGCAAACTTGCATGACTCTGAAGATTAACTTGCTGTAATCAGTTTATTGAATTAAATGTAGTTTTGTGCTATGCTGCACACTCCCTTCAAATATGCGGATATTGCACATGGAGATTTTTTCATGCTGAAGCAACTAACATATTTATTTACAATTAATTGGAAATGTGAAGCACAAAAGAATTTGGCAAGCACTATTGAGCATGATATCGAATAGTGATATTCCCACTCGTTTTGGGAAATTGCGACTGTTTCCATTCCTGGAAAAGATAATTACTTTGTGACTTTTGTATTTTTGAAGGCAAACCAATCAACAATTCAAATAAATACACATATAACTGTTAGCTTGCCAGGCTTCTTGATATGCACAATAGATAAACTGTTAGCTCATTTAAAATGTATAACATTCTGTTGCTTACAAAATGTGACTACTGGCAATTCAAAACAGCAGGTACCATCTGAATTTTATTCCAAGCTGGCATGATCAAAATCCACTTATTTATGATAGACCTTCTTGAGAATCCTGGAGTGATTTACAAAATACTTGCCACTGACATACTATGACTGTGCAAGCTCTAACTGCCCATTTTGGGGATTGAAAGAGATTTTGTTCCAACTAAAAGTATGATCGTGTATCATAGAAAATGCTTTTTGGTAAATAAGAAAGGGTTTGCATTTATGTGCTTATTTCATATTCTCAAGACTTGCCAAAACACTTTTCTGAATTTCAGTCACTATTGTCATATAGGTAAACAGCAATCAGATAAATGACCAGGTGTTCTGTTTTAGTGGTGTTGGGTTAGGGTCGAAAATTGCTGAACACTATTTTTGTGGCTGGTAAAGAAAAAAAGAAAGACTTGCATTTATACAGCACCTTTTACGACGACGTGACATCCCAAAGCATTTTACAGATAATTACGTACTTTTTTGACATGCAATCACTGTTGTAATGCAGGAAACACAGCAGCCGATTTGCGAACAGCATGCTCCCAACAGCAATGAGAGAATGACCAGATAATCTGTTTTAGTGATGGTTATTGAGGGATAAATATTGGCCAGAACACCGGGAAGATCTTTTATATATCAGCCTAGATTGTTGTGCCATTCTCATATCCCCTGTGCCATATTACAGACCCTCTGTCCTCTAGCTCATACCCCAATCCAATTCCCCCGTCCTCTATCCCACACCCCTTGTCCCCTATCCCATTCCAACACCGTCCCCTATCTCAACCCTCTGTCACCTATCCCATTCCCTCCTGTCCCCTATCCTATACCTCTAATCCCATTCTCCTATCTCTTATCCCAACCCCCAACTCCTATCTCATATCCCACTCCCCTTATCCCACAGCCCTTTTCTCCAACCCATATCCCATACTTCTAATCCCATACCCCTATCCCCAATTCTATACGCTCCGCCCCCAGTCCCATAGCCCCTGTCCGCAGCCCATGCCACACTCCCATACCCGTCCCCAGTCCATACCCATTCTAAACTCCCCGTCCATAATCTCATAATCTTGTCCCAATCCCATACCCCCTTTCCCCCCTATTCCATGTCCCCAATCCCATATTCTCAAATCCATAGCCTCTGTCCACAATCCCATACTCCCTGTCCCCATTCCCATCTTCCCTAATCCCATACCTCCTATCCCCAATCCCATATTCCCTGTCCCCATTCCCATACCTGCATACCCAATCCCGAGTCCCGCCCTCGCTGTCTCCAGCCTTTCTCAGTGACCCCCCCCCCCCATGTCTCCCTAGCACACGGTCCGGGCCTCTCAGCTCCTTCACCAAGATGGCGATTGTGCTCGCGCGCCGCCAGCCGTCAACCGCCAGCCGCCGGCCGTTCCACTGCGCGCGCCACCAACGGTTTAAAAAAAATTATATAATGGATCCGACGCTTTAAATCTTCCCTTCCGTTGGCAGTGTGGTCCTAGCGGGTCGGTTCCCGGGAGCGTCCGGAGCTTCGCCAGCGGGTTCCGAGCAGAGCAGCATTGGAGGCCGGACAAGCTGGGTGTTCTCGGAGTGTCAGCATCGCCGTGAGTAGCGAGGGAATTGGGATGGAGGCAGGCGGGAGGGTGAGCAGTGAGCAAACATAACACACGGTAAAAGATCAAGTCACCTCTCCGTGAAATGAGGCCCTGAAATGTTTTTTAAAAAAAAGGAAAGAAAGACTTGCATTTCTATAGCGCCGTTCACGTCCTCGGGACGTCCCACAGCGCTTCAGAGCCAATGAAGTATTTTTTGGAGTGTAGTCACTGTTGTAATGTAGGAGACGCGGCAGCCAATTTTGTGCACAGCAAGCTCCCACAAACAGCAATGTGATAATGGCCAGGATATCTTTTTTTGTTATGTTGATTGAGGGACAAATATTGGCCAGGACACCAGGGATAGCTCCCCTGCTCTTCTTCAAAA
Source organism: Pristiophorus japonicus (assembly GCF_044704955.1). NCBI lineage: Eukaryota > Metazoa > Chordata > Chondrichthyes > Pristiophoridae > Pristiophorus > Pristiophorus japonicus. The sequence goes on from NC_091990.1 coordinate 116,395,138, forward strand.
TAGTGCCATGGGATCTTTCATGTCCACCTGAGAGCAGATGGGGCCTCAGTTTAACTTCTCAATTAAATATTGCGAAGACCAAAGCCATTATCTTCGGTCCCTGCCATAAACTGCATTCCCTAACTACTGACTCCATCCCTCTCCCTAGTATCAATCTGAGGGTGAACAAAACTGTTCGCAACCTAGGTGTCATAATTGACCCTGAAATGAGTTTCCCACCACATATCCGCAGCATACCTAAAACCGCCTTTTTCCACCTCTAACATTGCCTGCCTCCGTTCCTGCCTCAGCTCTTCTGCTGCTGAAATCCTCATTCATGCCTTTGTTACCTTTAGACTTGACTACTCCAACTCACTCTTGGCTGGTCTCCCACATTCTACACTATGTAAACTTGAGGTCATCCAAAACTCAGCAGCCCGTGTCCTTACACGCACCAAGTCAGGATCACCCATCACCTCTGTTTTCTGACTTACATTGGCTCCTGGTTAAACAGCGCTTCGATTTCAAAATTCTCAACCTTGTTTACAAATCACTCCATGGCCTTGCCCTTTCCTATCTCAAATCATTTTCAACCTCAAGATGTCTGTGCTCCTCAAATTTTGCCCTCTTGAACCTCCCTCATTATAACTGATCAATCATCAGTGGCTGTGCTTCAGCTGTTTGAGCCCTAAGCTCTGGAACTCCCTCCCTAAACCTCTCCTTCCTCCTTCAAGCCGTTCCTTAAAACCTACCTCTTTGACCAAGCTTTTGGTCATCTGCCTTAATTTTGTCTTTGTGCTCAGTGTCCAATTTATTTGCTTTGTCTTGCAATACTGCTGTGAAGCACCTTAGGGCATTTTACTACGTTAAAGGTGCTATATAAATAAAAGTTATTATCTGAAAGGCAGCACTCCCTCAGCACTGCGCTGAGAGTGTCAGTCTAGATTTTTGTGCTCAAGTCTCTGGAGTGGGACTCGAACCCACAACCTTCTGTGTCGGCCGCTGTATTTTCCTTGCCTCGCCAGGGTGCCACTGTGAAGTGCAGCCACTGTTTTCTGAGTGGCTAAACATGGCAGCCATTTTGTGCACAGCAAGGCAACTCGAACATAAGAATTAGGCCGAGGATCAGGCCTCCTGAGCCATAAGATCATGGCTGATCTTTGACCTGATCTCTACTTTCTCCCCCGATCTCCCTATCCCTTTATTCTCCTAGAATCCAAAAATCTATCTCCGCCTTGAATATACTTAACAATTCAGCATCCGCAGCCTGACGGGTAGAGAAGTCCAAAGATTCACAACCCTTTGAGTGAAGAAATTCCTCCTCCATTTCGGTCTTAAATGGCCAACCCCTTATCCTGAGACTGTGCCCCCTAGTTCTAGACTCTCCAGCCAGGAGAAACAATCTCTCCGCATCTACCCTGTCAATCCCCCTCTTGTATGTTTCACTGAGATCATCTCATTTTTCTAAACTCCAGAGAATATAAGCTCAATCTACTCAATCTCTTCTCGTAGGACAACCTTCTCATGTCAGGAATCAATCTAGTGAACCTTAGTTGCATCGCCCCCAAGACAAGTATATGCTCCCTCAGATAAGGAGACCAAAACTGTCCAGGAGTGGTCTAACCAAAGCCTTGCACAATTGCAGTAATACTTCCTTATTCTTATACTCTAACCTCCTTGTAATAAAGGCCTACATGCCATTTGCCTTATGAATTGCTTGCTATACCTGCATGTTAACTGTAATGTATTTGCTTCAAGGGCTCTTTGCTTAAGAATTCATAGCAACAAATTGCTATTAAGAACTAGCTGGTTTATCACAAAAGGTTTATCAATCATACCACATTACCAGTTCAAATATTTTAGTTGTGCACTTTAAACAAATGCCCCCCTGCAAGGGGTGGGGGGGGGGGGGGGGGGGAGTCACACTCCAAAATAAATTTTTTCCAGTGCCCTTTTTTTTGGGAGGCGGGGAGGGTTTAGGGCACTAAAAACACATTATATAAATGCTCCTGGCTAAAAAGGGGGGCAATAAAACTGGCAAATTAAACAAATTAAACTTTAAACTTAAATGATCAAATTAAAATTTGATTGCCGGGGGTGATGATGCATTCCAGTCCCTCCGGCGCCCACCTCTCTCGAAAGGCCGTGAACATACCGGTGGACACTGCGTGCTCCATCTCCAGGGACACCCTAGCTCGGATGTAACCATGGAAGAGAGGCAGGAAGTCGGGCTGAATGACTGCCCGCTGCCTGGACTGGCTGATGGCCCCCTTGGCCATGTCCAGGAGCAGTCCTATGAGGAGGCCCTCCGACTTGCCCGCTCCCCTCCGCACAGAGTGCCCAAAGATTAGGAGTGTGGGACTGAAGTGCAACCAGAATTTGAGGAACAGCTCCTTCAAATAGTGGAAGAGGGGCTACACCTCGCACATTAGATAAAAACATGGAACACGGTCTCTTCCAGACCCAGAAATTGCAGGCGGCCTGGGAGCCCGTGAGCCCACTTGAAAATTTATTGCACGGGACTGCTCTTTGCAACACCCCCTAAGCCAAGTCCTCAATAAATAGAGGGAGGACTCCCGTGTAGAATGCACTCCATCGGGGACCTCCGTCTCCTCCGGACGGCAAGATGGCATGCCATGGCGTGTCCGGACGGCAGACGAGGATGGCAAGTTGGAGAGTGTGAAAAAGCAGCCCGTACAGGAAACCCCTCCCTAAGCGGGAGACTCGACTGCGGCAGAGACTCAGTGCTTCCTGTTATTCCAGAAGAAGTCCACCAGCTTCTTCTGTATCTTAATGACAAATGCAGGGGGAGGGGTCAAAGTAACCAGCTGGTACCAAAGAATAATGGCCACCAGTTGGTTTATGACTAGCGCTCGACCCCTGTAGGACAGCACTCGGAGCTGTCCTGTCCAGCGCCCTAGGCGAGCGGCGATTTTGGCCTCCAGCTCCTGCCAGTTCGCCGGCCAGGCTTCCTCGTCTGGGCTAAGGTAGACTCCCAGATAGAGGAAATGGGTAGTACTCCAGGCAAAAGGCCCGAGCTCCTCCGGCAGGGAGTCCACCCGCCACTGACCCACCAGGAGTCCGGAACATTTCTCCCAGTTGATCCTGGCGGAGGATGCGGCCGAATAAATCTCCTGGCACTCACGCATCCTCCGCAGGTCAACGGGATCCTCAACCATGAGGAGCACGTCATCGGCGTAAGCCGAGAGGACAACCTCCACGCCCGGCCCTTGCAGAGCCAGTCCCGTCAACCTCTTCCGCAAGAGGCGCAGGAAAGGCTCCACGCATAAGGCATATAACTGGCCGGACATGGGGCATCCCTGGCACACCCCTCTCCCAAGGCGAAGGGGCGCCGTCAAAGACCCGTTAACTTTAATCAGACACTCTGCGGCGGTGTACAAAAGTCGGATCCGGGTGACGAAATGCGTCCCGAACCCGAAAGCGCGCCGAGTTCCGAACAGATACTCGAACATCTTCTGGTCTAGGAAAAGGAAGGCGGCCGACAGACCAACTTCCTGGGAATGATGGACCAGGTCCTGGACCAGATGGATGTTGTGGATTGTCCGGCCTGGGACTGTGTAGGACTGGTCGGGGTGGATCATGTGGTCCAGCAGCCATCACCCTGGCAAAGATTTTATAATCCGTGCTGAGGAGGGAGACCGGGTGCCAGTTCTTAAGTAGGCGGAGATCGCCCTTCGTAGACAGCAGGACGATGACTGCCCTGCGCCAAGAGAGGAGCATCTGCCCGGTCGCCAGACTTTTCCCCAGGACTCGCATGTCGTCACCCCCCCCCCGCCCCCCCTCACCAAGATGTCCCAGAACGCCCTGTGGAATGCCACGGTCAGCCCGTCCAGCCATGGGGACTTTCCCCTTGAGAGCTGGTTGAGGGCACCGGTCAGCTCCGCCAGGCTTAATGGCGCATCCAGATTTTCGGCGCCCTCCGGGCCGACCTTTGGCAAGTCCTCCCACGAAGTTCCACATGCTTCCTCGCTGGACGGATCCGGAGAGAACAGAGCCCCGTAATAGTCTTGGGCCCTGTTGCTGATGCCCTCCGGATCCGAGACCAGGGATCCGTCGTCTGCCAGCAGCATCAAGAGCTGCTTATGGACCCCCGTCTTTTTTCCAGCGAGTAGAAGGGGGAGCCGCGGTCCAGGTCCTGAAGGAACCGGATCTGCAACCTCACGAACGCGCCTCGGGATCCGACAAGCTGCAGATCCTTCAGCGTGGCCTTCTTCACTTCGTACACTGTCCGCAGGGCCGGGTCCTCGACGACTTGACCCAGATGGGCTTCCAGATCGAGCACCTCCTTCTCCAGGCGCCCCACCCTGGCCTCCCGCCTCTTGGTCGATACCTTCGCGTACTCTTGACAGAAAAGACAGACGTGAGCCTTGCCCACGTCCCACCATAACATGAAGGAGTCGTTTGATGATCTCCACTCCCTCAGCAACCCAGCGAGGAACGTTCTGAGCCAGTACAGCTCCAGGGTTTGATAGGGTCCATGCCCATGGTTTTGACGGCGGCGCGGACTGACCTGACGAACAGCACCGGCTCGGACCATTTGTCCAGGGCCAGCTGGGCTCTATTGTGGCAACCCTGGCATTGCGCCAAAAAGTACCGGAGTTCCTTGGCAGGAATGAGGGGGGACTCAGCCGCAGGCACGAGGAGATCTACCACCTCACTGGTGATGGACTCCAGATCTTCTCCCGCGCCCTCCACCGAGTCCCCGCCCCCCTCCGGGAAGTCGCCACCAGCAGCCGGTCCGTCGACCGCACAGGGTACGGCGAACGGCACGGCTGCACCTCGGTCTCGATCCCACCCCCAGGATCGTCCGCAGAAAAGTCCTCCCTGGGCGTCCCCTGGGATGCCGGGTCGGGAAGCGGCAGTGGATGTGGGTCCCCCCTCCGCCCCAGGCACCGGGGCACATGGAGAGACCGGACCGAAAAACAGCTCCAGGTCCTCCAAGTCCCCTGGCTCCAACGTCAGGGACGACGATTGGGGTTCCCCATTACCACCGCCCGGCCCAGCGTGTGGGTGTTCATGAAGTGCATTAAAATCATCATCATTTTCTGCCAGGTCGAGCAGATCCCAGGGGATGTCAATAATTGGCTGGGCGGGCTTGGACTCTGCCTCATTGGCCCCGCCCACCTCAGTCCCCGGGACGCTCGACCCGGCGGCGACATTTTCTTTTCGCGCCCCGTGCCCCCCGCAAGTGGCAGTTCTTGTTCCCCATCCCCGGGAGGCTCAGTCTTTGATGTCTCGCCCTCCCGAGGGACAGACTCCCCCTGCCTTCGGCGCGCATTGGGAGCGCTGGTGGGGGATGCGGGACTCGTGCTGAGCACCAACTCCTCCACGGAGGGAGTTTGGTCAACCTCCGCTTCCTTGGAGTGGTGCCTCCTTTTTTTTTACTGGAGGGACGCGGAGGCAGGGAGCTCTCCATGTCTGCTGGGGCTCCCGCCTCCGTTCCCTCTTTCCGATTATCTTGCCCATGCCCGAGCCCGACCACGGATGGCAAACTCCCTGCAGAGGTGGGTGTGGTCATGGGCTCGGGCCTGGGCTCTGAATGCACCGTACTCACCGGCGATAGTGGGGGGTGGGTGGGGGGGAGTGGCGAGCGCAGTAATTGGGCTGTGTGGCCCATTGAGGGGAGGGTGTTTTTGTCGTCTTCTGCGCCTTGCTTCTGCGCGGACGCTCTCTCTCCAAACCACCCCCCCGCTGGAGACCGTGAAGACAAAAGGCCTCCGACGATGCCTATGCACCTTCGGCTCCCGGCACGCAGACGGTACTAGGGGGAGGAGTGGCGGCAGCACCAGCCTTGGCTGTTTTAGTGGCCTTGGAGGCGAAACAGTTTTTGCGAACGTGCCCCACCTTACTGGCATGGCACTGCACGCTGTCCAGAAGACACGGTAGGCAGTCCCCTCGTGGACCACACTGAATTTACACTCTTACCTCCTCCCGGGCCAGCTGAACGAAAAGCTGGTGCTGGAAAGCGAATACGTGACGGAGGCTGGCCTCCCTGAAGCCGAGGGGTATCGGCGTTATCCCCGACCTCACCTCCCCCAGTTGACCTAGGTGGGGGAGGAGGAGCTCACCGGGAACAAAGGGTGGGATGTTCCAGATGACGACCCTCTGTGCGGTGGCCTCGAGAGGATCCATCGGCAGGAAAGTCCCGTCCACCGTGGGCCCCTTACTGAAGGCCAGAGACACCGCCCACTCCGACCCCCAGGAAGAACACCGCCTTCCCGTACATTTGAGAGAGAGACTGTAGTATCAGGCACTCCTCACAGCATTGGGTGGGTGCTTGCAGGGGATACATTCCCCAGATCACAAACAAAGTCTTTATATTCTTCTGGCGGGGGGGGGGCGGAGGAGAAGATGCTTCACTCGGGATGCCTGGAACCACCTCGGCACAGTCCTCCAAATGATAAGTAGTTAATTGGGAAAGATACTGCACCCAGGAAGCTTCAGCCAACCCGGGCCAGGCAATGGGGGAGGAGTGCTTCCAGTGGTGTGTGGGGCCGAGTTGTTTGCAAGAACCTTACATACTTGCATGCACACACCTTGATGTTCTTATTAATCTTCTTTCCTCTCCCCCACCGATTTAAACAAAGTATTTTTCGGGGAGTGCACCAAAATACACCCACCTGTTGATGTTGACAATGGTTCTCCCTCCTTCCACAGTTGGTGAGTAGTTGAATGGCAGCTGTTCCTTCCCCCTCTCTCAAACTCTGCAGCAGTCACAGGAGTATTGGCAGCTCTCCCTCCTTTCTCCTCTCCAGTCAGCAGGCCTCTTCCTCCCAGACACTCACAGTCTCCCTATAGATGTACCTAGAAGGCAGCTTTTCTTCCTCCTCCTCTCACAGGGTCCTGGGTTCACTCTCACTGTAGTTGTAGCAGTACTAGCAAAGGTTTAATAAGCACACTACACATTACCAGTTCATCCACCAGGCTCACAACCACCTGCCTCATCATGGATTCCCCAAACCCAACTGGCTGGGATTTTATTGAGTCTTGTGAACATCATGTGACTGGCTAAGCCACTCCCAGTCAACAGCTCTACCAACCTACGAGCACACTCACTGGTGCATACATTACAATGACCCTCTGAGAGAAGAAGGAATGGCTTTTTTCTGTGCTGTAACCATTCTATGATTCTATAAATAGTGGCCGTGGGATCTTTTTACATCTACCTGAGAGGGAAAACCAGACCTTGACTGCTAGAGCCGGAATTTGTGGTGGGTAATAACGGCAAACTAACAGTGTTCATCATCATTACTCCTCTGAAACTGACCGCAACTTCAGGATGTAGCGTGTGCGCATCCCAATGAGGAAATCCTGAAGCTGCATTCAGTGATTCACTACTCCGACACTGACTGAGCTGTGGCCCCCCCTCCCCCCAAAAAAAACCCACCAGTCAGTCTAATCAGTGAAACTGACAAAAACTTTGGCTTTTCTGCAATAATATCACTGTTAAATACCCCATTAAAAGTTAGACCTTGTTGGATTAGGTGTAACTTGGGTTTTAACAGCATATTGACTGCTAAACAAATGTTATTGCCCTGTAAAACTCATTTTAATTTTGTGGAGTGTCAAATTTCTCCATTATGATCAAAATTACAATTTTTTAAAAGCTTTTTAAACATTTTTGAAACTTTTGTCCATGATATTTCA